>NC_140953.1:45247308-45847308 GCF_014529385.1 Adiantum capillus-veneris
CATTGTTGCTAAAATTTGAGTCTATTCAAACGGCTCAAACGAATGCTTTGGAAAGGGTTCAGGTACATAGGCTTCATCTGTGCAATCCCTTTCTAAAATACATTGTTCCCGTTTTAAGCTCCCGTTTTCTGAAGCTCCGCACATCCAAATAGGAGTGTCTTTGTTCAGCCAAGATGGAAGCTTAGTTTCAGCTGAAGAGACTGAATCAAATCCTTGTATAGGTGTTTTCATGACATCTCTATAAGTGTGATCTTTTAGATTGAACCTTGTTATTGATCCCACTTGCTTCAAGTACAGATAATTGTTTCCCCAATCTTGGATGAGCTGTACCTGTTGCATGAAAGGTCTTCCCAATATGATTTCGTAATTGAGTTTCTTTCCAAAGTCTACTATGGCAAAAGTGTGTTGATATTCAATCCCACAAGAATTAACTATCACTTTTTCAAGAAGTCCTAAAGGTCTTTCGATGTGTCCATCGGCCAATTGAAATTTCGTTCGAGTTTGTCTAATGGCTGGTTGTTCCCAGGATTTGGCATATTGCTTTTGTGGCTATGGCTATGCCTGCCCCACTATCCAATATTGCCATGGTTTCTACATCATTATACGTCACCGAAAGGGCCGTCTTTCCTTCTTCCCCTTCATACTATTCTCCAACTTTGTTCATTGGAACAGACCTAATCTCTTTGTTATCCATTTTGTGTTTCACTTTTACCATTTTTTTTGCGATTAGCCTTGTTATTCCCACCTTCTCTAGAGTTTTCTGTAAATCATTCCATAATTATGGTCTGATTTTTAATAGTTTACCTAAAGTAAGAGTGTATTGGATGGGTGTAGATATGATTGAATGAATGCTGTCTACTTCTAGGGTCTGTTCCGTTCTTTTTACTTGAGTGGTTTTACACACTATGGATTCATCTTTGTTATCTCCCAAGTAAGAGGGTAATGTTTTCAAGGTCAATGGTTTAGACATTCTTGAAACTTCAGATACGCAATCCCCATACAAGGATCGTACATCCACGTCCATATCAGAAGGTAGTTTGTCTAACCAAACTTCCTCTATAGGATTTGACTTTAGAGTTAGGCTCCCATCATTGATCTCTCTAACTTTTTCCCATAAGTGTCTTGGCCAGTCTTCTTCTATGAATGGAATTCTATCTAAGGCATCTTCATTGTCCGGCACCAGATGTTCTGGATCTTTTGTTTCAAGGTGGGGTTCTACCACCACTTCGGATTTTTCTTTATTGTCTCTTACCACAAGCTCCTTGGGTTTTGCCATACTTTCGAGCTTGGGTTTTTGTTTTTCCAGAATCTCTTGCA
The DNA here is from genome assembly GCF_014529385.1 of Adiantum capillus-veneris. NCBI lineage: Eukaryota > Viridiplantae > Streptophyta > Polypodiopsida > Polypodiales > Pteridaceae > Adiantum > Adiantum capillus-veneris. Next base: position 45,248,626 of record NC_140953.1, read on the forward strand.
TGATTCTTACCAAATTTTTATGAGCTTCAAGCTTATTTGATTCCATGTTAGAGAAGGATAGTTCTTACGTTTGTTTTCCATGTTTTGGCCTACTTTAAGTCCTGCTTGGTAAGCTTCCAAGGTTGCATTAATTGGCTCAAAAAATTTATCAACCAAAATTGATCCTCCAGATTCCACGGTGGTTTCTTTGATTTCGCCTCTAGTTTCTTTTACCTTTTCCTGGAATAGCTTCTTTGCTTTCTCCTTGATTTTAACCCATTGTTTCTGTTTTCTCATTCATACCTTTTGTTTCTTCTTCTTTTGGTCGTTTGAGAGGAAATTTTTGTATTCTTTGAATCATCAGAGGAGTTATTTTTCTTTTTCTTAGTGTGGGCTCTGGTGATTACTTTGATTGGAACAATTTGTTCTCTCTCAGATGAGCTACTAGGTATCACTTGGACTACGTTCACTACTATTTTACCCTTGCTTAAAGGATTTTTAGGACAATCCTCTGGGAAGTGTCCTCCCTTTTTGCAACATTGTATGCAATAAGCTTCAACTGGCTTGAGTTTTTTGTCAGACTCTGGGCATTCATTCTTCCAATGATCATCTGTACCACAATTATGACAGTTTCCAGTTCTTGGCTTGATCATGGGTCTTACCATAGGAGGTCTAACACCTTGATTAGCCACGTAATACATTGGTACAAGCTCTGGTGGAGTATAAGTTACAGGTTCTTCCATTGGTGGTGGATGTGAATTATACCAATCTCCTTCTACCATTATTGTAGATGGACTAGGCTCAGCATAGGGTGTAACACGCACTAATGCTTGTTCATCTATAACTCCCTCTGGATGCATGTACTTTACAGGCACTGCATTATGTCGTGGATATGGAGGTTGTTGTCCCAACACAGGTTGAGGTCTTTCCATACCCATCGGTGGTCTTTGAGCTGGGGCCATATTAGGCTGATATCTGTACATGGGTTGTCCTTGTGGCCTCATAGGCATGTATTGAACATTCACATCATGCTTTGGTTGGTAATAGCACTCATTGGTCTCATGGTTGGTCCATTTACCCTCGATTGCACACCATTTTTGTGGCCTAATTGGTTGTTCCTGTTGAGGTATCCCTTGCCCTAGTCCCCTCATAGGTGCTTTTTACATGTTATTCATCATGTCATTCATCCTCTTGAGCATACCTTCTATGGTTGAAATCGGTGCTGCAATAGCCGTTCCCACTTGTGCTGGTTTGGTGGACATTGTTTTCTCGCTTTGGTTATCCTTAGGGACATCTTCTTCGTTGAAAATATCACAATTTTCTCCTAAGTCAATAACATTTGACACACACTCTTCTAGGGTTGTATGCTTCTTGCTATATAGTATAGCATGAAGTTCTTTGTTTAGCAGTCCCTCTAGAAACAAAGATACTAGTCGTTCTTCTGCCGGTATCTCTAGCTCTATGCATCTTGCTATTGCTTCATTCAAGTTGCACAATCCCTAATAGACTCACCTTGTTTCTATTTAAAGCTGTAGATTTGAGCTACCATATTGTGTTTGATCCCTGTTTTGGAACAAGCAGCTACAAATCCGCAGCTACAAATCCTTGAGCTAAAGCATTCAAGTCCATGATTGACCTTGGTGGAATGTTTTGGAACCATGTCAATGCTTTTCCTTCTAATGTAATTCCAAACCCCTCGAATTGAATATGGAAATCAAATATGCGTTCTACTCTTAGCACTTGCTTAAAGATTGCTAAGTGGTCATATGGATCCTCTAATCCACTATATTTTTTGATCCATTTCTGAAAATCAGCTTGTCTGACATGTCTATTTGGTTCAACTCCCGGTCTCCTGGCAGTTGGTCCCGTTCCTAGTCCTTCAAACCAATCTATTGAAAATAGTGACTCATGTAGCCCTGGACTAGCCTTAGTGTCACCCAGTTTTCTTTGTGATGAGGTGGTTTCTGGTTTCTTAACATTACTCTTAGAAGATCTTTCACGTTGTTCATCTCTTGGAATAGTTTCTGGTCCTTGGCCCAATATCCAATCCCTTATGGAGTACCCTTGGTATTTGGTTGTTCCATCACCTCAGGATTCATCATAGCAAAGTTGTTGTTATAACAATCCCGAAACAGGTAGGTTGGTAGATCTGATGAACCCTTATCTTTGATCTTGAAGATATATATGATCTTCATGGGTGTTAGTTGTCCTGATTTGGCATGCAAAGTCCATAAAAGATCTTTAACGTTTCTATCCTCCCAAAAATAGACTCTGATCCTAGGATCATCCGTACTAAGCCATTTTAAAGGCTTCAAATCAACTTGATCATATCTCTCGAATTCTAAAGTAGGTGGCCCTTCTTTTGATGCCATATCTGGAATTATGGTATTTACTTCTAACCCCCATTTGTCTATTACGTCAAGATTTTCAACTTTTAAATACTGAGTTCCGTTTCTATACATGTACATTTTTCCTTGTTTGAGCTCCATGGTGGTTAGTCTTATACAAAGAGAGTATATGCTTATAGCGCACTGTTGTAGGAGTGCATGGTTCTCCAGGGTTGAAAGCACCGGGCCTCTGGCTATAGATAGGAGCTTAGCAGGCATTTAAACTAGGATAGTAGAGTGCAGTTACATGTAATCAATAGGTTAATACACATAATAATGAAGATTCAAGAGACTAGAGAGAGAAGACTGCAAATAAGAACAATATGTATTGATATGATGAAGAAACACAGCTATTAAACTCAAGGGTTGTGGTACAGCGGATACACTGTAAGAGTTCTAGCAGCTCTTTTACAATTTAGTTGCATACGCCCACCTCGTATGCCTTTTGAATTGCAACCCTCACCTCAAAATTCTTCCCCAAGTTGTTCCACCATTCCGCTTCTTTGTGCTCTGGCTTCTCCAATTGCTCCCACGACTCCCTACTACTCCATCAGGTTCCCCCAAAAGATCTCCCCAAAAATGCTTGAAAATTGACCCCTCCCAAAAGAACCAACCAAACCCTTGTTTAGTGCAAAATGCCCCTTTTATAGAGGTCTAAGTCTCCCCAAAAAAAGGGAAAAAAATGGAGCTCACTTCCCCGTGCACTTCTCTTTGAGATCCTTTTGGAATTAGCTTTATATTGCTTGCACTTGTCATAGTATTGCCACATCATCACTGTATTGACCACCACCTCCCAGCGTGCGCCATCGGGTACGACCAATGCTGCACCGCGATAACCACCAAAATCCGCCGCCAAGATGGCATCGCTGCCGTGCAAATCACCACCAGTAGCACCCCCGTGCGCACGCCATAGTCGGGCACCAAGGAGCTCCCACTCTCTACTACATGCTTAACAAGAGGCTTATGCCCCAGGTCTTGTACCTCGTCATCCGACCCCCACAATACGCATGTGGGATTACCCCACCCCTGCCATGTGGCAGTTTTTGGTGAGTTCTCCCCAATAGCTTGAAACTTCAAAAAGAACTTTTCCTCAATAAAGAAAATCCCCAACCTCCTTTTTCCCATCTGCTTGCCCTGCTTGCCAATTGGTCACTGGCGATCAGATCATCGAGCTGTAAACCCAGCTGCAAACTCACTTGTCTGACTCTAGACTCACCCTAGCTTGCCGCACTTCACAATTCCCCCAGCCTTCGAACCGAAGCCGTAAAAATGCCAAATTTCATCTATAATCAACTTCGGACAAAGGCACCCAATCTTCCGACTACTGTAACTTTCTGCTCCGGGCTCTGTTTGACATGTAGTCAGCTCTTGTTAGCTCCATATGATGCATACCTTGCTCTAGAACCTTGTTGAGGCTCAAAAGATGCCAGATGGCATGATTCCCCATGTGGCTAAATGGGCACCAACGTAGCCCCCACAAAACTTCAACTGATCATAAATTGCAATCTGTGGCTCTGATCTGCAATCTAAAAAGATAGGTAGGCACCACATATAGAGCACTACACGCCTATACCTTGTCATCCACTTGGGCCACCTGTCCCCAACTGCCCTGTCTGGCAAGAATATGCAATACAATGATCCTTCAACCTTCGATAGCTTGGGCTTCGTAGCTCTGTTTGATGATCCGTCTAGACCTGCTCCTTCAGCACTTCAAGCTCTACATTTCTAAGTAGAAAACCAATCCTTCTTCCTTTGTTCACCTGTCAGCCCAATGAGTTCACTTTGATCTACAAAAACCACATAATACATACATTTCTGCTAATCTGATGCCATAAACAATTCTAACATAGTGCATAGATTTGTCAAAGTCCATAGATACAAACAAAACTCTGTTTTTCAGCTTGTGCACGCAAAGCGGCATGACATCCACCCCCTCTAAACTTGCACATCCTCCGATATGTGCCAATCTCTAGAGGTTGTCCAAGCTAACATCTTCATAAAAAATCTCATCTTCATCATTTAAATCCTTATCTTTGTCCATATTGAAGTCTTTGTCTGCAAGTTGAAGCTCCTCATTTCTTCTTTTATATAGCTTGACACGCTTACTTGCAATTGGAAGCTTCAACTCTGTACCATCCATCTCACATAATTTGTAAGTAGCATTAGGAAAAGCATGTTTAACCACATACGGGCCAAACCACCGCTTAACCATCTTCCGCATAGCTGTGTACTGGTTGTCCAAATTGCTATCATAAACAAGAACCCAATCCCCTTCTTGAATAGCACATGGCCTTAGCCTATGTCACATGTCAAAAGCCTCTTTATTTTTCAAATGGGCACTTCTCAATTTCTCCTTTGCACCTCCTATATCTTTGCTTCTCCGTTCTAGCCGTCGAATCCTTGAAGCAAGCAAGTCTTCTATGCTCATTTCTAAATCCCAAGGCAATATGCTCCATGTAATCATTGCCTCCTCAAGAGGCATAATAGGCTTTTGTCCATACATAAGCTCTGATGGCATAAAACCTGTAACTGTGCTGTGTATAGTGCGGTCCACCCATAAAGCATAAGGAAGTAGCCAAGGCCACTCACCAATCCGGTCTTTACATGCCTTAGCCAATGCCTTGACAATGGGTGGATGCCCTCTCTCACTTTTACCATTCCCTTCAGGATTGTATGCAGTAGTGAGTGTTAATTTTACACCCATATGAGAAAAAAACTCTTTGGCTTTGTCAGCATCCAACTCTCCTCTATTTGTAATAATTCCTCTAGCACAACCATATCTACATATCACATCTTCTAGCAAAATTTTGCATACCATACTTGTAGCTTTGGTTTGCAAAGCCCTCCCTTCAACCTGGTTTGTCAAATCTTCCCTGTCAAGCACGATGTATCTCATTTTCCATAATACTGTGGGCATTGTAATCAAGTCAACTACCCATTTGAAATGCATGCACAATGGATACGTTGGATGTAATCCATCTCGATGCTTTACATTTGAGTACATTTGACATACAGAACAAGTTTCAACAAAGTGCTCCACATCTTTATACATACCCTTCCACCAATATCGTTCTTTGATTTTAGCAAAAGTGGCCCAAACTCCCCTGTGTCCTACCCATAGCGACTCATGAAATTCTTTAAGTACTTGAAGTTGTTTTACCTTATCACAAACAACTCGCTCAGGGGTTCCTCTTATGCTTCTTGAATGCCGCCATAGAAACCCGTTCTACAAGAAATACCCATAAGCTTTCTTTTAGATATGTTTAAACTCTTGTTTGGTCCAGTCCTCTTGCTTCTTTAGTGTACTCGAATATCTCCCAATCAGCAACCATTCACCTTCCTACTTGTCCTCGGTAAATGACTGTAATGCAAAAACCATGTTTTTACATTCTACATGCAGTCTGGAAGAGGTAAAGAACCTCAATCCCACATCTTTAGCTTCAAAAATCATAGTCTCTTCATCTTCAAACCTGGCCCTGGATATCATGTCACCCACCGAATTGTCTTTCCCTACAATATGTTGAAACTCGGGATTTAATGACTTAATATATGCTATCCAACGTAGCATGGCTATATCTAGAGTAGAACAACTTGTGATCATCCCAAGCAATGGTAAGCAATCTATCTCTACTATTACAGAAGCACCGATAAAGTACCTGTTGTCACACCTTAGGGTAGTTGCTACACCCCAAAGTTCCCTTTTAACGTGCGGATATGCTCTTTGTCGAGCACTTAATACTTTAGCTCCAAATCCGATAGCATACCTTTGTCCTTGCTCATCATCCTGTCCAATAGCCCACCCAATACCTGTAGGACTCGTGTCAACCGTCACAATAATTGGCTTTCTGCTTTTGTAGTCCGCCTTCCTTAACGTAGGAGCCTCCTGTAACATCTTCTTCAGTTTTCGCATAGCTTTTGAGTGTTCTTCTTTCCAAACAAATTTATGTCCTTTTCTGAGTAACTGGTATAAAACCTCTGCAACATGTGAAAAATGGGGTAACCATATCAAGTAAAAAACACATGCACCTAAAAATATTCGGACTTTTGTAATTGAATTACATGTCTCCTTCATCCCTTTCATAGCCTCCACTTTAAGAGGGATCGGTCTTCCACCAGATGGTCCACATAAGTGTCCCACAATCAAAACTTCCTTGACCCCAAACATAGACTTTTGGCCTGAGAGTGTAAGGTTGACCTCTTCAAGCGTAGATAATATCCTGTCACAATCAACAATATGGTTAGCCACAAAATGTCTGCACCCCCTCTGATCTTTGGCTAGATCTTTTTCACCCTCTTTACACCCTTTTATCGGCACATCATCAATAAATGGCATGGTGACCTGAGGAATGAAATCCCGTAGCACTTTGTTCATTCCGTTCATCACATGTGCAACTGAGTTAGTCGTACCATGTGGCAATGTACATATTCTTACTAATCCCAAAGGAGTACGCATGGTTGTCAGATCCTTGCTTTGTCTAGCTAGTTGAAATTCATCATAACCTGAATACAAGTCTCCCATAGAATAAATGGCTCTCCCTGCAAAATCCTCCGCAAATTCATCAACCATTGGACCTGTACCTACATTTCTGATAGTTACCTTGTTTAGTGGCTGCATATCCTGTATAAACCTAAATGTACCATTCTTCTTGGGAATCGTAAACCACCTGTTAGAGTAAGGAGCACAAGAGGGCTCCAAAATGCCCAACTTTATCTTCTCATTTAGTAGATCGACCAACTTAGGAAGATGAGCTTTCGGAATAGGTATAGGTCGTAGATTCCAAGGGAGATGTGGCACAGTGAAGATCACCATGGGAGCCACAACACTAGGATCCACACATCCATTCTTACCTGGTTGGAAAGAAAAAGCCTTCCCATGTTTCTTTAACATTTCTTGAAAACATGCTATTTCTTCTTGATTTAAAAATTCAGCATCACCGATTTGTAATTCTTGTAAAGTTTCTTCAGTAAATGAGTGCCCAATTTTACCTGGATCTTGAAGAATAGGCTGTCGAGATGCTTTTTCCATAACGGTGTCACTCTCTTTTGGCAATGGAGTAGTCACAAGTCTGACCTTCTTTGCCATTGTTTTGTATTTTGTATTCACTGTTGGGGTATAGGCATCTGTGCCTTGCCCGGCCGCCCAGAGTCTGGGCGCCCACTGACTTGTATACCTTATACATAGCATAAGTGTATAGGGGGCTGCTCACTCTTCGGAGTCTCCCCACCCATATTTGTGTTGTGTGTCTCCTTCTCTCTCTCTCTCTCACTCTCCGTCTGTGGTGCTCCCCAATCCCCTTCAATTTTATCAGAGCGTAGGTGTGGAGGGAGCGCGTGTGTGCACAATCACGATGGCAGCGGAGAGCCAGTTTCATTCCCGAAATCGCGTCCGCGCGCGCGCACTTTCAAGAGTGCAAACAGGGTTTCGACTTCGGCATCGGCAAATTCATCTTTTCGAGAGCGTTTCCAATAGGCGTCCCGACATTTTACCCCCTTTTTGAAGGCATTCGAGCCATCAGAAACCTCATTCGAGCTACGGTTGAGGAGCTGCATTTTCAGCCCTCTTTTGGCAGTTTATGCTGCGTTTTTTGGGTCGAAACGAAGGTTTTTTGGCATAGCTTTCACACCCGGACTCGGATACATGTGATCCAGGAGTCTACCTTGGGGTTTTGGCACGCTCCGGACACGCTCGTTATATCAGAATTTTAAAATTCTCAACGTTGAATTTTCTGCAGCAGTAGTTGTTTATTGTGTGTCGAGGATTCCACACATGGTTTGCTCTCAGATTGTGAGAGTGATATTTGCTGCAAGTTTCCTCACAGGTGGGAGGATACAATGTATGCCTTATGTGGTTTGATGCTCAGGGAGACTAATGTGATTGCATTTTGAGCTCGGCAATGTATGCTTCGAGCATGTTTTTTAGCAGTCATAGGTAGAGCAGATATTTGTGTACTAGATTTGCAGGTGTTTGCAATGATGTATGCAAAGTGTGGAGATTGGTGCATGCATTTGGAGTGCGGTTTGATGCTCTTTGGTTGCTCATGGTTTTGAGTGTGCATTCAGTTTATTTACTGGTTTTGTGGCCGTTTTACTGACGAAACTCTGGTGAAATTTTCCTAGGAGTTTTATGCGCATCATTTATGCGATCTAGGTAGAGATTGCGGGTTGCACTCAGCATTTGCGTGCGGTGTTCTCTGCAGATGGGAGATTTGTGCGTGTGTATGCATAGATACCGCACATTGTGGGCTTGGTGATTAGATCACGGGTTTGACAGGCGTACAATTATCTTGGCACACTCACAGGAGTGAGTATTGTGATGTATGCTTGTGTGGGTACGAGCTAGGTAGCCGGATTCGAGCACTAATGGCTTGAGGTTTTTCAGCAGGTTTTACAGGTTTACAAGTTTACAGGCAGGTTTGAGGGCTTATTTGGGTGCTGAATTTTCATCCATTGTTTCCTCTTTGCAGGTGTCCATGTATGGCTCAGTTGTAGTCTGATCTGGGACACGTTTGTGACTTGTTTATGCAGCTGTTTAAGAGCTGAATTTTGGGGCTGTTTTGGGGCTGATTTGCAGCCATATTTTATAGCCATATTTGCAGACTTTTGTTGATGCGATTCGAGCCAGTTTAGGGCTGATTTGGTTGACATTTGCTACTCATTGTTGGTTGCTCTTTTGCGAGCATTATGGCTGATTTTTCATTTGACTTCCAGCGTTATGGTCTGACACAGTTTGATGGTGCAGATTTTGTTGCTTGGAAGGAGCATATGCTTGTTGCATTGGCGGATTTGGGGCAGGATAAACCCTTGCATGGTTTATCGGCGAAGCGCAAGTCTATGCATGATGATGATTGACAGGATCTTGATGAGTTAGCAATGTCTACGATTCGTTTGCATCTGGTTGAGTCTGTTGACTGGCAGGTCTCGAGGGAGACTACAACTCATGCTTTATGGCAGTGTTTACATGCTATGTATGCGACATCCATGTCTACAGGGGAGTCTAGTCTCACTTCTATGTCTATGGGAGAGATTGATCCCACACGCAAGTCTCGACGGCATAGAGACTTGACATGTTGGCATTGTGGACATAGAGGGCACATTAGGTGTCGATGTTTCAGGCGTTTGAGACAACGGAGGCGATAGATGCGTGATGCAGATTTGGGCATGACAGATGCTAGTGAGATCAGTACGGTGGTTACTGAGTATGATTGTGACGGCGATGTCACATTTACATCTAGCTTGTCTTCAGACGATCTTATGTCTACGGATTGCATATCGTATTGCACATTGTCTTCATATTGGTTACTAGATTCAGATGCTACTTTCCATGTCACGTCGCATCGTGAGTGGTTTAGCACGTTTTCTAGTGGGAGACTTGGTTGTGTGCACATGGTTGATGGTGTTGTGTATGACATTGAGGGTACAGGAGACGTATGTTTGTCCTTGCCTAGTGGTATGAGATTTACCTGCGTCATGTGCATTATGTGCCAGATTTGAGACGGGATTTGATCTCAGTCAGATAGTTACGGGATAGTGGATGTCAGATTTCGCTACGAGAGCGAGATTTTGTGATGCATTTGGGTTCGCTAGTGATTGCGAGAGGTGCCAGGAGTGGTACAGGTTACCCATTGCATGTGGATCACGAGAGAGACGGTGTTGTCTCTGTGATCACGCAGCCAGGTAGAGAGCGAGAGAGCAGGCGAGTCTCTTTTGCTCATGGGTTGCAGGGTACTTTGCATGGAGTGTAGAGTAGTGAGCTCGTTGTGCACACAGTTGGGGCACGACTTGAGCAGTCACACAGAGAGGTGACAGAGTCAGACATGCATGCTTTGCTAGTGACTGAGCAAAGCAGAGAGTCAGTTGTGCAAGATACTTCTATGCGGGATAGACAGGTAGAGCGGTCTTGCTCTAGTGAGTCACGACAGGAGGACGTTGTGCAAGAGTCTATGCATACGAAGTTAGAGCATGAGAGCTCTAGCGAGTCACAATAGATTGAGTGGTCATGTTTGCAGTGGATGATTGCAGAGGAGACTGAGATATCAGCGATTATGCAGTCATTCCTTTCTATGCTCGACCGTGAGCATGGGGATATAGTTGTGCAGGATATGTCTTCCAGCAGACACCTAGAGCAGCTGGTTTGCTCTGAGGTTGCACGACAGGTTGATGCGTCTCTTGAGGACAGTCAGGAGATGCATGTGGCTGACGCGCCTTGTCAGTCAAAGATGCCTATTGCCAGGGATATATATGTTGATGCATGCTCCGTAGAGCTAGCAGGGCCCGTTAGCATTGCATTGGCATTCGGTGGTCTCATGTATGAGATGCTGATCTTGAGACCAGATATCGCAGCTGCAGTGGGAGCATTTGCAGTTGGGGTTGTCAGTCATCTGTTTATTGATGATGGCATAGTACACGAGGGAGATATGCAGGTATTGCGTACATACTTGCAGTACGTGTGCGGTACGTCTAGTGGTGTATGGACTTAGACGGGAGCAGGACAACCGGATGCACACGATCACAGCCAGCCAGTGGGCATCGGTTGAGAGTGGTTTTCTCTCACCTTTTGTAGTCTTTAGACTAGGTTCTCTTGCTTAAAGGCACAGTTGCCTTTAAGTGGGAGGTTGTTGGGGTATAGGCATATGTGCCTTGCCCGGCCGCCCAGAGTCTGGGCGCCCACTGACTTGTATACCTTATACATAGCATAAGTGTATAGGGGGATGCTCACTCTTTGGAGTCTCCCCACCCATATCTGTGTTGTGTGTCTCCTTCTCTCTCTCTCTCACTCTCCGTCTGTGGTGCTCCCCGATCCCCTTCATTCACCTAGATCTTCTCTGCATCTAATTTTTCTTTGAATTGAAAAAGGACGTCATACATATCTAGAGAGTTTACCTTAACAATCTCAATCTTAGCTTGATCATCGGATTGCATGGCTGCATCCAGTTCCCCCATTGTGTCCACAAATGCATATTCTTCAAAAATCCCTGAAATTGCTTCATTTGGATCCAATAACTCACATTCTTGAAACATACCTTGGGCATTGCAAACATGTTGCTTCTCCCATTTGCATAAGTCATTGAATTTCCTGTAAGATATTGATCCTTCTGAAGATAAACCCAAAAAACCTAAAGAAAAAACCTCTCCAGAAACACTTGCCGGTAGTGAGAACTTCTCCTTCAAAGCACCATCGTAGTCACGCTTCACAATGGTACTTGGAAAAAATCCGAGAATCCCCTGTTCTCCTTAAACTCCTTTGTCAACTTTGGCAATAAATGATCCCTTAAGGAGTTCCTGTTCCTAGCATGGTCTACACAAACAATTAGAAATTGCTTTCTTTCCATTACGACTTTGGATCTTGGCATATGAAGATCCATCATCCAAAACCTTAGCTTCCATTCGCACCGCAGTAATATAAGGTTGTCCCAATATGATTGGATAGGTTGAGTGCTCTTGTACAAAGAAATTATGTTCATCACTTACATCTGCTATAGTGACTTTAATATTAGGACATGCACCATACAAATCACCTGATTGTGCATTAGCAGCTTGAATACGCCACCCATGTTCGACATCAACGGGCCACTTCCCTTTCGAATATAAGCTCTTTGACATAAGATTTACTTCTGAACCATGGTCTACCAATGCAACAATCGGCTCGTCCGAATCGCCTATCTTCACCAAAGTTTCAGTAGTAGCTCTGGCCCAAGGATTCTGCGTAAAATGGCTTCAAGGTACTTCTTCTCAATACTCCTTCTTCTCAATACTCATCCTCATGAAACCTGATATGCTTTACCTGCCTCGAAAACTCGTTGTTGTCGACTATGCTTCGCCATTCATCATTCTCCAATTCTTCTTCATTAACACTGCTCAATATGGCTTCAATTTGTTCATAAATGCTCTGCACTCCCTGTGTCTTGGTTGGATCATTCTCGGGCCCATATAGTTTTTGACGCTTCCTCTTCATAAGATCAATGATGCTGTCATGAAATTATCGCTTTGCAATACCTAGGATTTCTCCTAGGGTAAATTCCACCCGACTGTTAAGAATCCGCTCCTCAAGTACCCTCTTAACATCAGTTTCTTGTTCAATATCAGACCTTAGTTTATATGATGGGCCTAGAGCTTTCCTAGCTTTCTTCTCCTTCTCAACTTCATCCATTGGAACATCAGGTGGGGTAGGAGCCACACCTGAGCTTGATTCCTTTTCCTTTTGTACTATTGACCTAGTCGCCTTCTTCGAAGTTTCTACCAAATCCTCTTCCCTTTTCCGTTTTTCTTCGACAAAAGCCTCATTGTTTTGAGACTTTGCTATATATGCGTATATCAAGAGGGAGTCGACAAGATCCTACCACCCAGTAGTCTTTCTAATGCAGTTTCCCACTTGACATAGTTGCTGATATCCGACCTTCCCCTTTCTTGCTGTTGTCATAGCATATGGCCAGAATGATTCCCTTTTTGTGGCAACCTTCAATTGGTTTTTCCTGTAAGTTGCTTTCAATTTGCACTCCATAAGTCAATGCCTTAGCTACACTGACATGATGTTCTTGCAGCATTTCTTCCATACTCTTCTTCATCCCTCCTTTCCCATATTTGGTCTTTAAGGGAAAACCTATCTCCCAAAGATGTATTAACCCATCCTTCTAGAAAATCATGTCTTTACGCTTGGCTTCTGCAAATTCATCACACTCACTCCTGATATGATCAAGACTGTCACACCACATGCAATTTTGATTACCATTTCCCCTCTACTGCCTGCCTTGTTTTGATCGAGATGCTGAACCTTTTTCTTCCAGCTTTATTGCCTTCAATTTAATATTTAACTCCTGGATTCCCTTCACAAGCTCGTCCATGAAAGACTCCTCTAGCTTCGAGGTCTTCTCCTTTAACAGCACATGACCTCTTCCACTTTGTCTTCCACGTCGGTAGTCATCCCGACTAACTTCTCCAGCCTTTTCTATCACTTCACCACCATATTGACAGCTTCAATCACTTCTTTCCAATCTGATTTCAGCCCTAATTCCCCTGATGGATCCTCAAGGAGATCCACTAAGCCCTTTTGCAGTTTTAAGTCTGCAGCTTGCACAAACAATTCTACCTTTTCAAAATTCAAAGTGGTACGCTTGGCAACAAATAACTGACCAAATCTTTTCTCAAATTCCCGTACCACCTCAGGTGCAGAAATCCCCTTAGGCACCCACTTCAGAAAGATTTTCTTTGTAACATGCTCCTTATCTTCAAGAAAGTATTTGTCTTTGAGAGCTTGTTTGAACTCTGCCCAGGTTTCCCCGTGCACAGTCCGAAGCTCCTGAACCCGTGTCCGCAGTTCAGGCATGACTACCAACACAAAATTCTCCACTGCAACTTGTTCATCTACTCCCTTGTCTTCCATAGCCTGTTCATACAATTGATAGAATTTAGTAACGTCATGGCCTTCAAACCGCCCCACTTTATCTATCACTGTTTGCCTAGATTCACAAATCCGTGCTTCCATTTCTCTTGTTGAGCTTTGAGTCATCATCTACTGATGATGCAGATGTTGTTGATGCATAAGCATAGAAAATTGCTCATCAATTGATGCATCCCATTATCTTGGCATGCCGACATGGATGGCTCCATCTACCCCGGTTAGATTCATGTCGGGTTCACCAAATTGTCGGAGTGCGTGGTTCTTTAGGGTTGACCGGGAAAGCACCGAACCTCTGGCAGTAGACAGGATCTTAGCAGGTGTTCAAACTAGGATATTAGAGTGCAGTTACATGTAATCAATAGGTTAATACACATAATACTAAAGATTCAAGAGAGTAGAGAGAGAAGACTGCAAATAAGAACAATATGTATTGATATGATGAAGAAACAAAGATATTAAACTCAGGGGTTGTGGTACAGCGGATACACTGTAAGAATTCTAGTAGCTCTTTTACAATCTAGTTGCATATGCCCGCCTGGTATGCCTTTTGAATTGCAATCCTCACCTCAGAATTCTTCTCCAAGTTGTCCCGCCATTCTGCTTCCTTCTGCTCTGGCTTCTCCAGTTGCTCCCAAGCAGAATGACTCCCTACTGCTCTAGCAAATTCCCCCAAAAGCTCTCCCCAAAAATGCTTGAAAATTGACCCCTCCCAAAAGAACCAACCAAACCCTTGTTTAGTGCAAAATACCCCTTTCATAGAGGTCTAAGTCTCCCCCAAAAAAAGGGAAATAAAATGGAGTTCACTTCCCCGTGCACTTCTCTTTGAGATCCTTTTGGAATCAACTTTATATTGCTTGCACTTGTCATAGTCCACTTTATATTGCTTGCACTTTTGGAATCAACTTTATATTGCTTGCACTTGTCATAGTCCACTTTTGGTAACTCTTTACATGGTGCACACATGGCTTTGTCTGCCCGCTTTGGCCGCACAATCTCCTTTATCCTTTGGGAAAGACCTTTTTTCTCTCTTGCTCTCTTTTTCTCCACCTCTTGCTTCCTTTGGAACTGGCTAGTGAGCCCTCCCCTTTACTGGCCTCAGGTCGTACTCTCTCTCTCTCTCTCTCTCTCTCTCTCTCTCTCTCTCTCTCTCTCTCTCTCTCTCTCTCTCTCTCTCTCTCTCTCTCTCTCTCTCTCTCTCTCTCTCTCTCTCTCTCTCTCTCTCTCTCTCTCTCTCTCTCTCTCTCTATTCACCTGCATGATGTGGGACCCCTCCCCTACCCGGCATTAGCGACATCGCTATTGGGAAGGGAAGGGGGGGGGGGGGGAGAGAGGGGGGACACTAGATTTGTCTTAAGAAGAGGGGTGGGTGCGTGGGGCACCACCCTTATCCATGCCACATTATCACTGTATTGACCACCGCCTCCCAGCGCGCGCCACCGGCTACGACCAATGCTCCACCGCCACA
Source organism: Adiantum capillus-veneris (assembly GCF_014529385.1). Lineage (NCBI taxonomy): Eukaryota > Viridiplantae > Streptophyta > Polypodiopsida > Polypodiales > Pteridaceae > Adiantum > Adiantum capillus-veneris. The sequence continues at coordinate 45,263,852 of NC_140953.1, forward strand.
ACAACCAAATTTCGCCACCAAGATGGCAGCGCCACCGCTCAAATCACCACCAGCAGCACCCCTGTGCGCACGCCATAGCCGGGCACCAAGGAGCTCCCACTCTCTACTCCATGCTTAACAAGAGGCTTACGCCCTAGGTCTTGTACCCCGTCATCCGACGCCCACAATACGCATGTGGGATTACCCCACCCATGCCACGTGGTAGTCTTTGGCGAGTTCTCCCCAATAGCTTGAAACTTCAAAAAAAAAAAATTCCCCACTTGATCACTAGCAATCCGATCATCGAGCCGCAAAACCCGGCCGCAAATTCACTTGTCTGACTCCGGACTCGCCCCATCTTGCCGCACTTCACAATTCCCCGAGCCCTCGAACCAAAGCCGTAGAAATGCCAAATTTCATATGCAATCAACTTCGGACAAACACACCCAATCTTTCGACTGTTTTAACTTTCTGCTCCGAGCTATGTTTGACATGTAGTCAGCTCCTATTAGCTCGATATGATGCATACCTTGCTCTAGAACCTTGTCAAGGCTCAAAAGACGCCAGATGGCACAATTCCCCATGTGGCTAGATGGGCACCAACCTAGCCCCCGACAAAACTTCAACTGATCATAAATTGCAATCTATGGCTCTGATATACAATCTGAAAAGACAGGTAGGCTCCATATATAGAGCACTACACACCTATACCCTGACATCCACTTGGGCCACTTGTCCCTAGCTACCCTGTCTGGCAAGAATTTGCAATACAATGACTCTTCAACCTTCGATAGCTTGGGCTCTATAGCTCTACATCTCTAAGTAGAAAACGAGCCCTTCTTCCTTTCTTCACCTGTCAGCCCAATGAGTTCACTTTGATCTACAAAAACCACATAATACATACATTTCTGCTAATCTAATGCCATAAACAATTCTAACATAGTGCATAGATTTGTCAAAGTTCATAGATATAAACAAAAATCTGTTTTTCAGCTTGTGCACGCAAAGTGGCACGTTACTGTCGTTCCGGTTTTTGAGTGAGTCGAGTAGGCAAACATTTCAGATGTTGAATTCAAAAAAGTGTCTGAGACTTCCTCAAGGATAGTGTGCAAGGGATTGCCTTGATTCACACTTTCTTCGGTGGATACTCTATTGGAGGTTTCTCCAAATATGCCTTGGTTTCCTAGTACACGACCAGATCTAAGGTTCATAAAGACTTGTGAAGCCTTGGATAGATTACTTACCATCGGATTGACTTGTTGTCAACTTCTTCCACTTGACTTGATTGCAACTTCCATCAAGCTGCCAATTCCTTGTCTGCAACCTGATTTCTGTATCAATTTTGATCAAGTTAGCTATTATTTCACAAAGACTGTATAGTGTTTGCTAACTATTGTGATTGGTCTATGTGTATCACTTCAAATCGAGCTAAGTGAGGCAGCTTTTGAGACTTTCAGATATCACTTTTGCAAAAAGCCAAAGGACTAATCTGCAACCTGAAAACTGAGTGAACATGTACCAATTTAGATCCGATTGAACCCAAAATTGCCCGGTGGTCTTGTATTATGTTGGTCTAACACTGTACAAGTTCAAAATTCAAAAATGGTTTCTCTGTGTAGCAATAGTAAATAATCACGATTATTTACTTTTGTCAATTTTTTGCACTTTTTGGCTTGATTTGCTAGGTATACTACCTATTAAGCTCCCTAGACAAGTTTCACCAAGTTTGGATAACTTTTGTTCAAGTTTAGCAACTGTTTCGTGTCTGTAGACGCAGTTGTCACGAATTTGGCTTAAGCCTTACTTTTGTGACTACTTGATATGCTTAACCTTGTGGTATACTCAAATGTGCAAAATTATAAATTTTGGTAGCAGATGTAAATAATCACGATTATTTACTCCTGCTATGTTTTTTCAAGTTTTTGTCCCAATCTTGACACAGATCTGTTAAGTACCTCAACTTAAGCACCTTAGCCAAGTTTTATCAAGTTTGGACAATTTTAGGTTAAAATTGTCATCAGCTTTGTGTCCGTAGACTGACTTTGCAAATTTGTCACAATTTCCAATCCAATGATCCAAATCTTTCTAAAGTTGGTTTGTGGGCTTAATGCAACATGATAAGTCTAGTGGTATGCTAACTTGGTCAAAAAAGTTAAAAAAAAGGGGGCAGATGTAAATAATCACGATTATTTACTTTTAGCAAATTTTTGCATCTTTTTTATCAACTAAGCATGTACACATGTCTATCACCTATGAATCAAGTTTCATTGAGTTTGAACAAATTTTTTTCCAAATTACACTCAAGTTCCCAAAAGTCAGCAATTTTTGGTCAATTTGGTGATCCAAATCTTATGTGTCTTTACAAAACTTGTTTGTATATATGTATAGATTCATTGGTATCAATCTTGGTCAGTTTTGAGCTAAAAGTAAATAATCATTATCTACTTTAGGCCTAAAATGAACGTTTTTTTGTACTTTTTCACTGGACAGTCTTTTCATGAGCTATTTTAAGCCTATAAATCAAGTCAAAACTTAATTTGGCCTATAATGTCAAGAAAAAGTAATTAATCTGAGTTTTTGCAAACTCTTGAATTTTTTACCTCAATGTGTCCTTACAACTTCTAAGCATACTCTCCAATCGGATTGAGTGGTTGGCGGTCTTTTTGTGCTATTTCTAGCCGTTGAACATTTTTGTGATGAAGAGGTGAGTGACCATCATGGTCAAATTTGGCCAAATGTCATGCAATTAGCTAAAAAGAAAAATCTTACAAAAGAGATTCTACATGAAGTAGGTGATTGCATACGTCTAGAAACAGGATGGAATGATCCAGTGGACTCATTGTCAGTGCATGCCTACATTACAAAATGCCAACAAAATGAGGCAGTTGTAGAAGAGAAGCGGAGGCGTGAGAATGCTGATGAAGGACCATCAAAAAGGTGTGGGACGGGTGTCTAATCTCACTCTTATCTTATTGTAGACGTAGCGAGAACCACGAATAAATTGTTAATCCATGGGACGAAGTTGACTCGACTAGTACATAGAGGCTACAAGAGGTTGTCAATCTCTTGGAAAACAAAAAACAACTCGCATCTAACTCAAGCTAAGTGACTGAAATCACCAAAAGCCAATTGCTCATCGACAAACAAACCTCATCCTTACAGTATCAAATGTCATCCAAACGTAATGAAACTTCTAGGACATGTTTATAAGGCCTAAGCACACATGCTTATGGTCTCAAATCCCACTTTAGGTCAAGTGCAAAAATCGCGATTATTAACAGTAGTGGATTTTTGATCTAGTCGTTTTCAACCCAGAATGCATTTAATTGCTTAGCAATGATACCCTAATACCCCTCCTATGCTTAGTTTTTGATTTTGAACTGTGAATTCCTACTTATGATGATATTAGGCCGTGGATCATCGACGCCAAAAGCTACAAAATACCATGAAATGCTTACGTCAATGCGTAGACTCTTACTTGCGGTTGCAACGCAACAAACGCGATTGCAATATGACAATGGGGAGGGAGTAGGAAACGCGAGAAGGAGAGAAGTGAGTGCCGTTAGTTCATACTCTGTATTTTATTATCCAAAACTTGAAAATCACTTACAAAAATTGGCTTTTCTACCTTAGCCAAGGTTTTTGGTGGTCAAAACTAAAAATTTGGGAGCTCTAACTAAAGATAGGTAAAGACAAGTTGATACAATCTGCAAGCTTGTAGCCCCGGCTCATCAATACACAATTTATTCGAAAAATAGGAGTTACAATATTCTCAATTCATCAAAATAATAAATATTTTTACAATGAGAGCTCCAAAGAATGGTATCCGAGTTAGCTTGCTGCTAACAAGCGGGTTGTTGAAGAAGCACAAGTAAGGGCTAACAAACAAATGGCTAAACAAAGGCTCCTACACGAACAACAACAACATGGGAGACCATTGCATATCAATGTTATTTCCATAAATGAATTTGAAGAAGGTAGGTTGGATCCAGTTATCAAGGTCAAGACCAGTAACAATTTAGTAGAAACCACCACTCTACTCGACATAGGAGCCCAAGAAAATTTCATTTTCCTCAGCTTATATACACAACTTGGTCAAGGGAAAATCTTCAAACAACACAACAAAAAATTCAGAGCTATACTTACCACCATAACAAAGCACTAGGGTGGGTAACTTTATTTGGTCAAATCAATCAATAGGTCTACCCACACAGATTTTATGTAGTAGAAGATCAGCAAGATCAACACCAATTATTGTTGGGATAGCCATAGCAAAGGAAGTACAATGTTCAGATAGATTGGAAGTCCCATCAACTGGTGTGGATTTAGAATGAAAACGGCATTCAAATGGTTCCATTAACTAAAGTAACAGGAATGGAGTCAGCATTGGAAAACAAGATTGACAAGGGAAACAACCCTTGCATATAGAAAGCTTGCAATGGATTCCCAAAGAGTCTCCATAGAAACCCACTTCAAAAAAGGTGGCATCAACCTCACCCACATAAAAAATGATAGAATATCAGAAGAGACAAACATACAAAAGAAAAGAATATGGATACCCAAGGACAGCTCCGAACAAAGCAAGTATGGGTCAACAAACATTGTAGGTGCACAAGAATCACTACAAGTCCACAAGCCGCTATAGACTTAGGTACCGTCTCATAAACCCATATGGCCCACTCATGATTGTATCACAAAAGTATGGGTACCAAAAAAGTTAGTTCAAGCTCAAAAAACACAAAAGCTTGTTTGGATACCTAAGCACATTGTGTCGAAACTCTCTAAGAGGTCAAACCAACAAACAAAACACTAACAAACACCACTTAAAGAGTTATGTCAAGCACAAAGAAATCAGTCTTAGATATGGATCCCAGTGGAAACACCACAAAGTAAAACCATTTGCTCGTAAGGAAAAGCAATGCAAGCAAGTTATCAACATAGCAAGCCCATTTGAGTTTCTCCAAATGCCTATGAAAGCTCGTGTTGCACTCCTACAGCAGAAGCTATATGGGCCAAGGACTCATACATGGGAGAGGGGAGGCATATGGAACCATGGCAAAATGGATTTACAAATTTATACATAATAACGGGCACTGTCTTACAATGGTTTAAACTTTGTATTGTGACTTGATTTTCAACAAATGCTAAGTAATGCCCATAAGAACGTAAAGGGGGATCATGTCACGTCAGGGCCAAAAGTAACCCCATACTCTTGATATACTCCTCACATGTAAGCTTTTTGTATTATTTTTAATTATATGGTCAACTATGGTCAAAAATTAAGAAAAAGCACAGAAAATAGACCAATTATGGCCTAAATATTTTTTATGTGGCAAAAAGCTTATTTTATTGATTAGGAATCAGTTACCTAATTTGCAAGTAATTTTGGGATAATTTTTGCCTTTTTTGGCTAAAATTTTGGCTCTACCACAATTTTTAAGTACCTTTTTGGAATTTTCTTCCTTAAATTTAATAAAAAATCCAGAGAAGCAATGCAAAATCTGAAGCCAAACAATAGAATTCCATACCATGAAGAACTCCCAAAAAAAACTTGGAAACAAACTGAAGATGTCAAATTTCGACCTAAATACGTCAGGAGCCCAAAAGGTAAACCTGATGTATCGGGGGCATACAAAATCCAAATGCAAAAATTCAAGATCCAATGGAAATATAGGGTATGCAACAAAGCTGAAGGGATCAAAATCCAAAGTTGGGCTCTAAGAGCACTAGGCACATATACTAACATAGGGGGAAACTTTAGCTCCTTTGACTACTAGAGCCCTGTGGGAGAGAGAGGAGATCAACAAGCAAGCCAACTTCTGAGCTTTTGTATGCACAACACAATGGTCTCCATGGCAAGTGAAGCTAGTGGTGAGTCTCTAACCCTATCTAGATCATGCATGTATGCAAAACACTAGCACACTCACCACATGGAAAGAATAGGATCTAGACACCACATGCGATCACCAAAATAAATATGCATAGCATCAAAATTACCAGGTAGGGAGTGAGGATTGAACAAGTACCAGGTAGTCAGACCCAGCTGCCAAGTGCCAACTATCACGATTACTGCAACCTAGGTCCAAATCAAGCATAAATGGAATCCACAAGTGCATCTCATGAAAAGGAACCCATGGATGCCAACCCCATCCAAAATGGACCACCAAACAGATAGCTAAAAACTAGATCAATTGACCAATTACAGGCCCACATAACAGGTACATGGCCTAAACATGCCCATCAAGCCATGGGGAACACCCATGAAGTTTCATAAAAACTAGGCACAAAAGGCAGTGACCTAAGTTGCTGCCACCCCACCCTAATCTGGTAAGAAAAGTTCCCAACAGATTTCCCTAGCCAAAACAAGTCCCCAAGTGCAAACCACAGTGAAACTGACCACCAAATCCTCACACAAACACAGATTTAGGGCATATCAATCTGAAAAGACAACATTGGGTCGTAAATTGGCAAAGAACAGTGCAAATTTAGGGATTTTGACACTAAAAGCTCAAACACCCTTAGTGACACCTATTGTTGCAAAAGATCGGGCAAAAAGATGGTCACAATTCAAGATAAGTAAAAATGAGCGTTTTTTGCGCGTTTTTCACCAAACAAGTCACGATTGACTAGATCTTAAACCCACATATAGGAATTCCTTTAGGTAAAGCTCAAGAAAGACCCAAGGAACATGCAGACAAAAGTTGAAATTGATCAGAAAATCCAAGGATACCATAACCAGCCAAAAGTCTTCATGTGTGCGATTGTTGCCACACATGTCAAGTCTCAGAAAAAGGGGTATCCCTAGCTCCAGTAGGTTAAATCCACCCTTGTAGTGCATACTTAGCTCCACCTTGAGACACCAAAGATCTAAAGGGGAAGAGGATTCCTTGTTTCACAGGTTGAAATGATCATAACTTGGATGAGGCCAAAGTGAAGTTGAGAATTTGGTACCCCAAAGCTCACTAACTCTTATGGAGAGTTATAATAGCTAGAAATAGGGCAAAATTCTTCACAGAACTCAACTGAAAATAAAATGTGTGTTTTTTGTGCATTTTTTTCCAGACAACTTCCTAACAAATATCCATGATAGCAAAGCCCAAGACACGAGAAGTCCTAGGAAGCTAGTGGAGAAGCTTGTAGATTATCAAAAAACCATAAGTCTAGTGCAAAAGGTTCACTAGCAAAGAAAAACCCTAAGAATGGATTGGAACAGTTAGCCGACTATAGCATATAGGGCATGATTACAAAGTATGTAACCAGAGAAACCAGATGGTACCACTCTTGCACAGTTTGGCATAGGTGTCAGTTATCGTTGTTACTACAATGAGACCTATTTGGGGAAATAGAATCACGAATTGAGCTAAAAAACATACCAAATGGGTAGTCCAAAGAACCAGAAAGAGAAAAAGAATTCAAATACGGGTTAACAAAACTTTTAAGGTAAAATATGGTAGTGATGACCACCAAGGATGCTACCAGACTGACAAATAGTGACACTAGAAAGGATCATTTGCTAATGCTCAGTCAAGGGACTCCAGGGATACCCAAATTACACAAACTAGACCTTATAACACATGGAAGCTGACATAACTAACTAAGAGAGAAAAATTGATCGTAGCTAAACTACCTTGACTCAAAGTCTTGCACTAAATAGTGAGATCTTGCTTTTGACATGCAAGTTCAAGCACTCCTAAGAAGATGAGGCATCAAAGCATATACAAACTAGAAGAAACGACAATTACCAAGTATATGGAGAACATCTCGGGTTCAAGGGAGTGTTTTGTCAACAAATCCTTCCAACCAATAGCAACATGGCCTCATAGTGCTCAAATGTGTCTGATAGGATGAACAAGGAAGAATATGGGAGGCACCTCACATGCCTAAAGACTTCAACACCATTGCATACACACCATAGAATGCAGACATGGATATCACAAGGATAAGAGTCAAGGACTTCCTTGCAAAACCCATAGTCCAATCAGACTACAGACGAGCCCATGAGTTAATCACGACAGTACAGAAGGTAGATGAATAAAAAGAAAAAGTTATGCTAACAAATACCATGGGGTAAAAGATGATGGTAGAAATAACCCTAGATACATTAGCGAAGATCACCAAGTTACCAAGAGGGGAGCCGATGAAACCTCAGGGTTATGCAGACAAAGATATTAGCACAGTAAAACTCCTAACCTTTAGCATCATAAAAAAAAAGAGGACCGCACATCTCATGAGGGTCCTACATCAGCACATGCACTTTGACCGACAAATCAAGTATACAAGGCCTGAAATAAATCTAGCGTCAACACTACACAAGCTAGTATCCCAGGACAAGAATTTGCCAATTGATCTGGCTAAGTGGGGTTTGACCAACTGGTAGCAAAGTTCGAGAAGAAATAGTGGGCAAATCAGTCAGGCATCCCATACTTGGGAGGCACAAAGTTCTTACAAAAATAGTAGCTTGCCTTGTCGGAGAAAGAGACGCATTAAAGGATGCTCTTGAATCAAACAAGTGGGCAAAAATGATCCGGCAATCCAAGGGAGAAAAGGGGCCGGATCTTTGACACCAACGAGGCCCACCAATACAAAGAAGACAACACAACCTAAATATGTGAGAGATGAAGGGTCCACTAACTCCAAATCTAATGGATCATAGATGAATGAAGAAGAAGTGGAACTCCAAGAGGTGGACCCAACATTTCAAGATAGAAAGCCAGCATTAGTATACACCTAAAGAATAGAACAAAGGGAAAGGAGGATTAAGGAAGAGAAGGAGAGGAAACAATGGGCCAATGAAGAAAGAAAGAAGAATCAATGAGAGATAGCCCAAAAAAGAAGGAAGATGGAATGACTTAGGAAAGAAGAACAAGCTCAAAGTTTGTCAGCAATGATGAGATAAAAGATCAAAGGACAGATTGGTCAGACAGCAAAGAGACTGGTTGAAGAAGAAGTAGAAAGAGAGGATGATAATTTAAAATGGACTAAGACCTAAGAGCAACTTGAAGAGAGTGCCTCCTCCAAGGAATTAAGGACCAAAATAAAACTTGGCCATCAACAGACTACTACTACTACTACTACAGAGGAGTCTCTTGAAAAGTTCTAGGAAGACAATGTGGTTGGGATGATGGAGAGGATATATTAACAAGAGGAGAAGGCAAGGAAAGAGAAAGGACAGAAACAAGAAACACATATTGAAGAAATTAAAATATCAAGTCCACTACATACCTCCTTGATCCACATGGAGTACCAGGCCTCTGAAGTGGAGATACATCTCGAGCAAACAAGGTAGCACATGGAAGAAAGTAAGAAGGAAGAGATCCCAGCCTCACAACTCAGACTTGAAGAAACTGCTAAGGATTTAATCAAGGACCTAATTTCCTCCTGATATAGTCTAGAGGAGGCCCATGTTGTAGCATAATTTCCAATGTCGTTGTTAAAAGAGCCCAGCCAGGAGCCAAAAACACAAGACAGTCAGCAAGTCCAATTGATCAGCCAGAGGGCTTATACAAAATGCAAGATGACTAATCAATAACAAAAAGATAAAATAAAATAGGTACCAAGAGAAGTTGACTAGCCTGAAGGCTTGCTAAAAATGCAAGAAAACCTAGGATGATTAGTGTACCTCTCTTATCAGAGTCACTAGAACGCAAATCTTATCAGCAGTGTCAAAAATTCAAAAAAAATTTGGAGGATACATCAGAAGGCAAGATTAAAACCCTTACCCAGACACTCTCATAAAGATGCTCCACAAAAGGTAGAATCAAAACAAAGAGCTGCAATACCTTCTGAATTGGCTATCACACTCACAAAAAGAGAGGATATAAAAAAAACCAAGGAATCAATTAAGTCAAGAAACCGCAAAAAAGGCTACAATTGAAGCGGCCCAAGGACCAACCCTTCAGGAACCAATGTCAAATCTAGCTAGGGTAGCTATGATATCGAGGTTAGATGAGGAGATGAACATAGAGATTATGCAAATAAAACTCAAGTACGAACAAGAGCAATAGAACATTGTAGACCTAAGTCTACGAGTGGTAAGTATAAAGCAAGATATGGACAAGATAGAGGCTAAGAACATGCTACAAATGAAGGTGCATAAGGCCCTGCAAAATACCCAAAATAGCACACTCCAAGCCACAAAGAAATGAATTTGCGTACTTGACAAATCACACAAATCCATAATGAAGCCAAACACGAGAGACAGAGAGTGGGAGAGAGCACGTGTGGGTTCACCTCTTAGAACATAAGGCTACACCGGCACGACAAGAGAGAAGAAAGGAGAGGAGACAAGAGAGACACATGCGTTGGGCGCAATCTCCCCTTGTGCAAGAGTGAGCATTTCCCTCTTGCACGTATCTATTTATAGATTCTTCAATGCTCAAAAATGAATACACATTGGCCGGTCAGTCATAAATGGCCATAGCTCATAATGAGTAGTTGAATAATAAATGTACATAAAATGTGATATTCTCACCTAGCCTTAGCTTATCTACAATCTAACAATGCTAGATCAATGCTTACTACATAGCCTTAGTCTACAAGGTACACATGGTAAAAATCCTAAATTCCCTTATCCATAGCATACTCTAGGGTTGGGAAAGAAATTTTCCTCAATTGGAAGGTACATAAGTGGTGGGGTCCAGTGCAAGGTACAAGACGTTGGGTACATGCCTACATAGCACAATGAGTAGTGACGAGGGCACAACGCGACACGAACCCCGGTGGCCTCTAAAACGCCAGGAGCCGATGCACGCCGCAAGCCGGTCACGGTGAAGTGAACAGGGGGCACCACCTAGCTTTGAGCGGCTAGGACACAGATAACAGTGGTTTGAAATATCACGGATTCTATACACACACACACACACACACACACACACACACACACACACACACACACACACACACACACACACACACACACACACAGAGAGAGAATAGACAGGTGATGAAAACCCTCAGAGGTGTGAGGGAGAATTATTCTCTTGTAATATTTACAGCAACCTTATTTCAGACGAGGTGGCAAATCATGGTGATAGAGAGATAGAGGGAGAAATAATGAGCATACTTGGTGCGTTCTCTAGAGATGACTCACTGACACGAAAGCTTGCTAACATGAGTGTGTGTGCATCGACCGTTGGAGTCGAGATGTAGACATAGCTTCTTCACATATAAAAAATTTCCAAAGAAAATCGCTACACTAAGTCCCCTCTCTCATGGTGCAAATGTTGCCAATCCCTCCCACCAAAATACTACCAAGTGCTGACCTCTGATGAACTTGCCCCCCCCCCCGTTAGTGACCTCTCAGTGCCTTTTTATAGGTGTTGGTTGCTTTAGATTAGGATAATCTGGTGTAATTACGGTAATATAATCAGGGGAGACAAAGCAAGGTGGTGGCCCCTTGGTGGTTGACCCTTGCGTTGTCTTGGGAAATATTATAAGGAAAACCTCTAGGTGGGCCTTTGTGACCATCACCTAGAGAGATGAGAATTTACAAATTTGGGATTTTTTACAAGGTTTGGTTGAAACTGGAAAAATGATGACAACCTATGGTTTTTATTGAAGAGGGCGTCGTGAACGTGATGCTAATGAATGGTGGCCTAGCTGGTGCATCGGTGTAACGCATTCGTCACTTTCGGGGTCCGGCCGGGGCATGCCTTCGGCGCCTTTGCTTGTTTTGGTGTCTGTGTCGCGAGATTTGGTCGTCTTCTTTCTTTTGTCAATGTCGATGTTGTTCGATTTCTTTATTTTATATTTTTGTGGTGTATGCGTATACGCGTGCGTGTACTGTGTATGGGTGTGTGTGTGTGTGTATGTGTGACTGCGTGAGCGTGAGTGCGTGTATGTAGGGATGTATGTATTAGCATGTGTGTGAACGAGGGGAGTATATGTATTATGTGTGTGTGTGTGTGTGTGTGTGTGTGTGTATATATATATATATATATATATATATATAGTTTACTGCAGAGAACGACGACGCAGAGAGAGAGAGAGAGTGTGCGAGGGGTGTGTGTGTGTGTGTGTACCGGGTGATGGGGTGAAGTGTGGGTGTTGACGGACGCAAAGCGGACCCCGAACCCCGACGGCCTCTAAAACGCCGGAGGCCGAATGGCACGCCTCGAGCCTGCCACGGTAAAGCGAACAGGGGGCACCACCTAGCTTTGAGCCGCTAGGATGCAAAACCCACAATGATATGAACACCGCAAGCCTACACACCGAGAGAGAGAGAGAGAGAGAGAGAGAGAGAGAGAGAGAGAGAGAGAGAGAGAGAGAGAGAATACTTGAAAATGATGAAAACCCTCGGGGGTGTGAGCGCGAATTATTTCTGCAATAGTTACAAGGCGGCATGCCGTGGTGGTAGAGAGGTAGGGGGAGGAGGCGGTGCAACCTACTTGGTGCGTTCTCTAAGGCGGTTCAATGATTTTGAATACTCACCACCAAGAGCGTGCATACGTGTGTGCATCAACCATTGCAGTTGAGAGATGGATGTGGTTCCCTTCGCATGGTGCAATTCACAAGGCAAATCCAACACACAAGCCCCCTCCCCGTGATGGTGATAGTGTCAATCCTTCCTACTACACTATACCAAATTCTTGGTTCCTCATGAATTGTCCCCCCCCCCAATAGTGACCTTCAATGCCAATTTATAGGTATTGGCTGCTTGGATTATGGTAATCACAGTGTGGTTAGGGTAATCTTAATCAGGGAGACAAAGCAAGTGGTGGGCCCGGTGTGGTTGACCCTTGCTTTGTTTTGGGGAGGTTATTAAAAGAGGGGCATCTCTAGGTGGGCCTTTGTGACCATCACATAGAGAGAGGATATTTACAAAGAATGGAAATTTACAATGGATCGGGTGAAAACTGAAGATAATGATGAAAATAACCTATAAATTACTGGGATGGCGTCATGGTTGCGTGTTGCCGGCGAATGGCATATTGTCGGTGCGTCGGTGTCGAGCGTACTTCTTTTCGGAGTCGGACGGGGCATGCCTTCGACGCATTTTCTTTTTTTGTTGTTGGCGGCGTGTGCTTTATATCCTTCTTCTTTTGTTTGTTGATGTCGTAGCCATTTTCTTCGTATTTGCGGTGCGGTGCGTATATGCATGCGTGTGTGTTTTGTATAGGCATGTGTGTGCAAAAACGTGCGTGGGAAGGGGGGGATATATATATATATATATATATATAATGTATATATAGTTTTTTGTTTTTGTTTTTTTTTTCTTCTGGTGGATGGCCGGCAGCCAGTTTTTCTGCGCCAGGCGGATGGAGAGGGGGGGGGGGAGGTAGAATAGAGGTAGAGAGTGTGTGTGTGTGGTGTGTGTGTGCGTAGGGTGTGTGTGTGTGTGTGTGTGTGTGTAGGGTGTGTGTTTGTGTGTGTGTGTATGTATTTGTGTATTGCGGACTGCACTGCCCGTGAGGGCGTGTGTGTGTGTGTGTGCGTGGACTGCGGACGGCTGCGCACAGCGCGAGGGGAGAGGGGGGGTGATTGTGGGTGTGTGGGTATGGTGTGTGAGGTGCTGCCCGTGAGAGGGAGAGGCAGAGTGGATTCCTTGCTTGCATGGCCTGAGCGCGCGAATGAGAGAGAGAGAGAGAGAGAGAGAGAGAGAGAGAGAGAGAGAGAGAGAGAGAGAGAGAGAGAGAGAGAGAGAGAGAGAGAGAGAGAGAGAGAGAGATTTTATTATCGTCCTCGGAGGTCAAATATGACCTATGGGACCAAAGTTACATGTGATGTAGTATGTGTACGGCTGATGAGTGACTCTCGATGCTCCAAAATTGCAGTGATGAGAGTCGCAATGGAGAGCCCACACTTTGGCTGGGAGAGGAATGTGTGTAGGTCTAAGTTATGGCTGAAAATGTGAGAGAAGCAATTTCGGATGTGATCAAAAGCTGAGCACTCTAGTAGTGTGTGGTACTCAGACTCTCGAACTTGCAGTGAGCATAATGTGCACAATCGATTTGAATCTTCTCCATTGCCCCAACGCCCTATCTCGCATCGAAGGAAATGGGAGCTAAGCCGAATTGCTGTGATAGTGCGTATCGCGGACAAGGGAATAGGCTCAAGCATGTAAGTGTGAGTACGGTTTCCTCTCTCAGCGAAGAACATGGTTTTGTAGTTGGGGGCAATATAGGTGGTGTAATGTATGAAGCGTGACCCACCGGATTTCTCCCAAGCGTAATACATTGGCGTTGTAGAAAAGCTTCATTCACTTGAGAGTCAATTGAAGCATCATGTAGCAAGTGTAATGCATCCCATCTCCCAAACCACTTCTTTATGTCTTGCATCCATCCCGTGCTCAAGATCTTGCTTTTATGCGTCTTTTGAACTTTTTTGCTTGCTTCCCATGCAATTGTAGGAAGTTGATGTGAGGGGTTTTGACGCATCTTTATCATGTACTCCACAACCCTTTCCATGCCCATAACCTCAATTGGAAGAGATCCCGACTCAAGAAGTAGGAGCATATATGGTGTTTGTGTCTTAACTTGGAGAAAGTTTGTAAGAAAACGCTTTTGGACATTCTCAAACTCTTTCCAAGTAGACTTTGAGATGCTCCCACCCCACACTTCAACTCCATAAAGAAGAACCGGTGTCACCAATGCATCAAAAAGATACTTCTTGAGAACCCAACACTTGATGTTTCCCGCATTACAAATATTCTCAAATGCATAATATGCTCTCTTTCCCGCTTCCAAACGACGCATAGCACATTCATGCCACTTGTGATTGGATGGAACCTCAAGGCCAAGGTACTTAAAGCTCTCAACAACTTCAAGTGTCTGGTTGTTGTACACAATGCATGGCTTCTCCTTATGGTTGGTTTTCACAAGCATAACCTTTGTTTTGGATTCATTTACAATCATCCCACTATGCAAGCAAAAGTTCTCAAGGACAACCATAAGCTTTTGTGCATCTTCTAAAGTGTGTGCTAGAAGCACTACATCATCCGCATACAACAAAAGCATGATTACCGCATTGCAAATAGTGACCTCTTCAATGCCTTCTTCTTGCATAAAGTCAAGTACCATTTGTTCCAATTGATCGATGCATAGACCAAAGAGAGTTGGTGACAATGGACATCCTTGTTTAACCCCAATAGTGCTTACAAAAATTTTTGAAATTTCTCTTCCCATGCGCAATTGACAAATCACCTTCTCATAGATTCGAGAAACAGCAAGCATAAACTCACTTGGCACTTGGAGTTCTTCCATCCTTCTCCACAAATTGTTACTTGGAATCATATCAAAGGCTTTCTTAAAGTCCACAAAACAACAATACAATCGCTTGCCTTTCAACCGACTTTCCTCCATGAGAACACGAAGAGTGACAAGATGATCAATGGTGCTATGGCATCGACGAAAACCCGCTTGTCCCTTTGCACGCTTGTCATTCTCTTCAGCCCAATCACTCAATTTCATTTCCATTATGCACCCAAACAACTTTGCCATAAGAGACCCAATCATTATAGTCCGGTAGTTGCTTACATTCTTTACATCCCCTCCTTTATGCAAAGGCTTAACCCAATTAGTACTCCAATCATAAGGCATACCATGTTGAAGTGCAAGGTTGAACATATCACACATCCACTCATGGGTAAAATCTCCCGTCCATTTGATCATCTCCGGCTTGATACCTTGAAGATCTCCCGCTTTGCGAGTGGCCAACTTTTCAAGCCCACCGCATACATCCTCAATAGTAAAAAAAGACGGCATACATGGGAGTGAACCATAAAATGGCATTTTTTCAGTATTTTCTTGCTCATATAATTGCCTACAATGTGTGTACATATCCACTAGACTCAAGTTACCAAAATTCTCAATCCGCTTGCCTCTCAAGTTTCTCCAAAATCTTCCACATGCATGTGCCTTTTCTTGGACTTGAAATTCTTGTTGCTTTACTTCCCATCTTCTTCTCTTCTTTTGAATCAATGCCTTGTATGTATGCAAATGACTTTGATAGTTGTCTTTTTCCATAGTTGCATCAAGCTTTATCAAGGACTTTCGAGCATCTTGACATTCTTTATCAAACCACCTTTTGCGTGGTCTATCTTTGTTGATACCATGGAGATGCTTTATGGCAAAGCATTCTTCTGCACAAGAACAAATATCTTTCTTGAAAGCTTCCCATTTAGTTTCCAATGGTGCATCACATTGAAGCTTTGTCATCCATAATTTTTGCTCAACCATTTCAATGTACATTGGTGCCCGTTTGAAATCCATACATAGTGATAACTTCTCTTTCCTTTGGCTGAGATTATCGTGCTTAGTTGCTTCTCCACATGAAAGGTCAATACATAAGGTGCGATGGTCGGATTCCGGGGTCCATTGGCCAAACATAAAACTCTTTATGCGATACATGATGGCTTCAGAGAGTAGCATATAGTCAATCACACTATCCCCATTATGTCTTCTACATGTAAATCCATTGGTTCCACTCCACAAAGATACACCATTGGCAATGAGCATACCCGTGCTATTACACATGTGTAAAAGTAACTTTCCATAGTGATCCGGCTCTTTCTCATCCATTGAAGTACGATCATACAAGTGAACTTCCTCCAACTCCCTTGAAATGTATGGCATATCAAATTGTTGAGTATCATGTTGCAATGTTTTTGTGCGAGCATTCATATCCCCAAATACAATAACATCACCTTCACCTTTGAAATAAGCAATGTCCTCTTCCAAATCAGAAAATGGTTGATCTCTATCCATGCAAGTATAAAAGGGAGAATCATGATGAGGAATGTAGTAACCGGCTACAAAAATGGGTGCTCTTTTTAGTGTCATAATTTTCAGCCATACATAACGTTTGTACTTGTCATCTTTCACAATTGATACAAAATCTTCCAATCCTTTCTTAACCATACATGCTAACCCTCCTTGTCCTCTTCTTTGCTTGAGATTCTTTGACCACATCAATGAATGTACATTGTAATCCTCCAAGCCGTTAATCCTTTGTGTATCATGCTCCCAAGTTTCAACAAGAAGTACAACATCGGCTTTGCTTGTTAGTTCATCAATGCCAACCCCCGCATTCCATGGGTATCCATTACAATTCCAAAAGCATATTTTCAATTGTAACTCGGTCTCATAGGTCACGCATCCCTATTTGCTTGAGAGACTTGCCTCCTCCTTGGGCACATTTTCTTCATGAGAGATTTCCTTGTTTTTATTATTCTTTTCCTCATATGCCTTGCGACGCATATTTTGTTGCTTAATAGTGCGATCTTCACATACAAAACATTTTGTATTCCTCAAATAGATCCAACTATTATCAAGGATAATCTTTCGCTTGGTCTCATCCGGCATGGTGCATACAATTGGCCGTTCTCCCGAGCGAGGAGCTCCTTGCTTCCCCACTCTATGTGCTCCATAGACCATAACTCCGGACATGCCAAAGTGGGTTTTGAAGAAATCTTCAATAACAATTGCAAGAGAAGGAGGTGTCTCTAACTTCTCTTCGGGAATTCCACGAATAACAATGTTCTTGGAACGTCGCTCCCGTTCCTTCAACTCCTCCACATCTACATTCTCAACATTCTTTGTTTGAACCATAGCTTGCATAAGTGAGGAATTAGAAACCACATTGCTACCACATACATCAGCCCAAGACTTGTTTGTGCATACATTTTTCATGTCGCATACATCCCGGCTCATAGTGTCAAATTTCTCCTCTTTCAATACATGGTCATGCTCTACTTTGCTCATCCGCTCCTTCAAAGCATTCAAGTCCACAAGAGAGCGTTTACATTCCTTGACTTCCTCTTCAAGTTGCATCAAACGTGTTGTTTGCATCTCAAGTGTCCTCTTGAGATTCTCATTCTCAACCACAAGTACCCTTAGTGTGCCATTCTCCATTGCAAGTGCTCGTAAGTCTTCGCCTTGTTTGTTTACGGTCTCTTGCAATGATACCAAGTACGCCATGATCATGGTTTCCGATGTCGTTGGTTGGGTGGTTGTGTTGCTATCTCCACACTTAGGAGATTTTGGATCATTTTCCACAATGGTTGTGGACCTTGTTGAAGAAGAAGAACCCTTGCGAGTGCCGGAAGACATTGTATGTAAAATAGGAGATGAGAATCAATTTTGTTGAACCTGTTCACTTCGGAAATTCTGCTACAGAAACGACTTCCATAACTCTGAAATTTTTTATCTTTAAATCAATGCGTAGAGGACTTCGTGCTCTTCGATTGAGGCTATAGATCACCCAAATCGGAGTTCGGATGAAGAAGTTATGATCAAAAGAGTGGATTGCTGTCTACTAGGTCAAAAAACGGCTGCACTGAGAGAGAGAGAGAGAGAGAGAGAGAGAGAGAGAGAGAGAGAGAGAGAGAGAGAGAGAGAGAGAGAGAGAGAGTCCGCGTGGAGCTTTGAGAGGGAGAGTGTGAGGGAGAGGGAGGGGTGAGGATTGTGGGGTATGGGAGATGTGTGGGTCAGAGCGAGAGGGGGGGGTTGTGGGGTATGGGAGATGTGTGGGTCAGAGGGAGGAAGGGGGGGGGGGGGGGGGGGGGGGGGGGGGGGAAGATAAGTCCATGGGGGGGGAGTGAAGGAATATATCCGCGGGCCAAGGGGAGGTGGGGAATGAGGCCGAGGGGAGGGTAATGAGGCCGAGGGAGGGTGAGGCGAGCGGGTGGGAGAGAGGGAGGAGGGGTTGGGGAAGGAATATTAGCAGGCCAAAGGGAGGTGGGGAAAAATGGTGGTAGGGGGGGCGGTAATGTGAGGGGGAATGTAAGGATGAGGGGGTGAGTGTAAGAATACGGAGAGCGGAAGGGGGGGGGGGGGGGGTTTCCATGCGGCTCACACAGAGGAAGCACGAGAGAGAGTTCGGGGAAATTTTTCAAAGCCTCTGCCTGGCCGGGGAGGGTAAATTGGGAGAGAGAGATTTAGGGAAGGGGTATGTAGAGAAAATGGGAGAGAGAGAGAGAGAGAGAGAGAGAGAGAGAGAGAGAGAGAGAGAGAGAGAGAGAGAGGGTTTATATCCGATGCCCGTAGGGCGGGGGGGGAAAAATAAGCTACGGTGGGGGGTACTGAGAGTGGGGGGAGGTGTGAAATGAGTTTTTTTTCCTTTTTTTTTCTTTGATTTCCGAAAGTTTGCTATCATTAGCCCTCTGCCTCTTGGCTAGAAGCATTCATGCTTCTAGCCCTTCTTCTGTTTCTTCAGCTGTAGAGTTAGAGGGTTCTCCCTCTTCTGGAATGTCTAGCAGGACTTCTGGGCCAAACCTAAGAAAATACCTTTTCAGTCTCCATCCATTGACTCTAGTCTTGTGAATTCTCCCATCTGCTTCCATCAGCTTATAGCTGCCGTTGTCGTAGCGCTTCTTGATGATGAGTGGCCCTTCCCATCTGGGTTGAAATTTCTTGTCCTTCCTAGTGCCAAATCTGTTGTCGTATCATAGTACTAACATGCCTTTTTCCAGTCCTTTCTCTTTAAGCCCTTGATTGAAAGTGAGTCGGCGTCGTTCTACCTGTGTTGCATAGTGATTGATTGCTTCTTCCCTATCCAGTTGGAGTCTCTCTGGATCCAAGATGTGGTTTCGAAGGTTTACAATTGGACGGTGTGTCTGGCTAGCCAAGACTCTTAAGCTGGCTATTTGTACCTCAATGGGTAGAATTGCCTCCTTCCCATAAACTAGATAAAAAGGAGTGAAACCTAGTGATGTTCGGAACGTTGTTCTGTAGGCCCAAAGAGCTGCCATGAAATGTTTATCCCAGTCTCCTATGTGGTTGTTCACCTGTTTTGTGATGATTTTACAAATCATTCCATTTACCTTCTCTACCAAATCATTGCATTGTGGGTAGTATGGTGTGGAATTCCGGCGTGTGATGCCTAACTTCTTCATCAGTTCTCCCACCAAATCACCTCTGAATCGTGGTCCTCTATCTGATATTATCTCAAGAGGGGTGCCGAAACGGTGTGAGCGGGATGGAAACACACAGAACGCCTCTATAATAACCTGACACACACTCTTGGGAAGATACACACACACACACACACACTATGGGGCACCACTCGGCTTACACAATCCACCTGGCCAAGACAGGGAACACACCGATGGAGTGAGAGGAGAGAGACTGTCTGTTTACCCACTCCACACAGAGAGACACACAGACACACACACCCAAAAAAATCAGCTCAAAAGAAGAGAACTTCTGATATTTAGATACAAATGAGCTTGGGCCAAAACCAATGGGGCAAATAGCTCACACAATATGGGTAAAATATGCCAGATACAATCATAAATTGGAGCAGAAGCTTCGCTCATAGGAGAAACTTACACAGCCAAAACAACAGAAAAACAGTGAGAAATTTGGAAAAATGGACAGTGCCATCGCGTCCGGAACAGCCCAAAACCCCAGTCTACAATGTCAAAGTACTCAAATCCGACCTCGGATGAGCAGTTTACGGCCAAAACAGGCTCCAAAAACCCCAAAAACATAGTTGCGGTTGTTCCTCCTCTTCTCTCCACTATTTTTCTGGTCTTCTCTCTCTTTTTTCAGCTCCCACACTTAGCTTTATTACTTGGGAACCCTTGGCCTTTTAGATGACCTCAAACAGACCCCGAATAGGCCAAAAACTGACCTCGCAGTGCATAGTTGTCACCCTGCTGCATCCATACGTATACCTGGCACTCGACTTTTTTCAATAATGCATCCCACCACCATGTGAAGTGGCCCCAAAAAGTGGTCCTCATGATGACCTCTCTGCATAATTATCACAAGAAAACACCCACGTTGTGTCCGTACTTATCCACGTGCAAGTATTGACCCCATTCGACCTCCTGGCGCCACTTGATGCCATATGACGCACCTGCTTACCTCATGTCGTCGGCCCGTGGGTAGCTTCCTCGAGAATTTTTATGCACTAACAACTCCTCATTATTGTAAAAAAAACACACTGGTACTGGTAACAATGAAAATCGATGCACTATGTACATGCTGTCTTACTTGTACACATGTGGGCCCCACGTAACCACCTGGCTCTGGAAAATGGGCAATCCTTTATTCGATGCACCATGCATGGGTATGTACATATGCGCAATCCCTTGATCCAAAAAACTCCTGACAATGGCAAACGATATGCTCAAAAATGAACTTTGCCACCTCTTCGGCTGTAATGCGGGTGGGTGGCCGTTGCTTTTGCCCATCGCGTCATGTAGTCTACACCCACTATGTTGTACAGTTTACCTGATTGGGCCCTTGGTAAGGGACCGATTGCATCTATTCCCCATTTCTCAAAAGGACCATATAAAAGGATAGGGGTTTGTGGCTCGTAGGTTAGCGTGCGATCACTGTCCACTTGACAAGCCTTACATGTTTTACACCAATGGTGTACATCTCTGTTCAAACTAGGCCAAAAGTATCCTGCCTGTAGAATCTTCCTATTGGTGATATCTAGAGCAAAATGACCGCCGCAGACGCCATCATGGAAACTTGAAATTACCTCTGTGATTTCACTGGAGGTTGGCACCCGCCTAAGAATTTGATCTTTGCCCTTACAATACAAGTGGTCGTCTATAAGGCGGTACCTAGTATCCTTCCTTACCAGCCATTGTTTTTGGCCTTTGGTGTGTCCTACTGGACATTCTCCTGTATCTAGAAAGCTGATGATATCAGGCATAGCATCACTACCTTGAAAGAGGGGTAGTTTTAATTTGATTGCTCCTACGGGAACATCTTGTATTCTTTCTTTAGCTAGTGCATCTGCCTCTTGATTTTCTGCTCTGGGGACATGGAAGAGCTTCACTGCTTCAAACTTCTTCAGAAGGTCCTTAACTTGGCGAAGTTGACCAAGTAAAACCTGATTTTTGCATTCCCAGGTGCCATTTATCTGCCTTATCAAAAGCAAAGCGTCGCCGAACACATTCAAGCGTTGAATTCTTTGTGAAATACATTGTTCCAACCCAAGGATTAGGGCTGCATATTCTGCTTCATTGTTGGAGTGGGAGTGTAATAACTGCCCCATGGAGAATACTCTTTCTTGCTGTTCATTGAAGATGACCATGCTTGCTGCAGACTGATCCATTGTTCTCTTGTATGCTCCGTCAAAGAAAAGAGAGTGAGCTCTCTCTAGCTTAGGGCTTTCTTTATCTGGTGTTCCTTCCTTTGCTTCCGTGTTGACCTTCAGCTTCTTCTCATAATGGCGATGAGTGAGAATTCCCGCTAAACTAGCCTTGGTGGAGTTTTCTACTTGCATGGTGTAGTCAAACTCTTATAGTCTAATTAACCACTTTGAGATCCTAGATGAGACATCCATGTGTCGCATTACATATTGGAAAACCTCTTCCATTTTCAGGATTACAAATGGTCTAGGCAGAAGATAGGAGCGGAACTTTGTGGTAGCAAACATTAGTGCCAGAACCATGTGTTCTACTTCGGTGAATCCTTTTTCTGATGGGGTCATGACTCGACTAGAGAAGTAAATAGGGCGCATGAAAGAAGTTTTGGTATCCTTTTGCATTAGCATTGTTCCCAGTGTATCATTTCCCACACTAGGGTTCACATAAAATGTCTCGTCCCACTTAGGAGGTGAAATAGTGGGAAGCTTAGCTAGGACTTGCTTCACTTCAGTAAACTTTTGCTCATTCTCTTCACTCCATGAGAAAACATCCCTTTGGGTGAGTTGTTGTAGGGGAAGGACCACTTGAGATAGCAATTGAATGAACCTGCTTAAGTATCTTACCTTCTGAAGGAAAGAAACCAGCTGCTTGGCGGTGGTGGGTGATGATAAAGATACCAGAGCCTGAATCTTGCTAGGTCAACCTCGATCCCTTTTGCTGAAATTACATGACCAAGGAGAGTGACTTTGCTCTCACCAATGTGACACTTGTCCACGTTGAGTTGGCCACCCAAGGTTTGCAGCTTGGTTAATCCATCATAGACTTTGCTTAAATGAAGGGCTCGCGAGCTATAGATGCAAAAATCATCTATGAAAACCCGTATTGATGCTTCAAATTAAGGTTGGAAAACAAAAGTCACATAGCGTTAAAATGTGGCTGGGGCGTTAGTGAGGCCAAACGGCATCACTCTGTAGACAAAACATCCCCAAGGGGTGATGAAGGTTGTCTTCTTCTGATCCTCCTCCGCAATGCTAATCTGGAAGTATCCTGAGTAGCCATCACACACTGTGTAGCGTTCGTGACCTGCCACTTCATTGAGTATTTCATCCTGGAATGGGAGGGAAAAGTGGTCTCTCTTCATGGTTGCATTGAGAGGTTTGTAATCCACACGACTCTCCACTTACCTTTTTTTTTTGGTGTGACTACTACTGGGGAGACCCATTCTGAGTCTTCGACAGGGTAGATGAAACCTGCTTGTAGCAAACTTCTTACTTCTTTAAGCAATGCCTCTTGTTGGATTACTCCAAGTCTTCTGAGCTTTTGTACTACGGTTTTACTACCTTCCTTGAGCTTTATATGGTGTTGCACTACTGTAATTCCTGTGATCTTATCATAGTCATCAATGAACAAAGTAGTGAAGTTACCTAACATGGAGACGTACTCCTTCCTTTCTTCATTAGTTAACTCATTTGAGAGCATTTTTTGTAGCTTACCTGCATCCTCCAATGACTGCATACCTGGTGATCCCTCTTGGTTTGCCGAGGTTACTTCAGATTGTGCTAATCTGTCTGGGTTTTTAAGAATGACTCCCATTACTTCGATGCTATTGTCACTCCCATCGGTGGTGGTTGTGTCTTCTCCCGAGGTAGACAAGTAGTCGCTGGTGGACTTGTCTTCTGAAGCCTCCAAGATCATATTGCGCTGCTTTCCAGTCCTCATGTCGTAAAATATGGACTTCCCTTTTGGCATCCTTCATCTGGATCATCCTGGTGCTCCAGTCTTGTTTAGCTTCCATAGCCATAAGCCAAGGCCTTCCAAGAATGATGGGGTAGCCCTCCCCTTTGTGTGGCATGACAAAGATGTCTACCTCCACTTCTGTATTGAATGCTTTTACTTTGACCGCATTTACAATGCCTACACATTTTACTCTTACATTGTTTGCCATCTTGGCTCGGCAGGGTGCCGGCCTACTTACCTCTAGACCTAGATGGTGCATCATCTTTTCACTCATGACACATATTTGTGTACCACCATCTATGTAGACGTTTGAAATCCGCTGCCCTTTGATGTGAGCGTCCATGGTTAGCAGGATGTCATCGAGATCCCTCCCAGAGATAGCCCCAGCTATCCGTGGTCTTGATTTCTTGGTACTTACCATTTTTGTCCATTGCCTCCTCATTCTGGGTGCAAGGTGGAGTAATTGGGGCCAAGTTATCTTCGGCCCCTGCATTAACACATCCTGAACTAAGTCATAGGGTTGTGCATCCTCACCTAGTGAGAAGTCCACAATGTCTATCTTCCACCGCGGTTTAGCTGCTTGCTTGCTAGACTCGGCCTTCCCTTTCATCTTCTCTTCTTTTTGAGATGCCTCCTCATGCCTCGCACGCTTCGCTCCCATAGCATCCACTTCTTCTACCTTCGCTTTTCCTTTGTGCTTCTCTCAAGCTGACTCTTCTTCCTTCGCCTTTCCTTTAGCCTCTAAGCTAATAACACTCACCGCTTGGTTCACAGCAGGTGGTGGGGGTAGTGGCGGAATGAGAGGTTGGGGTGGTGGTTGCTGTTGTACAGGTGGTCGCAGGATTTGGACTAGTGGAATTGGTCTCGGCTGCCTAGGTGGTGGTGGTCTTGCTCTTGGCGGAGAGATTTGATTATGTCTCCCCCCTCCATTGAAATTCTGCCTCCTCGGGTGTGGGCAGTAGTACATTCCATGGCCGTCTTCCCCGCAGTTGTAACAGTGGTACTCTGGGTTCTGCCTTCGTTGTCCCCTTCCTTGTTCTAGGTTTCTGCCAGATGCATGCCCTTGCTGCACCAGATGCACATATAAACTCTCTAGTTGGGTGGTGATGCAACTCAGCAGGTCTTGTTGTTCTTCTGATGCCTCCTGTGGTTGGACTCTATGATTGGCTGTTGCAGCCACTAGGGTTGGTCGGGCCGAGCTTGTTTCCTCTGACTCATTTACTCTTGCTTGGATGCACAGCTTCTTGTCTTTAAGGCGGGCTACTTTGACTGCCAACTCATATGTTGCAGGAAACCTTCCCTTCACCTTCTCTCTAAGTGGCGACCATAGACCAGCAATGAAACAGTCCTTCTTTAGGAAATTAGGCACTCCTTCACCTTCCTCCAGTGTGGCAACCCATCTCTCCCATAAGTCCACAAACTTTGACTCATAGGTGGCATACTCTAGCAGGCCTCCCTACTTTAATTCTGTCAGTAGCTACCATAGCTTCTCCGAGGTTGTGCCTCCACCAAACCTCTTTACAAAAGCAGCTCTTAACACATCCCATGCATTGTTGGTAGCGTGGGGCAATGCATTATACCAGGACTTGGCCTCTACTTTCATCAGTAGAGGAAAAATTCTAAGTCATGAAGCGTCGTCATCTTTGTTGGAGACGACACAAGCAATGTCGAAATCATCCAAAAAGTTGGTGGTGAGATCCTCTCCCTTCTTTCCACTGAACGTGGGGAAAGAAACACTTGCCATGGTGGTGACTCGGGAAATTACAAACCTTTTTTTTTCTCTCTTTTTTTCCTTTTTTTTAAAAAAAACATCAACAACAGCGGCTCATAGCGGCTTTTTACAGAGGTGGATGGATAGGTTAAAACAAGATAAAAATAGAGACATTAAAGGAATGATGGTAATCTAATATGGGGAGAATGATAGGGTTCGGGGAATTGAGGATTTCTCCTAGTACCGCCACACCAAATAGGTAAACGATCTTATGTTGGTAGAAGACTTTCCTATCTACATAGATATTCACATGCATATGCTGCAGGAATCTGAACGGGAATGCCGTCGGCCCGTTTTCCATCATGCACAGAGGGTGGAATACTTACTTATACTCTTACCGTGCCGGTGTTGATGAGTCGGCACATCCACAAGAGGTCGTCGCCTTTCATGGGCTCTACCTTTCCTTCGTTGCTCAGCACGTATGGGGTGATGGTGACGCGTCTGACCACTCCCAACCTTTTGGACAACAACAATTGTAGGTAATTTCCATAATCGGCGTGTTGCATGAATTCTACTCCATTCAGCTGCAGCTCGTCTCCAGCCCACTGGGTCTCTTTCGTGGTAGAGAGCTTCTTCAGGATAAGTTGTACAGGGAGAGGAGGAAGGTCCTCCACTCGCTTCCCAAAACAGCGAGAGCAGTAGGCTGAACCACTCTTCCCTAGGACATGGGAATCTTCTCACCACTTCTTCTTATGGATTGTCGAAGTGGATTGGTAGCATTCGCATGCGTTGTGCAAATCGGTAGGCGACCTTCCGCCGCTTAGCTTAGGATGAATTCTTCTTTGACAAAGTGGGTACAACTCAGCTCTCTGAGCTTGAAGCACTTGCTTGGCCAGATGCCTCTCCCTTTGGGGTCATGTGTTTCCAGGCTAGCCTATCTTCTCCTTGCCCTTGGCTCGAGCAGCCCCTTTAGGCCACTTTGGAGTGATATCTTTGTCTGCAGTTTCTTTAGGGAAAAGAGGCCTCACCGTTTGCTTCCCTTCCTTGACGTGAATGACTTCTTTGCGATGAATGTAGATGTAGATGACTTCAGCCCTTCCGCTGCCTTCGTTGTTGGCACTCATCGACCGTGTGCCTTGGTTGACAACAGTGATGGCACTTCACCAATCTCCCACCTGATACTTAGAACGAGTGACACGAGATAGAGAATTTACCTCTTGAACACTGATGACACTGCAGCCTGGCAGTAGCACCTCAATGAAGGTGGCTAGTGCCTCCTTCGTCTCCTCTTCTTCCGTCCTCCAGTTAGAAAGTTCCTTCAGCCACTCGTCCATGATTGATAGTGGGCGTCACTTTCACCATTGTAAACTGAAGGGTCTTAGAAAATCCCTCCTCAATGGGGGCACCAAATGACGGACGTAAAGCGGACCCCGAACCCCGAACCCCGATGGCCTCTAAAACGCCGGGGTCCGAATGGCGCGCCTCGAGCCTGCCACGGGAAAGCGAACAAGGGGCACCACCTAGCTTTGAGTGGCTAGGACACAAAACCCACGATGATATGAACACCGCAAGCCTATACACCGAGAGAGAGAGAGAGAGAGAGAGAGAGAGAGAGAGAGAGAGAGAGAGAGAGAGAGAGAGAGAGAGAGAGAGAGAGAGAGAGAGAGAGAGAGAGAGAGAGAGAGAGAGAGAGAATACTTGCAAATGATGAAAACCCTCGGGGGTGTGAGCGCGAATTATTTCTGCAATAGTTACAAGGCGATATGCCCTGGTGGTAGAGAGGTAGGGGGAGGAGGTGGTGCAACCTACTTGGTGCGTTCTGTAAGGCGGTTCAATGATTTTGAATACTCACCACCAAGAGCGTGCATACGTGTGTGCATCAACCATTGGAGTCGAGAGATGGATGTGGTTCCCTTCGCATGGTGCAATTCACAAGGCAAATCCAACACACAAGCCCCCTCCCCGTGATGGTGATAGTGTCAATCCTTCCTACTACACTATACCAAATTCTTGGTTCCTCATGAATTGTCCCCCCCCCCAATAGTGACCTTCAGTGCCAATTTATAGGTATTGGCTACTTGGATTATGGTAATCACAGTGTGGTTAGGGTAATCTTAATCAAGGAGACAAAGCAAGTGGTGGGCCCGGTGTGGTTGACCCTTGCTTTGTTTTGCGGAGGTTATTAAAAGAGGGGAATCTCTAGGTGGGCCTTTGTGACCATCACCTAGAGAGAGGATATTTACAAAGAATGGAAATTTACTATGGCTCGGGTGAAAACTGTAGATAATGATGAAAATAACCTATAAATTATTGGGATGGCATCGTGGTTGCGTGTTGCCGGTGAATGGCGTGTTGCCGGTGCGTCGGTGTCGAGCGTACTTCTTTTCGAAGTCGGCCGGGGCATGCGTTCAGTGCATTTTCTTTTTTTGTTGTTGGCGGCGCATGCTTTAGATCCTTCTTCTTTTGTTTGTTGATGTCGTAGCCGTTTTCTTTGTATTTGCGGTGCAGTGCGTATATGCGTGCGTGTGTGTGTGTATATATATTCGTGCATGACGGCGGGTGTGTGTGTTTTGTATAGGCATGTGTGTGCAAAAACGTGCGTGGGATGGGGGCGCTATATATATATATATAATGTATATATAGTTTTTTGTTTTTTGTTTTTTCTTCAGGTGGATGGCCGGCGGCCTGTTTTTCTACGCAAGGCGGATGGGCGGGTAGAATAGAGGTAGCAAGTGTATGTGTGGTGTGTGTGTGTGTGTGTGTGTGTGTGTAGGGTGTGTGTGTTTGTGTCTGTGTGTATTTGTGTATTGCGGACTGCACTGCCGGTGAGGGCGTGTGTGTGTGTGTGCGTGGACTGCGGACGGCTGCGCACAGCGCGAGGGGCGAGAGGGGAGAGGGGGGGGTGATTGTGGGTGTGTGGGTATGGTGTGTGAGGCACTACCCATGAGAGGGAGAGGGAGAGTGGATTCCATGCTTGCGTGGCCTGAGCACCCGGATGAGAGAGAGAGAGAGAGAGAGAGAGAGAGAGAGTCCGCGTTGAGCTTTGAGAGGGAGAGTGTGAGGGAGAGGGAGGGGTGAGGATTGTGGGGTATGGGAGATGTGTGGTTGAGAGGGAGGGGGGGGGGGGTTGTGGGGTATGGGAGATGTTTGGGTGAGAGGGAGTGGGGGGGGTTGTCTTGCATGGGAGCTTGAGGACGGGGGGGGGGGAAGATAAGTCAATGGGGGGGGGGAGTGAAGGAATATATCCGCGGGCCAAGGGGAGGTGGGGAATGAGGCCGAGGGGAGGGTAATGAGGCCGAGGGAGGGTGAGGCGAGCAGGTGGGGGAGAGGGAGGAGGGGTCGGGGAAGGAATATTAGCGGACCAAAGGGAGGTCGGGAAAAGTGGTAGGGGGGGGGTAATGTGAGAGGGAATGTAAGGGTGAGGGTGTGAGTGTAAGAATACGAAGAGCGGAAGGGGGAGGGTTTCCATGCGTCTCACATAGAAGGAGCACGAGAGAGGGCTCGGGGAATTTTTTCAGAGCCTCTGCCTAGCCGGGGAGGGTAAATTGGGAGAGAGAGAGAGAGTTAGGGAAGGGGTATGTACGGAAAATGGGAGAGAGAGAGAGAGAGAGAGAGAGGGTTTTATGCGATGCCCGTAGGGGGGGGGGGGGGGGGGGGGGGGGGGGAATAAGCTACGGTGGGGGGGTACTGAGAGTGGGGGGGGGGGGGGTGTGAAATGAGTTTTTTTTCCTTTTTTTTTCTTTGATTTCCGAAAGTCGGCTATCAGTGTGTGTGTGTGTGTGTGTGTGTGTGTGTGTGTGTGTGTGTGTGTGTTTTACCAATGCGCCCGCATGGGCTACTGACGGCGAGCACAACAGAGAAGAGGTGAGAGAGGATCGGGCCAGCATGCGGCTATGGTGACACCAAGAGAGCGAGAGAGGGGGGGTGTGTGTGTGTGTGGGGGGGGGGGGGGGGGGGGGGGGGGGGGGGGGGGTGTATGGTGTGTGTAGGAGAGATGGGGTGAGAGTGTGATGGCGTCTGAGGGCTATGGCGGGAGAGCACGCGGGATGAGTGTGAGGTGTGGGGGTGTGCATGGTGGTGAGGGTGGATAAGAGAGAGAGAGAGAGAGAGAGAGAGAGAGAGAGAGAGAGAGAGAGAGAGAGAGAGAGAGAGAGAGAGAGAGAGAGAGAGAGAGAGAGAAATTGGGCCCTTGTGTTCATGCTTGCGGCCTTCAAGCGGAGAGAGCGCGCGGGATGGAGTCTGAGGGACGGGCTCATGTGGCGGGATTGACAGAGAGCACGAGAAAAGGGGGGGTGAGATTAGTGAACGCGAAAAAAGGGGGGGCTTTGTAGTTGTAGAGAGAGACAGAGAGAGAATCTCTTATGGCGGGTTCTCACCGTGGGAGAGAGTGAGAGAGAGTGTGTGAGTGGGGGGGGGGAAGATAGGTGAAGAGGTAGGGCGGTGGTCCGCCGGTGGAAAGAAAACAAGGGGGGTGGGTATAGGGAGGAGAGTGAAGCCGAGGGGGTGTGGACAAGAGGAAAAGAGGGGGGGGGGGGGGGGGGGGGGGGGGGGGGGGGGGGGGTATATAGTATGGCGGCCCGCTAGGGCTGGGATATGGACGAGCGGAGAGAGACAGAGAGAGAGAGAGAGAGAGAGAGAGAGAGGAGAGAGAGAGAGAGAGAGAGAGAGAATAATGGAAGAGAGAGAGAGAGGGAATATTACAAAACTGGCGTTCCGCTAGGGGGGGTGTGACAGTGGTATCTCATTTCATGCGCCCACTGGGTCCGGTTATGCAACCGCAACGTAAGTGAGAGAGAGTGTGTTGGCGGAGCCCAATAGTAGGAGAGATGTGGCCAAATTGGTGGCGCCCCGCCAGTGGTTAAGCCTAGAGGAGTGGTGAATGTTAAAGAAACCTCCTTTTTCTCTTTTTTTTTTTCTTGGTAATATGCTCTCCCCTTCTTGGGGTATGGTTCTCGCGGTCGCGGTTTTGAAAACCGGCCGTCATTGGCCCTCTCATCTGGCTAGAGGCATTCATGCTTCTAGCCCTACCTCTGATTCTTTAGTCGTGGAGTTGGAGGGTTCTCCCTCTTCTGGAATATCTAGCATGAACTCTGGATCAAACCTAAGGAAATACCTTTTTAGCCTCCATCCATTGACTCTAGTCTTGTGAATTCTCCCATCTGCTTCCATCAGCTTATAGTTGTTGTTGTCATAGTGCCTTTTGCCAATGAATGGTCCTTCCCATCGGGGTTGAAATTTCTTGTCCTTCCTGGTGTCAAATCTGTTGTTGTATCTCAATACTAACATGCCTTTTCCAGGCCCTTTTCCTTAAGCCCTTGATTGAAGGTGAGCCGGCGTCGTTCTGCCTGTGCTGCATAGTGATTGATTGCATCTTCCCTATCTAGTTGGAGCCTTTCCAGATCCAGGATGTGGTTGCGGAGATTTACAATTGGGCACTGTAATTGGCTAGCCATGACTCGTAAGCTGGTTATCTGTACCTCAATGGGTAGAATTGCCTCCTTTCCGTAAACTAGATGGAAAGGGGTGAAACCTAATGATGTTCAGAACGATGTTCGGTAGGCCCATAGAGCGTCCATGAGATGTTTATCCCAGTCTCCTGTGTGGTTATTCACCTGCTTTGTGATGATTTTGTAGATCATTCTGTTTACCTTTCCTACTAGGCCATTACATTGTGGATAGTATGGTGTGGAATGTCGACGTGTAATGTCTAACTTTTTCATCAGTTCTCCCACCATGCCTCTAAAACCTGGTCCCCTTTGTGATATTATCTCTAGAGGAGTGCCAAAATGGCAACAGATGTGCTCAAATATGAACTTTTCTACCTCTTGGGCTGTAATGCGGGTGGTGGCTGCTGCTTTTGTCCCTCGGGTCATGTAGTCTACACCAACTAGAATGTATAGTTTTCCTGATTGGGCCCTTGGTAGAGGACCGATTGCATCTATTCCCCATTTCTCAAATGGACCATATGAGATGATAGGAGTCTGTGGCTCATAGGTTAGTGTGCGATCACTAGCCACTTGATAGGCCTTGCATGTTTTACACCAATGATGTACATCCCTGTTTAGACTAGGCCAAGAGTATCCTGCCTGTAGAATCTTCCTATTGGTGATATCTAAAGCAAAATGACCACCGCACACATCATCATGGCAACTTGAAATTACCTATGTGATGTCACTAGAGGTTGGCACTCACCTGAGAATCTCATTCTTGCCCTTACAATACAAGTGGTCGTTTACAAGGCGGTATCTTGTAGCGTTCCTTACCAGCCACTATTTCTAGCTCTTGGTGTACCCTTCTGGACATTCTCTTGTATCTAGAAAGCTGGTGATATCAGGCATAGCATCACTACCTTGAAAGAGGGGTAGTTTCAGTTTGACTGCTCCTACGGGAACGTCTTGTATTCTTTCCTTGGCTACAGCATCTGCCTCTTGATTTTCTGTCCTGGGGACATGAAATAATTGCACTGCTTCGAACTTCCTTAAAAGATCCTTAACTTGGCGTAGTTGACTAAGTAAAACCTGATTTTTACAAAACCAAGTGCCATTTATCTGCTTTATCAAAAGCAAAGCATCGCCAAACACATTTAAGCGTTGAATCCCTTGCAAAATACGTTGTTCTAACCCAAGAATTAAAGCTGCATACTCTGCTTCGTTGTTAGAGTGGGAGTGTAATAGCTGCCCGATGGAGAATACCCTTTCCTGTTGCTCATTGAAAATGACTATGCCAGCTGCAGACTGGTCCACTGTTCTCTTGTATGCTCTGTCAAAGAAAAGAGAGTGAGCTCTTTATAGCTTAGGACTTTCTACCATTGGTGTCTCTTCTTTTGCTTCCGTGTTGACCTTCAGCTTCTTCTCATATTGGCGATGAGTAAGAATACCCACTAAACTAGCCCTGGTGGAGTTTTCTACTTGCATGGTGTAGTCAAACTCTTGTAATCTAACCAGCCATTTAGAGATCCTAGATGACACATCCATGTGTTGCATTACATACGGAAAAACCTCCTCCATTGTCAGAATTACAAAGGGTCTAGGCAGTAGATAGGAGCGGAACTTTGTGGTAGCAAACATTAGTGCGAGCACCATGTGTTCTACTGCGGTGAAGCCCTTTTCTGATGGGGTCATGACACGAGTAGAGAAGTAAATAGGACGCATGAAAGAAGTTTGGGGGTCCTTTTTCATTAGTACGGCTCCAAGTGTATCACTTCCTACACTAGGGTTCACATAGAATGGCTCGTCCCACTTGGGGGGTGAAATGGTGGAAAGCGTAGCTAGTATTTGATAGTATTTGCTTCACCTCGGTAAATTGCTACTCGTTTTCTTCACTCCATAAGAAGACATCCCTCTGGGTGACTTGTTGTAGAGGGAGAACCACTTGAGATAGAAAATGGATGAACCTGCTTAAGTATCTTACCTTCTGAAGAAAAGAAAACAACTGCTTAGCTGTGGTGGGTGATGACATAGATACCAGAGCTAATATCTTGCTAGGGTCAGCCTCAATCCCTTTTGCTGAAATTACATGGCCAAGGAGAATGACTTTGCTTTCACCAATGTGACACTTATCCACGTTGAGCTAGCCACCCAAGGTTTGCAGCTTGGTCAGGCCATCATAGACTTTTCTCAAATGGAGGGAGCGTGAACTATAGATGCAAAAATCATCTATGAAGACTCGTATTGACGTTCCAAAGTATGGTTGGAAGACAAAAGTTACATAACGTTGGAATGTGGCTAGAGCCTTGGTGAGGCCAAAAGGCATCACTCTGTAAGCAAAGCATCCCCAAGGTGTCCTTTTTTTTTCTTCTTCCTCAATGCTAATCTGAAAGTATCCTAAGTAGCCATCACATACCGTGTAGCGCTCATGACCTACCACTTCAAGAGCATCCAATGTAACTTACTTGTATCCTATAAGGATTTCGTACCTGATGGTTCCTCTCGGTTCGTTGGGGGTGCTTCAGATTGTGTCAATCTTTTTGGGTCTTTAAGAATGACCCCCAT
The DNA here is from genome assembly GCF_014529385.1 of Adiantum capillus-veneris. Taxonomy (NCBI): domain Eukaryota; kingdom Viridiplantae; phylum Streptophyta; class Polypodiopsida; order Polypodiales; family Pteridaceae; genus Adiantum; species Adiantum capillus-veneris. Next base: position 45,297,318 of record NC_140953.1, read on the forward strand.
CACTTCGATGCTACTGTCACTCTCTTTTGTTGTTGTTGTCTCTTCTCCTAAGGTGGAAAAATAGTCACTGGTGGACTCATCTTCTGAATCCTCCAAGATCATGTGGTGTTTCTTCCCAGTCCTCATGTCATAGAATATGGACTTCCCTTTAGCGTCCTTTATCTGGATCATTCCGGTGCTCCAGTCTTGCTTAGCTTCCATAGCCATTGAGGCGGTCCGGGGCGGGCAACAAGAAGAGTGGCCTCTAGACACCCTTCAAGGCTCCCGTGCTGCTCAATGGGGTTGGGGCACAACACAACACAAACCAAAACAACAAACCCACAGCCAAATCCCAACTACACAAGGGGCACCACCTAGTTTAAGAGCGAACTAGGACGCAAAAGAGGAGAATCGTTAGAGCAACCCACAAACAAGCAAGGAATTTACACTAACCCTAACACCAATGGAACACTCTTACACACTAAAACACGATAGAGAGAGAGAGAGAGAGGATAGTCCTCGGGCTGCTTTGAAACGTATCGGCAATGATCAAGCAAACACAACTATATATTTAAGAAAGAGAGAGAAAGGGGGAGGGGGTGCTTGTTGCATTAATACCTTCTTACGAATCTGTCATGACAAATCAAAGTGAGATTAGTATTTGTTCAACATAGCTTGCGTAAATTTCACCACAACACATCACAAGAAAAGCCACCCCAATCAGTGTCTTAAGGCCAGGGGAGTCCTCTCCACCCTGCCGCCCTCTTATAGTATGTGGAATTTATGGATAGATTGATGACAACACCAGAGACAAGCTATCAAGAACTTAACAAAAAACACCAAGACACTTACGCATCATTGTTGTCCATTACTTCACGTTGGAAGGGAGACAAAGTATCCAAGCTTAGTCCAAATCCACCCTCCTTGATTCAGCAAATGTTGGGCTTACACTAGTAGGAGAAATGATAGATTTCCTACTCTCAATTGAATGATCACTCTCTCTCTTACAATGGCATAGAGTTCCCTTGCTAATCCCCTATTACAACACATGCGCATGCATAAGACAATGAGCTTCCACTCAAGAGCTCCTTCTAGAGAGATTGAGCTTGGCTTCTCAAGCTATAGCATAGTGCTCTTGCTTATGGATCCCCCTTTGTGCTAGCTACACCCTCCGTTTATAGCAATTTTGAAGGCTAGGGTTACTCCTCTAACCATGGTTGGGTTAGATTTTCAGCAATTTATCTAATTTCTTTTGCTTGAAATTATCAAGAAGTTGGTGGGGAAAGAGAGAGGAGAGAAATGGAGGTGATAGGACTTTTCATAGTGGGTTAGTGTTAGTAGAGTTAGTATTAATTTACAAATGGAATTAGATATTTACATGGGAGTATCCATGTAGGATACAAATAAGGAAGAAAAACTCTAAAGAGGTAAGAAAAGGTGGATTTCTTACAAGGTTGATGCTCCAAGTGTCTTTAGTAGGGCCAATTTTGACGCTTGTTGACGGTCCACTAGCTTTGACGGTACATTTTTTCTCCACTCTTGACCTTCCTTGAGAGACAAGGTAATTGAAGCTGAGTAATCAACCACCATGATGCTGTCTTTTAAGAGAAGAGGCTGAATTTTGTGGTTTTTTTATAGATATGGATAATTGGAGGAGGAAAAATGAGACTAGGTGGTCAATTTTGGAATGGAATTGTGTGTGGGAGGTATGAGTTCACCATGGTTTCTCTTATTCTTCAAGGTTGAGGAGAAGGTGAGTAGGGTGCAGAGAGGAGTGGTGAGAGAGGTGGGGATGATGAGTGGAGAAGTGTGTGTGAAAGAGGAAAATGATAAAGTGGAAGAGAGAGTGTGGCTGCATAGCATGGGAAAACTGGGGTCCACTAATAAAATCATAGCTCACAACTCGTAGCTCAAAAAAATATGAAAAAATTTGAGGCAAAAGTTCAGCCCACGAGCTACAACTTTTGTTTGTATCACCTTTTCAAATTCAGAGAGCAAGTGAACTTTAAAAATTCAGCAAAACCGACTGTTTTTTTCCACTGCACAAGGTCCTTGTGGGGTCCTTCTTTGGATGATTCTTTTGAATACCTCCAAGAGTGAGCCCTCCATAGTGCATGTATGCATGCCACCTACCCTTGACCTTATTTGGTAGGTCTATAATGGAAGATATTGTTGAGATCATGATATAAGTGAATAGTACAACTAAGAAAATCAAATATTGAGGGGTCTAAAAAATATGTACATGTCAAATATAAATAATATAAGTGGAAAAAATATAAAGGGGTCAAAAGAAATCTCTCTCATTATGAGGCTACCATAAAAAGATAAATATGTTTGGTGTTCTAATTTTTTAGAAAAAAAACAAAATAGATGTAGGAAGGGAAAAATCACAATAGTGAAAAAATATACATATAAATAAAACTAGTTTTTTTGGATTTTTGTTGGGGTGGAGTTACACCAAATATAAGAGAAGCTTGCATGAAAATATTTCTATATGGAATAAAGAGTATGAAAAATGGTAAGAAAAATTGTGGTAATGGTGAGGCAATGTACAGAGCATAAATAACACACACCTAGGTAGAAATATTTAAATAAATATCAAAATAATTATGAAAAAATCTTTTATTTAGGCCCTATATACAAAGAAATATTTACATACGCATGGGCCATAATATACTTATATTTTTTATTTTTATTTATTTTTTTGGCTCAACTAGTCCAACGACTAGCTAATTGAGGGTTTTTTTAAGAAGATATGGGAAAAGTCCCGTGACTCACGCACGCCTATGTACAGTGAAATGGAAGGGATAGCCACAGTGTTTGGGTGATTTTGGTAGGGTGAGGTAACTCATTGTGGCAATTACAAAGAGCCAAAAAACGGCTATCACCATGAGCCAGGGTCTCTTAAGAATGATAGGGTAGCCCTCCCCTTTGTGTGGCATGACAAAGATGTCTACCTCCACTTCTGTATTGAATGCATTTACTTTGACCGCATTTAGAATGCCTATACATTTCACTCTTACATTATTTGCCATTTTGGCTCGGCAGGGTGCCGGCCTACTCACCTCTAGGCATAGATGGTGCATCATTTTTTCACTCATGACGCATATTTGCGTGCCACCATCTATGTAGACGTTTGAGATTCGTTGCCCCTTGATGTGGGCATCCATAGTTGGTAGGATGTCATCGAGAGCCCTCCCAAAGATAGCCCCAGCTATCCTTGGTCTTGATTTCCTTGTACTTACCATCTTCGTCCATTGCCTCCTCATCCTTGGTGCAAGGTGGAGTAATTGGGCTCAAGTTATCTTCGGTCCTTGCATCAATACATCCTGAACTAAGTCATAGGGTTTTTCATACTCACCTAGTGAGAAATCCACGATGTCTATCTTCCGTCGCGGTTTAGCTGCTTGCTTGCTAGACTCGCCTTTCCCTTTCATTTTCTCTTCTTTTTCAGAGGCTTCTTTGTGCCTAGCACACTTTACTCCCATGGCATCCACTTCTTCTACTTTTGATTTCCCTTTGTTCTTCTCTCAAGTTGGTTCTTCTACCTTTGCCTTCCCTTTAGCTTCCAAGCTAATAACACTCATTGCTTGGTTTACAGCAGGTGGTGGGGGTAGCAGTGGAATAAGAGGTTGTGGTTGTGGTTGTGGTTGTTGTACAGGTGGTCGAAGGATTTGGACCGATGGAATTGGCCCTGGTTGCCTGGGTGGTGGTGGTCTTTCCCTTGGCGGAGAGATCTGATTATGTCTCCCTCCTCTATTGAAATTTTTCCTTCTTGGATATGGGCAATAGTACATGCCATGGCCGTCTTCCCTGCAATTATAGCAGTGGTAATCTTGTTTTTGCCTTCGTTGTCCTCTTCCTTGTTCTGGATTTATGACGGGTGCATGCCCTTGCTGCACCAGATGCACGGATAAACTCTCGAGTTGGGTAGTGATGCGACTCAGTAGGTCTTGCTGCTCTTCTGATGCCTCTTGTGGTTGGGCTCTATGAACGGTTGTTGCAGTCATTGGGGTTAGTCGGACTGAGCTCGATTCCTCTGACTCGTTGAGTCTTGCTTTCATGCGCAGCTTCTTGTCTTTAAGGCGGGCTACTTCTACTGCCAACTCATATGTTGCAAGAAACCTTCCCTTCACCTTCTCCTTAAGCGGCGACCACAGGCCAGCAATGAAACGGTCCTTCTTTAGGAAATTAGGCACTCCTTCACCTTCCTCCAGTGAGGCAACCCATCTCTCCCACAAATCCACAAACTTGGACTCATAGGTGGCATACTCTAGCATACCTCCCTGCTTTAATTCCGTCAGTAGCTGCCATAGCTTCTCCGAAGTTGTGCCTCCACCAAACCTCTTCACAAAGGCAACACGTAATACATCCCATGCATTTTTGGTAGCATGGGGCAAAGCATTGTACTAAGACTTGGCCTCTACTTTCATTAGTAGAGGAAAAATTCGTAGACGTGATGTGTCATCATCCTTGTTGGAAACCACACAAGCGATGTTGAAATCATCCAGGAAGTCAGTGGTGACGTCTTCTCCCTTCTTTCCACTGAACGTGGGGAAAGAAACACTTGCCATGGTAGTGACTCAGGAAATAACAAATTTTTATCTTAAATTAATGACAGAAGCGGCTCATAGCGGCTTTTTACAGGGTTGGGCGGATAGATTAAAACAGGATAAAGATGGAAACATTGAAGGAGGTGTGAGGTCCCCACCCCGCCGTCTCAAATGGCAGATCTGATGGTAAACCTGGTGGCCACTAGATCTATTGCGGAAGCAAACAAAATGGTTCAGGGTTCATCTAGCGGACAATCTCTCATCACAAAGTGAGTCGAGTTTGAGCCTACTAGCAATGAGATCTAGCTCCACCTTGCAGGGAAAGCATGAACTTATCTAGCGATCCTAAGACCCACCTTCCAAGAGGAGAGAAATCCCGAGTGCCTTTTTACCCATGTTTCAGAGGCATGTACACTTGAGACTTCGCCGCTCTAGGGCAATGAGTAATACTAGTGTTGATTTAAGCACCATGGGGACGGAGAGTTCCCGACCAACCGGGACCACCCTTCTCATAGGCATTGGCAACCTGAGCCAAGCCCCCACTTTCCACCCCCACACTCACACTTCCTTGTGTGTCCTAATTACTACCACGATGGTTGTACAACATAAAAGTTCCTTGATTAGACTCTGATCTACAAGGTTCGTTAAAACAACCCTTCAATCAGTATTGCAAAGCGGCACCAAAACAGTAACTCTAGTAAAAATTCTACTCAAACTTATTCATTAAAATTCCAATGTTCTGGAGGTACAACATCCCCCCTCCACTGAGAGTTTACTCCTCCCGTTGTCGCCTAGCTGCCCATACAACTAGGTATGTCCACCGCATAGAAAGCACGACATGGACATTCCCACCACATAGAAAGCAAGACGTGGGTTCCCACCGCATAGAAAGCAAGTCATGGGTATCCACCGCTTAACCAGCAGTCGTGGATTCAAGAGCCCTTAACCAGGAACTCTGCCCCCTGTGATCAAGAGGGGGATCGGGACTAGTTCAACATTGGAAATAGAATGAACATGCCAGGCTAAATTTTCCCTAGCAGACATTCTTTCCTATTTCAAACGGTATATCCATCAACTATTCTTTCCAACTTAGACTTTAATATACAATTGAATTCAAATGCCGAGGTTTTCGTAGGATTTTTCCAACATGTTTAGGGATATGTTCTTTCCTACCTTATCGTATGCAATGTTAAATTAAACAACTTGAATGAAAATGTGACCTACCTCCTCCACTTTGTCGCCATTGGCCCGTGAGATGGCCGGTACTTGGTCGTCCATGGGAGCTTTTCCTTTCCCATTCACGTTGCTTGTTCCCGCCTCACGGTCGTGGGCACCACTGAAGCGAGTTCTCTTTACAACTCGCTTTACCGGGGCCATTTTATACTCACTACTTAATTTACAACTTGGAGAGAAATAACTAATGTCCGAGAGTACCATAACAATCAAGATGACAGATTAGAATCACTGAACAATTCATTCTATACGAGATGGTTAGGTTTCCTTCAAGACATAGTATTTTATGGATAGTACCTTACTTGTTCTATGGGAACTAGCTCTAAAATTAAGCACTAGGCCTAGGTAATTAGGAATTTCATAATTTTACTAATCAATTTACTAGAGGGTTGAATTAGACATGCTAAATCACTTTCCTAATGTAAGTAGAGAGATGAAGAATTTCCATATGCATAGGTGAGAGGATGCCCTTCCTAGCCGATTAATGACGGATAAATTTCCCTTAATTACATCCTAATCTATGAATAAATTGAATGTAACTTAGCTACTCCAATATTGTGTGGTAATAGAATGAAATTAACCAAATCCACATCATTACCGGCTTGACACTTATTTACTATGCTGACTAACGGGAGATTTCTTCTTACTAATTATGCATTAATCTATGATTAGGAGAGGTTAATGGCTCGCATAATTAACTATTGGATGATGATTATGTAATAGAATAATGATATGGAGAATTAGAGAGCAGCTATTGAGAAATATAGCTAGGATTAAGCATAATAGTTGCGCAATTAGGAGAAGGATAGAGAGATTTGCAGCAAAGCATGAATTAAATCGATATTACCGTGATTAGGGGCTGAATTTCTACTCAAAATTCTGATCCAATACAGTTCTCAAGACGAAAATCAGCAGCACTTCCCTCCTTTGCTTCTTCTCCAAAAACTATGTGTGCTAGCAGCACCTCCCCAAGGTGTGTGTGTAAGTGTGTGTGTGTGTGTGTGTGTGTGTGTGTGTGCTGAGTGGGTGTGTGAGCACACTCTTAAATAGGCTCCTCCATGCTGAAAATCGACCTGGGTTGCTATTTGCATCTAAGAGCTACTCCACTTATGCATGGCAAGTCCAGTTACATGCCTACCAAGTGTCCAGTTAGCTAGTGTAACTGACTCTCACACTCACTCTCAAGCTTGGCAACTCTCCCACAACTCCCACAAGAAGAGAGGGCACCCCCTAGCTGCTAAAGCAAGCTCTGAGTGGCCTGGAACCTGTTCCCACACAGCCTCGAGCTTCGGTGCCTCCCCGCACAACCTTAGGAAAAATTGGTTTTAGGCTAAAACAGGCCATACGAGTCGGAATTTAATGCCGTAAATTGCTATACTAAGCTCTGAATAAGGTGTATCTGTCCGAGTACCTACCATATTTAACAGCCCCCGGCGTTCGAAAATGAATTTTTTTCAATTTCGGGGTGCGGGTGCAGTTTTTCGAGACGGTCAAAACTAAACGGGTCGGGTGACCAAAAATTTATTATTTTTGGAAATTTTTCACATAAATTATTTTAATTCACTTTTGGAAGCTTTATAACATTCTAAACATCATGACACCGACAGAATTTGGAAAGCTGCTAAAAATAGTAACTTTTTCCATTATGTTCATTCCATGGTACAATGGTGCTCTTTTCGATAGGGGTCAGACGGTCGGGGTCAGAGATCTTACAGGAGTGGTGGTAATCCAATATGTGGAGAATGATAGGGTTTGGGGAGCTAAGGATTTCTCCTAGCATCGTAGCGCCGAACAAATACACAATCTTCTGATGGTAGAAGATCTTCCTATCTACATAAATATTCACATGCATATGCTGCAGAAATCTAAACGGAAACGTTGTTGGCCCGTCTTCCATCATGTACTAAGAGTGGAGCACTTACTTATACTCTTACGATGCCGGGTTGATGAGTCGGCACATCCATAGAAGGTCGTCGCCTTTCATAGGCTCTACTTTTCCTTCGTTGCTTAGCATGTACGGGGTGATGGCGACGCGTCTGACTACTCCCAGCCTTTTGGCTAGCAGCAAATGCAGATAATTATCGTAGTCCGCGTGTTGCATGAATTCCACTCCATTCAGCTGTAATTCGTCTCCAGCCCACTGGGTTTCACCCGTGGTGGAGAGCTTCTTCAGGATGAGTTGTATGGGGAGAGGAGGAAGACCCTCTACCCGTCTTCTAAAACAGCGAGAGCAGTAGCCAAACCACTCTTCCTTAGGGAATGGGTACCTTCTTACCACTTCTACTTCAAGATTGTCGAAATGGACTGGCAGTACTCGCATGCGCCGTGCGAGTCAGTAGGATGACCTTCTCTTTGGCAAACTGGGTACGACCCGGCTTTCCGAACTTGAAGCAGTCGCTTGGCCAGATGCTTCTTCCTTTGGGGTCATGTGTTTCTAGACTGGCTTAGCCTTTCCATATCTTTGGCTCGAGCAGCCCCTTTAGGCCATTTTGGAGTAGAGGTTATACCTTTGATTGCAGCTTCCTTAGGAAAGAGAGGCCTTACCGTTTTCTTTCCTCCTTTGATATGGACGACTTCCTTGCGGTGAATGTTGATGTAGATGATTTCAGCCCCTTCGCTGCCTTTGTTGCTGGCACTCATTGATAGTGTGTTTTGGTTGACAGCAGTGATAGCACTTCATAGGCCTCCTACGTGATGCTCTCAATTTGTGGTTAGAACGAGCAACACGAGATGGGGAGCTTACCTCTTGAATACTGACGACACTATAGCCTGGCAGTAGTACTTCAATGAAGGCGGCTAGTGCCTCCTTAGTCTCCTCTTCTTTCGTCCTCCAGTAGAGAATTCCTTCAGCCATTCGTCCATGATTGATGAGGTGTGTTGCTTTCAGCATTGTAAATTGAAGGTCTTGAGTTTGATCCTCAGTGGGTGCACCCAATGACGAGCGCACAGCACGACACGAACCCCGACGGCCTCTAAAATTCCGGGAGCCGATGCACGCCGCAAGCCGGTCAAGGTGAAGCGAACAGGGGGCACCACCTAGCTTTGAGCGGCTAGGACGCAGACAACAGTGATTTGAAATATCACGGATTCTACACACACACACACAGAATAGGCAGGTGATGAAAACCCTCACGGGTGTGAGGGAGAATTATTCTCTTGCAATATTTACAACAACCTTATTTCCGACGAGGTGGAAAATCATGGTGATAGAGAGATAGAGGGAGAAATAGTGAGCCTACTTGGTGCGTTCTCTAGAGGTGACTCACTGACACGAAAGCTTACTAACATGAGTGTGTGTGCATCGACCGTTGGAGTCGAGATGTAGACATAGCTTCTTCACATAGTACAAATTCCCAAAGAAAATTGCTACACTAAGTCCCCTCTCTCGTGGTGCAAATGTTGCCAATCCCTCCCACCAAAATACTACTAAGTGCTGACCTCTGATGAACTTGCCCCCCCCCCCCCCCCCGATAGTGACCTCTCAGTGCCTTTTTATAGGTGTTGGCTGCTTTAGATTAGGATAATCTGGTGTAATTAGGGTAATCTAATCAGGGGAGACAAAGCAAGGCGGTGGACCCTGGGTGGTTGACCCTTGCTTTGTCTTGGGAAATATTATAAGGAAAACCTCTAGGTGGGCCTTTCTGACCATCACCTAGAGAGATGAGAATTTACAAATTTGGGATTGTTTACAAGGTTTGGTTGAAACTGGAAAAATGATGACAACCTACGGTTTTTACTGAAGAGGGCATCGTGGACATGATGCCGGTGAATGGCGGCCTAGCGGTGCGTTGGTGTAGCGCATTCGTCACTTTCGGGGTCAACCGGGGCATGCCTTCAACGCCTTTGCTTGTTTTGGTGTCGGTGTCGCAAGATTTGGTCATCTTCTTTCTTTTGTCGATGTCGATGTCATTCGGTTTCTATTTTTTGTATTTTTGTGGTGTGTGCATATACGCGTGCATGTACTGTGTATGGGTGAGTGTGGGTAGGCGTGTGTGTATATGTGTGAGTGCGTGAGCGTGAGTGTGTGTATGTAGGGATGTATGTTTTAGCGTGCGTGTGAACGAGGGGAGTATATGTATTATGTATATATCTATATATATATATATCTATATATATATATATATCTATATATATATATATCTATATATATATATATATCTATATATATATATATATATATGTTTTTTTTTATTTTTGGTTGTTTACTGCAAAGAACGGGGACGCATAGAGAGAGAGTGTGCGAGGGGTGTGTGTGTGTGTGTAGTGGGTGATGGGGTGAAGTGTGGGTGTGTGGGTGTGTGTGTGTATGTGTTTTACCAATGCGCTCGCACGGGCTGCTCACAGTGAGCGCAACAGAGAGAGGGCGGGTGTGTGTGTGGGGGGGGTGTATGGTGTGTGTAAGAGAGGGAGAGAGGGCGGGGTGTGTGTGTGGGGGGTGTGTGTAAGAGAGATGGGGTGAGAGTGTGATGGCATCTGAGGGCTGTGGCGGAGAGCGCGCGGGATGAGTCTGAGGTGTGGGGGTGTGCATGGCGGTGAGGGTGGATGAGATAGAGAGAGAGAGAGGAGAGAGAGAGAGAGAGAGAGAGAGAGAGAGAGAGAGAGAGAGAAAGCGGGCCCTAGTCTTCATGCTTGCGGCCTTCGAGTAGAGAGAGCGTGCGGCATGGCGTCTGAGGGACGGGCTCGGGTGGCGGGTTTGATAGAGAGCGCGAGAAAGGGGGGGTGAGATTAGTCAACGGGAAAAAGGGGGGCATTGTAGTTGTAGAGAGAGAGAGAGAGAGAGAGAGAGAGAGAGAGAGAGAAAGAAAGAGAGAGAGAATCTCTTATGGCGGGTTCCCATCGTGGGGAAGAGAGTGAGAGAGAGTGTGTGAGTGGGGGGGGGGGGGGGGGGGAGATAGGGAAAGAGGTAGGGCGGTGGTCCGCCGGTGGGAAGAAAACAAGGGGGGTGGGTATAGGGACGAGAGTGAATCCGAGGGGGTGTGGACGAGAGGGAAGAGGGGGGGGGTATAGTATGGCGGCCCGCTAGGGCTGGGATATGGACGAGCGAAGAGAGAGAGAGAGAGAGAGAGAGAGAGAGAGAGAGAGAGAGAGAGAGAGAGAGAGAGAGAGAGAGAGAGAGAGAGAGAGAATAATGGAAGAGACAGAGAGGTGATATTACAAAACTGGTGGCCCACTAAGGGAGTGTGACAGTGGTATCTCGTTTCATGCGCCCACTGGGTCCGGTGATGTAGCGGCAGAGTAAGTGAGAGAGAGTGTGTTGGCGGAGCCGAGCAGTAGGAGAGATGTGACCAAATTGGTGGTGCTCCGCCAGTGGTTAAGCCTAGAGGGGTGGTGAATGTTAAATAAACCTCCTTTTTCTCTTTTTCTTTTTCTTGGTAATATGCTCTCTCCTTCTTGGGGTTTGGTTCTCATGGTCGCGGTTTTGAAAACCGGCCGTCAGTAGCTAGAAACGAAAAGAGTAGCAATCATGAGTAGGAAGCAATTTAAAAGTGAAAAAATGTGTAACATGTGTATGGTGTGATGGGAGTTCATAAAATGAAGTAAATGTGCATAGGTGCAGAGTGCAACATTGATGGGTTTTCCACCCCCCTTGACCATAATAGGTGCATCTCAGGCACTAGATTTCTTTCAAAATATAACTTGAGCCACACACCGTCACCCTATGCCTAAGAAGCTTACCATTTGCCCTTACCAACTGACAGGTCCCGTTCGAAAAGGCCTTCTGCACTTTGTATGGACCCATCCACTTCTTATTGAATTTCTTCTGGAACGTGAAGTCTAATCAGCTCTCATACTTCATCACCAAGTCTCCCTCTTCTATCTTCTTGTCTGGAAAGTTCTATTTGACCTTGGCTACTCGCTTCTTTCTCTGCTTCACATAGTAGTCTGTTGTTCCATCTGCAAGGCTTTAAGATTGGCTAGCCAATCATGTAAAACACCTATTGATTGGCATTCGCATGCCACATACCTTTCAGAGCTCCTAATTGTGCATGCATGGGCAGCATTGCCTCCTTACAATAGACCAACTTGAATGGAGAAAACCTGGTTTCCACCTTATAGGACATCTTGTACGCCCCCAAACACTTCTCTAGATTTGTCTCCCACTCAATCTCTTGCTTATACACGTACTTTGTTAGCAGTTTAATTATTTGCCCATTGGCACTCTCTACTAGACCATTTCTCTGGGGATGACAGGGTGAGGAAAAACAATGTTGTATCTTTAGCTTGTCTACTAATGCAGGCATTAGCTTACTTCTCAACCCTTTCCCCCTATCAAAACCTAGTACCCACGGTACCCCAAAATGGCAACAAATGTTATCAAACACAAACTGGGCTACCACATGAGAAGTTACTTCCTTCACACTTGAGCATTTACTAGCTCAACCCACCTTGTGAGGTAGTCAACGGCTACCACAATATACTTCTTACCACTTGTAGACTTTGGGAGTGGACCTATGGCATCCAAACCCTTGCGATAATGGAAACCTACAACTCCACTACCAATCGTCTTTCATGTATATTCTGGCACTCATGGCAGGTTTTGCACCAGTAATGCACGTCCTTCACTACGGATGGCCACCAAAAGCCCGCTCTCAACACTTGAAATAGCACCTGGTCTTTTTCCTGATGTCCCCTCTCCTCATGGAACTGTTCCAGCACCATACCTATTTCTTCTTTGTAGAGAACTCTCCTTAGCACTCCATCTCGCCCATAGTTCATCAGGTCTTGACCTGTTAGTGTGAATTTATGGGCCTTCTACACCACTAAGTTTCCTCTGCAACTTGAAAAAACCCTCCGGACACTGCCCCGTGCTCAAAAAGTCTTCAACCTCCTTTAGAGTCTCCCTACCTGTATAAGTGTTTGGGGCCACATATAGGCCTACAACATGCACCTGCACTTTGCTACTTGCTAGTTGGTCCGTCTCTTGGTTCTGCTCTCCTCACAAGCTTGAATTGAATCGCTTCAAAAAACTTAGCATCTTCTTAATGACAAAGACCTAATGCTTCAAAGAATCCCGCTTTACCTACCACTGGCCTAACAATTTCTTGATTGGACTAGCTATGCATCACCCTTTACCACCAGCCTAAAAATGCCAAGCTCCATGCACTGCTTCAAACTCAAATGCAAAGTGAGACACTCTGCCTCATTATTGGTGTGTAAATCCTCCAAGTCATAAGCCATTAGAAAAATGGCTCTGTTGTGTGGGTCGTGTATCACCAAACCTCAACCTACCTTCTGTACTACCCTTTGAATCGCTCCGTCAAACCACATCTTAAAGGTATCGTCCAAATCAGGCTCCTCTTTCGCTTCCTTTTGCACCACCCTTGGATAGATTGGAAAATTAACAGCCTTATTTACCAAAATGTTCACCAGGTGAGGCCGACTTGTATGGTCGACCTTGAACTTAAATTCAAACACTTGCAACTCAGCACCACTTCATGATCTGCTTTCCAGGCTTCAAATGCAGCACTACCTCTGGTAACACATTGTTAGCTGCCAACACAAAAAACTTGCACACAATTAAATGCACTTTAAACTTCCTGCAAGCGAAGAGTAAATCCATGACTCGTTGCTCTGCTTCGGTGTAGGTAGTCTCTCCTGAGCTAATCACCCTGCTCTCAAAGTAGATAGGTTTGTAGCTCTTCCCTATCTTCTAGAGCAAAGCCACTCCGATGGACACCATGCCTACCGTCATAGACACATAGAAATTTTCCTCTCAATTGGGAGGACACGCCACTAGAAATTGACACAAAATCTCTTTCACCCTGTCAAAAGCCTCCTGAGCTTCTTCATCCCACTCATAACCATGCACCTGTTGAGCCCTCTTTTGAAGAGGATACACATATTGCTACAACATCCAAAAGAAGCGCGACACATACTTTAGCTTATGGAAAAACAAAGCCAAACCTTGAGCACATGATGGAGGCTCCATCAAGACCAATGCTTTCACCTTCTCTGGATCAGCCTCTATACCATTTTGTGCATTGTAGGCTGTGCTAGCTTGCACTTCTTGGGGTTCAACTGACCACATTCTTCATCAAGCCTTTTGAAACATAATTGCAGCTTTGACAAGTTCTCTGCTCTTGAGCTATAGCATCCTATATCATCCATGAAAACCCTGATAAAACGGCCCAAGTAGGGACCAAATACCCTATTCATCCAATCCTAGAAAGTAGCATATACATTCACGAGCCCGAAAAACATCCTACGGTAAGCAAAAAAACCCCATGGAGAGATAAACATGATCTTCAGTTGGTCCAAGAGTGCAATTCCTATATGAAAATACCATGAAAACCCATCCATAATCGAGTATCTTTCATGTCCACCTACCTGGTTTAAGATCTCGTCTTGAAACGGTAGTGGGTAGTAGTTTCTCTTGGTCGTTGCATTCAGTGGCTTGTAGTCGATACACACCCTCCATTTTCCATTCTTCTTAGGGATTATAACCACTACTAAAACCCACTCTGACTCCTTCACGGGGTATATGATACCTACATCCATTAACTTATTGATCTCCTGCCAAAGGGACTCTTTTTGAATCTCCCCTAATCTTCTTAGCTTATGTGCTTTAGGTTTGTACCCTTCTTTGAGAACAATCTTGTGTTCTAGCCCTTTTGCACCTCGCAAATCTTTGTACTCCATCACAAACAAGTTTGGATAGGATGCACACATTTGAACATAACTCTCCTTCCCACCCTTGGTCAAATACTAACTCAACATGCTAGAGACCTCCTCTATGCTCAAACCATGAACTTGAGGTTGCATGCCTTCTTCTTTAGGTGGGTAGTCGTCTATGGTGATTCTAAACAGATCTACATCTATCTGCAACATGTCATCTTTGCTCTCCTCTTCCTTGCTATCAGTGTAGCCTTCATCATAGGCCGTCTCGGTCTTGTACTCGTAGTTTGTCATGTCGTCTTCATCTTTAGCAGCCATGGATGAGAACTTCTCTCTTGGGTCTTCAAATCTAGCACAATATGTCTCCCTTTCTCTTTGTCAGGCAAAGTGTTCACTTTGCTCTCCCAATCCTGCTTAGCACCTATTGCCAAAAGCCATGGCCTACCCAAAATGATTGGATAAGCATTCTCACTTGCCTTCATCAAAGAAGTCTATCAGGCACTCTATGACCATCACCTTGACTTTCACATCTTGAGCCACACCCAGGCATCTATGCTTTAGCATGGTTGGCCATCCTCATGTGCACATTCAATTTGGCCACCACCATGACCCCCATCTCCTTCATGGTTGCTTCCATCATGATGCATACATGTGCTCCACTGTCTATGTAGGCATGTACCTGCATCCTCTTCTCGATGCCATCATCCACCAATGGACGAACATCAATCAAGATACCTACTCTCAAAGCCATCTTTTGCACCACGTGCACATTCCCCTTAGCTCTTGGAAACCTTGTGCTAACACTTGTAGACCATTGTCTCCTTAGCTTCGGATTTAAGGCCAGTAATTGCCCAAAAGTAATGTTTGCTTTTTTATTTTGCACATACACTTACCAGGTCATACTTAGGGTAGCCACGTCCTAGCCGGAAATTTGCTTGCTTGATTTTGCGGCTTCTTTTCTTCTTACTAGTTTTAGGCTACTCTCTACCTTCATATAGTTTCTCTTTTCCCTTGTGAGCTCTTGTTTCACGCTTTGTCTCAGTCTCCCTTTCTGCCCTTGCCTTTTTATTGGCCAAAATTTTGACATCCTGCTTATTATCCACCCCGATAATATTCAGCTTTGAGACTTCACCTCCATTTGGCGGAGCTGGCTGCATAGGATTCTCCACTTTCTGGTCTCTCTGACCATTGAATTTTCCTTGACCTCTGCCTTTAGCAAACAACAGCTAAATACCTCCTCTCTCTTGGCACTTGAGGAAAATCAGGTTCATAATGTCCCTTTTCTCCATAATTGTAGCACCGCGGCATTGCCCTGCCCCTTGCTCCTCTTGGTTGTCCTCTATCCATCACACTTAGCTAAAATTCTTGCATATGCTCAGATAAATATTTCATAGTGTGCACCCAATTTTGTGGCACAATGGCTACACCTTGATTTCCATGATTTTTGTTGTGAATAGCCTCTCTCAGACTCTGCGTTGAAGGAAGCCATCATCTTGTAACCCGATACACCTTGCTCTATTTTCTTCTTTATCTTTTTGCTCTTCGATCGTGCAATTTCTACAACACCATTGTAATTTTTTGGTCTTTGGAAATCGACCTTCTCTCTCACTTTAGGGTGCAGGCACTCCATGAATTCATCCAGCTTGAAGTAATTTCCATTTGTCAACTGCATGGTTGTCACCAATTTTGCCCAGCGCTCTTCAAAACTACCCAAAAACAAATTGAAATTTTCACTTGCATCTTGTCTAAGCGCCTTCAGCTTCGCATCCATCTCAACTGGGGATGCCTCCTTGTGAAAGTCGTGAAGAAAACGCGCACGTAGAGCCGCTTGCCCGACTCACCTTCCAGATCTTCATACCAAACTTTAGCTTTTCAATGCATCACCAAAGGAAATGTCTGCATTTTTCTATCCTCGTTTGGCATATGCAGTGATAGCATATACATCTTGAAATCAAACATCCATTCATCGGGATTCTCCTCGCCTGTGAAAATTGGTCCATAGCTTCTTGTCGCCATGACTTCCAACACCAAAAACTTCTTCTTCTCGACACCTAGGAGAAATTAGTGTGCTCCTTAGTGGGGGCAGCGGAAGATAAAAAGGGGGACTGGGGGAACACACTCGGCACACAAACAAAGGCCTCTCTATATCCCAGTGCATACATAGCACCCCAATCCACTAGAGTTCACCTTCAAAACTCTTAACACACATTAGTAGGACACCGCTCGCACAATTCCCAATGCTCACACACTCTTCAAGACCACAACACAATGCATATTCATTTCCATAGTCCGTCTCAACCCTTGCACACACACACAAGCTCTCAATCTCACTCTCTCACGCAAAGCACTGCTAGTCCAGGGGGCACACACATCCACATTGCCGTCATCGTGGGGAACACAAGAGCAAGAGAAAGAGAAGGGAGTAAGGGAAATGATGCCAAGATTGGGCAATGGTAGCTTGATTACACTTCAAAGGGCATGTACAAAGCTTGCCCTGCCATCACAATGGCCATTTTCATGAGAAAGTACAAAGGGGGTTGACAGGCACACTCCTCTGTCAAAAAACTCAACCTTGTAGGCTTCAAACAACACCCAGAAAGCCCCATGTTTGATTAAACATTGACTTTTATATGGGGGGTCTTCAACTTTGGAAACTACTCTTTAATTGGTCCACCTGGCACCCCATTTTGGCATCTTTTGGGAGGTGCCTTCTTGCTCTTGCTTGATCTCTAGTAGCTGCTCTCTTCTTTGCACTTGAGTGGGTGGGGGGGGGTAGCTTGAGATAGTGGTGCACTAGCGATGTCGCTGGTGCCCCTTGCACTTGAAATTTTCTATTTCTATTTATTCTCTCTCTCTCTCTCTCTCTCTCTCTCTCTCTCTCTCTCTCTCTCTCTCTCTCTCTCTCTCTCTCTCTCTCTCTCTCTCTCTCTCTCTCTCTCTCTCTCTATCTCTTTAGCACTTTGGAGCCTTTGAATTTTCCCCCCTTTTCTCAATTCAGTCTTGGAGCACCTCTGTCTGGACTTTCACTGCTCTTGGACTTGTTCTTTTGAGTTGCCATATGGAGCCCACACTTGATGGGCCTTCGACATGCCCTCTATCTCTTTCTTTCTCACCTCAAGGGGGGGCATTAGCGAGGTCACTAGTGCACCCCTTGCCTTCAAAAAATGTGGGAGCCGGACCCCGAACCCCGTGGGAACTGAGTCGAAGAGGATAAGGGGCATCTTGATCTTTGACTTTTTCCATTGCTTTACATGGTTCATTGGATGCATTGACGATAGGAACACCTAGCAAGTCAAAAAACAATCCAACTAAAGGTCGGTACCCTTATAACCCTACCACATCATCAGTTTGTCCTGCTCTACAGACCACCACTACAATCGTCATCAGGCCACGAAAACCGGCTCATGTTGCCACCCAGTGCCATCATGTGCTCGATAGACCACCACTACCACCAGCGCAGTGCCCGCACGGAGGCACCATCGCCATAAGAAACGAGATCTCTCTCTCTCTCTCTCTCTCTCTCTCTCTCTCTCTCTCTCTCTCTCTCTCTCTCTCTCTCTCTCTCTCTCTCTCTCTCTCTCTCTCTCTCTCTCTCCATCTCCATGTGATCGCCAAAGGCCTTATATGGCCTAGGCTAAATATTCTGCAAAACTCCATTCAAAATTCACATATGAGACAAAAGCCAGCCATGTGGCATCCATATCTTATTTCTCCCTTTGGGTGATCCAAATTCCCAAAAAATCCCATTGACACACATAAAGAGATCCTCCTTTGTTCCCCAACTTGAAACCTCTACAAACATTTGCTTCGGGATACAATCTCCGAGTCGTAAAGCCGGGCCGCAACTCCATTTTGCATACTCCAAACCACTTGACCCTTGCCACAAAACTAGCCATCCGAGGCTGCAAAAACCCAAGAAAACCATTTGCTCGGCATCTATCCCATACTTCAAACCTTAATATCTCACTTCTTTGAGCTCCAATTGAGGTGTTGTCAGTTCCTGCTAACTCCATATACGGCTACTACATTCTTGAATCCTCTAGAGGTCCAAAAAATGCCAAATAGCACATTTTCCAATGCGGTCGATGACCCGGCCTATAACTGGCCATATCTTCCACTGGCCATATCTTTGCTTCTAGAGCTCTGGTTGTTGAAGATCTGGAAAGACCCCAAGGAATTCACTCTACATTTAAAATGGGATGCCACTTGTGAGGAGACAACTTTGATCAAACCCCTATATACGACTCATATCAAGGAATATGACCCTCCTTTCTATGCTTATACGACAATCAATGAAGAAAACTATCACACCCCTATCTTACATATGAAATTTAGGTCTCATGTGATCTAAATGAGTAAAACTAGTCAAAGACTATGTAGCATTGTGACTGGAAACTTACTAAGGAAGCACTTTTGTTGATAACTAGACATACCCTCAATGTGTCTTAGTGTGACTTTAAATATATGTGCCCGATCAGCCTACAATCTGGCTACTCATCCAATTCTGACCCATCCAAAGCTGGTGTAAATCAACCCTTGACCTGCTCCAAATTATCCCTTATCTAGGATCTGCTTGATGAAAAATTTGATATGTGACCTGAGAAAAACTTTCCCTAAATTCATATGAGTATTATTGCACATCAGTGACCAGTGCTCTCGGTGTAAAGTAAAAGCGGTCGTACCCCATGCCACATTATTTCACATTGCAGCCACACCACAGTGGAGCGGTTACCTGGTAGAATATCTAACCAGCAGAATCTTTTCAAAAAATATGAGTAAAAAACAAAGGAGGGCAATAGAAACAAAATCCGACAACTATATCTTGTTTGGAAACCAGCTCTATTGATGAGGGAAAGACCAACATCTTAGACTGTCTGCAAATGAGGAGGAATATCTTCCTATTTTCAAATAAGCATATGCAGGTCTAGCAGGAGGTCACTTCTCTCATGAAACCACGGCAAAAGCTATATTGATGGAAAGCATCTAGAGGCCAACTTTATTTGCGGATGCAAAAGAGTTTGTTTGATGATGTGATGCATGTCAAAGAGCAAAAATTCCAACAAGGGTCGATAATATGCCATTGCGACCTATGATGGAAGCACAAATCTTTGCTAAGTGGGGTATAGACTTTGTGGGACCAATCAAGACACCAGCTTACAAAACTTAGGCACAATATATTATTGTGGCCACAAATTACTTAACCAAGTGGGCAGAGGCATGGGCCACCAGGAAGAATGATGCTAGAACCACTACTGCATTCTTGTATGAATATGTATTCACTAGGTATGGACTTCCTATTGAGCTTGTGAGTGATCATGGATCGCCTTTCCTTAATGAGGTGATATATTATTTGTTAGATGAGTTCATGGTGATCCATAACAAATCTGCTCCCTATAATCCTCAAGCGAATGGTCAAGTAGAACATACGAACAAAATTCTAAGCTCTGTACTAACTAAAATTGCTAGTTCGGCAAAACAAATTGGGAAATACATCTTCATCCTTCCTTATGGGCTTATTGAGTTTCCTTCAAAATAGCTTTGAGCACAACTCCTTTAATTTGGTCTATGACCTGGATGTGATCTTGCCAATGGAATTCTTATCACCCACTCTGAGAGTTTCTACTGAGTTAGAATGGAAGGAACACAAATTTTCTGAACTACTTGAAGATTTGGAACGATTGGATGAGCAATGATTAGTAGACATTGCTCACATCTACGCAAAAATAAAAACAGCTCTTTGACTCACAATTGTTGATCAAAATTTTCAAACCAGGGGACGCAGTCTTAGTATATTTGTTGAAACAAAATTTACCCAAATTCACTAAGCGATGCAGTCAAGCTAGATACATTAGACGGAGAAATATGGAAAATTGGATTAGTGGATGTCAACTTTGTAAATACATTCTTCCCTTGACTAATGAGCTTTTGCATAGAATGCACGCAATGAAGGAAAGAAAGCTTAAATGACAAGAGATGATAGACGAGGCTCAGGAGGAGGCTTGCATTTGGATTGTAAAATGGAAAGCTTCAAGGAAACCTTTTCTATAAGCGGTACCACTCAATACTTTCCAAGTTCAACCCATCGCTGTGAGAATGAGGTAGAGATCGATGACGAGTGGATGGATGCTCTTGATATGCGGATCAACGTGATTCTAAAGGAGGGATAGAAAGTGAAAGATTTAGCGGACGCAAGAGCTCAAGCCAATCCTGCCAGTTACTCAACTTATCTCAAGGCAACAACTCAACCACTTCAGTACTGTCGAAGGCTGTAACAAACGAATCACTTCAACACTAGGAAAAATTAACTTGAATATTATGGTTCATGGATTTTCCTACTTGCATACTTTCATATGTATTGCAGATGACTGAAAGTATTGTGGACGAACACATGAATGAAGACTTGATACTAGGGGTTTCATGGATGAGAACCTACAAAGTAGTACAAGATAGGGATGCCTAAATGCTCGAACTCGCACTTAAAGGCGGACAACTAAGAATACCGTTTGCATACAGTAAGAAATAATGGAAAGGATCTCTCAGTAATTTCCCATTTAGGAAACAAAAGTCATCAATCATAGAGACGGCCACTACTCCATTAAAGACTGCTCTAGCTAGCCTTTAAAAGGATTCAAGTAAATTTGGGTACCCGCGAGCCAGCTCAAGAACCCACGTCAACAAGTATGGGTGCCAAAAATACTGCTACACATCGCCGACAACTTTAAAGAAAAAATATACATCCACCTGCAGGATATCAATTTTCAAAAGATTTCAATTGAAGAGTATGCAATTAGACCTGATGAGCTCATTGGGTAGGTAATTGAGAGGAGGCATCAAGAAAGTCCAGGTATGCATAGCCCTGTAGGCCAATATTTCTCTCATTTGCATTCTAGACCTTAGAGAAGGAGCTCTGAGTGGTGGATTTTGGTAGCCTTCTATGCTCTTTTACGCACTGCCTGCTGACTCTTACTCACTCCATCCATCAGGGTCAAGTTCCTAAATCCATCTAGAAGTGTTTTGATTACCACATTGTCAACCACAGGAGCTACAATGTGCACGACACCATGTGGAAATCTAGGAAATGTTAGGGGGGGAAATGCTAACACCGGCTACACCCGACACCCAAATTTCACCAAAACTAAACCAGAGGCTCATCACTAGGGAGACAACACATTTCTAAGCTCCAAAGTGCAAAAGGCTTCAAAAAATATGACCTAGCATCTTCGGTGCGCCGAAGATAAAGGAGTTAGATGGTGACCAAAATATACAAATGTTTTGAGGCCATCATGTTAAGGTACTATGGAGATTTAGGGGTGCAACTGAGGCTCAGTCACATCAGTATACTACAAAAAGACCATATTCACACCCCAAAGTGACATTTTGCACCACAATGCAAAATCTTGACCCAACTCAACTCAAAAGTAAGGGGGACACTCTCTACACCATATTGGACCTCCACCAACCTCGAGGGAGCAAGTAACTAGTGATTAGTGACTCCAAGTCAAACCCTGCTCAACAAAAGACAGTCAACCTCATCGGAAACTACATCAGCTACCAAGAAACAAACTAAGGGTTCCAACCACCATCAATGACCTAGTAGAAGCTAGATCGGGCAAAATCAAGTCCTAAAGTGCAATAAAGTGTAACTTCTATCTTCGGCACGCCGAAGATGACTCACTAGCATGGCACCATTTTTTGGCACCCACTCCTACACTAGCATGTTTTCCCTCACCATAACAAGCACTACGTCACACTATAACATTTGTTTTCATGCAAACACACATAAAATGCATTGTGCCACATCCCACGGCCATTTGTGCCCAATTCTCACTTTTAGCTTACCAAATCAACCCAGCTTCACCCATCAATAATATTTTCTCTAGAAACCATCAGAGCACTAAAAATAAGAAATGGCCCTAAGTCACCCTCTTTTTATCTTAGGTGCACCTAAGACAGAAATGGCAATGGAAGAGCCTAACTTGCATCTGGGATAAACAGAAGTTTCATCAATTTTGACAAATCATCACTTGGTTAATTACCAAAAGTACAGAATGCGGTTAAGCAAACATAAAATTGTTCACAGTTCCCATCATAAAAATCCAAAATCTCTCAAGATTCTTTCAGATCACCACCAGCACTTATATTTTCTATATAGTCCATTTGACACCATTTTTGCATGCACCTACATCCATTTGCATCTTAGGCGCGTTGAAGATAGACTTTGCCAAATTTGTAATTTTTAGGGCTCATTTTTGCTTCTTTAGTTGTGCTACTTGGTTGTAACTTGCCAAAATGGCCTAATCTTTGAATGTGCTTATACACTATCAGGTTCTCTCTCATCTACCTTGGGAGCTACAAAGAAAAATACCATGAAGAAGAAATTTAATAAACTCCCACCATATCAACTACAGGAAGACTCCTTGAGAGAGGCAAATGTCACCTGGCAAGAGACCAATTGGATAGCCAACATGTCATTATCTACCATGGATCGTTGAAGAGTGTTCATGGAACCAAAGTTGAAGTACATATGCTACCAAGGGGAGCTCATGAACTCATCAAAGAACATGCAATCCGACCACTTTGGGAAAAGATTGGCCTTAAGGACTACATAGAAATGGACTCTTGCAGTGTCAATTACAAAAGAGCATACAATCTCTTGCACAATATCACAGAGGAAGGATGATCCACCATATATGATCTCAATGTCTCTCCTATCAAAGTTCACATAACGAAGGACCAAGTGGCAGAAGCACTCAATCTTCAGAAAGGAGGAAAACCTATGAAGGACAGACAATTATCAACCAGTGGTATTTTCATGAGCTGATCATCCTATTTTTTGGTATTGAAGCAAAGGGAAATAGAACAAGCCCTGCAGCTCTATCACCAACATTTTCACTTCATTGTGCCAAGAGACTGCCAAGGTATACAATTCCCAATCATGTTGTAGCTTCCACCTTCACACAAGCATCAAAGAAATAGGGGATGATAGAGGTGAACCACACACAATACAACTACACAACCCTCACTCATGTGAAGAAGCCAGAGAACATCACATTTTTAAGTGCTCCAGAAGTGCTCAATAGAATTATTTATCATGCTATAGGCCAAGTAGAGCATCTACCGCTTGCCCTAGAGCAAAATTTATGGCTGCTCAACAAGACAGATGAGGAGCCAAAAGTGCAAACACGGGCTCCACTAGTGGTTACAAGACTATGAACTCGATTACTCGATGTACCAGCTTAAGGACCCACATCCACGACAACAAAAGAAGAAGGTAACAGAGAGGAGGAAGTTCAAGAAGAGGAGGACACTCCTCTTGAAAGGAAAAGGAAAGAAAACGGAAAAGCTAAAGTGGATGAAGCAAATCAGACCAAGAAACATAGGCCAACAGTAAGTATTGAAGAACCAGCACAAAGAGCAACAAGACACAAAAGAGAGAAGGTAGCTTCTGAGTTAGAAAGAGGGCTCAAAGGAGATTTTTGAGGAAAAGTGGAAACCATCTCCAAGAAGAGTAAAAATTCAAACTAAACACCCAATGCTTGATGAAAAGGATGACCCTCGGGCTGGCCTAGAGTATCTCTACCATAAAGAGGAACAACAACGAGAACAGGCCCAGGCACAAGAAGAAGCCAGTACACATCCTCAGGAGGATTCACCCAAAGAACCAGAAAACCCTGCTGCAAAAGTTCCACACTTCTCCCCCACAAATACACCACCACAACAAGAGCTTACTCCAGAGGAAGATAATCCCATTGCTACCAATATGGAACCCAATTCCGAACCACTCAAAGAAACTGTCAAGGAACAAGAGATTAAACCAACTAGTCCCACAGCGACACCAACTCCTCAAGCCAACCAACTAGATGAGCCAATGACTGAGACTCGGGATACACAAACGGATTAGTCAGAAGCAAGCAACACACGAACAATGGATAATTTAGAGGACATAGAAGAATATACACAGTATGCACACAATGTGATACAAAAAATGAAGGACAAAATCTATGCTCACCATTAGCATCTACATAGTGTATACAGGCACCTACGGCTCTGTGAGGAAAGGCTAGACTTGGCCAATATACGTGTCGAGTCATACAAAGAAGCCATGGAGTTCAAAGAACCAGAATTGGTTGAACTAATTGCAAAGATAGTAACAGATGTGGAAACTCTCCATACAACAAATAAGCAACACAAGCAACAAGTCACAAAGGCCACTTTAGGTCTATAAGAATCAGAGTCTATGGTACAACGCCTACAAATTCATCTTAACATTGAAAATACACAGTTAGCCTAGGTAGAAGCACAATGCCAAGAATCGAATGCACTTTTGAATCAGCTAAAGGATAACCCAGTAGTAGCCACACTATATGGGCACATATGCTACCTATCAAACAATGGAGCAGAAGGGTAAGGACTTAGAGATGGATCTAAAGCTTGAGCAGATGCAAAGAAGAGAATTGTCAATCAGCTTCATGCACTAGGAAGACAACTACCAAAAGCAAATTTCTCAACTTAATGAGGAGTTAAGAAAGATTAAAGATGCTATCGTGGTGCATACAACCATGTCGAGAGATAAGCAAGTCATTGCCACAATGCAAGACAAGGATACCCTTCAGTTCATGCTTCTAGAAGTGCCAACCGCAGAGAAGACCAGTATTCCTGAGATTGAAATTTCTCAAATAGAAGTGAAACCTTCCACTACTCCAAAAAGCCTGATTGTTGAGGAGGAGTTTGTTTTGCAGAAGCAGATAGAAGAGGAAACATAGACAATTTGGAAGGAGTCAATGCAATGGGAAGAACAGATTATACACTCAATCAATGTCAATCTACTCACGCCCTCCACAATCAATGAAACATGGCATCAACAGGCTCTTCCTTACCCTCTCATTAAAATTCAAAGTCCTCCAAATCAAAGAAAGACTGCTCAAGGATCTCCAAGCCAAATCCTGCACTACAACACTCCAAATGGTGCACGATATGGCTTAACCGACATCCCAGGTATCTCATTTTGTTCACAAATGCACCACTACTAATCAAACAGGATCATGTGCAGTGCCTCAGTATACCGAGAGTCAAAAATTGACAACAACACCTTCTCCTCCAATAGAAAAGACCAATCTGGCTTTAGCTATCCCGGTTTCCACCACCTCCACATAGCCAACCAACAGAATCATACATGGTGGAGACACTATCTTCAACCATACAATTATTTTGGGGTATCCCAAATTTGGCATGCATTATGCTAGTAAAGATTTCAAAGATGCTCCTCACTTGTTTGCAAACCTTTCATAGAACAGAACATTAGATGCCGCACGGATGTCCTCCTCAAAGGTACACAAGGTCTATGCTATGATCTCTTTGGTCAACCATCTGAAGAAGTCCTTCATGGATTCTGCGCAGGGGCCATGTTTCTCCCACCATAGTATATGCAAACATTTGAAGAAGCATTCTACATAAGATTTGTCACTTATAGATCAAAGATCTTCAACCTTGTCATCACAAACTTGCGGGCTCGGTTTGTCAGCTATTCAACCATGGAGCTGAAAAATGTAGTCAACATGCAATCCATGTCCATTGAAGACAAAGAGCTGCACAAAGTACCAACAAGTTTTTGAGCATCAAGCAAAAAGAACAGCGACCAAAAAGCCCGACCACTACTTAGCACCGTAAGTAGTTGTGTCGCGGACGACACAAGCAAGGAGGGAGGAATGTTAGTTGCTCAACTAATAAGAGCAAAAGAAGAGCATCAAGAAGGGCATCAAGCAGGACTCCACATATTTTCAAGCCTAATCATTATAATCAAACCCATTTTATTATTCAAAATTTTTATAAGCTGGTGGCTTGATTGGTCCCACAAAGTCTATACCCCACTTAGCAAAGATTTGTGCTTCCATCATAGGTCGCAATGGCATATTATCGACCCTTGTTGGAATTTTTGCTCTTTGACATGCATCGCATCATCAAACAAACTCTTTTGCATCCGCAAATAAAGTTGGCCTCCAGATGCTTGCCATCAATATAGATTTTGCCGTGGTTTCATGAGAGAAGTGACCTCCTGCTAGACCTGCATATGCTTATTTGAAAATAGGAAGATATTCCTCCTCATTTGCAGATAGTCTAAGATGTTGCTCTTTCCCTCATCAATAGAGTTGTAATTTTATTGAGTACCAGTGAGTCTAAAGGGGCTAATGGCTTCCACGTTTGTAATTTTTGTGTAGTTTCTTAACCTTATAGCAAGGAATCCCTTTTTACACCTTGGCTAAGGTATAAAAGCCAATTTTTGTAAATTTAAGACCTAATTTTTGGATAATAAAGAGCAAGTGTTGCTACAGCAGCTCAACGACTATCTACTATTTCTTCAGTCTCTCGTCTCTCTCGCGTACGATATCGCATTGCTGTTCTCAGTATACCAATACGTGAAAGCTCTCTCTTTTAATATAAGTTTCTTGCAATAAAGTGTACTTTTAGTCATGCCCATCTATGAACTATTTTTATTCCCTATGCATAATACACACACTAAAACTAGATTTTAAACTTAGAGATAAATAAAGCACATCTAGAGGAAGCTATAGTGCCTTTCTGGGACCAAAATTGACAACCCTAAAATAGGTTTTTTATCTTTTGTGCGATTTTGTTCATATGTCAAAAACAACATTTGAGTGCATGAGAGTGTAGAGGATACTCTACGCATGCTAGATATTAAGTTTCATCCCATTCGAAGACCTGTAGCTACACAAATACGTTTGGATAAGGTTCCGATAGAGAAAGTAGCTTTTGGTGTTTGACACACACTTGAGACTTAAATAAGCACAAGCAACATAGACTTGGGGCTTTTCAAGAGATTCTCTATCTCTTGTAGCCTCCATGCACTAGTTGGGTTAGCTATTTCCCACGGATTGACATTTTATGTATGTGGTTCTCACTTTGCTAGCATCGATGTGGTGAGGCTAGGTAGTTGACTGACACTGCCTAAAGTAGAGAATATGTACTAATGTTGCCTAGATCAACAAATCTGCATTATTATTGTTGCAATCGTGGTATTGATTGTTGTTACCCCATTGACTAAGAGGTTGAAAATTGGGACGGTTGGGGTTACGTGTGTTCCGCACCTCATGGACGATGTAGTTGATTTCTTTCTCATCATCATAGGCCAAGGATGTACCTTTATAAAGAGACATTGGTTTGAGAGAATGCATTAGAGGGAGTTTGCGGACACTTCTTCTACCATATGAAGGAGTAGAAGACATTCCCAAAAGTGGTCAGTGTAACAGGAGATAATGTCTTCTTCCACCCAGGAAAATTTGTCCCAAGCACGACGAGCGTCAAGACTAAACTGAGGGGGTAAAAAGGAATCTTTGACCCGCTATTGAAAGCTATCCTAGGTTGAGGGTGGTTTTGTTTTTTTGCAAAGTACGCTCCACCAAAGTGATGCTTGACCAGACAGATAATTAGTAGCACATTTAATTTTATCTTTTTCAGTGAAAGATTCGCCCGCAAAATAATCCTAGAATTGAATTAACCAAGAGAGCACAATTCTTGCCAATTTTACGGCCATCAAACTTGAAAAATGTAAATGATTCTTGACTTGTTGTCTTTGCAAGATTGTTGAGCATCAAATGCGGCCTTCAAAATTTGATCATACATTCATCTTCGATGTCGTCATCGCGTGTTGTTTTCTGGTCATCCACTGTAAGGCATTGATTTGCAATGTTTAATTCCTGCAACAAGAATACTTGTTGCTCCAAGGTCAGTGCCGGGAGAGGTGAATCATTGGTCCATTCAAAAGGGTTACTGGTGTTTGTCTCCATCACGAGGGGGAAAATTAATAATTAGATTCATCTGCTACAAATCGTGATCCGAAGTTGAGAGTTTACATCGAATGAATTTGTCGATTTTGATGTCGCGTCATCTGATGGAGTAAAAGATTTTGTAAGCCCACCCCTAAGTGCCACGGAGCTCCTTGTGCTAGATCGCAAACGTGCCATTTGTGATGTAAAAATTTTGCAAATTTGTGGGACGTTGATGGTGCAGGGGTCGACAATCCCATGCTAGTTGCTCATGGATATGGCATAACAGAGCTTTCATGTATCGGTGGTAGATAGTGTGAGATTAATTGAGGGCATAACTTCAGGTAAAAGTGAGCGAAGATCCTGCTTGCAAGAAATCATGTGCACGCTCTCTTAGTAAAGCTTTATATGAGTGTGTGTATGGGGGCGGTTGATGAGAGTCAAGAGAGAAATTGGGAGATAGTGTTAGCATGCGCAGAGAAGAAGGGAGAGAGATTTGATGGCCAATATCAGAGAGAATGAGAGAGAGAGAGAGATAAAAACAATGAGATCAAACGTAGGGTACAAAGAACAACAAGAGCTAGTGTGTGTGTGGCAAAAACTGCTATAAGAAAAGGTGGTGGGCAGATGAAAATAACGGTGCTTCATGTGTGTCATGCACATGGGGATGTTGGTAGTGAATAGCTCATGGTTGTGCAACATTGATACATTGTCATGCAATTTTTAAATGATCATAAAGCCAGTAAACCATGCCAGAAATCTTGCTAACTAGCCTCATGTATATATGTATACATTGTACTTTGAGTTTTGGGAGTGATCGTGTAAAACTTCATGTACAAAGGTTTGGTTTTGCCGGGTCTATTTACTGAAGTTTTTGGTTGTTTGAGTTCCCAAAAGGTAGTTTTCAATAAGTATTTTTATCCGAGATTTATAGCCTGTGAATCGGACTTGTACATCATGAGTTATGTGTGTCTGATGGGTGGTCTAGACTTAGAAAGTGGTTGGAGATGCATGCAACAAAGGCAACTGGGCCAACTTGATAATTTAAATTAGAAATCCTGATAATTTCTAGAAGTAGCCCAAGGAATGGGCTCCAAATCGTGCTTTACAGTGTCACATTTGGTGGCCGGAGCGGTGCACTATGCTTCTGGGAAGCTGGTCCTGAGAGGAGGTTGCGTTGAGAACTTTTTGTGTGGAGAGGGGAAGTTGGAGAAGTGTGGGAGGAGGATGCCATGTGGCACTGAGAAATCCCACATAGGGGAAAGTGGGCTAAAACCCTTTTCCATGCACCTATGCACACCTCTAGCACTACTTAGCACCCCTTATAACCTCGGCCAACTTTGTATGTACCAACATGGAATGGGTCCAAGAATAGGTGGAGGAAGAGGAAGCAGTCTTGGCCGAGTCAAATGAATTGGAAATTTTAGTGGTTATTGACAAAGCCAACAACAAAGCCTTCTTTTCTTGGGTATTAGATTTGATGTTGCAATTTTAGTATGGGGACAAATGATGTATTTTGCCACTGGTCCTTGAAAGATAACCATATTGTGAGATGGATGAGGGAGGTGACAGACCAAATTATAAATTTTGGTCTCTATTACAGAAATTCTATTTTGTAGAGCTTCTTTTGTGATTCTTACATGTTTGGGGTCCTCATTAATTTGTATGAATTTGCAACATGCTTGTCCCAAATCTTCCATGGAATCACCAAGACCTCATAGGCCACTTCCTTAATCAATGTTCTTGATTGGTTTCAATCAATCAACATGAACACGCTCAAGGTTTTACTTCTAGCTTATAATAAAGAGTAATTCTTGTCTATTTTATCATTAATATTATGTCTACTACAAATGGTAGTATAATTCAAAATTATATGGAAATAGTTCACATTGGGATTGAACATCGAGCACGCAAGCATTGCTACCTTGCAAACTTTGGGCACAGGTTTCATGCGAATGTCCGAGGTAGTTTTTTGTTGATTGATGTTGCACATTATATGCGACATGTCATCACCATCTGCTATGTTGTACAAGTTTGTTCAAAAACTTGTGGCTACTTGGGAAGCATTGACTCATGACAATTTTTGGGAAGACATGGTTCTTAGTTGCAAGGTGGCCAGACAAGACAACGGGCATTCTTGTGGATGGAGAGTTTTTGTGAATGCGATGCTTCTATTATAGCACATATGTAAAGTGTGATCTCTGTCCTAGAATATGCGTTAAGGAGTGAAGAGAAGGAATTATCCCACATGTAGTGGTGCAAGGCTATAGAGCTACTTAAAGCTCATTTCATGAATGATTAAACTCAAGATCATGTTTATTAGTCCAAGTTAATTCATTTTGGAACCTAATTCGCTTGAGTGATAATCTAGCCAACACACACTCAATTGTTTTCACAATGTTTCTCTTTCATCCACCCTAGCTAGCACGATCCCATTCCCTTCAAGCACATTTACGATGAGGAGCGTAGAAGTGTAAGTGTACCCTTTTGATTTTGTAGTCCTTTTATGATTTCTACATATATTTAATTAAGGTAGAAATTTTGCTTGCAGGCAAGAAACCTGATAAATTGTTTTGATGTCCAAGTTCAGGTATTTAAGAAGATGATGATCCAAAATGTTATCAATATTCTGGAGACACATCATGAAGGATCCCAACAGATTTGTCCTACCACAACCAAGGACACAACCTCCACCTTGAAGGTCCGATGTTGTATCTCAAGCATCATAGCAAGCTCCTGCCGTTGCCTCTCCTTGTTTCTCTAATCATTGCACCTCTAGCTTTTTTGTTATACCCAATCTTACAAAGGACGAGGATTCCACTTCACAATCCTCTCCTCAACCCCCCGCTTATAATCCAAAGTCAAAGCCATCTCTTGAGCATGACTCAGCACCCTCAGGTCCTCATGTTGTTGAGGCTGCTCATTCACCTGCTCACTTACCTTCTATCCTTGCTAATTCTCAATATCTTCCTTCCCAAAGCAAGCCTTTACAATCTAGTCATGATAATTAAGCACCGGAGGATCTCCCCCACTATTGTATATGAGGGTTACAAATCAAATGTATTGAATTGGACAATTTAGTATACAAATGTAAAGACAAGTTGAGTTGGACTCACAAAAACATATGTGCTCAGACTTTATTTGCAAAAAAATTTGTATTTCATTTGCATGTAAATAACGATTATGATTGTGCTCTAATGCTTTGTTACCAAATTGGGGTTCAGAATATCATGATGCTTTGTGTGAGCCGTCATCTTCAATTAGGAATTGCACTACACCAGAAACAATATCTCCTTCTCCTTCATTTGCAGGACATGTACAATATCTAATATAACATTTAGATTAAACTAAAATTTTTTGACAATGAAAAACAAGGAATTAGTATATGCAAAACATGCTACCTTTTGCATGTTGCATTGGAAAGAAATTTTGGAGGTAGGTTGAGGTCAACCTCATTCTCCTAGTCCTCATACACGTGTCATAGTGTCACATTGCCTCGAATTCTAAGAACAGTCAGCAGGCTAGATCCACACCAAACCTCAAGCATCCTCAAAGGATTAGTCATATCATCATGCAAATCCTAATCAACAGCTATCAGATGACCAGTCGATGCCACCTAGTGTAGTGGAAGGAATTTATGAAGTTCTAAGAAGCTATCATCCATTTACACACGACAAACTTCTTATCTACCTTGCACAAGATTCCATCAGAATCATGAACATCCCAAGACTCATCAAAAAATTTGAGGCATTTCTCTAACTTTTAGATTAGCGTAGTTGCAATCTTCCTAAGCTCCTCATCATGGAAGAAGTCGATGAACACATGAAGATTGAAACTTGTACCACCTTTCATGCAATATTTGGTCTCAAACACTTTTGTATTTCTTGATGGAGCTTTTGTTTGCAACACTCTAAGGTTTAAAAGGCAGGTACTGGCCACTGTGGACTCTCCTTTGGAGGAAGCAAGAGCTATTGAAGATTTTCAAATCTAAGCGGGAGAATGTGGTGCATTGTAAAAATGGTCAAAGAAAAATACCCCCCTCTCAGCCAATGCTCTGTTAGTGCTAGTGTTATATAGTAGCTCGCCCACCAATACATGGAATGCATCAAAAAGTTCTGTAATGCAATCATCTAGCCGCTAGTCTTCTTTGTATCTGCAACAGACAAGCTAAACACAACTTAGACCATTGTCCAAATCAAAGCTATCAAATATTTCCACAGACTTAATACTTGCAGATGGTCGTCGAGGTCTTTTTTTCTCCATTAGTGCTTCTTTGACGGCGTTAATATGCACAACATTGTTGGAATTAGGGTTGCATGAAAACACACATAGCTTGGAGAAGACAAAGGAAGCTCAAGGCACACAACATAGAGTATATTACTTGTGCAATGGAAAGATAAGATATCCCTAGAGTGATACAATGCACGAGGGTAAAAACCTCCTAGTGAGGAAAAAATGCCCGGTGGTCCTAAGTGTGTTCATACACATCACTATCACATGTATATGGTAACAAATCCCCCTGGCAGTGATATGGTGAACAAGAGTTGGCACATAGAGTATAGGGAAGTGCCATGCCAAGAGGACATGATCAATCCACAAAGGGGAGTAAGCCCAAAGCTTTGCAAAAAGCTTTGAACTTATCACGAGACAATGCTTTTGTGAAAAGAACTTTAAGGTTGTCCTACATTTGGCACATAAGACAAGGTGATCTCTCTTGCTGAGAGCCTCTCCTTGACATAGTGGTAATGCACCTCAATGTGCTTTGTGCGAGCATGAAAAAATGGGGTTCTTGTAAGTGCCAATGCGCTCTTACTATTAATGTACATAGTGTTGGAAGTGTCATGTCCAACACCCAAATCATCCATAAGGCATCTGAGCCATACACACTCAACCGTAGCTATGAAGACTGCCATGTACTCAGCCTCACAACTAGAAGTCCGATTGCATATATAAAAAGTAGCCAACAA
The DNA here is from genome assembly GCF_014529385.1 of Adiantum capillus-veneris. Taxonomy (NCBI): domain Eukaryota; kingdom Viridiplantae; phylum Streptophyta; class Polypodiopsida; order Polypodiales; family Pteridaceae; genus Adiantum; species Adiantum capillus-veneris. Next base: position 45,330,450 of record NC_140953.1, read on the forward strand.
CAGTTTGGTAAAGAGTGACATCGATAGTATCGCTATCAACCTGAAGACTCAAAAGTTCAAACATGCTTCTGTGGGAGTGGAAATAGGTTTGCAATTCTCAAGTCCAAACTTACATAGTAATGTCTCTATGTAACTTGTATGACACAAGGCAATACCACCATCACACTCCTTAAACTGTATGCCCAAGTAATGATGCAATAGCCTCAGATCTTTAATCTTGAAAGTAGCATTCAAATCAGTCTTAAATTCAGAAATATGTCTTTCATTTGGTCCAATGATCAGAAAATCATCAATATGTACATCACCCTCACTCTTTACATACAATGTGCTTTCTGTTGAACTGTTACAAAAGCCTCGTTTAACCAAATGAGTGTCAGCCTTCTCATACCAAGCACAAGGAGATTGCTTTAACCCATACAAATTTTTCTTACATTTGCACATTTTATCCTCTTTTCCTTTCTTGACAAAACCACGAGGCTGTGTTACATAAACTTCCTCAAATACGTCAACATTCAAGAAAGCAGTAACAATGTGTGATTGATTTACATCCCAACAAAAATGAGCTATCAATGTGCATAGAAAATGCACAGTACTCATAAAAAAGTGGGAGAAAAAGTCTCTTCGTAATCTATGCCTTTTTACACTGCCTGAAATGCTTGAACTGCTGCCTGAACTGCTGCGATGAGTCCAATTCTGTTGCCTGAATTGCTGCGCTGCGTCCGGATCTGTTGCCTGAACAGAGTTGTGCTAAGTTGCACTAAGTGTACTATGCAGAGCTGCGCGTAGTCTCTTGCTGCTTGTTCGAATCTGCTGCGTTGATTGCTGCACCGTGATGGTTAACAAACCTAAAAGTAGAGCTCCTCAACCATCAACATGTGCGCCTACGGTTGGGAAGCTACAATAGGTTAACTCTCATTTGCCTTAAGTCTCAAAACAAAAATAAGCTCTCCCTCCTCCCTCGCACCCATGCCCCCACAGCTTGGGAACTGTCAGCACGCAGGTTGATGGTTACCGAGCTGTGGGAGCATGGGTGCGGGGGAGGAGCAGTAGACACACGGATGGTACCTTGCTTCACAGAGGCTTCACACAGGAGATGGAACAAGCAGGAGCTCCACGCTCTAGGTCAAGAAAACTTCAATTAAGGGAAAACTTGATATTCTCTTGGTTTTCGGGCCAAAATTCGAATCTTTTGTTGATAATCACACTCAAAATTGTGTTAATTTTCCAATTTTCTTAAATAAAAGCTCAAAATCTAAGAAGGTGAACTCATTATCTATACATCTTAAAATTTAATTTGCTTAAAATACACACTCTTTTTAACATTATCTAGACTCATTTTTACAATGTAAGTCGCTTAAAATACCAACTCATAAGAAGGTGAACTCATTATCTAGACATTTTGAGATTTGAGCCGAATATTATCAGAAACTGTGGTTTCTGTATAGACCACTCATAAGTAGGTGAATTCTATAACCATCCCCTTCTTATGCCCACTTATAACAAGAAAAATATCTTGTAATCTTAAATTTTTTTTACAATGATGATAATGATGAACAATTATGCCACTTGCATAAAAGTTAGTGTGCAGAGTTAAATGGTATACATCTATAAATATCCTAATGTATATATTCATTTACTTAAAAACCATTTGTCCACATCCACCGCCATATATTGACCCCCTGTCTCCTATCTTCTCCACCTTATTTCTCTCTGTCTTCTCCACCTTTCTAGCATGGATGAAAGAGCATCCATCATCACCTGGATAATTGGTGATCAAGAACTTGAACAAGAGGTTCATCTTAGAGATGGAAAGCTCCTCCTTAGTGCATATTTCTTCCAAAGTCTACGACCACCTCATAGACAATTTCAAACATTGCATGCACTGATACAGTTTGGATCTGAAGCCACCCTTGTGGAAACACCATCTCACTTTGATATGGAGGGCCATCAGCATTACATTCTTGATGCCTCTTTATCAAAAAGATATGCTATGGTGCATACAAAGAAGGAAACCAATGATGTGGAAGCCTCAGAGGATACAAACTTATTGAATGCAAGCTCTTTCTATGTTGAAGCTATCAAGATACCAACCCAAGGAGACTTGCACACAAATTTGCAAAAACAGTAAGACAATTATATTGTCCTCGATAGCAGCAACGGTGATGAGAAACTATCAAAAAAAGTAAAAAGTGTGGTGGATTGGATATTATCCTTTTCAACATCTCACCGATTTAAAGACTTAATGAAACAATCTCATGGGCCTGTGAAAGTGGAATAACTACCGAGAGAATACAACGGGAACCTTGTGTTTGAACTTCCGTCAACTTTTGGCAAATGTAAGTCAATGAGTGGCACAGAGTAGAAATTTGATGGACAACATGGACGCGCCCCCAAACAACCAACATGTCCATTGGGTGTCCAGTTCGGATGAGTTATTGTTTGGGCTCCTTGGAATGTCATAGAAATGTTTGTTAGTACTATCTAAACAATAAACAATTCAATAATGCATATTTTCATGGATATTTAGATACACCAATAGGAACAGGTCACCTTGCTTAGGAAGACAGGACAAAGATTACATGTCATTACTGCGGCAAGGTTGTCACTTGTCAAGCAATATGTCCATGCATAATTTACTATGTTTTGCCAAGGGATTGCAACATGTCAAGATTGGTAGTGCATGTGGGCCAGAACAGATGATGCCACTTGTGCAAAACCAAAGGTAAGGATACATCCTTTTTGTTAATAATTATCATTATAGTACCTAATTGTTTTTTTCTAATGCATTACAGATTAAGGAGTATCATTGCTTCAAAAAAACAACAAGGGTCAGTGGTAGTGGGAGATAGATTTGACAATATTCTCTTACTGAAGAAAAAATGTTTGTTTCCAATTTTTCATGGGAGTCGTTTCCCTGGCCAAGGAGGACTTCATAATAAATGTTTTGTTTTTAAGATGTCCACCAAAGGTCCTGGTTCAGGAGTTGATTTAATAAGATGCATGGATCATTCTGGTCAAGGAGATCTGCATAATGCTTGCGTCCATTTTGACTATACACATTGTGTTGAAGGATGGTCAACCATGTCATGCTCAGTTTATAACCCAAGGTGATAAATTTCTAGATGTATTTAAAAGTGATGATTTAAGCATTGACTAATATGTCTTACAATGCATACTTTTTGCCTCAGCATGAAGAGCTTGATGGTTATTGCAATATGTGAGACCAAGGAGGAAGATACAGAGTCACAAATATTATTTTGGAAAAGTCTCAATTTTGTTATAGTTGAGAATGGTTATGCAATTGCAAATTTCACTGGGTTTATGGCAAATGAGGCAGGTGCCAATTGGAATGCTATTCAAGCAGTCTACAATGGAGAAGCAGACAATGTAATGGAAGGTCATGAAGATCATGCTTGTTCCATTGGGAGCAAAGTCTCCAAAATAAAACAAGAGCACTCATTCCAAAAGCAAAACAAATGGAGCATATTTCTTTGTGTGAAAAATGGCGAACAAGCAACACTTTGTTGGAAGCACAAATGCAACCTAGGTCAATAAAGAGACGGTGGTATGAGAATGGTGTTCCAATAGAGAATCTGGTGCCTTTGAAAAATTGGTTCTCTTGGTGGGAAGATAGAATCTCATATTGGGGGGGCATTTCTATATATGTGAGTTTTTTTTGGGTATAAATCTCACAATTATGTAGTAAATATTGTGAACTATTATTTCTAATCTTTTAGGATGAGTTGAGGCCATGGGATCGTGCTACTATACCTACTACAAACTTATCAGAGAGTATACATGCACATGCAAGTCGGCTTTCTGGAGAGGGAGGAAAAAAAAAATCACATTGTATGATTCTTGTGTTACAGATGTCATCAACTCCTATCTTCAATGTGCAAAGTAGTTGGGATACTTGATCGGACAATACATAGGTACTCAACCAGACATAGATTCTCTCTTGAGTAGAGCACAATCAAGGTTGACTCCAACCCCAGCTGAGTGCATTGACTCGTGTGCTGCATGGAATGAATGATAATGAAACTAACTTCCAGGATCCAATTTTACATGGTGACAAAGAATCGGTGCAAAGAAAGAAGAGGTCAAACCTTGGCAATAGCTCACATCGACCAGGGTATATCATGGAGTCGCGAGATCACTTCCAACAGGGACGACCACGAAAAATTAACTTCACAAATATGCACAATGTGACTGTGGATAACTCAGCTAGATTGCAAGAAAATTTTGTCGAAGAAGAAGGACCAACTTACAATGAAAGTACAAAATATCATAGCATGGGTAATAAAGATGGTGATGGTGGTGTGGATAGTACAACTCAAATTTTGGAAGAGGATATACATAGGTCAGTGTGGGCCCTTAGGCGCATGCCAATTCATTGTCGTAGAAAATGCTTTGGAAGAGTTAAAGGAAAAAAATGTATGAATGTAAAGTCGAAGTACTGGGTTGGTCGCACCATCATTTTGGTCAGAGTGCACATACGATGGAAAAACCTTTGCTCAATGTATGTGGTCATGTTGAACACACTTGGAATGTTGACAAAGAAGTCAATCACAAGCCAGATACACCTACAACATGGCCAATTCAGCTTGGTACCATGATTTCAAAGGAGGAGTATGCAGGCCTTTCAAAGGTAGGTTTTCAACTACTGTGTGTAATAGTGCCAAGAAAGGGTGAATGTATAACCCCATCTACTTGAGTTTTTTTTTAGCTACGGGGAGTACGATTGCATGAGCAAGCTTCACTAAAATTGAATGATTTTATGATATTATTTTTTATTTGACGATGATATGCATGCTTGATCGGCCATAGAGGATGTTTTGCAGGTATAAAGAGTAGAAGAACTACTAATGACAAGCTGAGAAAACACAGTTTCAAAGCTACTAATCAGACGCTAAAGAACATGCCACTATGGATATATGGAGTTTGAAGACCAAGAAAATGAAACCTCAGAGATGCAGTTTGGGTGGTTGAATCACTTAGAATTTATTTTTTCTACGCCCTGATGAATATTTGGTTTTGGCGAGGATTGACACGAAATGCCATCATATGCATGTAGTGTTGTTGCTATGCATGAGATGATGTCCATAAGAGCAAGCTGTGAGCATCTGGTTGCATTTATGAGAATCAAAAAATCGACAGCAGATATGTATGCCATTGTGTGCGTGTGTATACTCTACTTGAACTGAGAGAGGGAGAGTACCTCTCTCTAGCAGAGAGAGAGAGAGAGAGAGAGAGAGAGAGAGAGAGAGAGAGAGAGTATCTCTCTATGATGGGAAATCAAAGAGAGAGGCTTGCTACGAGAGCGAGGAGACGACAGGGAATGGTCCTTATGTCGCCAAGCTAGAGTTGGGAGGGTGTGAAACAGGGCTTTGCTTGAATTAAAAAGGAAAGGATGTTTAAATAGTTGTTTTATAAAATGCACAAGCTTGTCTCAGGGCTTGGGAATAATGTCGACAGAGGGTCGTTTTGCAAGGGGTGCTTGAGAGAGTCGTGAGAGAGGCATCAAGGGTAGGCAGTGCAGGGAGAGGCCATGATGATGAGGCTTTTATGCATTCCATGAGAGAGGGCGAGGTCTCCAACGAGATTTTTTAAGGGCTCAGGTTTTTGTAAGCTAGTAGGAGCAGCCACCGTGCGTAGAGGGAGAAAAAAAAAGAGAATCGAGGAGGGTTGCTTGCTCACAAGGGGGCATCTCTGTTTGCTACCATGCCAAGTGTTGCCAGACTCCCGATGAGAGAGGAAGGGCAGGCTGCCAAGAACGAGAGAAAGGCTCTAGCTGTGATGGTTGATGAGAGATATCGAGAAACAGAGAGAGAGAGAGAGAGAGAGAGAGAGAGAGAGAGAGAGAGAGAGAGAGAGAGAGAGAGAGAGAGAGAGAGAGAAAGAGAGAAAGAGAGAGATAGAGAGAGAGGCGAGGTTAGTGCTTAAGCGGGCTACAGTTTGCAAGCCTTTCAAGAGAGAAGGAGGTGATGGGGGCTTTTCACAAGCCAAGCTCCCATACCCCTCTTCTCTCGTCCCCACCCCATGAAAACCCCCTCTTAGGGAGGGAGTGATAAAAGGCATTGGAAAAAGTAAGAAAAAAAATAAAGTATGATTATGTAAATATATAAGAAAGGTAAAATAGGCCACCTCATGCCTGCGGGGTAGCCCATCCCCACCTTGCCTCCTTTTTCTTCACTGTTGCCCCGCCGGGTGTCCCTTTTCCTCTCCTCCACTCAAAAGGTCAACCCCCTCTCTCTTCCCCTTGTCCTTTCTCCTTTCTCTCTGCCCTCAAGCTACCCCACCTCTCACCAATAATGCATTATAACTCACCAATAATACACCCTAACTCACATGCAACTTACCCTATCTTCCAAAATAGTATACCCCACCCCCTCTTTCTCTCTCCTATCATATCCCATGACCCAAATACCCCCCTCTCTCTCTAAAGGGCGCCATGTCTCTTGTCTTGTAGCTAAATAACCTCCCCCACACTCACACACACTCAGTTTCATTGAAAAAAGGTGCCCACAGACCCATCCCCACCCGGTGGTTACCTGATTTTTCTTGTGTTCACACACATCTGCACAAAGATTCACCTCTAAACACACTCCCCTCTCTCCCCTCTTGTAATTACTTTATTCTCCATGTCACCTCTCACTTTTTTTCATCAACTATCTCTCTCTCTTAGTCTCTCTCTCATGAGACTGCTGTTCTGGCACATATACACACAGCCAGACAAGTGGGGCCCACAGTCACATGGCCTATGTAGATAATGATTTCTTCATTTCTAAATTCTAGAATTTCTCCCCCCTCCTCCCCTATATAAAGAGGGGTCACCATCACACTAAAGACACACACACCATCACCAAAGAGTACACTATGCATTGTGTGTGCCTAGTGCACACACACACACCCACACCATCACCATCACCGCAATCACCATGCTCGTCTTAAGCATGACCTCTACACCCTTGGGCTATGGAAGATGAAGGGAAACTAAATGAAGGATGATGGCCGTAACCCTCGTGCGAGTCTTCGCCATCAACTCCCACCTATCCGCCATGTGCTCTACCACGCTCTCCCTTCTCATTCCCCTACCCTATGCTCCCCATTTCATCGCCTTATTCTCTAAATAAAGCTTGAGGTTTTGTGAGTATGTTTTCTTGCAATGTTTTGCCCATGTGAGGTGTGCGGAATCGCCACCTAGTCTTGTGTTTGGAGTGAGCTTGTGTATGTGTGAAGGGTGTGCGGATTCGCCATCCTTTTGTGGTGCCTAAGTACTAAGCCGCTATACCCCCTCCCTCACTCTCTCTCTCTCTCTCTCTCTCTCTCTCTCTCACTTGATCTCATTCCCTTTCCTCTTCATCATTGCTCCCAAGCATCCATCTCTCTTGGATGAAAACTTTGTTATGGTGGTGTGTTGTTTGCGTCCTAGCCGCTGAAGCTAGGTGGTGCCCCCTGTTTGCTTTACCATGACAGGCTCGAGGCGCGCCATTCGGTCCCCGGTGTTTTAGAGGCCGTCGGGGTTCGGGGTTTGCTTTGCTCCCGTCAGAGGGTGTCCAAAATGAGAGTCGAAGGGTAAGCCATAAACAGGCTGCAGAGAGTGGGTGAGGGTGCCATCTACTAGGTATACCACAAACAAGGAGAGAGGAGGAAGTGAATCGAGAGTGAGGAGAGAGAGAGAGAGAGAGAGAGAGAGAGAGAGAGAGAGGGAGGGAGTCTCTCTTTGCATGATTGAAGAAAGAAAGATTGAGTGGCCCTGTCTTGAATCGATGAGATTGAGAGAGAGAGAGAGAGAGAGAGAGAGGAGACTGTTGTGAGAGAGAGAGAAAAGAAAGGAATTGCCGTGCTGCCCTACAGGGTGTAAGCCCAAATTACGCACTGCCCTATAGGGTGTAAGCCAATTGTCACCATCATTCAAAGTTTGGAGCCTACGAAGCTGCCTCCATGAGTTTCTTTTGAAGATGAAAGATAAGTTTTGTTAAAATGCTGTAAAAACAATATTTTCAATATTCAAACACCACAATAACCTCTCACAGTGTCTCGCGCTCTTCTCATTTTTTTCTCTCCCATTGGAAATAAATACAACATTCTCTCTTTTTCTCTTTTGATGAATGGTGAAGTGATCATTTTGTTTGTGGGTAATCATTGATACGACCTGACACTGAGACTACATTGCACGCTCCTTGGCAATAGATTTCAACAACACATCTCCAGCCATAGTTCCTTGTTGGTGGGCTTGGGTTGGGATTTTGAGTATTATCCTTGCTTGGTTTTTCTTGTATGGGTTTGCTCCATGGCCCAGGTCTAGAAAAATATCCATCACTGGCACGCCCGATGAGACCCAGCTTCTAGCGTTTTCGCTTGAGCGAAGTACCCGCAATTCCCAGAGATGGAGCTTGTTTTTTCTTTTTGGGTGTACCTGACTTTTAAGGTGGTTTCTTTCCTCGCAATCATTTGGGATGCTTGCATATCCAGGCGGGAGGATTCCAAAAAAGGGGTTATTTTAATGTCTGTTGCTACCCAAACCTTGAGCATTGATGATGATGTTGGTGAGCCTTTTGGTTTTTATGGAATTTGGGATGAATTTTTAGCCCATTTTAGCTAGGAAGTGGATGAAGATGAGGGTATTTTCCTTGAGGATATTGCTTCAAGCGAAGTGATGAGAGAGAGAGAGAGAGCGACTCTTGATGAGTGCATTTGGGATGGATTTTTAGCCAATTTAGTTGAGAATGCCACTTCTTGCCAATGTCTTCTTGAGGAGCAGAATGTTGACCTACCTCTTGTTCTTTCCCACCCACCCACCCTAGTTGAAGAGATGTCGTGTGGGGGGTTTACCGCTTCTTTTGACCATATTGATGATGTGATGCATCCTTTAGAAAGGGTGGCGCTTGTGCCTACAGTTAAGCCATTGGTTGATGCTCATGTCTATGAAGAAAATGTTCTTATTGAGGATGTGCTTGATGCTTCTAGTTATAGTTCCCTTGATGTTTCTGATGATGATATGGATACCATTGAAAATGTTCTTAAGAAATAGCATCTTGATCCTCCTTCTATTGTTATCCAAACTAGGGAGAGACCTATTGATCAATGGATTGTCAAGTTGACACCCTATGATGGAGCTAGAGTTGATGCAGTTGATTCTCATCTATTGCAATTTGTGCAAGCTTGTTGGTGTGAGGGTTATGACAAGCCTGAAGACCTCATGTGGTTCTTTCCTGTCTTTCTAATTGGGGTAGCTAGGTAGTGGTACCATATTATGTTATGACATTCTCCACATTTGATGCAGACTTGGGATGGCATGGGTAGAGCTTTTGTTGGTAGATTTTCCCCTATTTTGCCTTCTAATTTAGCCTTTGGGGGACTATTGGACTTCTTCCAAGGGGAGGGTGAGCTAGTTGCTCAGTATGTTGGTTGTTTTAAATGTTTCAAGAGGAAGCATTGTGACCCCTATTTTTTTTATAAAAGGGTTTTATTGGAATGTTTTCTTAAGGGTATTTTGAGGGATATCCAACTCCATGTGAGGTTGTCAGATCCAAAAACATTTGAGGATGCATATGCACGGGCTAAGGTTGTGGGGGAGGCCTTTGAAGCTACCGCCCTAGCAGTCCAATGGGGGGTAACCTTTGAAGCCAAGAGATACCAAAGAGAGGCTTGTTTGAATTCTATGGTGAGTGCCCCAACAGTGCATGTTCCACCTTCTTTTGCAGTTACCAATTTACCTATACCACATTGGGTACCACATGTGCACAGTTTGTTTCCCATCCAAGGGGGTTATGGCAAGATAAAGGGAAGAGAGAAAGTAATAGAAAAGGACTAGAATTTAAGTGAAAGGAAAAAGAGAAGCCCAATGGATAAGGGACCGGTCTAACCGAAATTCTGGGTTCACACTAGCAAACTAGTTTTCCCCGCAGGACGGTGATTGTTGGAGTTTTTTTTGAGCCGCGGGGAGTACGGTTGCATGAGAAAGCTTCACTAAAGTTGAATGATTTTATAATATTATTTGTCATTTGACGATGATATGCATGCTTGATCAGCCATAGAGGATGTTTTGCAGGTGTAAAGAGTAGAAGAACTACTAATGACAAGCTGAGACAACACAGTTTCAAAGCTACTAATCAGACGCTAAAGAACATGCCACTATGGATATATGGAGTTTGAAGACCAAGAAAATGAAATCTCAGAGATGCAGTTTGGGTGATTGAATCACTTAGATTTTTTTTTTGCTACGCCCTGATGCATATTTGGTTTTGGCGAGGATTGACACGAAATGCCATCATATGCATGTAGTGTTGTTGCTATGCATGAGATGATGTCCATAAGAGCAAGCTGTGACCATCTGGTTGCATTTGTGAGAATCAAAAAATTGAGAGCAGATGTGTATGCCATTATGTGCATGTGTATACTCTACTTGAACTGAGAGAGGGAGAGTACCTCTCTTTAGCAGAGAGAGAGAGAGAGAGAGAGAGAGAGAGAGTATCTCTCTATAATGGGAAATCAAAGAGAGAGGCTTGCTGCAAGAGCGAGGAGATGAGAGAGAATGGTCCTCATGTCGCCAAGCTAGAGTTGGGAGGGTGTGAAACAAGGCTTTGCTTAAATTAAAAAGTAAAGGATGTTTTAATAGTTTTTTTAATAAAATGCATGAGCTCGTCTCAGGGCTCTGGAACGACGTCGACAGAGGGTTGTTTTGCAAGGGGTGCTTGAGAGAGTCGTGAGAGAGGCATCAGGGGTAGGCAGCGCAGGGAAAGGCCATGATGATGAGGCTTTTATGCATGCCATGAGAGAGGGCGAGGTCGCCAGCAAGAGTTTGCAAGGGCTGGCGTTTTTGCAAGCCAGCGGAAGCAGCTACCGTGGGCAGAGGGAGAAAAAAAGAGAGAAGCGAGGAGGTTGCTTGCTCACAAGGAGGCATCTCTGTTTGCTACCATGCCAAGTGTTGCCAGGCTGCCGACGAGAGAGGAAGGGCAGGCTACCAAGAACGAGAGAGAGGCTCTTGCTGTGATGGCTGACGAGAGATATCAAGAGAGAGAGAGAGAGAGAGAGAGAGAGAGAGAGAGAGAGGCGAGGTTAGTCCTTAAGCGGGCTGCAGTTTGCAAGCCTTTCGAGAGAGAATGAGGGTGGCCAAAATGAGATTCAAAGGGTAAGCCATAAGCAGGCTGCAAAGAGCGAGTGAGGGAGCCATCTACTGGTTGTATCAAAAACAGGAGAGAGAAGGAAGTGAATCAAGAGCGGGGAGAGAGAGAGAGAGAGAGAGTCTCTCTTTGCATGATTGAAGAAAGAAAGATTGAGCGGCCCTGTCTTGAATCGATGAGAGAGAGAGAGAGAGAGAGAGAGAGAGAGAGAGAGAGAGGAGAGTCTGTTGTGTGAGAGAGAGAGAGAGAGAGAGAGAGAGAGAGAGAGAGAAAAGCAAGAAATTGCAGCGCTGTCCTAGAGGGTGTAAGCCCAAATCACGCGCTGTCCTATAGGGTGTAAGCCAATTGTCGCCATCATTCATATTTTGGAGCCTACGAAGCTGCCTCCACAAGTTTTTTTTTGAAGATGAAAGATAAGTTTTGTTAAAATATTGTAAAAACAATATTTTCAATATTCAAACTACACAATAACCTCTCACAGTGTCTCGTGCTCTTCTCGGTTTTTCCTCTCCCGTTGGAAATAAATACAACATTCTCTCTCTTTCTCTCTTTTGATGAATGGTGAAGTGATCATTTTGTTTGTGGGTAATCATTGATACGACCTGACACTGAGACTACATTGCACGCTCCTTGGCAGTAGATTTTAGTAGCACATCTCCAGCCATAGTTCCTTGTTGGTGGGCTTGGAATGGGAGTTTGAGTATTATCCTTGCTTGGTTTTTCTTGTCAAGGTTTGCTCCATGGCCCAGGTCTAGAAAAATATCCATCACCTCCTCTATCATGCAAGAGGAGAAAAAATTGAAGGCATGGAATCTCAAAAGAAGTTGAAAAGTGCTTGACTGCAGCTGAGACTCTAAGTGCAACGTTGATAGAGGAAAAAGAAATGGTGGCACACAATCATGTGGTATTTTGTCTTCTTACTAGTGAGTGCTATGATGTTTATATACGAGAAGACCCTACATGCACTTGTGTAGATTTTCAAAAGAGGGAGAAAGATAAGAAGGCATTTCTAGCCTGTAAGCATCTTTACTATGTTTATATATACGTGCTAGGTTTGGAGTGCAATTAACACATGGCAATGCATCAACCATTGCTCTCTAAGCAAGATTTAGCCTTCATACTTGCTCAACCTCGTCTTCTAAGTCCAATTTCAAGATAGTGAATAGCTATTTGATCTCAAACTGATGCTCAAAGTTTTGTGTACTCAACTCTTATATATAGTTAAGTGGTAATTTATCCCATCGAAAAGTATTTTGGCAACTTGGATTCCCCTACTATTTACCAAATTGCATTGTAAATTCTATTTTGTTGTAACTTTTTTGTGACACCCATTATGGTATCCGGTGAAATTTGAGCTCTATCTTTCTAGGAGAATGAATTATTAAATTAAGGTACCATGTCCACATTGGCAGGTCCATGTGTTGGGAATATGGTTTAGTGGTGGTTTACTTCACTGCAAAGTGTTTCGGCATTTTAGTTGTCTCTACTAATTATCGGATCATATTTATAAAGCATGTTTTATTCTTATTACTAATTAAAATCATTTTAATACATGTATCGAAGGATTCTTTGTATTTGTGGACTTACTAGCAAGAATGGTTCTATCTTGAACATTAATGTTGGGTATTATATCCATATTTTTGGGTTAGTGTTTTCTAAAATAGCTTACACTATGTGGTGAAAAGCTTAATATATATGATGAAATATGCAAAAGCTCTAACTAGGGATTATAAGGCTTGAAATCACAAGCTCGCAATTTTATAACCTTCCTTTGCAACAAGTCGAGCCTTATAGCAATCAATCTCACCATCTGGCTTGCATTTAAACTTGTAAACCCATATAAAGTCCGTGTGTCATTTTCTATAAGTGCATATATTTTGATTGCATGGTAGCCATCCAATTGTTTACATAAGATACATAACAAGAACCCTGAACGAGTATGACTAGACAAAGGTTACTATCATGCAAAGTATGCACCAATCATTCTGGCATACCTCTAGCCTGCTCATTCTCATCCCTTTCCTCATCAAGTACATCATGTACATTTGCATCAATAATAGGCTAATCTGTAACATTTTTAAAAACCCCCATAGGTTGTACATTTTCCTCATTGGAATTTGTATTCAAACTTCCATCATTAAAAAGAGGCAACAGTGTCATAAATGTCATGTGAGCTTACAATATTGTCTCTAGTACATGTAACAAGGACTAAACAAAATCTTCCACAAACACCGTCACGGGAAACCAAGATACGCTTTGTTTGTGGATGATATAAACTTAGCCTTTGCTTTCAACACTATAACCAACAAAAATGCATTTGATAGCCTTATCATCCAATATTTTTCACTACGTTTGTGGCACCAAAAGCATAATCTAAACAATCAAAAACACGCATGTGCTCAACAGAAGGCTTTCTATCATTCCATGCTTCATAAGGAGTCATAGACTGCAAAGCTTTTGTGGGTCACCTGTTAAGTACATAAGTGGCACACATGATGGACTCAAGCCAAAAAAAAATCAACAAAGCTTGACTTGTGATGATACATTGTGTCATTTTCATAAGTGACCTATTTTTCCTCTCAACAACACCATTTTCAAGCACAGCCTTTCCAACTCCCTTAATTTGATAAGAGGCATTGTTGGCACAAGTGACTAGATTTTCATGAGGGACATCCTCGAGAGAGGTAAACAAGTCACGATGTGAGGTAATGTGCTTTGTAGCACCACTACCAAAATACCACACATGTGAATCCACATCAATTGACATGCATGCATCATGGACAACAAGATCATAAGTACACTCTACACTAAAAGCCCACTCTACATCAACATCACAATCTCCTTTCATAGAAGACTCTGCAATAGTTGCACTTGCATTGGACCCTGTGGTTTATCCAGCCTCTTTCTTCTTGGCCTCTTTTCCCTTTATATTTGGACACTAAGTGATCAAGTGATCATTAGCTTTACAATAATGGCAACACATCTTATTTTTGCCCTTATCACCAAAATTTCCAGACGAATTTTTGTCATTAGAAGCATTAAAAACATGTGATTTACCACTCATAGAAGAACCAAGAGAAGTGGTTACGTTATTGTTACCACCTTTTCTTTGAGTAGCAATAAAGGCATATTCAACTACACGTTGTCTAGTCCCTTTTTTTTGGAAAGTGACTCTTGCAACATCAATGTGCATAATGCATCAAACTTGACAACGTTTGGTTTTCCTTGGGTCATAAGTCTCCAAGTATTAGCAAAAGTTTGGTAAGAATCTGGCAAAGCATAAGAAGAACAGTCTGCACAAGGGAGCTGTCAGAAATGACTTTGCCTACAGAAATAAGTTGCTCATCAATATCCTTGACACCAGCAAGGAAAGTGTCCATATCATCTTCCTCATGCATAATCTTCGACTCCAGCTCTTTACGCAGCAATGCAATTTCTGCCTCATTCCAACTTGCATAAAGACCAGCCAGAATATCCCAAGCCTGTTTTGTAGATATTTTGGAACAAATGTGAGAAGTAATAGTGCACTTCATAGACAATGCAATCAATGAATGAGCATGTGCATCTTTTACATCCCAACAAGCTTGCTTAGCTGTAGGCAAAATAGCTCTAGCAACAATAACTGCCACCACAACCCGTAACATCCTCAACATCGCCTACATCCTCAGAAACAGGATGTACATCAATGCCCTGCACAATATTCCAGACACCCTTTGACACAAGGACATGTTGCATCATATAAGCCCACATAGAGTAATTTTCCCCATCCAATCTATCATGAGCATCAAACATCTTGAACACATTTGTGTTGTTGTCAGCCATGGCAAATGTTGTGCCTGATGTGAAAATTGCCCAAAAAGAGGAGAAACAAAGCGGAAACAGCACGTGCTATATAGCAAAAATTGTAGAATAATGTAAGGCATTTGTTATGCAAAAAATGACACTGATAGGAATTCTACACAAAATGACAAAATAGCATGTGTAGTACTGCTTGTAGTGGAAACAAAGGTCGAAATGAGCCCAAATCAAAAATCTAAACAAGCCACGCTCTATAAGATTTCCCAAAGTATTTATCAACTTGCTAACACTCTCCAAAGTTTACAAAAATTGGACAAAGTGAGCAGGCATGTGTTGGAGCTACTGGCGACTAAGCCCGAGAGGACGCAACCTGCTCTGATACCAATTGTTGGAATTAGGGTTGCAAGCAAACACACACAGCTTGGAGAAGTTGAAGGATGCTCAAGGCACACAACAGAGAGTATATTACTTAGTGTGCAATGGAAAGATAAGATAGACCTAGAGTGATGGGCGTATATACAATGCACGGGGGGAAAAACCTCCTAGTGAGGGAAAAATGCACCGATGGTCCTAAGTGCGTTCACACACATTACTACCACATGTATATGGTAACAAACATAGCAAAGAGAGATAGAGTATTCAGTAGTTTCCCTGAGCATAAAGAGCATGCAATCAAATGTGAGTAGAATAGTAAGTTGACAATAAGTAGATGGGAACAAGCGGGAATAGCATGAAATCTCTCATATTAAAAAAGTGTGCACAACTGCAGTGAGTGTGAGTTATACCACATTTTTCCTATATTTGGTGCTGACAGAGTAGAGAGATTTGAGAAATTTGCAATGTATATTATTATTAAACAACTAAAAATCATTGTTTGAAAATGAAAAAAATTGACATAGAAATAAGGAAAATTTGAGCTACTATTACAAATAGTACACCATCCATTTGTCGTGCAACATTCTCTCTCTAGCACTAAAAGGATCCTTGAGTCCAAACTTTTCCTAATGTGAGCATGAAAAACAAGGCAAATGAAATGAGGGAGAGGAGTAGAGAGAAAGCACTTTGACAAGAAAATGACATGCTATTTGTTTATTGACAAAACCTTACCTATATAGGAAATCTTGACTGATTGTGGCCACCCTTTTTTAACCATGCAATCTCCAAGTAAGGAGTGGCTCACATTAGTTCATTAATAAGGAGTGTTTCCCATGGGTTAGGCGGCCAATGACCAGGGCTTGAAATCCAATATCTCATGCACTGACTATGTCATGCATTGAACCATCAGCTAGATGCACACATCCAAGCATATTACTAGTGTCAAGACAAGGGCCATAGGCGAGGGGCCATCTGAATGGCTTGAGGTTCCCTATATAGATACAATGCATGGACAAATAGTAGGGGCTCAGCCCCATTGGTCTCAGAGTAGTATCAGAGCTAAATTATTCATGGAATTATTTTGGGAAAAGAGTGTGCATGAAGCCACTCTAATTTGGGCTCTCGACAAAGGGGATGAGTGTGTGCAAAATTGTTTAGGAGGGGGAGAGGCTTCAAGTCAACCTGCACAAATTTCCAGTACAGCTTACCCCCCGTTGAAATCATGTTGCTAAGAAAGAAAAAAACGTCACAATGGCACCATCTTTGGTGGCTTGTAGCACGTAGAAGGAGTCTTTCTTCCCCTAACAGCATTGTCTCCATCACTTGTGCAAGATTTTAGGTGTGCTTTCTCATTTGAATGCCCAAATTTGAGTGCCCACCTACACATTTCTCTTCCAAGGGTGGGTGCCCATGCCCCCCTCCATCTCTCCATCTTTGGTTACCAAAGCAAGTGAAGTGTGAACCACATCATTAAGGGTGGTAAGTGAAGTTTGGTGCTCTCAAATTTTTGCATAGTGCTTCCAAAAATTCCAAGAATTTTAAACAATTTTAAGCATGACTTTTTTAGAATAAAATTTTGCATAGTTAAATGCAGATGTCACCAAGATATCTAATATGCTTTTTCAATTCATGCAATATTTGGGCAAGGGCCAAGCTAATGAGCAGACTCAAGTCTATGAAACCCCCATACCTAGTAGGATCACACTTGATCTGCAAGAGCAAGGCTCCAATCTGGAGGGGTTGCACCTTCTCTCTCAAAAGAGGTGGATGACTTGTTAAAGAATACCAAGCCACTAATTTTTTGAGGAGACAAAAGGGAATGCAAAAAAGATAATGTGAATATAGTCCTAAGCAAATGGAATGGGATTCAGAATCTTAAATGCACTCTAGATGTAGTCAAGGCACTACAAACAAGTCTGACACTAGAAGGAAAGGCCTACAAATGGTGGATGTTGCTCAAGAAGAAGGGCATCATACCATAGACTTGGGAAGCCTTTGACAACGTGTTCAAAAAGGAAATTCTACCCACAAATGGTGGATGTTTCTCAAGAAGGAGGGCATCATACCATAGACTTGGGAAGCCTTTGACAACGTGTTCAAAAAGGAAATTGGAGGAAAATGCTTCTCCAAGGGGGAGTACTTTCAAGCCAAGGGCCAGAGGCTAGGGGCTAGTATGAACATCTTGAGTGTGCCTACATAAAGGTTGTGGATGGGTAGAGAGTAGGGGTTCAGGACTCCTCTGGTCTTAGAATTAGAATATGTGCTAAATCACTCACGATTTGGTGTTATGTGAAACCTAGAACTCGCATCTAGTATCCAAAACAAAGGTAATGTGTCATCAACCGACATAAGAAAGTAAAGAGTAAACATAGAAGCAAACTCAATGTTTTCATCATGTGTAGTATCATACGTGACATCTGTTGTCACATTAGACAAAGTGATAGCATATGTTCTATGCTATCTCTTGTTTGTCTCATCTATTGAAAACAACACCTATGTACATTCCTTGTATAAACACAATGCCAACATACAATGTCTCTCTATCTGTAATATTTTCCTTTAATTGTAGGAATCTCTCTAGAATCATTTGTGCCAAAGATTTATACAATATTTTCCATATATCTTTAGTTGTACATGCATCCAAAATCAATGCAATAGATAGAGTCACCAAGGTGCAACATGATCGTTGAATGTGCAAGCTCATCCAAGTCCTCCCACTCATCGCTAGTCATAGACTATGGCATAGCATTTGTGCCTTGCAATAGCAACACCTTGCTCCCAACTAAGTCAATGCATCATGTATACCTGCTTTCCAATGCTCAAAGTTTGAGCCATCAAACCCCATATGGATGATAAACTATAACAACGATGTACTTTCCAAACCCATGGCAATAACATGTGAACAAGATCAAGCACAAATCGGTCTATTGACAATAGCCAAATCCTGGCTAACTGATACACCAAGCACTGCCAAAATACAGCATATTTTGGCATAAGCTATCCAAGAGAACTGTCAACAAATATGGTGATCAATGTAATGAGGCAAGTGAGGAAAGTTGTTCAAATGATGCCAAAACTTCTTTAATCCAAGAGTACTATCTAATCAAGAGCACTATGCAGTAAACGATGAATCTATCATCAACAATCTCCCTCATGAAGAGAGTACCACATACATGTCAAATGACATAATCCAATGAGCAAATTCTCAAACCCAAAAGAGAAACCACTAAGTGCCAACATGAAATTAAAAACATGCTTGCAAACCATGCTCATAAACAAACAAACTCGTAGAGAAAATACAGCACAGTTTTAGTAGTATTCTATCTGTTTGGTCATAATAGCCATACATGCCATAGACATTTGATAGGCCATGATCAAATCATGTGCAACATCGGCACTCAAGCATACATGAGCTGCTCCATATCTACAAAATCTGTCTTGATCTTCACCAAACCAGCCCCACATATCTACATACATGAGAAGCGGCAAGTAGGGATCATGAAACCCAACTCTGGGCTCAAAGCATGAAAATATGTACCCAAGAGCTCTCTAGATCTACCAATATGTTTCACAAATAACATACATCAAGGAGTCAACACCACCTCTACAAAGATCCTACAATCTACCCCTGTAGCAAAATTCAATGGCTTGCATTGGCTCTGACACTTGGCGGCTTCACCAAAACATCCCTTTGTGAGAACTTGGAAATAAACTCCAAATGAGGAGAGACCTACTCAAAAATTGGCTACATAATGCTCCAAAACAGAAGGCTCTATTGCATACCAACTTACTCCCAAGCATGATCATCTAAAGCCTAAACAAGAGAGAGTGATACCACAGCCCATTGTGGGCATCAAAGCTCACTACAAATGAGAGCAAGAGACTACTATCCTGCTCCTCTTAACCTGCCCCAAAAACACACAGCTCACGTCTACCTCTTAGCTCAGCTTGCAGCCTCCACATCCTACTCTAGGCACACATAGAAATCCGCATGGCAGGGTGCTTAATCGAGCATGCAGACCTACTGTCTGATAAGTGATTTATATTTGTATACACCAAAAAAGCCACCCGCATGGCAGGGTGCTTAACCAAGCATGAAGACCTACTATCTAATAAATGATTTATATTTGTGTACACTTCTATTATTTTTATTAGTAGGGTCTATAAGGGGGTTAAATTGATCTACCTCTACTCACTTCAACTCTATGCAACTCTACACACTATGTAGCAATTCTGCCAAGCTCTTGTATTCAATACACTTTAAGCTCCTAGATACTAAGCCTATTGAGCTTCCATCTACACTTAGAGCAACCTCAATCTCTACACTCCTGCCTCTAGGCTTGGGACCTTAGCTTCTCTCACAACTTGTGCATGACGAGAAGAGATTGATGTTGCAAGTGCACCACTAACTAAGCTTTGATACTAGTTGTATTATCAAGATGTGCAGCGAATCAAGAGTGCAAGAGAAGAGAAGTTGAAGAGAGGATAAGCAAGACCTATGTTGCTGGAGAGGAAATCTCACCAAGTATATGTGAACCCCTTGTTCTATTATCTACATAAAATAATAAATGAAGTGTGTGGGCACCTAGTCTAATTGGCCACATGAGGATTTACCCTAGCACATCTAACACAGAAGAGTGACATTGAAGAATCTCTAGCACCATGAAAACTCAATTTTAAACTTGTTCCATTAGAGTAGCAATAGGTTTGCAGTCTTCAAGTCCAAACTAACATAGCAATGTATCTATGTATCTTGCTTGGTTGACCAACAACAAGATACATAGAGACATTAGGGCTAAAGAGATACAGTCTTCAAGTTCAAACTTACATAGTAGTGTCTCCATGTATCTTGCTTGACCAACATCAAGATACATAGAGACATTAGGACTAAGCAAATACAGCCTTCAAGTCCAAACTTACGCAATAATGTATCCATCATTTGATAGCATTATCATCCAGCTTTTTGTGTTGATTTTGTGGTACCAAAGCATAAGCTAAGCAACCAAAGACATGCATGTGATCAGAAGATGGCTTATTATCGTGCCATGCTTTGTAAGGAGCTTAGACTACAAGGATTTGGTAGGACACTTGCTAAGTGTAAAAGTAGCACACATGACAACCTCAAGCAAAAACGAATGTGGTAAATCTTGACTATTGATTGTACATTGGTGCTTGATCCCACCAATTAGCCAAAAAATGTATTAATGACACATAACCCCCCCCCCCCCCCCCCCCTCAAACTTGATGGAGGGTGCTCATAGTACATTTAGAGACATTTTCAGCCATAACCAAAAATTTCTTGAAGCACATGAAGACTTCGAACTTAAGCGGATACACCCATGCATGCCTTGAGTAATCACAAGTAATTACTGAAGGATGGACTTTGCATAGGCCCACAAACATCACTATGTAAAAATTGTAACTTGCATGTAGCCCTTAGTGAACCATGCTTTGGAAACGTTGAATGTTGCATCTCACCCAAAATACAACCTTCACAAACATGCTTTCAAGGTGCTTCAAGAGGTGGCAAAAAAGCAACCATTTTGCAAATGGAGCAAATTTTTAAAATTCAAATGCCTGAAATGTGCATGCCAAAGTTTTTCATTTGAAACAACCTTTGAATTCAAAATTTCATTTGCAAAAATTTTCCTGCTAAGTGAGCTTATTTAGCCAAAGGCTCAAATTTCTAGATGAAACAATTTCGTCTCACCAGAATTGAGATCATGAACTATACATCTATCATCCATAAATTTCACAACAAGACCAAGCCTTGCAAGTGCAGATACGAACAAGAGGTTCTTTTTTATTTTTGTTACATAAAGTGTATCAAAACAAGTGTGAAGGAACTACCATTTGTAGTAGTTAGCACAATCTTTCTTACTCCCTTAACCAAGAGAGGTAAATAAGCCACGATGCAAAATAATTTTCTTTGTAGCATTGCTATCAAAGTACCAAACATGTGACTATGCAGCAACTAACATACATGCATCTCTTGGAGAAAAAAGGATTGTAGTACACTTCATTGAATTCCCATACTACATCTCCATTTATATAAGATTTTGCAACAAATAATCTAGCCTCTTTTTTATTGGCTTCTTTTTCCTTCAACTTAGGGCATTTCTTTATCAAGTGATCATTAAACTTGTAATATAGTTAATGGATCTTCTTCTTTCCTTTTTCACTGGATTTCCTAGACAAGTTGTTGCCATTAGAATTACTAGACACAAATGAGTTGCTATTCATAGAAGAACCACAAGAAGTAGCTACATTGTTGTTACCACCTTCTCTTTGACCTAGTGTTGCCTAAACAGATGATCTTCCATGAGGTTGTGCTACCTAAATAGCCAAACCTTCAGCACAAAGGTTGTGCTTCCTAGACTAGTGAATCTACACTGGTGTTACCTTAACCAGCAAAACTACACCACAAAGCATGTTGTTGCCTAGATAAAAAATTGAGATGTTAAGTGCAAGGGACTTGTTGTGCACAGTGTGTGATCTATAGAGACAATAAGCACACAATCATGTGTAGACAAGCTCAAAAAAAATGAATGATGTGTCACTCACCTCCTTGTATCACCATCAGAGAGAAATTCATGCCATACTAAAGAGGAAGCTTGACATTTCTCTTGAATTGCTCAATTTCCTCACTGTTGTCATATTGCTTGCACTAAATCGTACACTCTCTCTCTCTCTCTCTCTCTCTCTCTCTCTCTCTCTCTCTCTCTCTCTCTCTCTCATGCACACACACACTCTCACATAGTAGGAGGATAAAAGGATGAGGAGGCAAGAGAAGGTAGAGAGAAAGAAAACTTAGCTTTTGTACTTTTAGAATAAGCAAAAACTAGGGTTACATGAATTTATATGGGTCACACCATTCACACCAAAGCGTCCATACTTCGTGGGTCAAACCCTACATCCACCTAATTCCTATCCACTAATTGTGTGATGCACCTCTCATGGGTGATCACCCAATGACTAGAAAATAATAAAAATGGTAATAATAGAATCATGGGTTAACATGCCCCCCTTTTTGATGTAGATTCCATCCTTGGAATCTATGAAAGCGTAAATTCTAGCAAGTAGCAATGGTAAACATCTCGATGAGAGTAGTGGCCAATGGATGTTCTCTCAATCAAGAAATGACATGGCTCATGTACTCTACAATATTGTGATTCCTCAGCTTCACTTGATTACTACCAAAGCAACAAGAAAATCGCACAGTAACATGTAACTCCATTAGCATAGTAACATGGTTAACTAAAAATTGTATGCAATGAATAACCACAAAGAGTGATCGGAAACAGAATATTAAAAAAACTTTTTTGAGCATTATGTTAGGAAATAAGACGTAGCTAAATAGATAATTGAGTAGATTACTTAATGGAGAGAGACAGATTTACATACACGAGATTATAGAGTAGAGAGAGAGAGAGTACACAGGATATACGTGGTTCACCCAATGTGGGCTACGTCCACGGGAAAGCAGCCACTCAATGGCTTTAGTACTTCAAAACAAGAAGTAGTTTACAAAGGGATTATACCCTTAATGGAGCTCCCGCCTTGCTTCACTCTCACCACCTCACACTCACCTTGTTGCAACTATAAAATGTGTGTAGAAATGGCCTCCTTTTATAGGCCAAAAGGGCTACCCTCTCTCATGAGAGGCAGCCATGTATAGCCGCCCTTGTGTAGATAAGTACAAATCAGACCCTCCAATCCGCCCATGTGTGGCCGCCCTTGAGAAGACAAGTCCTCTTTTGAATTCGGCCACCGGCCGAATTCACCACCGGCCATTGACTTCCGACCCACCGGCCACCGGCCATTGACTACCGGCCACCGGCCAACCGACCGGTTGTTTTCCGACCACTTTCCGATCGCCGTCCGGCCATAATATTCCGGCAAAAAGGAATATTCCGACGAGGGGAAAAAAAGTCTTGGGGGCTTCCGCCCCCGAGGCCCCTAAAGTTGCCCCTGATTTTTGGCGAGTGATTTTCCTTCACGCACGATGGCTTCTCCTCATAATGGGGGCCTTACAAATGCGCGCTGTTACCACGGAAAATTACAAGGGTAAATCAGGCTCCATACTTAACACATTAGACATTAAAATGCCATATAATTAAACTCACAAACACTTGTAGAGGTCAAAGAATCAAGCACTTGTAGAGGTCAATGAATCAAGAAGTTTAGGTTCACTAGTTTTAGTGTCAAACTGGATAATCTTCTTGATTCTCTAGAGTCAAGTTAGAGTTGTTTAATTGCAAGAGCATATTGTTTCATGTCTAAAGGCTGATTAGAGGCTATTTTTACAAGACCTTCAAGATTAGATACGAAAAGAAAGTTACATATAAAATCATTGCCTGAATATATGACTTTTGGCTGACCCCCCAAAGCATCTTTGTTTAAACTTTTTTTTTCCACATAGAGCCTTAATTGCCTTTTGGCTCCCTTCTCTCTCTCTCTTTCTTTTTTTAGTGGCCTTGTTGCTTGTATCTTTGGGGGGTCCTCTTGACAATGTTATCGTCCCTAGGCCGATCACAATGGAAAACGCCCTTTATAATACGTAAGCTAGGGGGAAATGTAGAGTAAGCCCATTAGAAATCATTGACACACTGCACGCAATGCTTCATAATATTTAATTAAGAACCTAAAGTAATTACTAAGAATTAGGAAGACTTTTCTACGATACTAAAAGAAGATCCCTAATTCTCTATCGTGGTTAAACTAGCTTAGCCAAAATTCTTCATTAATAAACCTAGATAAGAAACTATGATGTAAAATTATATTGAATCTAAGTTAGAATATTAAGCAAGCATGTAAAATACTTTGTTACCAATCAATCTTGAAATTGGAAAGCATGGATGCTAGAAAAGACAACAAGCAATAATAATGGTCAAGAAACACATGTTTTGTGCTGACAACCATGCTTGATTTGATGAGTGGACATGACAAAGATTGCATGAACAAGCAGTAACAATATTTTGCTGAATGAATAAGAGAGGAAAAGAGGAAAACACATTCTACATAACATGAGAAAAGTTAAGAGGATACCACTCACCAAGTATAGAAACAGATGACTCTGATGAAATAGCCATATTTGTGAACATAGTGAAAGATATCCCACGCCAAGTGTCTATGCAAAAATTATACAATTTACACGTTTATACCATTTCAATATACATTAGAGTTTTGGAAGTGTTTTCATAGGGAAGGTATATATATATATATATATATATATATATATATATATATATATATATATATATATATATATATATATATATATATATATATATATATATATATATATATATATATATACAGACTAAGAGAGAGAGAGAGAGAGAAGAGTGGAGGGTGAAATAGAGTGCATAGAGATAGAGAAGAATGACAAAAGAGAATCTTTAAATGTCCCAGCTAAATGAAACCATGCAATAGCACAATTGGGTATACCATAGCTTCAAAATATAAATGACTTGTAGAAGCATGGACCCTATGTAGGGATCAATTGGTCCACCCATCCACTTCCTCTCTTACTACATACATAGAGAATTTCACTTCATTGGTAGCAAACCAGAACACCTCCAACTTACTTGATCTAGACATAAGCAAAGGCCGCTTTGCCTCCCTCCATGAATCATACCAATTCAAGTTCCACACCTCTTGGTGCCACACCGGGTTTTAGGCAAAGCCAAAGGAATATCCCCAATGCATTAGCCATATAATTCATTCAACCCCCGACACA
Source organism: Adiantum capillus-veneris (assembly GCF_014529385.1). Classification (NCBI taxonomy): domain Eukaryota; kingdom Viridiplantae; phylum Streptophyta; class Polypodiopsida; order Polypodiales; family Pteridaceae; genus Adiantum; species Adiantum capillus-veneris. The sequence goes on from NC_140953.1 coordinate 45,355,491, forward strand.
ATAACCGTCTAGATGAGCCTAACAGAAAAGAAGAAGACATAAGAAACACCCTCAATCCATCAAAGCCCAAGGTCATCGATCCTTTCATCTAAGGCTAAGCGATATAGGTTATCATAATCTTGAAACAACATTGTCATAAGAAACATAACACATGAGTCCAATCAAAATAGCACTTTGCATATGCACAAACAATCCTTTCCAAGTAGTCAAATTGTACAAGGTCTTTGCCCTTCCATGTCTACCATAAACCATCAAAACCACTTCATAATCCAATCTAAGACAATAAACCATAATTCAATCCCATCCCATGGGTGAGCACTCTAGATTTGAGGTTTCCAGCACTCTACCCTACTCAAGTTGATGCACATCCAACTTGCAAACCCACTTTAGCACATAACATGGCTGTTAAAATTTTGGTAGCATTTTGGCAGCACAACCATAACCAAAAGAATAATCCAAGAGCCACCCTTACTCCCACAATCAAAATCACAATTCCATAATCCTTAAAGGAACTTATCCATTTTTCACCATAAACCATAATCCTTATTGAACCAACTCCCACACTTGGAGTTTTGACTATACATGCTGCAACCAAACCGGGCCAACATGCACGCCCCTTAAAGAATGGACTTTTATTAGTAAAAGAAGTTTAACCAATAAGTAAAATATCTCAAAGTACCATTTTTTATATTGTTTAACCATGCATAAGTGATGTATTGTGACCGCACCTTGCCCTCCTTGGACATAGAGCTAGTTCTCACCTAGAAGGGCGGAAAGTTGTATACACATGAAAATGACAAATACACACCCATCCATGAGGTTCCAAACATTATATGAAATTATCACATCAAAATAGCACCACCACTTTGATAAAGCATATGCCATAACTGCACATATATGCGAGAAATTTCTTTTTTCTTTTTTCGGATGCGTGTATGACATGCAAAAGAAAGTATTTGACCTCAAACCAATGCATCAAGCTTAGCCCCATAACAAAGAGTACACCTTATCACATCACTTCCCCCATATGAGACTTATGATGCGAACAAATGTGACAAAAAAAGGAAGCCACTTTATCCATAATTGTTTGTATAGTTCGGGTTGGCTAACCATGTACCCACATATAAGTTTATGGACATCAAACACTTGAAATCAACCTACCAAAACAAACCACAAAATGTATATGAAACACTCATCAAACTCACGAATCCATATGATACTCCCCCTTCGTAGTGTCCATATACGTATAGGTAACCGCATATGAGGAATAGGTAACCGCGTATGAGGAACGATTAATAACTCACACTCACGAAGTGATATCGGTGCCCCAAATACATTTATCAATAATTTTAATGGAGATTTTTATCATTCTAAGTGGGTTTTCTCATCCAATGAATCTATAAAGTGGTTCTCCAAGGAGCTTGGGGTCCAAAATAGTGACTTGTGCAGTTGACAGCAAGCTGTATCTTGACCATAACTATTTGCTCATGAGGATTTTTCACATGACAAATGCAAGATTAAATGCTTCAAATCATGTCTTTAATCTATGGATCAAAGGGTTCAACATGATTCATAGCGGTGGGAAGGGGGAAGGGGGTACACACCCGGAACATACACAACATGCCTTTTATAGCCCAGGATAATCATAGCACCCCTAACCAATAGAGTTCACCTTCAAAACTCACACGACTCATAGGAAAACCACCATTTGTACACCATCCTACGCACACACTCTATACAACAACACAAACAAAGCCCAATCATCCCGTGCAGCTTGATTCACGTCCTTCACTGCACATACAACCTCTCTCAATCCCTCTGTGCACAACAGACCATCAGGGGGGGCACAACTATTGACACACTCCTGAGAACACATGCACATAACAAAAAAGACAAGGGGAAAGGGGAATCAACACCATATGCACAATAATGATGGCTTCCTTTCAAACACGACCATTTACAAGATAGCTCCAAGTCGGTACACCCTTGGTGAGCACAAAGCATCAATTAGTAGCCCTCCGGCTATGCATCAACCCATAACTCCATAGTCGCCACTCGGCAATACATAGGCTGGCTCAACGCTCAATATTGGAACTCCGACGGTCCAAAAATGACCCCCAATCTTCAAAATGGAAAAAGCCCTTGTACACCAATGTGAACTCCCATTTATAGGGGCTTTAAAAAGCAAAAACAAAAATGGTGTTTCCTAGCTCGCATTGCTCAACTCAGCCCATGATAGTATCCTTGTGCATTGCACACCACCTAGCACCTCATTTATAGTACCATATGCATGCCCCAACAAGTCAGCCACATCCTCATGTGAGAAACCTCTTTTACTGCTTTTCTCGGCCCCTCTACCTCCTCCACTGTGCATGAGTCACCTCTTACAAGCCTCCGGAACCTTATCCCTCATATGAACGACCTTTGGGCGGGACACCGATGGTGCCATCAGTGCTCACCCACCCTTCCTTCAAAAGAGTTGGGCGCGGGACGGGCCTCTACTGGGTGCCATGTCATCACCATCATCCCGAGGGAGCACCACCAGTGGCACAGTCACCACCACCGTCTACACCAAAAACCTGCCATTGTACACCTGTAGGCGTCAACAGCGCCACCAACATGCTGATGGCCGGCTTCCGAGAGCCTCGACCGTGGGAACTAACCCCAGAGAGGGGGTGCATTATAAACAGATATAATTTTCAAAAAAAAACATTTTTGTTTGCTATAGGTTGCCGCCACCAAACCCCCCCCCCCCCCCCCCCGGTCCTTGACTCACAGAGGGGGCCACCACCCTTGGCACAACCCTCCTCTCTCTCTCCCCCCAGCTTGGTGCCACCCTCCCTCTCTCTCTCCTCCATTATCAAGAAAAAACTCTCTCTCTCTCTCTCTCTCTCTCTCTCTCTCTCTCTCTCTCTCTCTCTCTCTCTCTCTCTCTCTCTCTCTCTCTCTCTCTCTCGTTCGTCATCACCCAGGCTGCCATCTCTTAATATCTCTCTCTCTCTCATCCATTATCGCCAGGCAAAAAAATCTCTCTCTCATTCCCCCACCTTCACACACACAAACACAAACACACCTCTCACATAGTCTCTCTCTCTCTCTCTCTCTCTCTCTCTCTCTCTCTCTCTCTCTCTCTCTCTCTCTCTCTCTCTCTCTCTCTCTCTCTCTCAGTGCAACCGTTTTTTGACCTAGTAAACAGCAGTCCACTCTTTTGATCATAACTTCTTCATCCGAACTCCGATTTGGGTGATCTATAGCCTCAATCGAAGAGCACGAAGTCCTCTACGCATTGATGTAAAGACAGAAATTTTCAGAGTTATGGAAGGCGTTTCTGTAGCATCATTTCCGAAGTGAGCAGGTTCAACAAAAGTGATTCTCATCTCCTATTTTACATACAATGTCTTCCGGCACTCGCAAGGGTTCTTCTTCTTCAACAAGATCCACAACCATTGTGGAAAGTGATCCAAAATCTCCTAAGTGTGGAGATAGCAACACAACCGCCCAACCAACGACATCGAAAACCATGATCATGGCGTACTTGGTATGATTGCAAGAGACCGTAAACAAACAAGGCGAAGACTTACGAGCACTTGCAATGGAGAATGGCACACTAAGGGTACTTGTGGTTGAGAATGAAAATCTCAAGAGGACACTTGAGATGCAAACAACACGTTTGATGCAACTTGAAGAGGAAGTCAAGGAATGTAAACGCTCTCTTGTGGACTTGAATGCTTTGAAGGAGCGGATGAGCAAAGTGGAGCATGACCATGTATTGAAAGAGGAGAAATTTGACACTATGAGCCGGGATGTATGCGACATGAAAAATGTATGCACAAACAAGTCTTGGGCTGATGTATGTGGTAGCAATGTGGTTTCTAATTCCTCACTCATGCAAGCTATGGTTCAAACAAAGAATGTTGAGAATGTGGATGTGGAGGAGTTGAAGGAACGGGAGCGACGTTCCAAGAACATTGTTATTCGTGGAATTCCCGAAGAGAAGTTAGAGACACCTCCTTCTCTTGCCATTGTTATTGAAGATTTCTTCAAAACCCACTTTGGCATGTCCGGAGTTATGGTCTATGGAGCACATAGAGTGGGGAAGCAAGGAGCTCCTCGCTCGGGAGAACGGCCAATTGTATGCACCATGCCGGATGAGACCAAGCGAAAGATTATCCTTGATAATAGTTGGATCTATTTGAGGGATACAAAATGTTTTGTATGTGAAGATCGCACTATTAAGCAACAAAATATGCGTCGCAAGGCATATGAGGAAAAGAATAATAAAAACAAGGAGATCTCTCATGAAGAAAATGTGCCCAAGGAGGAGGCAAGTCTCTCAAGCAAATAGGGATGCGTGACCTATGAGACCGAGTTACAATTGAAAATATGCTTTTGGAATTGTAATGGATACCCATGGAATGCGGGGGTTGGCATTGATGAACTAACAAGCAAAGCCGATGTTGTACTTCTTGTTGAAACTTGGGAGCATGATACACAAAGGATTGACGGCTTGGAGGATTACAATGTACATTCATTGATGTGGTCAAAGAATCTCAAGCAACGAAGAGGACAAGGAGGGTTAGCATGTATGGTTAAGAAAGGATTGGAAGATTTTGTATCAATTGTGAAAGATGACAAGTACAAACGTTATGTATGGCTGAAAATTATGACACCAAAAAGAGCACCCATTTTTGTAGCCGGTTGCTACATTCCTCATCATGATTCTCCCTTTTATGCTTGCATGGATAGAGATCAACCATTTTCTGATTTGGAAGAGGACATTGCTTATTTCAAAGGTGAAGGTGATGTTATTGTATTTGGGGATATGAATGCTCGCACAAAAACATTGCAACATGATACTCAACAATTTGATATGCCATACATTTCAAGGGAGTTGGAGGAAGTTCACTTGTATGATCGTACTTCAATGGATGAGAAAGAGCCGGATCACTATGGAAAGTTATTTTTACACATGTGTAATAGCACGGGTATGCTCATTGCCAATGGTGTATCTTTGTGGAGTGGAACCAATGGATTTACATGTAGAAGACATAATGGGGATAGTGTGATTGACTATATGCTACTCTCTGAAGCCATCATGTATCGCATAAAGAGTTTTATGTTTGGTCAATGGACCCCGGAATCCGACCATTGCACCTTATGTATTGACCTTTCATGTGGAGAAGCAACTAAGCATGATAATCTCAGCCAAAGGAAAGAGAAGTTATCACTATGTATGGATTTCAAACGGGCACCAATGTACATTGAAATGGTTGAGCAAAAATTATGGATGACAAAGCTTCAATGTGATGCACCATTGGAAACTAAATGGGAAGCTTTCAAAAAAGCTATTTGTTCTTGTGCGGAAGAATGCTTTGCCATAAAGCATCTCCATGGTATCAACAAAGATAGATCAAGAAAAAGGTGGTTTGATAAAGAATGTCAAGATGCTCGAAAGTCCTTGATAAAGCTTGATGCAACTATGGACAAAGACAACTATCAAAGTCATTTGCATACATACAAGGCATTGATTCAAAAGAAGAGAAGAAGATGGGAAGTAAAGCAACAAGAATTTCAAGTCCAAGAAAAGGCACATGCATGTGGAAGATTTTGGAGAAACTTGAGAGGCAAGCGGATTGAGAATTTTGGTAACTTGAGTCTAGTGGATATGTACACACATTGTAGGCAATTATATGAGCAAGAAAATACTGAAAAAATGCCATTTTATGGTTCACTCCCATGTATGCCGTCTTTTTTTACTATTGAGGATGTATGCGGTGGGCTTGAAAAGTTGGCCACTCGCAAAGCGGGAGATCTTCAAGGTATCAAGCCGGAGATGATCAAATGGACGGGAGATTTTACCCATGAGTGGATGTGTGATATGTTCAACCTTGCACTTCAACATGGTATGCCTTATGATTGGAGTACTAATTGGGTTAAGCCTTTGCATAAAGGAGGGGATGTAAAGAATGTAAGCAACTACCGGACTATAATGATTGGGTCTCTTATGGCAAAGTTGTTTGGGTGCATAATGGAAATGAAATTGAGTGATTGGGCTGAAGAGAATGACAAGCGTGCAAAGGGACAAGCGGGTTTTCGTCAATGCCATAGCACCATTGATCATCTTGTCACTCTTCGTGTTCTCATGGAGGAAAGTCGGTTGAAAGGCAAGTGATTGTATTGTTGTTTTGTGGACTTTAAGAAAGCCTTTGATATGATTCCACGTAACAATTTGTGGAGAAGGATGGAAGAACTCCAAGTGCCAAGTGAGTTTATGCTTGCGGTTTCTCGAATCTATGAGAAGGTGATTTGTCAATTGCGCATGGGAAGAGAAATTTCAGAAATTTTTGTAAGCACTATTGGGGTTAAACAAGGATGTCCATTGTCACCAACTCTCTTTGGTCTATGCATCGATCAATTGGAACAAATGGTACTTGACTTTATGCAAGAAGAAGGCATTGAAGAGGTCACTATTTGCAATGCGGTAATCATGCTTTTGTTGTATGCGGATGATGTAGTGCTTCTAGCACACACTTTAGAAGATGCACAAAAGCTTATGGTTGTCCTTGAGAACTTTTGCTTGCATAGTGGGCTGATTGTAAATGAATCCAAAACAAAGGTTATGCTTGTGAAAACCAACCATAAGGAGAAGCCATGCATTGTGTACAACAACGAGACACTTGAAGTTGTTGAGAGCTTTAAGTACCTTGGCCTTGAGGTTCCATCCAATCACAAGTGGCATGAATGTGCTATGCATCGTTTGGAAGCGGGAAAGAGAGCATATTATGCATTTGAGAACATGTGTAATGCGGGAAACATCAAGTGTTGGGTTCTCAAGAAGTATCTTTTTGATGCATTGGTGACACCGGTTCTTCTTTATGGAGTTGAAGTGTGGGGCGGGAGCATCTCAAAGTCTACTTGGAAAGACTTTGAGAATGTCCAAAAGCATTTTCTTACAAACTTTCTCCAAGTTAAGACACAAACACCATATATGCTCTTACTTCTTGAGTCGGGATCTCTTCCAATTGAGGTTATGGGCATGGAAAGGGTTGTGGAGTACATGATAAAGATGCGTCAAAACCCCTCACATCGACTTCCTACAATCGCATGGGAAGCAAGCAAAAAAGTTCAAAAGACGCATAAAAGCAAGATCTTGAGCACGGGATGGATGCAAGACATAAAGAAGTGGTTTGGGAGATGGGATGCATTACACTTGCTACATGATGCTTCAATTGACTCTCAAGTGAATGAAGCTTTTCTACAACGCCAATGTATTATGGCTTGGGAGAAATCCGGTGGGTCACGCTTCATACATTACACCACCTATATTGCCCCCAACTACAAAACCATGTTCTTCGCTGAGAGAGGAAACCGTACTCACACTTACATGCTTGAGCCTATTCCCTTGTCCGCGATACGCACTATCGCAGCAATTCGGCTTAGCTCCCATTTCCTTCGATGCGAGATAGGGCGTTGGGGCAATGGAGAAGAGTCAAATCGATTGTGCACATTATGCTCACTGCAAGTTCGAGAGTCTGAGTACCACACACTACTAGAGTGCTCAGCTTTTGATCACATCCGAACTTGCTTCTCTCACATTTTCAGCCATAACTTAGACCTACACACTTTCCTCTCCCAGCCAAAGTGTGGGCTCTCCATTGCGACTCTCATCACTACAATTTTGGAGCATCGAGAGTCACTCATCAGCCATACACATACTACATCACATGTAACTTTGGTCCCATAGGTCATATTTGACCTCCGAGGATGATAATAAAATCTATCTATCTATCTCTCTCTCTCTCTCTCTCTCTCTCTCTCTCTCTCTCTCTCTCTCTCTCTCTCTCTCTCTCTCTCTCTCTCTCTCTCTCTCTCTCCATACACACACATACACACACACACACACACTCACAAACCCTCATACACACACACACCCTCACATAGGCTATCTCTTGCTCTGTCCCCATCTATCTCTCTTGTTCAACCCACCTCTCTCTCTCGTTCTGGGTAAATTCAACTCTCTCTCTCTCTCTCTCTCTCTCTCTCTCTCTCTCTCTCTCTCTCTCTCTCTCTCTCTCTCTCTCTCTCACCATACACACACACACTCACAAACACTTATACACACACTCTCACCCTCACACACCTCTCTCACCATCTCTACCTCCCTCTCTCTCTGTCTTTTTGTGTAGGCAGCAAATAGCAAAATTCTCTCTTACCATACACACGCGCACACACACACACTCACTCACAAACACATGTTGTACACACACACACAAACACTACACGCATATGCACACGCACCAAATAATGCACGCACACGGCACGTACAGGAAGATAAAAAGGAAAGGAATGGATATCGATGCATCGACAAACGACAAAAGACCCAAAACACACGATGGGGACAACAAATCAAAGAATGACGTCGAAGGCATGCCCCTGTCGGCACCAAAGTTGATGAGCGCACTACACCAACTCACAAGTGAAGCCTGCGATTCGCGGGCATCTCATCCACAACGCACTTCCTCAGTGAACATCCATAGGGTAATTACTTTTCCGTTTTTCCAAGCCAAACTTTGTTTTAAAAAAATTATGTATATTCCACCTCTCTCTAGGTGATGGTCACAAAGGCCCACCTAAGAGAATATCATTTCTTATTTCTTGCAAAGCAAAGCACCAGCCAACCATCCAAGACCTGGCTACTTGCTTTGTCTCTCCAGCTTCGGACCCTAAACCTAATCAATTTATACTAAACTAATGCAGCCTGCACCTATAAAAGAGCACTGAGAGGTCACTATCGAGGGGTCAACACTTGAAAGAGAATTCATGCACACACACTGACTCCAAGGGTCACTATGCACAGGAGTAGGATCTTTGCACACGTAAAATTCCCTAGAGAATGCACTATAGGCTCTCTCTCTCTCTCTCTCTCTCTCTCTCTCTCTCTCTCTCTCTCTCTCTCTCTCTCTCTCTCTCTCTCTCTCTCTCTCTCTCTCTAATATGATGTGTTAGTGTTATTTGAATCACTGCTGTCTGCCTCCTAGCCACTCAAAGCTAGGTGGTGCCCCTTGTTCACTCCCCGTGTGACGAGTTTTGTGTGCATGGGCCTCGCGTAGAGGCCGCTGGGATCCATTTTGCGCTTGCACATGTCATTTGGTGCCCCCACGGAGGAGGGCTTCTTGAAATCCTTCAGTTTACAATGTTGAAAATGATGCACATCGTCGACCATGGATGAGTGGCTGCGGGCATTCTCCGATGGAGAATGGAGGAAGAAGAAATTGAAGAAGCACAAAGAGCCTTCATCGAAGTGCTGTTGTCCGAATACACCGTCGTCAACATCTAGGAAGTAAGTTCTCCATCTTGCATCTTGTCAGGACAAGGGTCCTGTACCCTAAGAACTAGGATGGTCATGGACTACGGCCAAGGGTCGGGCTAGACAGTGTGGACAGGGGATCCGTCTAGGGCAAGGGGCTAGGAGCCCGCCAATATAAAGGGAGGTTGGGAGGAGGATCTCAAGTCTAGTTTCCCTAGTTCTTACACTGGTATCAGAGCCTAGGATTCTCTCTTCCACTCTCTCTCTAGGCGTGGTCACTTTAGGTTCCTAAAAGTAGGGTCTTTAGGTGAGAACCGTGGCCTTTGTGAGGCTTTTCCAAAAATAGAATTTTTTCTTTTCATTTTGGGCTTCCTTTCCCATTTTGGAAACCACTATGTGGTGCATGATTTCTGGAGGGCTTGGGCTTGAAGGAAGCGCCCTGGGGAGGTAGGAGTTTAGCCAAGACCTCGCGGCCTCTACTGGCCTGAGCAAGCCGCCATAAGCTTCTTGTTGGGGTATAAAGCCCAATGTGGTCGCCCAGGTAAGTGGGCGGGCCGCCAGGTATGTACACATATTCTTTTGTAAAAACCTAATAAGAACTCACTATGCTCTACACATTACAGTAGAGCGAGTTCACCATATCGTCGTGCTCTTCTTCTCGCACTCTCTCTCGCGTCACACTTTTGCTCGTACTCCTTCAACTGGTATCAGAGCTCAGATCGAGAGGGTTTGCTGGTTGTGAGTCACGCAGCAAACAACCACAGCAGCGGTTACAGCATATAGTGGGAAATTTGTGGATGTATGACTTTGTGGGAAGTCTATGTACTGTCAGATTTACTGCAGCCTTTGTTGAGGGTCGAGTGAGGTTTTATTGAGCTGGGGGATTCTCGAATGTTGACATCCTTTCGATGATACAGGTCGCGATCCCTCGAGCACCCTTAGATAGGCAGCTAGGATGTATTGACTGTGAGTTAGACAGTTGCAATTGCATCCTTGCTTTACTGCCGTTGAGGCATTGTCGCAGTCTATGCTTATAGGACAGTGAGAGACAGTACAGGTGCAGGACAGGTTTACCCGCAGCTTACAGTGTCAGAGAGACAGTGTTTTTTGAGCTGTTTTTTGGTCTGTTTTTGAGTACACCAGATCCATTTTACAAAGGAGACTCTGCCAAAATTTCTGCAGAATCTGAAGCTTTCTTGGTTCATTTGACAGGTTGATATTGGTTCAGAGGTCAGTTTACAGGGGAAACTCTGCCGAATTTTTCCCAGAAAAGTAAACTACTGTGAAGCGTAGCTATGGCTGGATCACAGGACACTGCTCTTTACAATATCAAGAAGCTGGATGGAACCAATTTCCCATTGTGGAAGAAGCAAATTTGGCACGTGTTGGTACAAAAGAAGCAGATAAAACCTATAAAGCTCCAGGGGATAAAACCAGAAGATTTGGACGAAGATGAATGGAGCGAAATAGATGAATTAGCACTTTCTACCATTATGCTGACTTTGACAGAAAGCGTTTACTTCAATGTAGCAGACAAGATGTCGGCTTATCAAGCATGGTTAAAGCTGAGTGATCTTTATGAGAAGCAGAGTGCAGCTTCACAGGTATACTGGCTTAAGAAGCTTGTTGACTTGAAGATGAAAGAAGGGACACCTATGTCCAATCATCTGAATGAATTCAACACAATCTATAGTCAGTTGTCAGCTCAAGGTGTCAAGTTTGATGAACCTGTTACAGCTATATTCCTGTTGATCACATTGCCGGAAAGTTGGGACACTTTTCGCACAGCTTTGAGTAATTCTGCACCTCCAGATGGTTTGAACATAGCAGGTGTAGAAGGAAGTCTGCTTACTGAAGAAACCAATAGAAAGACAATGGACAAAGGCAAAGGAACAGCCTTAGTTGTCAGGGGCAGGACCAAAGAAAAGTACAAAGGTGGAAAGAGGAATCAGTCTTGTAGCAAGTCCCGCAGTGCTAAAGGAAAGAGTGACATAGAATGAAACCATTGTGGCAAGAAGGGTCACATGAAAAGAGACTGCAGAGAATGGAAAGCATAAAAAGGCAAAGAGAAAGCTGAAGACCATGGTGAGAAGAACAAGTCCTCAGTGAAGATTCAAGAAATAAATGTGACAAAAACTGTTGCAGAGGATGACAGTCTAGTGTCAGGAGACATCTACTTCTTGAAGAATACAATGGACTCAGCTCTTCTTACAGCATCTGATGGAAATGCACTGAGTGACTGGATTATAGACTCAGGGGCATCACTTCATGTGTCTCCAAACAAGGAGTGGTTTACCTCTTATGTGACCAGTAAAGATCATGTTCGGCTAGGCAATGGGCAGACATGTGAGATCTTAGGTGTTGGAGATGTTCAATTGAAGTTTCAGAATGGCTCTTCTTTCACGCTGAAGAATGTGAGACATGTTCCCGCAATTACAAAGAGCTTGATCAACACAGGTTTACTTGATGATGCTGGCTACGTCACCACTTTTGGACAGAACATGTGGAAGATATCCAAGGGTTCTATGACAGTAGCACATGGAGTAAAGTTTGGAGGACTTTACATGATTTATGTATCAAATGTCTCTAAAAATGTAATCAATGTAACCGAGCAGCCGAACGTTTCTTTGTGGCATAGCCGGTTAGGACATATGTCCAAGAAGGGAATGGAAATCTTGTCTGGTTCTGGTTATTTGCTTGGCTTTTCATTTAATGATTCTGAATTCTGTGAACATTGTTTGTATGGTAAGCAAACACAGCAGCCACATAAGCATAGAAGCAGTAGAAGAGATACACAGTTGGCACTTGTTCATAGTGATTTGTGTGGACCTATGCCTAACCTATCTCTAGGGGGAGCTTCTTACTTTATGACATTTATAGATGATTACTCGAGGAAAGTATGGGTTTACTTTCTCAAGCACAAGGATGAAGCGTTTAGTGTTTTCAAAATGTTTGTGACACTTGTGGAGAATCAGAGTGGCAAGAAGCTTAAATGCTTACGCACTGACAATGGTGGAGAGTATGTTTCAAAGGCCTTTCAGGACTTTTGTGAGTCAAAAGGTATAAAACATGAACTTACTGCTCCTTACAATCCTCCTCAAAATGGTGTTGCTGAGAGGATGAATAGGACCATACAAGAGAAGGTCAGAAGTATGTTGTCTAATGCACAGCTGCCAAATGGGTTTTGGGCTGAAGCTGTATCAACAGCTGTTCATCTTGTAAATAGATCTCCTAGCAAGGTTTTGCACAAGGATTTAGTGCCAGAGATGGTATGGTCAGGCAAAATGCCCTCATACAAGCATCTCAGAGTCTTTGGCTGTGAGGCATATACTCACGTTCCAAAGGAATTTAGGAACAAACTTGAGCCAAAGAGTAGAAAGTGCATCTTTCTAGGCTATGGTAATTCTGGTGAGATGGGGTACAGACTTTGGGATCCCGAATCCAGAAAGGTTTTCCACAGCAATGATGTTCACTTTAATGAATCCAAATATCATTCTAAACCAGAGAGGGTTGAGGAGATTAGAAGAGTTGTCTTCCAAGAAGATGGACCTACACGTGCAAGACAAAATGTGAGGGCTCAAGAGGAGCCAGGACAGGATAGAGTGGAACCACAAGTTGTGGCTGATCCTGAGCCACCTATTGTGCGTAGATCTGGACGTATCACGCGACCTCCTGATAGGTTTGTTCCATCTATGAACTATGTCATGTTGACTGATTGCAATGAGCCTTCATGTTACAAGGAAGCAGTGCAAATGAAGGACTCCGGGAATTGGCAATTGGCCATGCAGTCAGAGATGACAGCTCTACATAAAAACAAGACATGGAAGCTAGTTAAATTACCACAGGGCAAAAAGGCTCTACCTTGTAAATGGGTTTACAGGTATAAGATCACCGCTCATGATTGTCAGCCAAAGTACAAAGCAAGGCTTGTTGCCAAGGGCTTTAAGCAAGAACAAGGCATTGACTTTGATGAAGTCTTCTCTCCGGTGGTCAAGATGACTACATTGAGATGCTTTCTTGCATTGGTTGCCATATTAGATTTGGTGTTGCACCAAATGGATGTCAAGACAGCGTTCTTGCATGGTGATTTAGATGTGGAAATTTACATGCAGTAGCCAAAAGGGTTTGTTGAGAAAGGCAAAGAAGATTGGGTATGCCAGTTGTTAAAGAGTCTTTATGGCTTAAAACAATCACCGAGGGCATGGTACCATAAATTCCACAAGTTTATGCTTTCTCAAGGCTACAAACGTAGTGAGTTCGACCACTGTCTATATACAAAGAAGGCTAAGGATGGCAGTTGGTTGATCCTTATTTTGTATGTGGATGACATGTTGATTGCTGGCAAGCACTTGGAAGAAATTTCAGCTTTGAAGTCAAAGATGGCAAAATCGTTTGACATGAAAGACATGGGTGAGGCAAGACATATACTTGGTATGCGCATTGAGAGGGATAGATCAAAGAAGTTGATTTGGTTATCTCAAACAGAGTATATTGACAAGGTTTTGCAATGTTTCAATATGGAGAAGGGAAAGGCACTGAGTGTTCCATTGCCACCATATATGAAACTTAGCAAACTAGATTGTCCTGTGTCTGAGGAAGAAAAGGCTGAAATGGATAAGATTCCAAATGCGTCTGCAGTGGGTAGTTTGATGTATGCAATGATTGCTACTCGCCCAGACATTGCATTTGCAGTGGGAGTAGTAAGTCGATACATGTCAAACCCAGGCAAGAAACATTGGGAGGCAGTGAAAGGAATATTGAGATACCTGAAAGCTACAAAGAGTATGCGTATATGCTATGGGAGTCAGGAGCTAAGTGTAAAGGGTTTTATAGACTCACATTATGCAGGTGACTTAGACAATCGAAGGTCTAAGTCAGGGTATGTCTTTACATTGGCTGGTGGAGCAGTATCATGGCGTTGTAGATTACAAGATTGTGTTACTCAGTCTACTAAAGAGGCTGAATATGTTGCAGCATCAGAGGCATGCAAAGAATCAATTTGGCTTAATCGACTAGTAACAGATTTGGGAATCAAAGAAGAGATGCCTGTGTTATATTGTGATAGTCAAAGTGCTATACAATTGGCTCGCAATCCAGTTTATCACTCAAAGACAAAGCATGTGGATGTGAAGTATCATTTCATCAGGGAAATGCTCGTGGATAAGCAACTTCAGCTTGTCAAAGTTCACACCACAGAAAATCCTGCTGATCTACTTACAAAAGGACTTCCCTCAGAGAGCTTTGCGCATTTTCGCAAGCAGTTAGGTGTAGGGTAGTACATCACTTCTCTACATCTCTTGTATATTAGCTTGTATAGTAGCTTCTCTCACACTTAAAGTACCACATTGGACTTTAAGTGGGAGGTTGTTGGGGTATAAAGCCCAATGTGGTCGCCCAGGTAAGTGGGCGGGCCGCCAGGTATGTACACATATTCTTTTGTAAAAACCTAATAAGAACTCACTATGCTCTATACATTACAGTAGAGCGAGTTCACCATATCGTCGTTCTCTTCTTCTCACACTCTCTCTCGCGTCGCACTTCCGCTCATACTCCTTCACTTCTCTCTCTCCTTCTTCGATTCTGCACGGTGCCTGCACCATTTCCCTTTAACAAAGTGAGTTATTTTCACATAGCATGGCCACTTGAAACTTAGTTTTGAGCCTTGGCCATTCTAGGTGGCCTTTCCCACGGGCAAGGCAGCACAAGAAAGAGACTTCGGGTGCGGGGCAAGAAACAAGCCATCTCGGCTTTCCATCGAAACTCACGACTTACGGCTACGCTGAGTTATTGCAGAAGAATTCCAAAAACCTGCGTATTTTTACAGTTACGACACTTTCAGTTGGGGTTTATACAACGTAATCGTCCGTTGATTAAGTAAGCTTTCAATAATCAACCTTCTTCGCAACGGTGACGCTTCAACCATCGACCCTACACGATTTCAGTCGTCAGGTGAGCCACGGGCAATTGTGCGAAGTTCGTCTTTTACGCCGTTTGTGCAAATTCTTCTTTTTTCAATGGTCAAGTGCTACGACGCACAAAGGGGAGTTAGCTATACTTGGCAAGTGCTACCAAAATTAGGTATTTTTTTATGAGTACTTCTTTCACTGCACTGTGTAGCCATGGATTCGGATATCAACATGACATTTGATTTTGAGCAAAGTACTCCTGATCCCGCCAATGACGGCTCGCAGCCGGATCCTCTCAAGGAGAGTACCTGGGACACTACAGCAGGAGAAGATACTTATGAATTGCTCGATATTCAAGAATTTCGTGCACTTCAGATACGCATGACAGTCATGGATGAAAATTTTAAGGCTTTAAATGAAAATGTTACTAAACTTTTCACATTAGTCATTCAATTAATGCAACAGCAGACTAAGAGTACTGCTGACACCTACATGCATGAGCACATTGGAACACAAGGGCAAGGCCCAATTAATGAAACACTGCATACTCTCACTGCCAAAGAGATAGATGATTTGTTGAAGAATTTTAAACGACCAGTTTTCAAGGACGAAGACCGGGATCGCAATAAGGATGCAGTGAACATCTTTTTCAGTAAATGGGATGGAATTCATGCCTTACGGCGTACTCCGGATGCAGTAAGAGCTCTACAAACGAGCTTAACTCTGGAAGGCAAGGCCTACAAATGGTGGATGTCTCTCAAGGAGAAGAACATCATACCACAGAGTTCGGCAGCCTTTGAATCAATGTTTAGCAAGGAATTTTTGCCTACAAACGAGGCCGATCGGAATTGGACCGCTTGGGACACGTGTTCCATGCGTCAATATCCATCACTCCTTGAATATATCTCTCACTATAGGGACGTCATCCTCAAGTTGGAAGTCTTGGATACCTTTCAACAAGTACGAGGATTCATACGAGGTCTGACTCCAGAACTTAAGGAGTATGTGAAGTCCCAGGACCCTAAAACACTTGAGGAAGCCATAGTGAAAGCACATATTCATGATGACCCTGATAATAAGAAAACACATAATAGTAACGTGCCAGCTAGTATACATAGTAATACACGCACTCAATACGGGCACAATAAACGAAAATGTATAGTTGCTAATTCAGATGCATCTAAAAAACCCAAGGGGTCTAGGGGTCCTCTCTCTCCTGAGGATTTTGATAAAGCCAAGAAAGAGAAGCTATGTTTTCAATGCTTAGGAAGAGGCCATGGCAAAAAGGATTGTCCCAAGGGGAAATCTGCTGCTCAGGGGAAGGAGAAAGCAGTGCACATGGTGCAACTACTGCCTCTCAAGTCTTCCTCAAAATCCTCCACAGTGGAAGTAAGACACACTAAGGTGGTGCATGAATGCTGTCTCACAGCTTCCATGTGGCAACAAACCTTTGGACCACATGAGTTAGTAAGTATGCACGAATATCTGCAAGGGCACAAGCTGCGCATCTTGGTAGATGATGGTGCTACTCACAATTTCATCAATTATGGATTAGTGAAAAAGCTCAAACTGCCTCAAACTCCGAGTACCCACCACTACAAGGTAGCAATGATGAATGGACATGATACTGAAGTATGGGATACTCAATGCCGAGCTATTCCATTGGAAGTACAAGGGTACTCTACTTGTTTGGACTTTCAAGTTATGAACAAACAAAGGGCTGATGTGGTTCTTGGTAGGGAGTGGTTGCATAGCCTAGGACCATCACTGATGTGTAGCTATGAGCAAAACAATTTGATGTTTGATTCAAAAGGCACACATGTGTTGTTGTTAGGAGAAAAGGATATCCCATCATCACCACTGATTTTTACTGCCGAGCTTATGCAGCTCTTTTCTGATAATGAAATAGAACAAGTTTTCTTGTGTTACTCACTGTCTCATTTTCTTTCTAACATTGAGTCTGTTGAACATTCCTCAACGCCGCATGCTTCTCTCTCCTCTATTCCACCAATTTCCAATTCTACCCAAGCAAACGTTGCTAATCAGTTAAAAAATTTGTTAAAGGAATTTCAAGATGTCTTTCCTAATGATTTTCCATCAGGTTTACCGCCGACATGCTCAGTGCAACATGGCATTGACGTGACTGCAGGCTGTAAACCTGTTAGTAAACCACCTTACCGTAGGAGTTACTCAGAGGCTGCTGCGGTGGAACGTCAGCTTGCTGACTACCTTAGCAGAGGGTTTATACAACCCAGTTCTTCACCATGGACTTCGCCTATCCTTTTGGTGAAGAAAAAAGATGGCAATATACGCATGTGCGTAGACTACAGGGGTTTAAATGCGGTTACAGTTAAGAACAAATACCCATTGCCAAGGGTAGATGAGTTATTTGATAAGCTAACACATGCTCGAATTTTTACAAAAATCGACTTGCGGTCAGGATATCACCAAGTCCGTATTCGGCTTGCCGATATACCTAAGACTGCATTCCGAACACGGTTTGGACATTACGAGTTTTTGGTGATGCCCTTTGGGTTAACCAATGCGCCCGCAACATTCATGACACTTATGGATAGTGTTTTGAAGCCATATTTGGGCAAATTTGTCATTGTGTTCCTCAATGACATTCTAGTTTATAGTGCTTTTGAGCAAGAACACTTACAACATCTCAGGCAGGTGTTTGAGTTGTTACGCACACACAAGTTATATGCCAAGGAATCTAAATGTGATTTTCTCAAGGAGGAAATTCATTATTTAGGACATGTTATTTCAGCTAATGGCCTATACATGGATCAATCCAAAGTGGATACCATACGAAAATGGCCACCTCCTAAAAATCTGGAAGAATTACATATCTTTTTAGGCTTTGTAAGTTTTTATCAACGGTTCATTAAAAACTATGCTCACATTGTTGTACCTATGACAGACCAACTATAAGGCAAAGGTAAGGCTTTTCAGTGGGGTTCCACTCAACAGCACAGTTTTGAAACACTCAAAGATGCATTAGCTATAGCTCCTATACTGGCTATTGTAGATCCTTTGAAACCATTCGTTTTGGAAACGGATGCCAGTGATCGTGCTATTGGAGCAGTCCTGTTACAAGATGGACGGCCAATTGCATTTGAAAGTAAGAAGCTGGATGCAGCTCAGCAGAATTATTCTACTTACGAACACGAACTCTATGCAATAATGTCTACCTTAAAGACATGGCGGCACTATCTGTATGGTGCTCAGTTCGAGATTGTGTTTGACCATGAAAGCATCAAATGGTTTACACAACAAACAGATTTAAAGGGTCGAAAAGCCAGGTGGGCCAAGATCCTTCACGAATATGACGCCAAGTTAAGGTATCGCAAAGGCTGATACAATGTAGTGGCAGACGCTCTCAGTCGAATTCTAGAGATCAATTCGCTCTTGTTCACGGAACTTCGTAGTGAATTTTTAGATTCTCTCAAGGGCAAATATGAGCAAGATGAAACATATTCCAAAGTGTGGAGCCATGTTCAAAAGAGGGATCCTTCTCACTCCAATGCAGGTAGTGTACAGTTTACCTCCACACCTAGTTCCCCTTTATCAAGTGATGAACTACAGCGATGGAAGCATTTCACCATCGACAATGGGTACCTACTCCACAAGGGGAGAGTTTGTGTACCGACGGACACAGACATTCGGCGCCAAATTCTTTATGAATGTCATGATAGTCCAAGTGCAGGGCACCCAGGGATTAGAAAAACTTATTCTCTCGTACGACGAAAATTTTACTGGCCAGGTCTACATGGCTTTGTTCAAGCTTATGTCTTGCATTGCCAAAAATGTCAAGTTAACAAAGCAGAGCGCCTGAAAGTAGGAGGACTCTTACATCCTTTGGAAAATCCCAATGGAAAATGGGAAACTATCTCCATGGATTTCATTGTAGGTTTACCAACCACTATACGAGATCATGACTCAGTATGGGTGGTCGTAGACAGGTTGACTAAACTATGTAAGTTTATTCCAACCAAATCAACGGTTAAGACACTAGAACTAGCAAAGTTATTTGTGGACAATCTATACAAATTGTATGGATTGCCAAGTAACATTGTTAGTGACCGTTACCCCAAGTTTAACAGCCACTTCTAGAGAGTTGTATTTAAACGATTGGGTACACAACTCAACCTCAGTACAGCTGATCATCCAAAAACAGATGGTCAAACGGAACTGGTTAACCAGGTGCTAGAGGATATGCTAAGAGCATACGTCAGCAAAAAACAGACATAATGGAAAGAATACTTACCTATTCTCAAGTTTGCCTACAACAGTTCTAAGCATGTCACAACAGGTTTTAGTCCTTTCATACTCATGTACGGGTTTCAACCTAGGTCACCACTTACGGTGGGGTTGGCAACCGAAAAACTCCAACAGGTTAAGGATTTTCTCCAAGACCACATGGATATGCTGAAACTTGCTCGTCAGAATGTCCGACAAGCACAGGATCGGTATAAGAAATACGCTGATGAGAAACGTCGGCAAGTTACCTTCGACGAAGGGGAGGAAGTATTTTTACATGTGCTAGAACATTCAGAAAGTCTAAAAACTGGACCGACACCTCAATTATCTCCCCGATATTATGGGCCCTTCAAAATACTCAAGCGAGTCGGTGATCGTGCCTACAAACTATTACTACCATCACATTCTCGCATTCATCCGGTGTTTCATGTAAGCCGTCTACGAAAGTGATTACATGGGGATGACAACGCTGGTGCAGCCAAAGTTAGTCAAAGCTACCAGGTGGTCTATGCCAGACAGAGGGTGCAGTCGAGTGCAATGCAGAAGGCTAGGGCAGGTACCAAGGCCCTTGGCACCCAAAAGATAGTGGGAATGTATGCTTGAAGCGGTTTTTTAGGCCATAAGTGTTGCGGAATGGTCCAGATGGGGTGGCAAGTCAAGATATCCAAAATGCCAACTCAGTGTCCTAAAATGCAGTGCTCAGTGTGCTCTAGAAGCCGGTCCAGACGGCTCGTCAAACGGAGCCCCGGTGCTCTAGATATTGCAGTTTAAAGAAAGAGTGTGTAGCAAATCCCCGACAGACAAGGCAGCTGGGGACAGGTGGGCCAGGCAGGTGTCAGTGCATACATGTGTAGAGCTCCAGTTACGGAGCATGCATGTCTTCTCGGAATGTGAATCGCAGCTCTGGTTAGCAAGATATGGTCAGTTGAAGATTTTCCGAGGGCCGGGTCCGAGCAGGTCCGAGCCCACCTGACCGCATTGGAGGATGTGCCATCTGGCATCGTTTTGGCCTCGCCAAGATTCTTGGTGGTAGTGTGCATCATGTGGAGCTAGCACGAGTCGACGGCGCATCAATCGGTCAGCCAGATACAGAAAGATGAAGTCGGGAGCATTTGGCAGTGAGCGGTTTGCAGATGCTTTTTGGTTTTTTTTGCTGCCTTGGATGACAGGCTTGGAGATCTCAAAAGGGAGCAAGAGGTAGATGATTTGAAGATAAAAAGAGTGGTTTTCATACGGGTTCCGAAGCCGATGCATAGGCTAACTGCAGAGTACCTAATGCAAACCAAAAAAAAGGGGGGGGTTTGTTTTAGTTTTTTTTTTTTTTGTTGAGGCCTTGAAGGCCATTCAAGCATGGGCTGCCACGTGGTGGGGAATAAACCCGTAGGCGAAGGCAGGGCGCGGAAGTTACGTCTATAAGAGCTGGAGGGGGGCACCCATTCTGTGCATCCAAAGGAGCAAGAGCTCCTCTTGTGGTCGTTGGCCATGGCGGAGGCCTCCAAATGGTGCAAAGCAAAGCCAAGGCCGGCCAACGGGAGGGCCAAGTGGACAAAGCAAATGCAAGGCAAAAAGAGGACAAGAGGAGTCGGACAGGTGAGTTAAAGTCAAAGCTAGGCAAATGCAGTGCAAGGTTAAGCTCCAAAAGGGGTAAAAATAAAAGGTAAAAAATAAAAATAAAAGAGCTAGGGGGCAATAGCGACATCGCTAATGCCCCCCCGCCCTTCAAGTGCAAAGAGTGAAGAAGAGAGAGATAGAGCAAAGCGGTGCCCCCTTTCCCAAAAAATGCCAATTCAAGGTGCCAGGTGGACCAATTAAATTGTAAATTCCCAAATTAAAGCCCCCCCCAATAAAAGTGAAAAATGGATCAAATTTGGGGCTTTTTTTTGGCCTTTTGAGGTGCGGTTTGAAGCCTGCAAAGTGGAGTTCTCAAGCATGCTAGCCCCTTTGTAACTTTTGCTTGAAAATGGCCATGGTGATGGCATTGCAAGCCTAGGTATATGTTTTCTGAAGTGCAATCAATCCACAGTTGCCTCCCGTGTTGTTGTTTCCCCTTTCCCCCTTCTCTTTCTCCTGCTTTCCTATTTCTCCTCGATGGCTGTGTGGAAGTGTGTGCCCCCCCGAACCGATGGTGTTTGAGTGAGAGAGTGAGATTGAGTGTCTGAGTGGGTGCGTAAGGGTGGAGACAGGCAGTGGTAGTAGGTGTATCTTGTGTGGTTGTTTGGAAAGTGTGTGAGCAGTGGCAATTGAGTAGGCGGTGGTCTGCTAGTGTAGAGTGTTTCTTTGAAGGTCCCCCTCTCCATCTTCTGGTGCCCCCACGGAGGAGCACACTGATTGCTCCTAGTTGATAGAAAAGAAGCGGTTTTTCGCGTCAAAAGTCATGGCAGCTAGAATCTATGGACTGATTTTCACAGGAGAAGAGAGCCCTGATGAGTGGATGTCAGATTTCGAGCTTTATATGCTATCGTTGCGTATGCCGAATGAGTATAGCAAAATGCAGACTTTTCCTTTGGTGATGTGTGGTAGAGCTAAAGCTTGGTACGACGCATTGGAAGGTGAGCCGAAGCAAGCATGGCCGGCTGTACGGGCGAGCTTTCTTCACGACTTCCGCAAGGAGACTTTCCCAGTCAAGATGGATGCAAAGCTGAAGGCGCTTAAGCAAGATGTAAGTGAAGAGTTCAATTTGTTTTTGGGTCATTTTGAAGAGTGTTGGGCAGAACTAGCGGCATCCATGCAATTGGCTAATGGAGACTACTTCAAGCTGGACAAATTCATGGCGTGTCTATATCCCAAGGTGAGAGAGAAAGTTGATTTCGAGAGCCCAGATAATTACAATGGTGCGATAGCCATTGCATGATCGAAGAGAAGAAAGATAAAGAAGAAGATAGAGCAGGGTGTGTCAGGCTACGAGACGATGGCCCATGTTCAACCGCAGAGTCCGAGAGAATCTGCACACGAAGAAAATCATGGAAACCGAGGTGTAGCTATTGTGCCGCAAAATTGGGTGCGCACGGTGCAAGATTTGTCCGAGCAAATGTAGGAGTTGCGGCTCAGTGTCATGGATAGAGGACAGCCAAGAGGAACAAGGGGCAGGGAACGGCCACTGCCAGGTAGGTGTTATAATTGTGGAGAAGAAGGGCACTATGCACCCGATTGTCCTCAACCACAGAGAGAAAGAGGAGGTATGTACCCACTTTTTGGTAGAGGTCGAGGTCAAGGGCAGTACAATGGTCCAAGAGAGCAAGCGGTGGAGAATCCCATGCAGCCAGCTCCGCAAAACGGAGGTGAGGTCCCTAGAGTAAAGTTCATAGAGGTGGACAAGTAGGATGTCAATGTTTTGGCCAGCAAGAGGGCAAGAGCTGAGAGGGAGACAGAGACAGAGCGGGAAACTAGAGCTCGCAAGGGCAAAGAGAAGGTGTACGAAGGCAGAGAGCAGCCTGAGCCTAGCAAAAGAAGAAGGCGTCGCAAAATCAAGCAAGCGGATTTCCAACTAGGACGTGGCTATCCTGAGTACAATCTGGTGAGTGATGTTCAAAATCAAAAAGCAAATATTACATTTGGTCAATTGTTAGCTTTAAATCCAAAGTTAAGAAGGCAGTGGTCCACAAGTGTTAGCACCAGGCTGCCAAGAGCTGAGGGAAATGTCCAAGCAGTGCAAAACATGGCTTTGAGGGTAGGTAGCCCCACTGATGTTCTTCCATTGGTGGATGCAATTATAGGGAAGAGGATGCAGGTACAAGCCTACATAGACGGGGGAGCACAGGTTTGTGTCATGACAAAAGCAGCCATGAAAGAGACAGGGGTCAAGGCAGTAGTCAGGTCAAATGTGCGCATGAGGATGGCTAACCATACTAAAGCCAGGTGTCTGGGTGTGGCGTAGGATGTGAAGGTCAAGGTGATCGGCATAGAGGGCGTGGTTGACTTCTTTGTGATGAAAGCAAGGGATAATGCTTACCCTATCATTTTGGGTAGGCCATGGCTTTTGGCAATAGGTGCAAAGCAAGATTGGGAGAGCAAAGTGTTCACTTTGCCTGACAAAGAGAAAGGTAGAGGTTGTGCTTGATTTGAAGACCAAGGAGAGCAGTTCTCGTCCTATGGCAGTTAAATATGAAGGTGACACGACGAGCTATGAGTACGAGACCGAGACGGGCTATGATGAAGGCTATACTAGCACAGAGGAAGAGGAGAGCGAGGATGACGTGCTGAAGATAGATGCAGACTTATTTGGGGTCATCATAGACAACTCTCCACCTAAAGAAGAAGGTATTCAGTCTCAAGCTCATGGTTTAAGCATAGAGGAGATTTCAAGCATGTTGAGTGAAGATTTAACCAAGGGTGAAAAGGAAGGCTATGTTCAATTGACGGAGTCCTATCCAAATCTGTTTGCGACGGAGTACAAGCATTTGTGAGGTGCAAAGGGGGTGGAGCACAAGATTGTTCTTAAGGAGGGACATAAGCCTAGAGCACAGAAGCTGAGAAGACTAGGGGAAATTCAAAAAGAAGCCCTTTGGCAGGAGATCAATAAGTTGTTGGAGGCAGGCATCATATATCCTGTGAAGGAGTCAGAGTGGGTCTCGCCAATGGTCATAACCCCTAAGAAGAATGGGAAATGGAGAGTGTGTGTCGACTACAAGCCGTTGAATGCCGCGACCAAGAGGAATCACTACCCCTTGCCATTTCAAGATGAAATCCTAAACCGGGTGGCTGGGCATGAGAGATACTCTATTATGGATGGCTTTTCAGGGTACTTTCAGATAGGGATTGCACTTGAGGACCAATTGAAGACCACGTTCATATCTCCATGGGGTTGTTTCGCTTACCGCGGGATGCCATTGGGATTGGTGAATGCATATGCCACATTCCAAGGTTGGATGAACAAGGTATTTGGTCCATACTTGGGCCGTTTTATTAGGGTCTTCATGGATGATATCGGCTGCTACAGTTCAAGGCCGGAGCACCTATCCAAGCTCCAATTATGCTTTCAAAGGCTTGATGAAGAGGGAGGTCAACTGAACCCCAAAAAGTGCAAGCTAGCACAGCCTCGAGCGCAACTGTTAGGTCATGTGATGTTGCAAAACGGTATAGAGGCTGATCCTGAGAAGGTGAAGGCATTGGTGTTGATGGATCCACCATCAGATGCTCAAGGTTTGGCTTCATTTGTTCATAAGTTGAAGTATTTATCACGTTTCTTTTGGATGCTGTCGCAATATGTGCATCCTCTTCAAAAGAGGGCCCAGCAAGTGCATGGTTATGAGTGGGATGAGGAAGCTCAGGAGGCCTTTGATAGAGTTAAAGAGATTTTGTGTCAGTTGCCAGCGGTGTGTCCTCCCAATCGAGAGGACGACTTTTATGTGTCAATGACGGTGGGCACAATTGCTATTGGAGCAGTTCTGCTGCAAAAGGTAGGGAGAAGCTACAAGCCGATATACTTCGAGAGTAGGGTGATAAGCCCAGGAGAGGCTACCTACACCGAGGTGAAGCAGTGGGTAATGGCTCTGGTCTTTGCTTGCCGGAAGTTCAAAGTCCATTTGATTGTGCGTAAGTTTTTTGTGTTGACAACTAATAATCTATTGCCAGAGGTAGTGCTACATTTGAAGCCAGGAAGGAGGATTATGAAGTGGGTGTTGGAGCTGCAAAAGTTCGAGTTCGAGTTCAAGGTAGATCACACGAATCGGTCTCACCTGGCAGACATTCTTGTCAGCAAGGCCATCGATTTACCGGCCTATCCAAGAGTGGTACGAGATGAAGCTAAGGAGGAACCCGACTTGGAAGATGCTTTTACAATGTGGTTCGACGGAGCATATCGAAGGGTAGTGCAAAAAGCAGGAGGAGGTGTGGTGATACACGATCCACACGGCAAAACTATATTCTCAAAGGCATATGATCTAGAGGATGTCCACACCAATAATGAGGTGGAGTATCTCACTCTGCATTTGGGTCTAAAGCAGTGCATAGAATTTGGCATTTCAAGGTTGGTGGGAGATGCGTTGCTAGTCATCAAGCAATTGTTAGGCCAATGGCAGGTAAAGCGCGATTCTTTGAAGCATTGGTTCTTTTCCATCAAAAAGATGCTGAAGTCTTTTGAAGAAGTCCAATTCAAGCATGTGAGAAGAGAGCAAAATCAAGAGGCAGATCAACTAGCTAGCAGCAGAGTACAGGTGCATGTTGCAGGTCTATATGTGGCCCCAGCCACTTATGCAGGTAGAGAGACTCTTAAAGAGATTGAAGGCTTTTTGGGTACAGGGCAGTGTTCAAAGGGTTTGTCCAAGCTGCAAAAGAGAAGAGTGGTGCAAAAGGCCCGCAAATTCACACTGGTAGGTGAAGATCTCATGAACTATGGGCGTGATGGAGTGCTTAGAACGGTGTTGTACAAAGAAGAGATAGGGATGGTGCTGGAGCAATGCCATGAAGAGAGCAGACACCAGGGCAAAGATCAGGTTCTATTTCGAGTGCTTAGAGCAGGCTTTTGGTGGCCTTTCATTGTGAAGGACATGCATTACTGGTGCAAGACATGCCACGCGTGTCAGACTATAGGTGAAAGACAACTGGTAGCGGAGTCACAGGGCGCCATCATCGCACAAAGTGCCTTCAAGAAGTGGGTTCTGGATGCTATAGGCCCTCTTCCAAAGTCTACTGGTGGTAAGAAGTACGTGGTGGTAACCATTGACTACCTTACAAGGTGGGTCGAGGCCAAAGCAGTGAAAGACGTGGATGCGAATGTGGTGGCTCAGTTTGTGTTTGATAATATATGTTGCCATTTTGGTGTTCCATGGGTGTTAGTTTCTGATAGGGGTCAGGGGTTTAGAAGCAGGCTCATGAGTGCATTAGTGGAAAAGTTAAAGATTTCGCATCGGTTTTCCTCACCCTATCACCCCCAATGCAATGGTCTTGTTGAGAGTGCTAATGGTCAAATTGTCAAGATGTTAACGAAGTATGTGTATAAGCAAGAAGCTGAGTGGGAAGCAAATCTAGAGAAGTGTCTGTGGGCGTATAGAACGTCCTATAAAGTGGCTACAAACTTCACTCCATTCGAGCTTGTCTATGGTAAGGAGGCTGTGTTGCCAGTGCATGCACAGCTAGGTGCTTTAAAGGGTATGTGGCATGTCAATGCCACCCACCAAGGAGTTCTACAGGATCGGATATCCAGCTTGGAGGCTTTGCAGATGGACAGAGAGGCAGCGGCAGACTACTATGTGAAGCAGAGAGAGAAGCGAGTTGCCAAGTTCAATCACAACCTACCAGACAAGAAGATAGAGGAAGGAGACCTGGTCATGAAGTATGAAAGCTACCTGGAAGAAGTTCAAGAAGAAGTGGACGGGTCCATATAAAGTGAAGAAGGCCTTTTTGAATGGGACCTACCAGCTGGTAAGAGCGAATGGCAAGCTTCTCAGAAACAGGGTAAATGGTGTGCGGCTCAAACTATATTTCGAGAGGGAGCTAGTACCTGAAGTGCAGCAGATTATAGTCAAGGGGGGTGGGCAACCCACCTAAAGCATGCAGGGTGTGAAAGGAAGGAGATGAAGATTTTGTACATAGTCTGTACATACAATTATGGTTTTGTGAATGTTTTTTATCATCAGTTTGGTGTGCCAGTTTCAAAGTTCTGTATATATGCTTTTGGTCGAACACAAATGTTCGACGAGGGGGCTAGGCAATGATGGTGCATCCAAAGTTAGTCGAAGCTAGCAGGTGGTCTATGCCAGGCAGAGGATGCAGTCGAGTGTAGTGCAGAAGGATAGGGCAGGTACCAAGGCCCTTGGCAGCCAAAAGATAGTGGGAATGTATGCTTGAAGCTTTTTTTTAGGCCGCAGAATGGTCCAGATGGGGTGGCAAGTCAAGATGTCCAAAATGCCAACTCAGTGTCCTAAAATGTAGTGCTCAATGTGCTCTAGAAGCCAGTCCAGACGGCTCCTCAAACGGAGCCCCGGTGCTCTAGATATTGCAGTTTAAACAAAGAGTGTGTAGTAAATCCCCGACGGACAGGGAAACTGGGGACAGGTGGCCCAGGCAGATGTCAGTGCATATACTTGTAGAGCTCGAGTTACGGAGCATGCATGTCTTCTCGGAATGCGAATCGGAGCTCTGGTTAGCAAGATATGGTCAGTTGAAGATTTTTCGGGGGCCGGGTCCGAGCCCACCTGACCCCATTGGAGGATGTGCCATCTGGCATCGTTTCAGTCTCGCCAAGATTCTTGGTGGTAGTGTGCATCATGTGGAGCTAGCACGAGTCGATGGCGCGTCAATCGGATGCTTGGTCGGCCAGATACAGAAAGATGAAGTCGGGAGCATTTGGCAGTGAGCGGTTTGCAAATGCTTTTTGGTTTTTTTTGCTGCCTCAGATGACAGGCTTGGAGATCTCAAAAGGGAGCAAGAGATAGATGATTTGAAGATAAAAAGGGTGGTTTTTAGACGGGTTCCGAAGCCGATGCATAGGCTAACTGCAGAGTACCTAATGCAAACCAAAAAAAAGGGGGTTTATTTTAGTTTTTTTCTGGTTGTTGAGGCCTTGAAGGCCGTTCAAGCATGGGTTGCCACGTGGTGGGGAATAAACCCGTAGGCGAAGGCAGGGCGCGGAAGCTACGTCTATAAGAGTTGGAGGGGGCGCCCATTATGTGCATCCAAAGGAGCAAGAGCTCCTCTTGTGGTCGTTGGCCAAGGCGAGAGCGCCGGGTACTGTTTGCTGGCGCTGAGCAGGCAGAGATGACGAAGGTAGAGGCGGTTTTTGCCGGGCAGGGCGGTGCAAGAGGCGCGCGCCCGCGTGGGTGTGATGTCGGCAGATGACGTGGCTTTCTTAAGGCGGTGGTCCCGCGCCCCATGGGGCCCCGAAATTTTAAAGGAGAGAGGGGGGGGGGGCAATAGCGATATCGCTATTGCCTTTCTCCCTCATGTAAGAGAAGGATACCGCGGTAGGAAGCATAGAGAGAGAGAAAGAGAATCCGGAGGCCTCCAAATGGTGCAAAGCAAAGCCAAGGCCGGCCAAGGGGAGGGCCAAGTGGACAAAGCAAATGCAAGGCCAAAAGAGGACAAGCAGAGTCGGACAGGTGAGTTAAAGTCAAAGCCAGGCAAAGGCAGTGCAAGGTTAAGCTCCAAAAGGGGTAAAAATGAAAGGTAAAAAATAAAAAATAAAAGAGCTAGGAGGCAATAGCGACATCGCTAATGCCCCCCCCCCCCGCAAGTGCAAAGAGTGAAGAAGAGAGAGATAGAGCAAAGCGGTGCCCCCTTTCCCAAAAAATGCCAATTCAAGGTGCCAGGTGGACCAATTAAATTGTAAATTCCCAAATTAAAGCCCCCCCTATAAAAGTCAAAAATGGATCAAATTTGGGGCTTTGTTTTGGCCTTTTGAGGTGCCGTTTGAAGCCTGCAAAGTGGAGTTCTCAAGCAAGCTAGCCCCTTTGTAACTTTTGCTTGAAAATGGCCATGGTGATGGCATTGCAAGCCTAGGTATATGTTTTTTGAAGTGCAATCAAGCCACAGTTGCCTCCCGTGCTGTTGTTTCCCCTTTCCCCCTTCTCTTTCTCCTGCTTTCCTATTTCTCCTCGGTGCCGACTGTGTGGAAGTGGGTGCCCCCCCGAACTGATGGTGTTTTGAGTGAGAGAGTGAGATTGAGTGTCTGAGTGTGTGCGTAAGGGTGGAGACAGGCAGTGGTAGTAGGTGTATCTTGTGTGGTGGTTTGTAGAGTGTGTGAGCAGTGACAATTGAGCAGGCAGTGGTCTGCTAGTGTAGAGTGTTTCTTTGAAGGTGTTTTTTGAGAGGATAGGGGTGATGTGAATACCCTGAGCTATAGAGAGGCCTTTTTGTTTGTGCTGGGCGTGTTCCCCCATTCCCCCTCTCCAACGTCATTGACCAACAGGTTTTGGTCGATTACATTGAATCTCCTACTTTACCGCATGAACCTGAACCTGTTTTGGATTATCATGAGTCGCGTACACAACATCACGTACAAGAACAAGCCTTAATCAAGTGGAAAGACCGACCTGAAGAAGGTTCCACTTGGGAAAACATTAGTGTTCTTAACAAGAAGTTTCCCACTTTTGTTTTTGAGGACGAAAACTCTTCTTTAAGGGGGGAGTAATGTCAGGACAAGGGTCCTGTACCCTAAGAACTAGGATGGTCATGGACTACGGCCAAGGGTGAGGGCTAGACAGTGTGGACAGGGGATCCGTCTAGGGCAAGGGGCTAGGAGCCGGCCTATATAAAGGGAGGTTGGGAGGAGGATCTCAGGTCTAGTTTCCCTAGTTCTTACACATCTCTCATTCTAGCCGTGAATCAAGAGCCACTAGAGGGAGGGCAGCAGGTTGCTCTCATTGTTGTCACCTACCGCACTCTATCAATGAGTTCCATCAACGGAAGTAAAGGAGAAGCGGAAATCCTCTACATCAACATCCACCATGAAGAAATCATTCATATTAAGGAAGGAAGGAGGTTAGTAAAGCCTCTCTTTCCCAAGGAATCTAAAACCTCTGCTCCTAAGTGGCCCAAAGGGGCTACTCGTGCCAAGGGAAAAGGAGGGCTAGGCCAATCCTAAATCACATGACCCCCAAGGAAGAAGAAACAATGGGCCATGCGAGTGCTTTGAGTTCACGGCTCTGGAAAGCAAAATCGTGCCTAAGCTGACAAAAAGTAGGTCATCCAAATCAAAGCGGGGGAAGATCGCCTCTCAATTCGCGTCGTGCATGCGACTGCTGCCAGTTCACTTCGACAACCCCGAAGTGGAGGTAATAAGGAGGTTACCATGTCCTAGAGAAGAGTGGTTTGGCTACTGTCCTGATTGTTTTGGAAGGCGGGTAGAGGGCCTTCCTTATCTCCCCGTGCAACTCATCCTGAACAAATTGTCTACCACAGGTGAAACCCAGTGGGCCGAAGATGAGCTACAATTAAATGGTGTGGAATTCCTGCAACAAGCCGATTACTATAACTATTTGCAATTGCTGCTAGCTAAAAGGCTAGGAGTGGTCAAACACGTCACTATCACTCCATACGTGATGAGCAATGAAGGGAAGGTGGAGCCTATAAAGGGCGATGACCTCCTGTGGATGTGCCGACTTGTCAACAACGGAATGGTAAGGGTGTAAGTGAGTACTCTATACTTTGTGCATCATGGTAATAAACCAACCACTTTTCCATTTAGATTTTTGCAACACATGCATGTACATATATACATATAGATAGAAAGATCTTCTATCAGAAAAATAGTGTTTTGTTTGGTGCTGCAGTGCTAGAAGAGATCCTTAGCTCCCCAAATCCCATTATCCTCCCCGTATTTAATTACCATCACTCCTTTAATGTTTCAATTTTCATCATGTTTTTATCTATCCACCCAACCTTGTAAGAAGCCGTTATAAGCCGCTAAGCTACTTGTGTTTAAGGGGAAAAAAAAGTTTGAAAATCGCGTTTTGCAATGGAAAATGTTTCCTTCCCAACCTTCACAGGTAAGATGGGGGAAGATGCTTTGGATTTCTTAGGTAATCTTGAAATAGTATGTGTCATCTCTGGAAGGGATGACGATGCTTCGTGTCTACGTATTTTTCCAGTATTAATGAAAGTGGAAGCAAGATCATGGTACAACGCCTTGGTGCAAGCCACCAAGGAGAGGTGGGACTTGCTAAGAGCAGCATTTTTAAGGCGCTTTGGAAAAGGCACCACATCTAAAAAATTGTGGCAATTTGCTGATGGGATTGAAGCAAGGAAGTATGACTGAATATGCAGCATACGAATCGAAGTTCGTGGATCTATTGGGACGATGGGTTGCGTCGTTGAAGGAGGACGAAGGGGCACCCGATTTCCTAAAGAAAGACCGGTTTGTGGCTAATTTATGGCCAATTCTTAAAGAAAAGGTGAACGGAAGGTTTCTTGCTACATATGAGGTAGAAGTTGAAGTAGCCCGCCTTAAAGATAATAAATTGCATCTACAAGCCAGAACTCCTGAGGAAAAGGAACCGGGTAGGACCCAATCACACCTAGCTACACCTGCAGCAGCCATCCAGAGGAAACAGTCATAGGAACTGGCTGAAGATCAACAAGACCTGCTCAACCAAAACACCAACCAGTTAGATAATCTTTCAGTATATCAAGTGCATGCACCTGCCAAAAATCTAGAGCAAGGAAGAGGGTAGCGAAGATAGAATCAGAACTACCATTATTACAACTGTGGAGAGGACGGCCATGGCATGTACTGTTGTCCTCATCCAAGAAGGAAAAACTTCAATAGAGAAGTAAGGCAAAATCAGATTTCTCCACCAAGGGCGAGGCCACCACTTGCCAGGCAACCAGAGCCAATTCCACCGGTCCAGATCCTTCAGTATGACCACCACTACCACCGCAACCTTTAATTCCACCTCTACCCCCGCCACCTGCTAGAAACTAAGCAGTGAGTGTCATTGGTCTTGAAGCTAAGGGAAAGGCGAAGGTAGAAGAGCGTGTCAAAGAGAAGGACAAAGAAAAAGGAAAAGTAGAAGAAGTGGATGCCATGGGAGTGAAGTGTGCTAGGCACAAAGAGGCCTCTCAAAGGGAGGAAAAGGTGAAAGGAAAAGGAGAGTTTAGCAAGCATGCGTCTAAGCCTCGGTGGAAAATCGACATCGTGGATTTTTCACTGGGCGAGTATGCTAAACCATATGACCTAGTTCAAGATGTTTTGATGCAGGGTCAATAAAAGCCCTGGCCCCAATTACTCCATCTTACACCAAGGATGAGGAGACAATGGACGAAGATGGTAAGTACTAGAAAGTCAAGACCAAGGATAGCTAGGGCTAAATCTAGGAGGAATCTAGCCGACATCCTACCTATCATGGATGCCCACATCAAGGGGCAACGTATCTCAAACATCTACATAGATGCCGGCGCACAGATATGCGTCACGAGTGAGAAAATGATGCACCATCTAGGTCTAGAGGTAAAGAGGGCAACACCCTGCCGAGCTAAAATGGCAAATAACATCAAAGTGAAGTGCGTAGGCATTGTGAATGCAGTCAAGGTGAAGGCATTCAACACAAAAGTGGAGGTAGACATTTTTGTCATGCCACACAAAGGGGAGGGCTACCCTATCATTCTCGTAAGACCATGGCTCATGGCTATGGAGGTTAAGCAGGACTGGAGTACAGGAATGATCCAGATGAAGGATGCTAAGGGGAAGCCCATATTCTATGACATGAAGACTGGGAAGCAACGCAACATGATCTTGGAGGCATTGGAAGATGAATTCACTAGTGACTCTTTGACCACCGTGGGAGAAGAGACAACAAAAAATAAGGAGAGCGGCAATAGCATCGAAGTGATGGGAGTCATCATCAGAGATCCAAAGGGATTGACATATTTTGAAGCACCACCCAAGAACCAAGAGGGACCATCAGGT
The DNA here is from genome assembly GCF_014529385.1 of Adiantum capillus-veneris. Taxonomy (NCBI): domain Eukaryota; kingdom Viridiplantae; phylum Streptophyta; class Polypodiopsida; order Polypodiales; family Pteridaceae; genus Adiantum; species Adiantum capillus-veneris. The sequence goes on from NC_140953.1 coordinate 45,388,312, forward strand.
ACACAACCCTTGGGGGACACAAGTAAGTTACATCGGATGCTCGCCAGTGAGTTAGCTAGTGAAGAGAGAGAAGAGTACATCTCTATGCTGGGTAACTTCACCACACTTTTCATTGATGGTTATGACAATATCACAAGCATCACAATGGTGTAGCACCGCATAAGAGTCAAGGAAGGAAGTAAGCCTGTAGTGCAAAAGCTCAGAAGGCTTGGGGTAGTTCAGCAAGAGGCCTTTCTCAAAGAGGTAAGGAATTTGCTATAGGTAGGTTTCATTCACCCCGTCGAAGACTCAGAGTGGGTCTCTCTAGTGGTGGTCACGTCAAAGAAGAACAATAAGAGGAGGGTTTGTGTAGACTACAAACCTCTCAAAGTAGCAAAACAAAGAGGGATCATTTTCCCTTCCCATTCCAAGACGATATTCTCAATGAGGTAGCAGGTCATGAGTGCTACACAGTATGTGATGGCTACTCAAGCTACTTCCAGATTAGCATTGCAGAAGAAGACCCAAAAAAAAAACATTCATAACACCATGGGGATGTTTTGCTTACAGAGTGATGCCTTGGTGGCCTCACCAACGCTTCGACCCTATTCCAACACTATGTAACTTTTGTCTCCCAACCATACTTTGGTAAGTCAATACATGTTTTCATAGATGATTTCTGCATCTACAGCTCTCGCTCCCTCCATTTGAGCAAGGTCCATGATGTCTTGGCTAGGTTGCAAACCTTGGGTGGCCAACTTAACATAGATAAGTGTCACATTGGTGAAAGCAAGGTCACTCTTCTTGGCCATGTAATTTCAGCCAAAGTAATTGAAGCTGACTCAACTAAGGTTCAAGCTTTAGTATATTTGTCATCACACACAACAGCTAAGCAATTGGTCTCTTTCCTTCAGAAGGTAAGGTATTTAAGCAGGTTCATTCACTTTCTCTCCATAGAGATGCCTTCCTATGGAGCGAAGAAAATGAGCAACAGTTCAGCGAAGTGAAACAGATTCTGGCTTCACTTCCCACCATTGCACCCCCTAGAAGGGATGAGCCATTTTATGCTAACCCCAGTGTCGGAAGTGATACACTTGGGGCTGTACTAATGCATAAGGACCCCCAAACCTCTTTCATGCGTCATATCTACTTCTCTAGTCGTGTCATGACCCCATCAAAAAAAGGATTCACCACGGTAGAGCACATGGTGCTTGCATTGATGTTTGCCACTACAAAGTTTCACTTTTATGTATTACCTAGACCCTTTGTAATTCTAACAATGGAAGAAGTCTTCCCGTATGTAATGCAATACATGGATGTCTCATCTAGAATCTCTGAGTGGCTCGTTAGATTACAAGAGTTTGATTACACTATGCAAGTGGAGAACTCCACCAGAGCTAGTCTAGCACGTATTCTTACTCATCATCACTATGAGAAGAAGCCAAAGCACTACAAAAGGTACTTCACATTAGCGACACTCGCAGTGCGACACTCGAAAGTAAAAATCCATGGCATCCTTGTAAGCGTCGCTATTTTATTTGTTACATAGCGACACATATAGCGATGCCGACAGGGGTAAAAAATAAACCGAGAGCGTCCGAAAACTCAGATCTCATATCTGAGTTTTCGACACTCAAGCAAAGAGATAACCAGCACTCTCCCTCTCTCTCTCTTTCCCCCCCCCCCACACACACACACACGAGGAGAGGAAGGAGATCCAGGTATGCTCCTTCCGTCTCCTCTCTCTCATGTTCCCTTCCCCTCTTTCTCTCTCTCCCTCTCTCTCTCTCTCTCTCTCTCTTACACACACACATACACATTGTGTCTTTGAAAGAAAGAAAGAGAGAGAGAGAGAGAGAGAGAGAGAGAGAGCATGAATAAACTAAACACACACACACACACACGCATAAACAAAGAATGCATACACACACACATTGAGAGGTCTAGAGAGAGAGAGAGGGAGAGAGAGAGTAAAGAGAGAGAGAGAGAGAGAGAGATATATAAAACAAAGAGAAAGAGAGAAAATAAATAGCCAAAGAGAGAGGTAAGGGGAGAAAACAGAGAGAGAGAGAGAGAGATTAAGTTAAGATTTAAATTAGATTAGGTTAGATTACATTTAGATTTATGTTTATGTTGAGTTTAAGATTAAGTTAGATTTAGATTTACGTTAGATTAAGATTAGGTTAGATTTAAATTTAGGAAAGTATTAAAAATTAGCTAGCTATGCTAGATTTAAGTTAAATTACATTTAGGTTTAGGATTTAAGATTGGATTAGATTTAGGTTTATGTTGAGTTTAATATTAAATTAGATTTAGATTGAAGATTAAAACAACATTTAAAATTAACTAAATTAAATTTAGATTTAAGTTAAATTACATTTAGGTTTAGGTTAGATTTAAGATTAGATTAGATTTAGATTTATTTTGAGTTTAAGATTAGATTAGATCTAGATTTATGTTCGATTTAAGATTAGATTAGATTTTAGTGCATGGCAATGAAAGCGCTCTTTGCCCAAAGAGCAAACACTAGTTACACAACAATATGTATATTCCCATCAGAATCTGACACCTATTAACTCACACACTAACCATATTCAATTAGCCGCAAATCACCACATGTTCAATTAGGTTAGATTTAAGATTAGATTTTGGATTGAGTTTTTATATTAGAGTCTACCTTCGAAATTACGGTAAAAAAATTAGAGTTAGATGAACAATGATCCCTCTCTACGGATGCGACCTTAAGTTGGAAAGCTTTCAACGGCATGATACTCAGATTGGAGGCCAACATGTAATGTGCTAAGTAATCCCTCGAACAAAGATCTACTGTGAAGAGATGTTAAGATGTTGTGAAATGCTATAGCTAGAGAAGAGGCAAAGGGGTTTTGTCCACTATATGCACTATCATGTGGACGTGGGTGTGTAGATTTCTTGTACCAAAAAAATAGGCATTGACCAATAAAGACGAAATTATAACCCAGTGGTTCCGATCTCCATGCACCTCTAGACCGAGGTGTGCAGGGGCTGGACATGACTAGAGAAGGTGAGGTAGTTTACAATGTGAACAAAGAGAGAGAGAGAGAGAGAGAGAGAGAGAGAGAGAGAGAGAGAGAGAGAGAGAGAGAGAGAGAGAGAGAGAGATAAAAGACGGAGGATGCCAATAGAAGATTAAGTTTATGTCCAGGTTATAAGGTTTTTACCCTCATTATGAGTAGTGACGAGGATGTGGGGCCGTCCAACCGAAACACCTATCTCTCAACAAGGATCTTATGTCCTTGTAATCAATGCAAGCATGATGTGTGACAGACAAGATGCATTTCTTTGCAGCACGTTCGCGAATTTGGCGAGGTCGATCCATTTATTATAGATCGAGTTCTTGCCAATTATAACTCGTCGGACTCTAACGCTGGCCAACAGGCAGCAATCTTGCAACCCAATAGACATGTTCGCAGGCGCTTTGGTCAAGCAGCATATGTGAGGCCACAAGATGTAGCCTCTGACAGCTCAAAGGATGATCATGCAGACCACATTCCCAACAAGGCAATGTTTGAGACCGAGATTGATGAAAGGATCGAGACGACCATGGATTCACAAAGGCTTATCTATTATGATATGAAAAGTGAAGCCGATACGCCATTGTATGATGGAGCATGTGTGTCTAGATTGAAGGCGCTCCTGGTTCTTCTCAACATACATGCAAAGTTTGGATGGAGTGACACTAGCGTTGTTGGGAAACAAGCAAACTGAAACACCTCTATAGTGATGTCACCCAAGAGCGTTGAATGAGAACTACAAGACACCAAAAGCTTCGCAAAATCCTTTTGAAACACCACAAGTCCAATAGGAGTAGACCCTTGGGAATTTACTAGCCGTCGCCCACCCAAGAGACTATGTCACATAGGAGCAAAACCCTGCCAAAGCATGGATTTACAGCACACGCAGACCAATGCATATGAAGACAAGAGACTCTCCTTTCACAATCAAACATCACAAACCCACAACTTCAACATCAATTCCACAATTCATAGATACATGCCCTCCGAATCTATCTACACACAATTTGCCACTAGGCTGCCATAGCGATAACCTTGCAGAGAACTAGTCGTAACCTGATGAGCACAACTCCAATTGGGGCACTTTAAAGCTTGAGAGAAAGCTTGGAAAATGACTGGCGAGAAAGCTGAAGATGACTAAAATTGATTCCATATGCCCCCATGAGAAAAATTGACGTGAACAGAGAGCTGTCCCAGCACGACTACACGTAGAGAAGGCTAGTCGGGGCAAAAAACTGCATCCAAGAGCACCAAGGAGACAGAACGGGCTAAAATCTGCAAATTTCTGATGTTTGGCTGAACTTTTCTTAGTTTTTACATGATTTTAAGTTATATACAAGGCTCACTTCAAAAAACTCACTCACAGGCACTTATAGTAGCCCGACAGCTGTCACTAGACTAGCGACTTGCAGTGCATGTACATGTGCTTGCTAAAGCAAGCTAAAAAACCCACAAAAAGAAAGCCCACATGCCCTTTTGACATCGGGCTTCATGTCCATATGTACAAATTTACAAAAAACGGGGTGTCAGAAATGCGCCCAACAGCGTCACAGCGCTTTTCAAGTGATCTATTACAATGTGTTTACTTAAATAAAAAAACTCTAGATGTATAATGATCTGATAGATTACTTACACAATTGTACCGCACTTTTTTCACTGTGTAGATTGCTCAAAGAGCACATATTGCCAGCTAGTAATGTGATGCCAGATTCTAGAGAGGAAGCAAGAAAGATCTTGCAAAACTTGGGGATGAATTATAATCGATTCGCGCTTGTCCTAACGACTACATTCTTTTCAGAGGGGAATACATAGACATGGAGAAGTATCCAAAATGTGATTCCGAGAGATATCGGGTAGATCTTCATGGAACAAAAATTCCAAAAAAGGTTTTGCGAAATTTTCCTCTGCTTCCTCGCATTAAGCATTTCTTTGAATGTAAGTCCATGGCCGCCCTAGCATCATGGCATGAGGAGAATAAATCTTCGGATGGTGTGCTATGGATTCCTACAGATTGCGCAGCCTAGAAACATATAGACGAAACATGGTCGGATTTTGCCAAGGAAGCTCGAAATTTGCGCCTAGGCCTGGCTATGGATGGCGTAAATCCATTTGGTCAAAGATCAACATCTTACAATGTATGACCCGTTGTCATCGTCAACTACAGCATTCCCTCATGGTTGACTACCAAGAAGGGGCACCTATGGCTAAGCTTGATTGTGTCGGGGCGGTATAAAGTGAAGAATATGGATGTGTATTTTTGTCCACTATTGGAAGAGCTACAACAATTGTGGATTGGCATAGAAGTGGTGGACATGAGACGACACACAGGTCAACGGAATGCTTTAATCAGAGGCATTCTAATGTGGACCATGCATGACTATCCCGGACTAACAGAATGCTCAGGTGATTTACACTCAAACTCAAACACTGTAAATCTTGGTCTTTCTCAAGCTTATCTATTGTCATGTGTATACATGCAGGGCTTCAAACAAGCGGATACAGAGCATGTGTCACATGTGGACCTAGACTGAATGCACGTTGGGCACCCTCATTGAAAAAACAAATCTACGAAGGTCATCAAGCCTATCTTCCAGAGTATCATGTGTCACATGACGGCTTTTTGGGAAGAGAGCCATCGAGGATGTATGCACAAGCATAGGTAGACAAGAAGGAGATGTGTGATGACGGTTTTCCCCCAGGGGTGAAGGTGAAGGAGTACGAGCGGAAGTGCGACGTGAGAGAGAGTGCGAGAAGAAGAGCACGACGATATGGTGAACTCGCTCTACTGTAATGTGTAGAGCATAGTGAGTTCTTATTAGGTTTTTACAAAAAAAATATGTGTACATACCTGGCAGCCCGCCCACTTACCTGGGCGACCACATTGGGCTTTATACCCCAACAACCTCCCACTTAAAGTCCAATGTGGTACTTTAAGTGTGAGAGAAGCTACTATACAAGCTAATATACAAGAGATGTAGAGAAGTGATGTACTACCCTACACCTAACTGCTTGCGAAAATGCACAAAGCTCTCTGAGGGAAGTCCTTTTGTAAGTAGATCAGCAGGATTTTCTGTGGTGTGAACTTTGACAAGCTGAAGTTCCTTATCCTCGAGCATTTCCCTGATGAAATGATACTTCACATCCACATGCTTTGTCTTTGAGTGATAAACTGGATTGCGAGCCAATTGTATAGCACTTTGACTATCACAATATAACACAGGCATCTCTTCTTTGATTCCCAAATCTGTTACTAGTCGATTAAGCCAAATTCATTCTTTGCATGCCTCTGATGCTGCAACATATTCAGCCTCTGAAGTAGACTGAGTAACACAATCTTGTAATCTACAACGCCATGATACTGCTCCCCGAGCCAATGTAAAGACATACCCTGACGTAGACCTTCGATTGTCTAAGTCGCCTGCATAATCTGAGTCTGTAAAACCCTTTACACTTAGCTCCTGACTCCCATAGCATATACGCATACTCTTTGTAGCTTTCAGGTATCTCAATATTCCTTTCACTGCCTCCCAATGTTTCTTGCCTGGGTTTGACATGTATCGACTTACTACTCCCACTGCAAATGCAATGTCTGGGCGAGTAGCAATCATTGCATACATCAAACTACCCACTGCAGACGCATTTGGAATCTTATCCATTTCAGCCTTTTCTTCCTCAGACACAGGACAATCTTGTTTGCTAAGTTTCACATATGGTGGCAATGGAACACTCAGTGCCTTTCCCTTCTCCATATTGAAACATTGCAAAACCTTGTCAATATACTCTGTTTGAGATAACCAAATCAACTTCTTTGATCTGTCCCTCTCAATGCGCATACCAAGTATATGACTTGCCTCACCCATGTCTTTCATGTCAACCGATTTTGCCATCTTTGACTTCAAAGCTGAAATTTCTTCCAAGTGCTTGCCAACAATCAACATGTCATCCACATACAAAATAAGGATCAGCCAACTACCATCCTTAGCCTTCTTCGTATATAGACAGTGATCGAACTCACTATGTTTGTAGCCTTGAGAAAGCATAAACTTGTGGAATTTATGGTACCATGCCCTCGGTGATTGTTTTAAGCCATAAAGACTCTTTAACAACTGGCATACCCAATCTTCCTTGCCTTTCTCAACAAACCCTTCTGCCTACTGCATGTAAATTTCCACATCTAAATCACCATGCAAGAACGCTGTCTTGACATCCATTTGGTGCAACACCAAATCTAATATGGCAACGAATGCAAGAAAGCATCTCAATGTAGTCATCTTGACCACCGGAGAGAAGACTTCATCAAAGTCAATGCCTTGTTCTTGCTTAAAGCCCTTGGCAACAAGCCTTGCTTTGTACTTTGGCTGACAATCATGAGCGGTGATCTTATACCTGTAAACCCATTTACAAGGTAGAGCCTTTTTGCCCTGTGGTAATTTAACTAGCTTCCATGTCTTGTTTTTATGTAGAGCTGTCATCTCTGACTGCATGGCCAATTGCCAATTCCCGGAGTCCTTCATTTGCACTGCTTCCTTGTAACATGAAGGCTCATTGCAATCAGTCAGCATGACATAGTTCATAGATGGAACAAACCTATCAGGAGGTCGCGTGACACGTCCAGATCTACGCACAATAGGTGGCTCAGGCTCAGCCACAACCTGTGGTTCCACTCTATCCTGTCCTCGCTCCTCTTGAGCCCTCACATTTTGTCTTGCACGTGCAGGTCCATCTTCTTGGAAGACAACTCTTCTAATCTCCTCAACCCTCTCTGGTTTAGAATGATATTTGGATTCATTAAAGTGAACATCATTGCTGCGGACAACCTTTCTGGATTCGGGATCCCAAAGTCTGTACCCCATCTCACCAGAATTACCATAGCCTAGAAAGATGCACTTTCTACTCTTTGGCTCAAGTTTGTTCCTAAATTCTTTTGGAACGTGAGTATATGCCTCACAGCCAAAGACTCTGAGATGCTTGTATGAGGGCATTTTGCCTTACCATACCATCTCTGTCACTGAATCCTTCTGCAAAACCTTGCTAGGAGATCTATTTACAAGATGAACAGGTGTTGATACAGCTTCAGCCCAAAACCCATTTGGCAGCTGTGCATTAGACAACATACTTCTGGCCTTCTCTTGTATGGTCCTATTCATCCTCTCAGCAATACCATTTTGAGGAGGATTGTAAGGAGCAGTAAGTTCATGTTTTATACCTTTTGACTCACAAAAGTCCTGAAAGGCCTTTGAAACATACTCTCCACCATTGTCAGTGCGTAAGCATTTAAGCTTCTTGCCACTCTGATTCTCCACAAGTGTCACAAACGTTTTGAAAACACTAAACGCTTCATCCTTGTGCTTGAGAAAGTAAACCCATACTTTCCTCGAGTAATCATCTATAAATGTCATAAAGTAAGAAGCTCCCCCTAGAGATAGGTTAGGCATAGGTCCACACAAATCACTATAAACAAGTGCCAACTGTGTATCTCTTCTACTGCTTCTATGCTTATGTGGCTGCTGTGTTTGCTTACCATACAGACAATGTTCACAGAATTCAAAATCATTAAATGAAAAGCCAGGCAAATAACCAGAACGAGACAAGATTTCCATTCCCTTCTTGGACATATGTCCTAACCGGCTATGCCACAAAGAAACGTTCGGCTGCTCGGTTACATTGATTACATTTTTAGAGACATTTGATACATAAATCATGTAAAGTCCTCCAGACTTTACTCCATGTGCTACTGTCATAGAACCCTTGGATATCTTCCACATGTTCTGTCCAAAAGTGGTGACGTAGCCAGCATCATCAAGTAAACCTGTGCTGATCAAGCTCTTTGTAATTGCGGGAACATGTCTCACATTCTTCAGCATGAAAGAAGAGCCATTCTGAAACTTCAATTGAACATCTCCAACACCTAAGATCTCACATGTTTGCCCATTGCCTAGCCGAACATGATCTTTAGTGGTCACATAAGAGGTAAACCACTCCTTGTTTGGAGACACATCAAGTGATGCCCCTGAGTCTATAATCCAGTCACTCAGTGCATTTCCATCAGATGCTGTAAGAAGAGCTGAGTCCATTGTATTCTTCAAGAAGTAGATGTCTCCTGACACTAGACTGTCATCCTCTGCAACAGTGTTTGTCACATTTATTTCTTGAATCTTCACTGAGGACTTGTTCTTCTCACCATGTTCTTCAGCTTTCTCTTTGCCTTTTTCTGCTTTCCATTCTCTGCAGTCTCTTTTCATGTGACCCTTCTTGCCACAATGGTAGCATTCTATGTCACTCTTGCCTTTAGCACTGCGAGACTTGCTACGAGACTGATTCCTCTTTCCACCTTTGTACTTTTCTTTGGTCCTTCCCCTGACAACTAAGGCTGTTCCTTTGCCTTTGTCCATTGTCTTTCTATTGGTTTCTTCAGTAAGCAGACTTCCTTCTACACCTGCTATGTTCAAACCATCTGGAGGTGCAGAATTACTCAAAGCTGTGCGAAAAGTGTCCCAACTTTCCGGCAATGTGATCAACAGGAACATAGCTCTAACAGGTTCATCAAACTTGACACCTTGAGCTGACAACTGACTGTAGATTGTGTTGAATTCATTCAGATGATTGGACATAGGTGTCCCTTCTTTCATCTTCAAGTGAACAAGCTTCTTAGGCCAGTATACCTGTGAAGATGCACTCTGCTTCTCATAAAGATCACTCAGCTTTAACCATGCTTGATAAGCCGACATCTCGTCTGCTACATTGAAGTAAACACTTTCTGCCAAAGTCAGCATGATGGTAGAAAGTGCCAATTCATCCATTTTGCTCCATTCATCTTCATCCATATCTTCTGGTTTTATCCCCTTGAGCTTTATAGGTTTTATTTGCTTCTTTTGTACCAAAACGTGCCAAATCTGCTTCTTCCGCAATGGGAAATTGGTTCCATCCAGCTTCTTGATATTGTAAAGAGCAGTGTCCTGTGATCCAGCCATAGCTACGCTTCACAGTGGTTTACTTTCCTGGGAAAAATTCGGCAGAGTTTCCCCTGTAAACTGACCTCTGAACCAATATCAACCTGTCAAATGAACCAAGAAAGCTTCAGATTCTGCATAAATTTCCGCAGAGTCTCCTTTGTAAAATGGCTTTGGTGTACTCAAAAACAGACCAAAAAACAGCTCAAAAAACACTGTCTCTCTAACACTGTAAGCTACGGGTAAACCTGTCCTGCACCTGTACTGTCTCTCACTGTCCTGTCACTGTCCTATAAGCATAGACAAGCAAAGATGCAATTGCAACTGTCTAACTCACAGTCAATACATCCTAGCTGCCTATCTAAGGGTGCTCGAGGGATCGCTCCAAGACCTGTATCACCGAAAGGATCTCAACATTCGAGAATTCCCCAGCTCAATAAAACCTCACTCGACCCTCAACAAAGGCTGCAGTAAATCTGACAGTACATAGACTTCCCACAAAGTCATACATCCACAAATTTCCCACTATATGTTGTAACCGCTGCTGCGGTTGTTTGCTGCGTGACTCACAGCCAGCAAACCCTCAACAAACATACATCATCTCTGACAATACATCCCATGTGGAAGTACCTGCAATGTCAGGATGAAATCTGGAATATCAAGCAGCAAACACAAGCTACCTGATGAACTAGTGGATGTCGCCTACAGTCTGTGTGTAGATGCGCCCGTGTCGTATGTGACACGCCTCCAAGAACTGTGAGCCGTCCTTCGATGTGTAGACAGCCACAAATCAACACTCTGGGAGTGTCGATATCCTCAGCACCTGCAGTCGTAGGTCGAAAACCCCAAATTTGCAGAGTCGAATCTGCACCCGTCGAGACCACGTAGTCGAAAATGGCCTGCGTAGACCTTTGTCGAAGCCGAACGGTGGCAGAGATGACCTCAGAATGAAATTCTGAGAACACCGAGACCTTTGGGCTCTCCCACAAGATTTGGGGCCGTGTCTTCGCCTATCGAATTTCACTCCAATCTGAGCAGGTGACTCTAGCCTCCTACAGTGCTGCCCCGAGCCTCGATTTGAGCTCTGATACCAGTTGAAGGAGTACGAGCGGAAGTGCGACGCGAGAGAGAGTGCGAGAAGAAGAGCACGACGATATGGTGAACTCGCTCTACTGTAATGTGTAGAGCATAGTGAGTTCTTATTAGGTTTTTACAAAAGAATATGTGTACATACCTGGCGGCCCGCCCACTTACCTGGGTAACCACATTGGGCTTTATACCCCAACAGAAGGGACTCTCTCTATGGTACGAGAGAGTCACCCATCACCGGCGAGAGGGCTTGCCTTACTCCGTCGACTTTAGTGGCGGCATCATCTTCGATGATGAAGTCAAGAAGGTAATCTCGCGCATACGCGGTCTTTGCTCTCAGGTGTTTAGACACTACATACTAAACACCTGGAGTGAAGTACCAAGTGATTTAAAAGATAGAGTCGTCAGCATTCTGCATGATGAGTTTCCGGTTTCAACACAGGATGACCGCTTCAATGAAGACCTGATGAAGGTTCGAATGCGCAAATACTGCACGCACAAGTGTTCTAAAGTGCAAAAAGCAATAAATAATGGGTGGAACAAACCAGATTGGTTAGCCAAAGAAGATTCAAAGAATGAGAAGAAAGCAGCGCATGAGAATCCTGACAAGTGGAAGCAATAAAAGGAGGCAGCCAAAGCGCGAGTAGAGGCAGGGAGCTCGCACCACTTGGGGAGCGGTGGGTGGGCATCATTTAAGGCCAATTTTGTAAGTTTTTTTGCATTGCTCTTTAGGTTTGATAGTTTAGGGTTTAGGTGTTTTTAAATTCTAACATAATGGATTCTTTGTATGTTTTGACAGTGGTCGATGAGACAGGAGGTGACCCCACACCATACGAGTGCGAGTACGCAGGCAAGAAGGGCTTAAATGTGCTGATGGACATTCTGAGTTCTCACGGTGGCATGGTTAGTACTAGGGTTTACTCTTTTCTATTTGTTGTATTGTTTTATAAATTATATGTTTATACTTACAGAAAATTGTCTTATTGTTTTTTTTTGCAGGATCCGACAAATACGCCGCTTGGACACGATGAGACGTCTGATTAGACGACATCAGTCTAGCCGTAGCTAGATAGCATTAGTTTTCTTTTGTCATAGCATATTCATGAGATGACATGTATACGTCTTTTTGTAACTATTGGAAAACCATGTATATTTTCTCAATAATGACAATGGTGTTGTAACTATTACATTTGCAAAGTTTAACAATCAAGTGACATTTTGCCTATGATGTGTACAATTGTCATTGATTTACTTTCATCAATTTAATTTTGTTAGTTTTGTATCGTCTTGTATCTTTACTCTGCAAACAATACTATGGATGATGGAGTTAATGGTTATATTGTCTTGTGGGTGACTACTTTGGGTCTATACCTAAGCTTGCACTTTGTTTCAAAGGTGAATCTGGGCTTATCTTGGATTCATTTAGGTTTACTCTATTATTGAAACATTCAATATGGTTGATGGGTGGCAGGGCATTCAATACCTTGCCACCAAAAAAATTTACTCTCGGGAATCACTATATAAGGCTCTGTAGTGTCACTATGAACGTCGCTATAGGTAGCCTGTAAGCATCGCTATGGTCGTCGCTATATGCGTCTCTATATAGCGACGGCCATAGCAACGCATATAGCGACACTCATAGAGACGTTCTCGTATCGACGTTGTTAGCGACAGTCTTAGCGATGCTTGGGAGTATAAAAACCCAATGTATTTCCGTCGCTAACGGCGTCACAAGTGCACACAACCTCTTGTAGTGAGGTCAACACAGAAGGCAAAGGAGTGACACCAATTGTAGAAGTTCCTAAGCTAGTAGGACCTCACTCTCTTTTCTTTGATGGAGCTTACAAAAGGACGGTGGACCAGGCTGCAGCTCGCATCGTCATTTTCAATGAGCAAATGGAAAAGGTCTTCTCTATTGGGCAGCTACTACACTCCCACTCCAACAATGAAGCAGAGTACACGGCCCTAATTCTTGGATTAGGACAATGTGTTTACAAGCGGTTCAACGCCTGAATGTGTTTGGCGATGCCATGCTCTTGATTCAACCAAGGGCTTAAGAAAAGGGTCTGAAGAAAGGCATGTTAGTATTGAGATACGACAATAGATTCGACACTAGGAAAGCCTAAGAAGTTTCATCCCAGATGGGAAGGACCATTCATCATCAAAAGTCAATACGCCAATGGTAGCTACAAATTGATGGAGGCAGATGGTCGAATTCACAAGACCAGAGTCAATGGATGGAGGCTCAAAAGGTACTTCTTAAGGTTTGATCCGGAGTTCATGGTAGATATTCCAGAGGAGGGAGAACCCTCCAACTCCGTTGCTAAAGAATCAAAAGAAGAGCTAGAGGCATGAATGCCTCTAGCCAGAAGGGGAGGGCCAATGATGGCTGGCTTCCGAGAGCCTCGACCATGGGAACTAACCCTAAAGAGAGGGTGCATTATAAACAAAAAAATAAAAATAAAAAAATTTGGTTGCTGTAGGTCGCCGCCACCACCCCCCCTCCCCTTGTCCTTGCGCTCAGAGAGGGGGCCGCCACCCTTGGCACAACCCTCCTGTCTCTCTCTCTCTCCCCAGCTTGGCACCACCCTCCCTCTCTCTCTCTCCTCCATTATCAAGAAAAACAACTCTCTATCTCTCTCTTGTTCGTCATCTGCCAGGCTACCATACCTTAATTTCTCTCTCTCATCCATTTTTGCCAGACAAAATAATCTCTCTCTCTCTCTCTCTCTCTCTCTCTCTCTCTCTCTCTCTCTCTCTCTCTCTCATCCATTATCGCCAGGCACCTATAAAAGAGCACTAAGAGGTCACTATTGGGGAGTCAGCACTTGAAAGAGAAGTCATGCACACACATTGACTCCAAGGTTCACTATGCACAGGAGTAGGATCTCCACACACGTAAAATTCCCTAGAGAATGCACTATAGACTCTCTCTCTCTCTCTCTCTCTCTCTCTCTCTCTCTCTCTCTCTCTCTCTCTCTCTCTCTCTCTCTCTCTCTCTCTCTCTCCTACGTATGGGAGATGGAATTTCACAATTGTTTGCAAGCACCATTGGTGTCAAACAAGGATGCCCACTTTTCCCAACCCTCTTTGGGTTACTCATTGATGAATTGGAATGCATGGTTCTTGATTTTATGTAGCAAGAAGGCATAGAAGATATCAAGATCGGAAATGCGGTGATCATGCTTTTGCTTTATGTCGATACTTTAGAAGATGCACAAAAGCTTATGAGTATCTTGGAACGCTTTTGCCTACATAGCGGGCTGATTGTGAATGGATTCAAAACCAATTTTATGCTTGTAAAGACCCTCAATGACAAAAATCCATGTATTGTATACAACAATGAGCAACTTGAAGTGGTAGATAGCTTCAAGTACCTTGGCCTTCAGGCTCCATCCAATCATAAATGGAAGGATTGCGCAATGTGTCACTTGGAAGTCGGAAAGAGGGCTTATTATGAATTTGAAAACATGTGCAATGCTAGAAAGATCAAGTGTTGGGCTCTCAAAAAGTACCTCTTTGACACATTGGTGACACTGGTGCTTCTTTATGGAGTGGAGGTGTGGGTGGTAGCAGCGGGAAGTCTACTTGGAAAGAGTTTGAGAATGTCCAAAAGTGTTTTCTCACCAACTTTCTCCAAGTCAAGACATAAACACCCTACATACTCTTACTTCTTGAGTCTAGATCGCTTCCCATTGAGGTCTTGGACATGCAAAGGGTTGTGGAGTGCATGCTTAAGACACAACCATCCCACAAAATAATGAACACCTTTTTGGGTTGCAAGAGAGTTTTTAATCATAATCCACACCATTTCATAACTCTCAAAAAATAAGGCTTTGTTGAGTTATGTCGTGTTGTTGACCCACGGGTCAACATTCCCCACGGATCTTGTGAGCCAATGACAACTTTGTAAGGATTCTATAGAAATTTTCTGACTAAACCTTCAACTTCTTTAGGCCAAGTTGCACTCTAACACAAAGTATGTCTATCAAGCCGAATCTAGGAGATGATTTTTTATTAGAGGTTCAAAATCCATGTCCAACATTTGATCCGCCTCATCAAGGATAAGATATGTAACCGTGCAAAGGTTGGTTTGTCTACCATTTGTGTCTGATATTTTTTGTGGGTGACTCCTTGGTTCTTGCATCAAGGTGATTAAAGTTCCATTTACCACTGTTAGCTTTTGTGTGGTTTGTAAATCATTATACTGCTTCTACTCGATACATGACTTAATTAAAGCCCGACAAACCCCAGTTAATTCCCCAAGTTAGTAACTTGCATCAAAAGGGCCTTATCCAAGATCATTCACGATAGATGACCATCGATCAGCTATCATAGTCCATTTGTCCCCAAAATTCATATACATGATGTACAGGGTATGTAGATGGCTATCATGGCTTCAGATTTGAAAAAAATGCATCTTTGGCTAGCTAGGGGTTAGAGTTTTTTTTATAAAATTTTTATTTTAAATCCTTAGCTTGTACTCTCGATGCATAGCCTCCTGACAAAGTTTAGCTTGATTTGGACTTGCATTTAGCTTTTCAAGCTTAATTTTTTGAATTTCAATCTCGAGAATGACTTATGGGCATCTCTGGCACCTCATGTTATTATCAGTACTATTAGTCCCTTTTGTTTTGCTAGGCTTCATTAAGTCACATACAAGATAGAAGATTTACAGAATAAAGGTCTACTTCCTGTATACGGCCTTGTAGTCGCATGAAATGTTTGATAGGCAACTTTACACTTGATGGGTGCTTTCTTTTAGTCAATCACCAACTTTCTTTGTCCTTGTAGTCTATCCTGGAGTTTTATGACCATTCTATTATAGTCGAAAACTGATCAACATTCTTTTCTTCCCTCTGACATTACCCATTGTGCGTATGGCTTTTGAGACCTGCTTCGTGAAGTGTCGTCATTTTCCTGACCTTCTTTGTTTTGTACGGCGCGACATCTCTTCAGTTGTTTCTTCATCTAGATTATGGATATATTTTTTTCCTTTTTTTTGAAAATCTAAAAAATAACAAAATAAAACCAAAAATCAACTCAACTCAAAAAGCAAAATCAAGTTAATAGAATTCTAAACACTATGTACAGTGTACACATGTCCCTAGGGGCTCATATATGTACATTGTACATATATGAATTCTAAACGCTATGTACATTGTACACATGTCCCTAGGGGCTCATATATGGCTTTTGTCCCTGTAATCCTCATGTAACGCTATTATGAGGGCATATACTCTGAATTTTGTCAAAAAATTATCACAATCAAACGCAAAAATTCAACTCAATTCACAAAACATTGCCCTCTAATATTCATAATACTAGCTCTACATTTAAATGCCTCCCATCCTCCTATTTGGAGTCCTCCTTGGCGACAGGGTATCACCAAGGGTATGTGTTGTGCTTTGGCAATACAAAGTTGTGCCTATGAAGGCCTTGTAATGTAGCCCTATTATGCATACACAGTCAGTGCATGGAAAAGATTTATGTTGTGCAAGATGTGGGTATAAGCAATTTTCTTATAAGCATCTACTAGCGAGGTTTCCTACTCTAATCAATGTGATGTTCTTTGAAGCTCATGCGTCGTTTACCTGATTGAAGGTTGTAGAGATTTTTTGAAAGCTTACTTATCTATTTGATACTTCTGTGGAATCCATTTTAGTCTTGTGGTTGGTTGTCGTATTTGGCATTGTTTTGTAGTATTGGGTTCGGGCTTGAAGCGAGTTCTCTTATCGAGAATTCTTCGATGAATTCCTCAAACATTGTTGGAATTAGGGTTGCAGAGAAACACACACAGCTTGGAGAAGACAAAGGAAGCTCAAGGCACACAATAGAGAGTGTATTACTTAGTGTGCAATGGAAAGATAGATAGCCCTAGAGTGATGGGTGTATACACAATGCTTGGGGGAAAAAACCTCCTAAAGAGGGAAAAACTGCCCCGGCGGTCCTAGTGTGTTCACACACATCACTACCACATGTATATGGTAACAAATCCCCCCTGGAGTGATGTGATGAACGAGAGTTGGCACATGAGTAAAGGGAAGTGCCATGCCATGAGGACATGATCAGTCCACAAAGGGGAGTAAGCCCAAAGCTTTGCAGAAAGCTTCAAGCTTCTCATGAGACAATGCCTTTGTGAAAAGATCTGCAAGGTTGTCCTGTGCTGGCACATAAGCCAAGCTGGTCTCTCCTGCTGAGAGCCTCTCCCAGACATAATGGTAATGCACCTCAATGTGCTTTGTGCAAGCATGAAAAACTAGGTTCCTCGCAACTGCCAATGCACTCTGACTGTCAGTGTAGATAGTGTTGGCAGTGTCTTGTCCAACACCCAAATCAGCCATAAGGCGTTTGAGCCATACACACTCAACCGTAGCTGTGAAGACTGCCTTGTACTCAGCCTCACAACTCGAAGTGGCCACAGTAGGTTGCTTCTTGCTCAACCATGATATACATGAACTGCCAAGCATGAAACAAAAACCACTTGTGGACACTCGCGTGTCAAAACAACCAGCCCAATCTGAGTCCGAAAAAGCATGTAAGTCTGGTGGCAATGATCCCCCCTTGGGATAAAACAAGCCAAGATATAAAGTGCCACTAAGGTAGCAGAAAATCCTCTTGACAGCCTACCAATGCTTAGACCCTGGGCTATGCATAAATCTGCTGACCTGTGAGACTGCAAACTGAATATCCGGCCTTGTGTTGCATACATAAATGAGGCAGCCAACAGCAGTTTGGTAAAGAGTGACGTCAGCAGGATCGCCAGCATCATGTAGACTCAACTTCAAACCTGTTTCCATGGGAGTGGCAATAGGTTTGCAATCCTCAAGTCCAAACTTACATAGCAATGTCTCTATGTAACTTTTCTGACACAAGGCAATACCACCATCACACTGCTTAAACTGTATACCCAAGTAATGATGCAACAGCCCCAAATCTTTCATCTTGAAAGTAGCATTCAAATCAGCCTTAAATTCAGCAATATGTCTCTCATTTGGTCCAATGATCAGCAAATCATCGACATAAAGAACCACAATGAGAAGTACATCACCCTCACGCTTTACATACAGTGTGCTTTCTGTTGGACTATTACGAAAGCCTCGTTTAACCAAATGAGTGTCAGCTTTCTCATACCAAGCAGGAGGAGATTGCTTCAACCCATACAAAGCCTTCTTACATCTGCACACTTTGTCCTCTTGTCCTTTTATGACAAAACCGCGAGGCTGCGTTACATAAACTTCCTCAAATATGTCACCATTCAAGAAAGCAGTAACAATGTCTGATTGATGTACATCCCAACCAAAAGGAGCTGCCAATGCACATAGAAAACGCACAGTAGTCATACGACAAGTGGGAGCAAAAGTCTCTTCATAATCTATTCCTTTTTGCTGTGCATAACCCCTTGCAACAAGTCGAGCCTTATGGCGATTGATCTCACCATCCGGCTTGCGTTTCAACTTGTAAACCCACTTTGTACCAATGGCCTTTTTGCCAGGAGGCAAATCACATAAAGTCCATGTGTCATTTTCTATAAGTGCATCATATTCTGATTGCATGGCAGCCATCCAATTTTTTGAATTCTGTGCTTCATCAAAAGACAGAGGATCCTCAACATCATGTAAGCTAGACATAGCCAAATCATAACAATCTGATGCATAAGATGCATGATGAGAGCCTGAACGAGTACGACTAGACAAAGGTGCATCCAATTTACTGTCACGCAAAGTGTGCACCAGCCATTTTGGCATACCTCTAGCCTGCTCATTTTCAGCCCTTTCCTCATCAAGTACATCATGTACATCTGCATCAGTAATAGGCTGATCTAGAACATTTTCAGAAACCCCCATAGGCTGTACATTTGCCTCATTGGAACATACATTCGTATTTCCACCACTGAGAAGAGGCAACAAAGTGTCATAAATGTCGTGTGAGCTTAAATTACTGTCTCTAGTACATGACAGCAAGGGCTGACCAGAATCTTCCACAAACACTACATCCCGTGAAACCAGAATACGTTTTGTTTGCGGATGATACAACCTGTAACCTTTGCTTTCAGCACTATAACCAACAAAAATACATTTGACAGCCTTATCATCCAATTTTCTGCGCTGCACTTGTGGCACCAAAGCATATGCCAAACAGCCAAAAACACGCATGTGCTCAATAGAAGGTTTTCTATCATGCCATGCTTCATATGGAGTAATAGACTGCAAAGCTTTCGTAGGACACCTGTTAAGTACATAAGTGGCACACATGATGGCCTCAAGCCAAAAAGAATGCGGCAAAGCTTGACTTTTGACCATACATCGTGCCATTTCCGTTAAAGACCTGTTTTTCCTCTCAGCAACACCATTTTGCTGAGGTGTATAAGGCACTGTACATTGGTGTTTTATCTCACGACTAGCCAGAAATGCATTAAATTCATGAGACATATACTCCCCTCCTCGATCGGAACGGAGGGTGCCCATAGTACATTTCGAGACATTTTCAGCCATAGCCAGAAATTGTTTGAAGCACATAAAAACTTCAGACTTCGCTTTAAGCGGAAATACCCATGCATGCCTGGAGTAATCATCAATGAAAGTCACGAAGTACAGGTAATTGCCCAAGGACGGAGTTTGCATGGGCCCACAAACATCACTATGCACAAGCTGCAACCTGCATGTGGCCCGGACTGAACCATCCTTTGGAAACTTAGAACGCTGCATCTTACCCAAAATACAGCCTTCACAAACATGTTTGACAGGTGCTTCAAGAGGTGGCAAAGAAGCAACCATATCAGATTTCTGCAAACACAGCAAATTGGCAAAATTTAGATGACCAAAACGTGCATGCCAAAGTTTTGCATCTGAAATAGCCCTTGAAACTGCAACAACATTTGCAAAATTTTGTCCACACTTGTCATACAAAGTGAGCTTATACAGCCCACAGCACAAAAGGCCAGATGCAACAATTTCATCACCAAAACTGAGATCATGAACTGCACATCTGTCATCCACAAATTTGACTACAAGTCCAAGTCTAGCAAGTGCGGATACAGACAAGAGATTCTTCTTGATCCGAGGTACATAAAGTGCATCAACAAGTGTGAAAGAACTGCCATTAGCAGAAGTAAGCACAATCTTTCCAACTCCATGAACTGGATAAGAGGCATTGTTCGCACAAGTGACTGAATTCCCACGAGGGACGGACTCGAGAGAGGTAAACAATTCATGATGTGAGGTAATGTGCTTTGTAGCACCATTGTCGAAATACCACACATGTGAATCTCCAGCAACTGACAAGCATGCATCATGGACATCAGGATTGTAAGTGCACTCTGTGATAAAAGCCCATTCTGCATCAACATCAGGATTATAGTCTCCTTTCACAGAAGACTCAACAATGGCTGCATTTGTAGTGGAACCAGCATTTGCAGTAGAGCCACCTTCTTTCTTCTTAGCCTCTTTGGCCTTAAACTTAGGACACGACTTGATCAAGTGATCATTAGCTTTACAATAATGGCAACGCGTCTTCTTTTTACCCTTATAACCAGAATTGCCAGACGAAGTGCTGCTAGCAGAAGCATTAGGAACAATATTTTTGCCGCTGGCAGCAAAACCATAAGAAGTGGCTGCATTGCTGTTACCACCCTTTCTTTGAGAAGCAATAAAAGCCTGTTCAACTGCACGCTGCCTAGTCCTTTTTTTTCTGGAAAGTGACTCTTGCAACAGCAATGTGCATAATGCATCAAACTTGACAACTTCAGGATTTCCTTGGGTCATAAGTCTCCAAGTACTAGCAAAAGTCTGGTCAGAATCTGGTAAGGCATCAAGAACAGTCTGCACAAGGAAACTGTCTGAAATGACTTCACCTGCAGAAATAAGTTGCTCATTGATATCCTTGACACTAGCAAGGAAAGTGTCCATATCATCTTCCTCATTCATAATGTTCGACTCCAGCTCTTTACGCAGCAAAGAAATTTTAGCCTCATTGCGACTTCATAAAGACCAGCCAAAATATCCCAAGCCTGTTTTGCAAATTTTGTTGAACGGTGTCGAGAAATTTGCGGTCTTGCCAGGAAAGCACCGGGCTTATGGCTGTGAGAGTTTGTGAGAGAACTCAACAAAAACTATATGAAGGAGTTAAACCATAGATGCCATGAAGACTAGGGTTTGGAAAGAAGTGTAATCAAAGAAGATTCACTCTTTCTCTCTTGCACTCACACACACAAAGAAAGAACACAAAAGAGAATGTCAAAACGATACGAAAATGTAAACATCAAGGCTATGGTCATATCGTATCATGGGTAATATGAAAGGGTTAATAGATGAGTTAATGGCATTCAATCTTGGCTGACCAAATAGGCTACGAATTGTTCTTTGGAATTGTATTTTTGTGCTTACCATAATATATATATATTGTCTAGTGATTGGGATTAATTGTGTGTACAAATCCTCTTGGTTCATAGCAAGATAACTACGCTTACATCAAAAGAAAATTTATAGTCTATGAGAGGTAGTATGATGGGATCCGGTGATAGAAGTATTTCATTAAGCCTTTCTGGGCCAAAGAGAAACACTATACGTTGTTGAAAGTGTATTTTTCGGCTAATCCATACGTTAATTCTAATAGATCGTACAGAGTGAAAGCGATAGAAATGATCATCATGTGGGTTATTCATCTAGGATAGTATGTGAGAAATGTAGATATGAGAGAAGTGAAGAGATGAGAAGTTTCCCTCCCAAGCCCTATTCTTGCCCGTAGGCAATAAGGATACTGCGGGGAGAGATGTACCTGTAGAAAAGAGAACCTAGAATTTGCAGAGAGGATGAATTACTAAGAATAAGAGAGATAGGTTTGGTTAAGGAGATGAGATTAGATACATATATATATATATATATATATATATATATATATATATATATATATATATATATATATATATATATATATGTCAGAATAGAGATGAAAAAGAAAACAACAAGAAATCACGAAAACATCAATGTAGAACACATCTTACTTGACAAACCCTTCGGCACCATTATTGATGGAGAGAGAAGAAGAGGGGAGCACTCCACTTTGATTGGGGATTTCTAATCATCGAGCAAAAAAAATCGAGCGAAGTCACATTCCGAGCAAGTCCAAGGGTAAGCAGCCACAATAGAAACAATTGTGAAATAAAATAATTATGCCATGCATGTTATTTTCATTAACACAAATATGTGAACCAATGGAGACAAATTTAGATTTTAGAATCATTCATAAAACATAATACTCGACACATTGCGTAATTCTAGGTGATCCTCTCCAAAATAGGCAACCACAAATTTGGCACAAACATTTCCCAAAAAAAGTCAACACATGAACTCTAGCACCTATGATGCTATCCGAGAACCTCCTAAAGCTTGAAATAGCTCTACTTTTGTAAGTGCAGATTGATGCACAAACTCATGAGCAAAGGAGTCCAAACCCAAGATTCTAAAAACACAAAGTAGATGTGCTTGCAAGGCACATATGCAACACGTTTGCTATCACGCCTTTGAAAATCCTCACATGAGCATCGAGGGAAGTCTGCAAGTGTGATAGCATACGTAACACCTTTCTCCACCAATCCAGCTGTACTAACATGAAACACATGTGATACATTCGGGACCACAATTACCTCCCTTACTAATTTGGCAGCCATAGTTCTTCCCTGCGCAATCCTATTGTGAAAATCTCTTGTAAGTTTTGATCTCCATCTAACAAGTTTTCCATCTCTAAATTTTGGACGAAATGAACTCGGTGTGCTCCCACTTGTTTTAACATTGCGACTACACTCAGCATTTGCAGTTGCTTCTTTAAGAACAAACCCATTGTTCAACAACATTTCAACTTCAGATGGCTGCATAATAGTGCCCTCATCCACAACCCAAGTCCCAGGTGCAGGTCCTGGAGGACCGACAATCATGTCATCCACATTCCACGTATGAGTGTTACTACTGTTGCAGAACCATACAAATCCCTCAACAATGCCTCCTAGATTGGATCCTTTTGCAGGATATCTCCGCCTTCCCCAGAAGCTTGGTGCAGGCACTCCGTGTTTAACAAAAGGTGCAATTTCATTAATAAACCTACCACATCTTGTTGTATGATTTGCAAGAATGCCAAAGCATGTCATTTTTCTCCCTGGCTCAGTACGCCTAATTGCCCACAGAGTCCGAGACACTTTTTGCTCCAACCACACGAGGGGAGCTGTGGAATCTTTCTGTTGTGCACTCCTAGGTAGCCCATTTGTCGTTGTGACTGTCAGATACTTAGGTCTGTGGCTATCATCTTCTAGAATTTCATCAGGCTCCACAAATATTGGTCTAGATCTTCGAACACTCTTTTCCCTCATTGATTCTCTGTTCATCTCAGGACATGGCATGCACATCTCCCTCAAAGAAGAATTAGCCAGGACTATGAGCTTCTTACCCGACCCACTAGCAGCATGTTGACTCATAAACCTTGCAGCCAAATATGCCACTACTGGTCCAGTGCATGTGTTACTCCCTTTAAGGTATGCATTGTATCTAACACTCTGCAACACAGTGAGGCGGTCCGAGGCGGGCAACAAGAAGAGCAACCTCTAGACACCCTTCAAGGCTCCCGTGCTGCTCAATGGGGCTGGGGCACAACACAACACAAACCAAAACAACAAACCCACAGCCAAATCCCAACTACACAAGGGGCACCACCTAGTTTAAGAGCGAACTAGGACGCAAAAGAGGAGAATCGTTAGAGCAACCCACAAACAAGCAAGGAATTTACACTAACCCTAACACCAATGGAACACTCTCACACACTAAAACATGAGAGAGAGAGAGATGAGAGAGAGATGGTGCTCGGGCTGCTTTGAAGTGTATCGTTAATGATCAAGCAAACATAAATATATATATGTAAGAAAGGGAGAGAGGGGGGAAGGGGGTGCTTGTTGCACTAATGCCTTCTTACAAATCTGTCATGACAAATCAAAGTGAGATTAGTATTTGTTCAACATAGCTTGCGTAAATTTCACCACAACACATCACAAGAAAAGCCACCCCAATCACTGTCTTAAGGCCAGGGGAGTCCTCTCCACCCTGTCGCCCTCTTACAATATGTGGGATTTATGGCTAGATTGATGACAACACCAGAGACAAGCTATCAAGAACTTAACAAAAAAACACCAAGATACTTACGCATCATTGTTGCCCATTACTACACGTTGGAAGGGAGACAAAGTATCCAAGCTTAGTCCAAATCCACCCTCCTTGATTCAGCAAATGTTGGGCTTACACTAGTAGGAGAAATGATAGATTTCCTACTCTCAATTGAATGATCACTCTCTCTCTTACAATGGCATAGAGTTCCCTTGCTAATCCCCTATTACAACACATGCACATGCATAAGACAATGAGCTTTCACTCAAGAGCTCCTTCTAGAGAGGTTGAGCTTGGCTTCTCAAGCTATAGCATAGTGCTCTTGCTTATGGCTCCCCCTTTGTGCTAGCTACACCCTCCTTTTATAGCAATTTTGAAGGCTAGGGTTACTCCTCTAACCATGGTTGGGTTAGATTTTCAGCAATTTATCTAATTTCTTTTGCTTGGAATTATCAAGAAGTTGGTGGGGAAAGAGAGAGGAGAGAAATGGAGGTGATAGGACTTTTCATAGTGGGTTAGTGTTAGTAGAGTTAGTATTAATTTACAAATGGAATTGGATATTTACAATGGGAGTATCCATGTAGGATACAAATAAGGAAGAAAAACTCTTAAGAGGTAAGAAAAGGTGGATTTCTTACAAGGTTGATGCTCCAAGTGTCTTGAGTAGGGCCAATTTTGACGCTTGTTGACGGTCCACTAGCTTTGACGATACATTTTTTCTCCACTCTTGACCTTCCTTGAGAGACAAGGTAATTGAAGCTGAGTAATCAACCACCATGATGCTGTCTTTTAAGAGAAGAGGCTGAATTTTGTGGGTTTTTTGAAAGATATGGGTAATTTGGAGGAGGAAAAATGAGACTAGGTGGTCAATTTTGGAATGGAATTGTGGGTGGGAGGTATGAGTTCACCATGGTTTCTCTTATTCTTCAAGGTTGAGGAGAAGGTGAGTAGGGTGCAGAGAGGAGTGGTGAGAGAGGTGGGGATGATGAGTGGAGAAGTGTGTGTGAAAGAGGAAAATGATAAAGTGGAAGAGGGAGTGTGGCTGCATAGCATGGGAAAACTGGGGTCCACTAATAAAATCATAGCTCACAGCTCGTAGCTCAAAAAAATATGAAAAAATTTGAGGCAAAAGTTCAGCCCACGAGCTACAACTTTTGTTTGTATCACCTTTTCAAATTCGGAGAGCAAGTGAACTTTAAAAATTCAGCAAAACCGATCGTTTTTTTCCACTGCACAAGGTCCTTGTGGGGTCCTTCTTTGGATGATTCTTTTGAATACCTCCAAGAGTGAGCCCTCCATAGTGCATGTATGCATGCCACCTACCCTTGACCTTATTTGGTAGGTCTATAATTGAAGATATTGTTGAGATCATGATATAAGTGAATAGTACAACTAAGAAAATCAAATATTGAGGGGTCTAAAAAATATGTACATGTCAAATATAAATAATATAGGTAGAAAAATATAAAGGGGTCAAAATAAATCTCTCTCATTATAAGTCTACCATAAAAAGATGAATATCTTTGGTGGTCTAATTTATGAGAGTAATAGAGAATATATGTAGGAAGGAAAAAATCACAATAGTGAAAAAAATATACACATAAATAGAACTAGTTTTTTTGGATTTTTGTTGGGATGGAGTTACACCAAAAATAAGAGAAGCTTGCATGAAATTATTTTTATATGGAATAAAGAGTATGCAAAATGATAAGAAAAAATATGGTAATGGTGAGTCAATGTACATAGCATAAATAACACACCATAAGTAGAAATATTTAAATAAATACCACAAAAATTATGAAAAATCCTTTTATTTAGGCCCTATATACAATGAAATATTTACACACAAATGGGCCATAATATACTTATAATTTTTATTTTTTTTATTTTTTTGGCTCAACTAACCCAGTGACTAGCTAGCTGAGGGTTTTAAAGAAAATATGGGGAAAGTTCCCTAACTCACACACGCCTATATATAGTGAAATGGTAGGGATAGCCATAGTGTTTGAGTGATTTGATAGGGTGAGGTAGCTTACTATGGCCACTATGGAAAGCTAAAAAACGGCTATCAACAGCTAGAGCCATATCTGCACATGTGGCTTCATACAAACCGATACTAGACTTGTATCCAATAGTTGCACGCATGCTAGCATGCTTTGCCTCAGCTAGATTGGTTCTTGGCACAAAAGCACCTGCTGCATCTTGACAAACAAATCTATCACCCCAATGAGGCACTCTTACATCCCACCAAGACAACCATGTTTTCAATGATGGAATCTCTGACTCAATGGCATGCCCAACATGCCAAAATTGTCTAATCTCCTCTTTACAAACATTTGCAGCATTCTCTGTGGAGGCATGCATTCACTTTCGGCATTTAAGTTTGTGCTCTTCTTGGTAACAAGGTCGGATACATTTTGAAGTATGCCTAACCATACTTTGCTCCCAATGGAAAACGCATGATCTTTCTTTCTCAGGCATTTTCTTATTTGCACCGCCAAAGTAAACCGTGCGAATAGCAATCCAATTTGCATTAGCCTCATCTGCCATGAAACCTCTAAACTCGGGTTTTTGGAATCCCAGATCCATCACCACCTTGTTAAGCATTCTCCAAAACTCAATCTGTGCATGCTTATTTTCAACTGTAAATTCACATATTGCAAAAGTTAAAAGTTCTCGAACGTAAGGATCATATACATGTGCTGACATAGTAGGCCATCCATCAACTCTATGCACATGGTCAAAGTGTACCCACATATCTTGCAAGTTACCTCCAGGACGCATACGATTCACCAAGTCCACCCCACTACCTGGACCCATTGTAGACATTTTGAAAACATGAGGTTGTTTCTCTACTCCCAACTGGCCTGGAAAAAGAACATTGTGCAGGTATGGGTATCGGCTATTGCTTTTTAATTTCAATATGGACTCAAATCCCATTGAAGTGATGCCCTTGGCTTTCTTGGCTGTTTCCAAAATCTGCTGCACACGACGCTTATTAGAGAGTGGAGTCACTGTGTCAAGGAACGTGACAAATTCATCTTCGTCCAAGGCAGTATTTCTAGAGGAACTTAGCCCCATGAGCCTATCCATTATTAGCTCTTCTGTTGTTACTCTCTCCAATTGTTTGGCTGTTGTCAAAGGATCTAAAGCTACGCGTGCAAGCAAAGCTTGGGAAATAACCTTGTCAGCAACTCTTCTTTTTCCCTCAGCCACTGGATGCTTGTGATAACCAAGATGAAGCACACATCTACTAACAGACTCCTTTTCAATAGGGATGCAATAATAAATGACTGCAGCACAAGCATTTACACATTCTGGCATCTGATGACAATGGACACACACAAGCTTTCCAAATTCTGCTCCAATTAATCCCCTTTGTGGTGCTCGCGATAATCGTCCCTTCCATTGACTCTCATTTGAAAGCTTTGTTCTCAAATGATAACTACAATCAAGATTGACACATCGCAGATGGCCACAGCATCTGCTAAATCGCACGACACCTTTGAACAAATCACTGCTACAAGTCACATATTCTACCCAAGAATGACCATCAAAACGTTGCTCCATACCACTCATACTTGAGTTTTCAGTTTGTGGAGGTAACTCAAAAGCAATATACCCATCATACTGAGATGGGAGCTCAAACACTTGCACAACTTTTTGAACTTGACTCAAAGCCACAACCAGGTTAGTTTGCAGTGGTAGAGTTCTAATGAAGTCAATTACACTCGCACATGGAAGCCACAGGTCGTCTAATTTCTCTTTGATCACTATCGGTGAAACCTT
This sequence comes from Adiantum capillus-veneris, assembly GCF_014529385.1. NCBI lineage: Eukaryota > Viridiplantae > Streptophyta > Polypodiopsida > Polypodiales > Pteridaceae > Adiantum > Adiantum capillus-veneris. The sequence continues at coordinate 45,416,317 of NC_140953.1, forward strand.
TGAGCCATCAACATTAGGCAATAGATAAGAGGTGACAAGAATCTTGTAAAACTGTGAAACTTCGTGGTCAAGGGTGTAAAATAGTTCCCCATCATTGTTCTCTCTGGTTTCAAGATGGCCGGTATCTCCAGACAATGTAAGGGGACATAGAGCGAAATCAACATTTTGAATATCAAAATGCTGCTTAATTGTGGCTACCTTGATCTCTTGGAACCGATTGTCAGATAGAAGAACAAGCTTTTGACCTCTCTGGGTTCCGTAAACAATAAAGTGTCTGCTCATTGCTCCAGATTAGACAGGAAATAGCGAGAAAAAAGAACAGATGTAGTGGGAAAAGAAAGAGAAAAGGTGATACTCGCCACAATAATATGTGTTATTTAGTATAACATTTTTTATATTTTCAAATGTTATCAATATCGTAGTCGGTGCTTGCTTTTTCATGAGCATAAAAAATATTTTAACAATGATTTGTATTTGAAGATCATCCTTGAAAACGTCATAGGTGTCAGAGTCTTAAAGTCGTTACTGACAGCCGTGTCGAGATGAAGTGTTGAAAAATACAATATACCTGTAACGTGGAAATAATTGCAGACTAAAAATAATACAATTCAAAAAAATCATACTTAAACTTATCAATTTTTTATTTTTTTTTAGAGCATTTAGTAGTGATTCTAAGTGGACTATAGTATTTTCTTGTTTAAATCTGTGAAAAATATTGCCTTAACATATTAAAATTTGAAAAAAATATCGCTAACTTTTAAATATTTTCCTTTTTTCACGCATTAAATAGTGATTCTAAATGAACACAAGCTAGATTTTATTGCTCCAATTTCCTTGCTCACTCACAGCTCTTCTTGCCTTTGTGGGCGTCCGGCCAAGTTTGAATCTAACATCTATCCTATTGAACCTAATTAATTTGGCTACTGTTGGCGCACAGAGCTCGGGCCATACCTGCGCATGCTCGCCGCCTCCAACCATAGTGCTTGTTGCGGGTAAGTGAACCTCTTCAATCGCTTGCTACTCTTGCAGTTTATATCAATTCCTTGAATGTTATTTCTCCCTCCTGCTGCTCCTCAGCCCGCACGTATTCCAATGGGCAAAGGGCTGGTTCGGTGCTCCAACCAATCCGCGCCGGCGCGGACTGGTTGGAGCACCGAACCAGCCCTTTGCCCATTGGAATACGTGCGGGCTGAGGAGCAGCAGGAGGGCGAAATTTTTGGCCAAATCTATTCTGCAAGATGGTTGATTTGCGCTGCAGTTTGGAGTTTTGATGCTTGGAATTGCAAAATTAACGTTGTTTAGTATTGCGCAGCATATTGAAGTTCAATGCTTGGCAAAGTATGATGCGCTGCAGTTGATCCTGCGCATGGTCGCCACCTCCCTCGAGTCTGCATACTGCCTATAAGAAAGCAAGTCTAACGCCTGTCTAGTGGGTAATATGCCGCCTGTCTACTGCTCCTGGGCCCGTGAGAACGCCTATGCACTAAGGGCTGGTTCAGTGCTGCAACCAGTCCGCGCCGGCGCGGACTGGTTGCAGCACTGAACCAGCCCTTGTTGCATTTGCGTTCTCGCGGGCCGAGGAGCAGTAGACAGGCTTTTTTTTTAATGCAAATTGAGTCCGTTTGCGAAATTAACATCGCTGCAGATTTTAATATTAACAGCGCTGTGACATAAGGATTTCTGCGAATGAAGCGCATTAGTGAAGCCAGTGCTTTTGTCTGGGCACCTGCACGGTACAGGATGGTGATTTTGTACTCCTTTTATTCATCAACTAGCATAGACTTTTGATGGTATAAAGAATGATGCCAATTTTTAAAACCTAATGCAATGAGAACAACAAAGGGAGAGTGCAAAGTTGAATTATATGCAGTGAGAGAACATCATCGACTCGATACTAATTCTATCGTCAATACACTTTCTCGGAGTTATTTCTTCCATTCCACGGCCTGCTACGACAAGGAGATGCCACCTCGTAAACGACCCCCAACTAGGTGCACCCTTTATAACAAATCCTCAACGTCTTGTTGAAGCCAATGGCCATTCGGTTTCACGGAGTCCGGAATGCTGCTAGAACCAGTCCGCGCCGGCGCGGACTGGTTCTAGCAGCATTCCGGACTCCGTGAAACCGAATGGCCATTGGCTTCAACAAGACGTTGAGGATTTTTTTGATAAATTTTCTATGAAAATGTTGTTATTATGTGATTGCATTGACTATGAGACGTCTTGCTCAGTGTTGAGATGCCAAAAAAGAAAAAGGCCCCAGTCCAACTATTGGAGTTAGACAGCTGTCGGAACCGGCGCGGAACAGTTCCGACAGCTGTCCAACTCCAACAGCAGGACCGGGACCTTTTTTTGCTAAAATTTTTTGATATGATAATAATTTACGACAATGTCCTTTTAAGTGTAAGGTATATTATATGTTGCTTAGAATTGTTTGGTTCAGTATATTTTGTGTGAAGTCGCTTGTCTACAATTTAAGTGGTTAGTATGGATTGGTACTGACAAAAGAAAGGAACATATTCATTAGGGTAGGCAATTTGTATGTTTAGTCTTTGATCTAGGTAATAGGATGAAATATTTTGGGTTTGATTCTAGAAAAAAGTAGATAAATTCTAGATCTAGATTAATTTGAGTTTGTAAATTTATCTGTAGTCCTGCAACTGGGAGATGTTCTCGTCGAAAGGGCAAAGAGGCTATGCCTCTTGTTCCTATATGCAGTGATCAGGTCAGCTCTGTGGCAGTCACAGAAGACTTCGATGACAATGATTTTATTGGTGATGAGAGCGAGAGTGCCGACATTGGATTAGGATCAATGAATGAAGTTGATGCTCAAATAGCTAGACAAGAGGTAGCTTTGGAATTGGTTCCATTTCATATTGCCCCTGAAGTTGGGCCGTCTGTTGATGATGTGGATGATAGTCATTTGCATATGGATAGAGGAGAGGACATTCTCAAAACCACCAGGGTTTTTAGTTGTTTTGAGTGTCCTCTAGTTCCTTTGTGTAGACTCATTCCATATGCTCGTGTACGTGGCCTCAGATCAGATGTTTCTGGCTTGAAGGCTGCATTTTCCAGAGAAGGTTACATAAAGGAAAAAGGTGCTTTTATAGTTTCACTGCAAACATGCCACAAGGAACAGACATTGTTGACAGGTAATCATTGTTGTTTCAAAGTAATTTTATGGATTGACATGTTGCTTTTTCTTTAGAATGTTTAAGGTTCTTTTGGAGTCTTATTTATTTTTTGAAATAGATGATATTGTTGAGACATGGGACCCACTTTGGAAAGACATAAATAAAGAGTATGAAGAGGAGTTAGCTTTGTAGCCACAACTAGAGTCACTGCTTGGTAGAATGTTCTACGTGTGGGAAGGCAATCACAGGACAGTAGCTTGGCAAGCAGCTGTTAGAGAAATGTTTTCCAATAGCAGAGAGAAGCATTGTAGGGTCTTGTGTACTATCATTGACCCCACAAAGGTTTCCGAAATAGCATTATTGACGAGCTTGCAACGCATGAATTTGTGAGTGACACTATACTCTTGTTATTAGGTAAGATTTAAATGATTGAAGGTTGACTAACTTACTAATATTTTCATCAGTATGAACACTCATGCTTTAGTATCTTCTCATCTAAGAGATGAGTTGGTGAATTGTGCAAACATTTGCTCTTCGGATCATGAAGATTACCTTCGTGCATTACCGGAGAATGACCAGAAATTGATCGACACTTTGCGCAAGAGAACCACAAAGGGAGAAGAGCCATGGCATCCTCTTACACGAAGATATCTAGCTAGGCTTCTTTTTGATGTAAGTGTGTTTGACATTGGATCTCTTTTTTGTATGCTTTATCTGAAGCTGTTTGTTTTAAAAAGTAGTAGTTTATTTTGAAGGATCAAATGTCAAAAGAACTATACACTAAGCTAGAGAGCAAGAAATCATTGCTTTCTAAAGAGGACTTGAAAAAAGAAGAGACTAAGATCATGAATGATCTTTATTATAAATATTCAGATCGTGTAGGGAAGGTATATAACAATCTCTTGGTGTTTTTTTTAATACATGGTAGGATGCAATTTTATTTTAATTGAATAATGTCCTTGTTTGGTAGATTCTCAATATTGTTGATCCAAGGTTAGGAAAGGATTGGTTTGATCGTGTGATGAGCCTTCAATGGGGGGAAGATAGTTGGGCCACTCTAGAGAAACTTAACTTGATTGCTCTACATGATGCTTCCATAGAAAATAAAAACCTCTGGGTGTCCTTACTAGAGGCAAGCAAGATCACTCGTGCTGCTTATTGCATGGTGAAAGGAGACCACAAGTTTCGAGGGTGAGCATCTTTATGCAAATGGTTTATGATTGAACTTGTGAATGTTAATAAGAAGTTTGATTCTTCTCTTGCATGCTTGGTGTGAAAGGTGGCTAAAACGAGAGGGAGCTTTGCAAAGGATCTTAGAAAAATCTAAGAAGCTTCTTGTGGACTATGTGGATGTGCCTGGAGGGATTGATATTCCTCCCTCGTGCACCATGGATATGTTTTACACGGAGATTGTGGTGGAGGGAAGAAAATTCTTATTCCCTCTTGAGGTGGCTTTGGAAAACAAAACGAAGGATGTAGAGTTGCAAGCCTTAAAGAGGATTGACTATTGCCGCATGGCTTCTTAGCGACTGGTTTACAGGTAGATAATGATTTGACTATTTTTGTATCATAATATGTGCTTCAACTAATATAGGGTATGCATTCCTTTTTTGAGTTTAGAATAATTCTTTGTTGTCTTTTGTAGATACTTTGCTCACCTCTTGACCATGCATCACATTGCTGCGATACCTGTTCTTGCACGCTCTTGGACACACATTGAGAGCGGTGAGGGATGCATGTATCCACCAACCATGCATCAGCTCTCACAGTGGGAGCTTGATCATTGCCCTTGGTGGATTGACATGGATAGAGGCCATGTCCTTGCTAGAGAGAGAGAATTGCATAATGTGCAGTTTAGAGGAGCCGCATCTACGGATCTTCCACCACCCAAAGCCACAGATGTTGCTGATCCATCTTCTCAATCTCTACCATCTCGTCCACCTACTTGAACTTGTGAGTTAGATTCATTCTCACTTTCTATGTGTCCTACACTTTGCTAATTTAAGAATTATTAATAATTTTGACACTTTTTTCTAAATTTAAGCAAAAAGCTTTTTGGATAAGAATCAGAATGCATCTGCTACTACAGACCATGTGATTGATGATCTGCCGTCTATCTTAGGTATAATCTTGTTTTTTATTGGAGTCTTGTTGTTGCAGCTCTATTGTATTACTCATATTTATATAGATAATGTGTTTGCTCATGTAGAGAGTGGGGGCACACAGAGATTGCGACGTGCCCTACATTTTGTGTATGCACCATTGCCTATTCAGCCTGTTGTGCAGAATGGTTGCAGTGATAGTAGGTGTGTTGCTTTGCATGGTGACTATATTGCGATTGCTGGGGATTTTCGTAGCGGCGTGCAGTCTAGATCATGGATTCTTGTACACGAGCATATGACTAGAGCTCGATCCACAGATATTACATATCGGAGGAGTGGTAGATCAGTGTCATGGGCAGCTGACTTTATCTTTGTTGACTTACCTTTTGGAGGCTTTCTACACTCACCATCACCTCAACCTACATGGGATACATGTACAGAGGATCATGTACGATCAATTATTCATTTGAGCCATAGTACCTTGGCGGACTCGGGGTGGCTACTTGTGATGGCGCCTCTTGCAGGTAACAAAATTAGTCCTAGATATTGATATTGTCATTAATATGTTCAGTTTTAATCATTGATGGATTTTGTCCTTGTAGGAGACACAGTCTTTTGGGTTGAGCGATTTTGCAGGGCATCGGAGTTGATTATTCATCGACGTGTGGTGGTTTTGCATCATGCACCTTATGGATATGTAGAGTCATCCGGCGAGCGACATGAGGTGATCACTCTATTTATAATTTCATGGTAAGTAAGCGCCAATGTGCAGCTTTTGAAATTGGTTTTTTTGCTTCCTTGTAGTGCGACACTTCTATCATGTTCTTGGTCCACAGGCATGGACCACCCCCACCACTTTACATTGCAAAGAGTGCTTCTTTGTTTCATGCACTAGGGATGAGTGCGATGGATAGCACTATGCGCCACTATTTGCCAGATTCAGGTCGAGTCCTTATGGATTCCGGATTGCCATGGAGAGGGTCTGCACAGAAGAGCCATACTTTTGTGGCATGCTTTATTGAGTTGTTGTGTCGTCCTGGGGGGTTGTGCCTTGAGTTTGGATGTGGGACGGCTCCTATTTTGACAGGTTGTTTGGTCTCTGGCCGTGCATGTGCATCTCTAGATTTTGATGAGGCACTTGTTTCTACTTGCTTGCAGCCCTTGCTTCGACCAAGGAAGCGAGGGAGAGAGGATGCGACCACATCCATAGATGTGGTGGACGACGGAGACCGTCCCGTGGGTGGGAACCCTTTTGATGATTTGTGAGATTCCCATTCTCGACTTACCACAAGACATTCATAGTGTTTTTCTTTTGTTTGGGTTATATTAGTAGACATTTATGGTTGATTATCTTTTTGTTGTCTTCCAAAACATTGTATGATTCATGGATAGACATTGCTATTACCACTTGTAGATTTTTTTGCATATGAATTTATGGTTCATGGTTGTTTTGTTGAATTGAAATTTTGTGTGTATTTTGTTTCATTGAAGTGCATTACCTGAATATATCGAGGCGGAGGCGAGACACATGACATTGGACCCACGTTACGATGGTCGTTCAAAAGATAGGCCTCGAAGACGGCATCTCTTCATAGATGATGAGTGTGCTTCAAGTTAATAATTTGTATGTATCCGATGGTATAATGTGGTTTGGACTATTGATCCAGAGTGCAGTTTAGTAATGTTTTTTAGCATTTCTTTCTCACAGGAAGTCCCACATATTTTTTTGGGTACCTTCTCATGTCTATCTCTCGTGTATACCAGGATGTCTCCACAATAGAGTGACTTTGTTTTTGTGTGTGTGTGTGTGTGTGTGTGTGTGTGTGTGTGTGTGTGTGTGTGAGAGAGAGAGAGAGAGAGAGAGAGAGAGAGAGAGAAGCCTCATTGGGTTGGCACACAACCATCTAGTGCAACTACTTTTTAGTTTTTGCGAAAAAGAATGTAAATTTAATTTCATCCATTTTTTAAACCAGTTTTCTTCTTGAAAACTAGTTTGTCTTTTGACTTTTAAGCTAGTGATAATATGTTAAAGTTTATTTTTTCAGAAACCTCTAGTTATAGCAGTGGTCTAGTATTATGACCCTAGGAGCCTTGGAGGAGCATCATAGGGAATGTATGTGATGTTTCATTGTCGCAGCTCCATGAAAAATCAAGAAGAAGTAGTGGTAGTAAGTGGTGTGGCTACATTTGTGCTAGTAGAGTGACCTATTGTCAACTCATATGGTAGAGTTTGAACAAAAGTTATTTAATTAAATCTGGCACTCAATGTATGGCAACCATAGGTCTCTCGCCTAAGGATAGTGTTCAATTGTATTCTTTCTGATGGGTCTTGCTCGGCTTTACCATTCGCTCGGTAAATTTCGCTCAGTCTATTGTAAGACTCACTTTGATTGATACGCCAAGTACAACACCTTCTTTGATTAGAGTTGATCTTCCAAGGATAGCGTACAAGAATGGCTAGTCTTCCTCTAGGAGAAAGTGAAGGCTTGGGCTTATGTTAATGGGGCTAAGTACAATTAGGCATTACTACTCACTCCCTAAGAATTCCTCTCATCAATGGCTTGAATGCTTGAGTTTCTTTTCAAGGAAGAAGAGGTCCCCTTTTATAGGTGAAGGGAACCCCCAAGGGTTTACACAAGAAGAGAGGAGCCAGTGTGAATAGGAATTGGAAAAGTTGGAAATGAGATGTCCTTGCATGATGTGGGCAGACTAGGGTCCAGTATTTTGATCATATCTCCTCAACCGTGGCTCCAAATAAAAAAGTAAAAATATGGACAGAAACTTCAGCTCATTAGCTACGATTTTGATTTTAAAATCATTTTCCAATTCGGATTGGAACCTTGTGTAAAAAATTCATCAAAATAGGGTCCATTTCTGGCAGCAAAAGTCTTCTCGTGGTCCCCTTAGCCTAGACTTTCATTTAATTCCAAAGGACACCTCATGCCATATGAAAGCATGACATTGCTCCTTGACAAAGTTTTGTAATCATGCTTGCAATAATGCATTGAAATAAGTGTATCTTTGAAATCATGCCACCTAGTGTCCCACTAGGATTTGATTCCCTCCTAGTAGCTATTTAAAAAGAAATATAAGAAAAGTATAAAAAATACATAGAATATATATATATTGGAGTTTACCCTAGATATAGGATCTAGCTAGGGTGTGAGATGATAATGAAATAGTAGAAATAAAGAATCAATGCTTTTTGCCCCAAGTTAAAGAGGCGGAGCTATTGATGCTTTTCCCATAGTATTTTCTGATGGTAAAGTAAGGATAGGTTACCCTTGAGAAAAATAATAGGATGAGATAGAAGGCTTATTATTATACTTAAATATGCATATGTACATTATAGGAAAGATAATTATGTATCTAAAAAGTTACAAGATAGATATTGTAGCATGCGTTCCCACTATGTACGTGTCACAGCACGACATCCACCCCCTCTAAACCTGCACATCCTCCGGTATGTGCCACATTATTTCTTTGTAAGATCAGCCCTCTTGTACATCTTCCTTGCTTTCTTCTTCACTGGATGATTCCAAAGCTTCATCTTTACTTTGATCTTTACCTGTGGTTTGCTCTTCTTCCTCATCAACATCTTCTGGATCATTGTCTCCTCTTCTCTTGAACATTTTGATCCTTTTTCCTGCAATGGGAATCTTTACTTCTGTACCATCTAGTTCAGACAAGTTGTAAGAAGCATTTTCATGCACATGCATTACAATGTACGATCCAAACCATCTTTTTGAAAACTTACGCATGACTGTGTGCTTGTTATTAAGGCTACTATCATACACCAAAACCCAATCACCTTTGTCAATTGCTTTGCTCCTGAGTCGATGTCGCTTATCAAAGTAGTCCTTGTTTTTCAACCTTGCATTTTTGAGTCGTTCTTTTGCAGCTTCAATGTCTCCAGGTCTTCTCTCTAGCTGCCTTATACGCAGTGCAAGGAGATCTTCCCTGCTAAGCCCCTCTTGCCAAGGTAGTACATTCCATGTGGGAATTGTATCTTCAATCGGCATCACTGGCTTTTGACCATACATTAGCTCCGTAGGCATGTAGCCAGTTACTGAGCTATGTGTTGTATGATCAGCCCATAAAGCATATGGTAATTGTTTTGGCCACTCACCAACTCTTCCTTCACAAGCCTTGGCCAAAGCTTTGATGATAGGAGGATGCCCTCTTTCACTCTTTCCATTGCCTTCAGGGTTGTAAGCTGTAGTAAGAGAAAGCTTAATTCCTAATCTAGAAAAGAACTCCCTTGCTTCTTCGGCATCCAGCTCACCTCTATCTGCAGTGATCTTTCCCACACAACCATAACGGCAAATCACCTCATCAAGAAGGAATCTGCACACAGCTTCTGTGGTTTTAGCTCTTAATGCTCTTCCTTCAACCTGATTAGTTAGGTCTTCTCGTGCAAGAACCAAGTATCTCATCTGCCAGAGTCCTAAAGGCATTGTGACTAGATCCACAACCCATTTATAGTGCATGGCTAGTGGATATGTAGGGTGCAATCCATCACGATGTCGAACATTTGAATACATTTGACAAGTTACACATGACTCTACAAACTAAGATACATCTTTATACATACCCTTCCACCAGTATTTTTCTTTCAACTTGGAGAAGGTTGCACACACACCCCTGTGTCCAGCCCATAGACTCTCATGAAACTCTTGCATGAGCTTTACTTGAGTCTCTTTTTTGCATATAACCCGTTGTGGTGTAGCACCCTTTTGTTTAGGATGCTTCCACAAGTAACCATCCCTCAAAAAGTACCCATATGCTTTCCTATGTATCCTCTTGAATTCTTGTTCAGACCAATCATCCTGTTTTGTTAGAGTACTCAAGTAGTTTCCAATAGAAATCCAATCACCTTCATAAAGATATTTCAAGAACAATTCAAGTGAATTATTCATGCAGACATTGTTACCTTTGACATGAGAGATAGAATAGAACTTTGTACCTACATCATCTCCCTCATCAATCATTTGTGACCCATCTTCATACCTTGCCCTTGATAGCATCTCTGCCACTGTATTTTCTTTACCTGCAATGTGCTTAAACTCAGGATTTAAGGACTTAATGTAGGCAATCCACCGCAACATAGCAATGTCTGGAGTTGAGCAGCTTGTAATCATCCCAAGAAGTGGTAGACGATCTGTTTCTACAACCACACATGCACCAATTAGGTACTCTTTCCCACTTTTCAAGGCTGTAACCATACCCCATAACTCTCTCTTTATCCGTGGATAGTTTCTTTGGCGAGCACTTAGCACCTTTGCTCCAAATCTTACCACATACCTGTGTCCTTCTTTGTCATCTTGCCCTATCGCCCATCCAATCCCTGTAGGACTAGTGTCTACTGTCACAATTACTGGCCTTTGACACTCATAGTCTACCTTTCTCAAAGTTGTTGCTGACTAGAGCAACTCCTTTAGCTTTTTCATGGATTTTACATGTGCTTCTGTCCATTTAAACTTCTGATTCTTTCTAAGCAGCTGATAAAGAGGATCAGCTACATGTGCATAATGTGGAATCCAAATAACATAGAAGACACATGCTCCCAGAAACCTTCTAACCTCAGTGATGCTAGTGCACGTTTCTTTCATTCTTTGGATGGCATCTACCTTTGTTGGACAAGGTTTCCTACCATATGGCCTGCACATGTGCCCCACAATAAGCACTTCATTGACACCAAACATAGACTTTTTCCCTGACAATGTAAGATTCACTTCTTCCAACCTAGACAAAATTTTATCACAATCATTTATGTGATTTACCACAAACCTGCGACATCCCTTGAGATCCAAAGCTTCATCTTTGTCACTTTCTTCACATCCTTTGATAGGCAAATCATCAATGAAAAGCATTGTGATTTGAGGAATAAAGTCACATAAGACCTTATTCATCCCATTCATCATATGTGCAACCGAGTTGGTTGCTCCCTGTGGCAAGGTACACATCCTTACCAAACCCAAAGGTGTCCTCATGGTTGTCAAGTCTTTGCTTTCGATTGCAAGCTGAAATTGATCATACTCTGAGTAGAGATCCCCCATTGAGTAGATTGCCCTCCCTGCAAATGCCTCTGCAAACTCATCCACAATTGGACCTGTACCTACATTTCTAATTGTCACCTTGTTCACTGGTTGCATATCTTGGATAAAGCGTAGAGAACCATTCTTCTTCGGAACTGTGAACCACCTGTTTGAGTATGGAGCACAAGAAGGCTCCAAGATTCCCATTTTGATTTTCTCATTCAGTAGCTATACTAACTTTGGCAAATGAGCCTTTGGAACCGGAATAGGCCGCAGATTCCAAGGCACATGAGGTATTGTGAAAATTACCATAGGAGCTACAATAGAAGGATCAACACATCCTATCTCATGTGGCTCAAATGCAAAAGCCATACCATGCTTTGAAAGCATTTCTTTGAAGCACTTTGTCTCCTCCTGTGTTAGAAACTCCTTGCGACCAATCTGCAAGTCTTGGAAAGACTCCTTTGTGAAGGTATGCCCAATCTTTTTAGGATTCCTCAAACTTGGTTGTAAAGAAGCCTGCTCAATCTTTTCCATGTTGTTGGGTGGTAAGGGTGAAGCTACTGGTTTCACCTTCTTTGCTACACTCTTGTATTTAGTTTCAACATGGACTTCTAGGCCAACTGTTTGGCTTTCTTTAAAGGCTTCTATTACTTGATACATTTCCATAGAGCAAACTTCCACAACTTCATTTTCAAGATGCAAATTAGACCCCATTATAGCATCAAGCTCACCCATAGTATCTACAAAAGAAACTCGTTCACACAAACCCAAAACATTTTCAGTAGACTCTAGCAACCCACTCTTTTTCATGCCTATTTGTACATTATGCACATATTGCCTCTCCCATCTCTTCAAATCTTCAAGTTTTGTAAAACATACTGATCCATTCTTTGTTACCAAGGAGCTCGTTGAAAACGCTTCACCTATTTTTGGATCAGGCAAGACCCTTTTTCTTTCTGTACCACTGCAATCCCGCTTTACAATGGTACTTGGCCAAAACCCATCATTTCTCTATGATCATGAAACTCTTTGCTCACCTTTGGTAGAGGATGTTCTCTGAGGTTGTCACGATTTCTTTCATGGTTCACACAAACTGTGAGAAATTGGACAGCTCGTTTACCATCTTTGCTACGTATCCTAGCATATGCTGAACCATCATCCATTACCTTTGTTTCCATTCGAACTCCCACAATGTAGGGCTATCCAAGGATGAGATGATATGAAAATGTATCCTGTACAAAGAAGTTTTGGTCAATCTTTACATCACCTATTGTTACCTTCACACCTGGACATGCTGCATACAATTCACCGGATGAATTGTTTGCCACTTTTACCATCCAGCCATGATCTGTGTCCATCGGCCATTTGCACTTGTTGTAGAGACTCTTTGACATTATGTTTATTTCTGAACCATGGTCAATCAAGGCAACAAATGGCTCTTCAAGATCACCTACCTTGACCAAAGTTTCTGTAGTAGCCCTTGCCCAATGACTCCGTGAATAGTAACTCCTAGGAATATCTTCAACTTCTTCATCATCATTTGAGAAATGCACTTGCTTCACTCTCCCACTAGATTGGTAGCATCCTACCACATCTCCATCATTCTCCTTATTTTGCAGTTGCATCCCTTGTGTCTTTGAGGTTTCCCCTTCAACTTGTGGACGAGAAACTTCAGCAAGGGTTTGCCTCTTCCTCTTGATGATGTCAATGATCTCCTCATGGAATTCACGCTTTGCAATGCCAAGAACTTCTCCCAGAGTAAACTCAATCTTGCTATTCAAGATCCTTTCCTCCAAGACTTTCTTTAAATCTGTAGCAACCTCAATATCAGATTGTAGTTTATAAGTTGGGCCTTTTTTCTTACCTTTTGTTGGCTCTTTCTTCTTTCCTGTTGTAGACTCCTCCATGAGTACTTCAGGTGGAGATGCTCCTTGTGTTGAGGGTGTTTGAGAAGGCATTGAGTCGCTTCTTCCTCCACCTCTAGAAGCTCTTTTTGATGGTCCTTCATCAGCATTCTCACGTCTGCGCTTCTCTTCTACAATCGCCTCATTTTGTTGGCATTTTGTAATGTAGGCATGCACTGACAATGAGTCCACTGGATCATTCCATCCTGTTTCTAGACGTATGCAATCACCTACTTCATGTAGAATCTCTTTTGTAAGCTTTCCCTTTTTAGCTAATTGCATGACATTTGGCCAAATTTAACCATGATGGTCACTCACCTCTTCATCACAAAAATGTTCAATTTTTACTCCATAAGTAGCTGCCTCAACTGAAGAGGTGGCATGCTTAGTTGCCATATCTTCAACTAAGGTTTGCATTCCCCCCTTCCCAAAGTTAGTTCTCAAGGGTAGACCTGTCTCTCTTAAGTGGATTTTACCATCCTTAAAAAAGACAACATCTTTTGACAAAGCATCACTAAAATCATCACAATCCCTTCTTACATGCTCTGTACTATCACACCAAATACATCTATTAACAAACCCTTCTTTGGGATGTTGTCTTTGCTTAGGAAGTGGCCCTAATGGTTGGCCTTTTTCTTCAAGCTTTGCAAACTTCACCTTCAAGTCACGCATTCCCTTCACAAGCTCATCTAGCATGGACTCATCAAACTTAGGAGCGATAAAAGTAGGCTTTACCATTTTGTCAGAAGTTGAGGTGGAAGGACTTGTAGTGTTTACTACCATCTTGTCCCTTCTTCTTTGTCGTTTGGCAAGCAGTGAGACAGCACCTTCAACCTCATTCCAGTCGGTCTTTAGTCCTTGCTCAGCATCTTTATCTTCAAGAAGAAGCTCCAAATTTTCTTGAAACTCTTTACCTGCAGCTTGTAAGAAAATATATGTCTTCTCTGCATCTAGTGTGGCCCTTTCTATCCTGGTGAGTTGTGCATAGCGCCGCTCAAATTCCCTAAGTATCTCTGTTATTGATAGTCCTTGCTTTGGCTTGACTACCCATTCTAAGAATGTCCTTTTGGTCACTCTCTCAGAGTCCTCCATGAAATATTCCTCCTTTAAAGCTACTTTGAGTTCTTCCCAATTTCTCCCATGCCCATCTTTAATTACCCTAACATGCTCCCTAAATTCTAGAGCAACAACTAGCTCAAAGCTTTGAATCATCTCACCTTCTGACACGCGATGCAGCTCCATCTCCTTCACATACTCGCGTAAGTACTTGGTTACATCTTTGCCATTGAACTGATCCATTCTATTGACGACTGCTTGTATGGACTTCGTTGCTGAAATCTCCCTTCTTTCAATGGCATGTTGTTGTTGCATGAACATTGCAAATGCTTGAAACATTTGCATTGTTGCTGGGTCAAAATGCATACCCTGTTGCTCAACATGATCACCCATGGTTACCCACAAAATCTCACCCTAGCAGTTTCACGTCGGGTTCACCAAAAATATGTCGAGAAATTTGCGGTCTTGCCAGGAAAGCACCGGGCTTATGGCTGTGAGAGTTTGTGAGAGAACTCAACAAAAACTATATGAAAGAGTTAAACCATAGATGCCATGAAGACTAGGGTTTGGAAAGAAGTGCAATCAAAGAAGATTCACTCTTTCTCTTTTGCACTCACACACACAAAGAAAGAACACAAAAGAGAATGTCAAAACAATACGAAAATGAAAACATCAAGGCTATGATCATATCGTATCATGGGTAATATGAAAGGGTTAATAGATGAGTTAATGGCATTCAATCTTGGCTGACCAAATAGGCTACGAATTGTTCTTTGGAATTGTAGTTTTGTGCTTACCATAATATATATATTTTGTCTAGTGATTGAGATTAATTGTGTGTACAAATCCTCTTGGTTCATAGCAAGATAACTACGCTTACATCAAAAGAAAATTTATAGTCTATGAGAGGTAGTATGATGGGATCCGGTGATAGAAGTATTTCATTAAGCCTTTCTGGGCCAAAGAGAAACACTATACGTTGTTGAAAGTGTATTTTTCGGCTAATCCATACGTTAATTCTAATAGATTTTACAGAGTGAAAGCGATAGAAATGATCATCATGTGGGTTATTCATCTAGGATAGTATGTGAGAAATGTAGATATGAGAGAAGTGAAGAGATGAGAAGTTTCCCTCCCAAGCCCTATTCTTGCCCGTAGGCAATAAGGATACTGCGGGGAGAGATGTACCTATAGAAAAGAGAACCTAGAATTTGCAGAGAGGATGAATTACTAAGAATGAGAGAGATAGGTTTGGTTAAGGAGATGAGATTAGATACATATACATATATATATATATATATATATATATATATATATATATATATATATATATATATATATATATATATATATATATATATATATATATGTATGTCGGAATAGAGATGAAAAAGAAAACAACAAGAAATCAAGAAAACATCAATGTAGAATACATCTTACTTGACAAACCCTTCGGCACCATTATTGATGGAGAGAGAAGAAGAGGGGAGCGCTCCACTTTGATTGATACGCCAAGTACAACACCTTCTTTGATTAGAGTTGATCTTCCAAGGATAGCATACAAGAATGGCTAGTCTTCCTCTAGGAGAAAGTGTAGGCTTGGGCTTATGTTAATGGGGCTAAGTACAATTAGGCATTACTACTCACTCCCTCAAGAATTCCTCTCATCAATGGCTTGAATGCTTGAGTTTCTTTTCAAGGAAGAAGAGGTCCCCTTTTATAGGTGAAGGGAACCCCCAAGGGTTTACACAAGAAGAGAGGAGCCAGTGTGAATAGGAATTGGAAAAGTTGGAAATGAGATGTCCTTGCATGATGTGGGCAGACTAGGGTCCAGTATTTTGATCATATCTCCTCAACCGTGGCTCCAAATAAAAAAGTAAAAATATGGACAGAAACTTCAGCTCATTAGCTACGATTTTGATTTTAAAATCATTTTCCAATTCGGATTGGAACCTTGTGTAAAAAATTCATCAAAATAGGGTCCATTTCTGGCAGCAAAAGTCTTCTCGTGGTCCCCTTAGCCTAGACTTTCATTTAATTCCAAAGGACACCTCATGCCATATGAAAGCATGACATTGCTCCTTGACAAAGTTTTGTAATCATGCTTGCAATAATGCATTGAAATAAGTGTATCTTTGAAATCATGCCACCTAGTGTCCCACTAGGATTTGATTCCCTCCTAGTAGCTATTTAAAAAGAAATATAAGAAAAGTATAAAAAATACATAGAATATATATATATTGGAGTTTACCCTAGATATAGGATCTAGCTAGGGTGTGAGATGATAATGAAATAGTAGAAATAAAGAATCAATGCTTTTTGCCCCAAGTTAAAGAGGCGGAGCTATTGATGCTTTTCCCATAGTATTTTCTGATGGTAAAGTAAGGATAGGTTACCCTTGAGAAAAATAATAGGATGAGATAGAAGGCTTATTATTATACTTAAATATGCATATGTACATTATAGGAAAGATAATTATGTATCTAAAAAGTTACAAGATAGATATTGTAGCATGCGTTCCCACTATGTACGTGTCACAGCACGACAACGGATGTGAGGAACAATGGTGCGCTTCACAGATAACGCAATCAATGCATGAGCCTACACATCCTTAATATCCCAACGAGATTGTTCTGCCGTAGGCAAAACAACTCTAACAGCAGCAATCCTTGCAGCAAGACCTGCAACATCCTCAACATCGCGTACATCCTCAAAACCAGGACGTACATGCGAATGCTTGCCAAAGCTCACTAAAATCCGAGAAAGTGAGCAGGCGTGCACTAGAGCAGCTGGCGATTAAGCCAGGGAGGATGCAACCTGCTTTGATACCAATTGTTGGAATTAGGGTTGCAGAGAAGCACACACGGCTTGGAGAAGACGAAGGAAGCTCAAGGCACATAATAGAGAGTGTATTACTTAGTGTGCAATGCAAAGATAGATAGCCCTAGAGTGATGGGCGTATACACAATGCTTGGGGGAAAAAACCTCCTAAAGAGGGAAAAACTGCCCCGGCGGTCCTAGTGTGTTCACACACATCACTACCACATGTATATGGTAACAAACATCTTGTTTAGAGTCTCAAAATCACATCTTTCCACTATGTCGAACCATGTAGCCGCGTCATCTTTCAAAATCGGTCCAAATCCCGCAAATTGTATCACAAAATTTGAAACTTCCTCTGCTCTAATTACTCTTTTAAAAGCCGCTACGTGATCTCTCGGATCTTTATCTCCGGAGTATTTCCTATTTACCCATTTTTGGACTTGGGATGGTCTAACTCGTCGATTGTCTACAACTCTAACCATAGACTCTCCCAATTCTACTCTCGCTTCAAGCCTTCTACTATGGCTAGGTTCTTCTTCAAAGGAATTGGTCGTTTTCTTGGAGATTGGTCCTTGAGCAAGCACGCATGCCATCTTTGTGATCATTTCATCTCGTTATTGCTCTAGGAGGGAATCTAGGTGGCTCCCTCTTTGGAATTCTCATAGGAATCCTCGTGTTTGGTGGAGATATTTGTGGTTCTTCATTGACCAAATATCCACCTATGTCTAATGCAGTCCATGGATTTGTGCTTTCTATAGCTCTGTATTCTCGTCCATACTTGTCAACAACTATAGACTTCCATTGATAGTCGACTCCGTATGTGTAGACATATAAGATTTTGTAATTTGTTAGCTCCTTTGGGTATGGCTGTGAGCACTTATAAAGGTTGACCTCACTGCCGTCAATATATATATACAATCCTTCACTTGCTACAAACGAGAGAGTGGCTACCCTGCGAAATACGTGAAATAACACAATAAACAACATAAAACAGACTAATCGGCATACGTGGCACAATCACGTGGTCGCCTGATCGCAAGATACACGAACAGAGAGAGACAGAGAGCGAGAGAGATTGAGAGAGCACGTGCAGGTGCACCTCCTAGAGCGGAGTGCTACGTCGGCATGGCGAGAGAGAAGAGAGGAGAGATGAGAAGAGCAACACAGACACTGGGTGCAATCTCCCCCCGTGCAAGAGTGACCATTTCACTCTTGCACGTATTTGTTTTATAGATTTCTTAAATGGTCAATTGTGAGTACAAACTGGCCGGCCGGTCATAAATGGCCGAAGCTCATAAAGAGCACTTGAATAATACATGAAATATATTTCCGTATGCATAGGCCTAGCTCAGTCCAGCCTTTTCCACCTGTGAGCTGCAATAATTAATAGAAATATCAATTCCATTACATACCTCTCCGTTGGAAAGCACCTGTCCTCAGTTGCGAAGATAAAAATCTGCAAACAATACTTGTCAAAAACAGTGATTAGTATGTTGTGTCAAAAACATCACATAATAAAAGAAAAATTTATGAAACTAAACAACATTAGCTTATGCCTATCGTCATCCACATACTACCTATTCTAGTGTCCCATACCACTAGAATAAGCAGTATATGTCATACCCTGATGAATCCGGATATCATTGGTCACACTCATCATTATATAAATCAATTCTCATCAATCTCAAGTTCACTTCCATAAAGACTGCCGCGACATAAAATCATCATATATCAATTTCAAATCCAAATCCAAATCCAAATCGAAAATATCTTTCATTTTCTATACCCGGGTAACAAAATCATACCAATCACAATGGTGGCCAGCCACTGTAGCATGATTTGTGAGCGGTATTGCCTCAACCGACGAGTCTACAACAATAAAACGTGCTGCCTAAATCGGGGAATTTGCACTAATGCTGCCTAAATCGGCGAATCTGTATTTGATATTGTTTTAAAATTAGGAATTTACAATGTATCCATGTGCTGCCTAAATCAACGGATTTGCACCAAGATGAATATTTACACACTGTCTAAATCGGCGAATCTGTGTGTCCGTGACTAATGGACCAGGGTAGATATAAAAATATAACAATATTCATAGGTGTAAGACCAATTTGGAGCATGTTGGAGTAGCAAGGTACTTACAAACTGTTGTTTACTATCCCAGAGCATCTTAGCTCACATGAGTAGCTGTATAGCTTATTGACAAATCATCTGAACAAAAATTTCTCTTGATACAATTAGAGGGCATGACCTTAGCAGTGTAAGAGAATTTCATAAAATTGGATAAAATATGGTTAGGAGATTAGTATGAAAGATGTAAAAATGAGTTTGCAAAATAAAGTAAAGAGATTACTTATCTGACGTCCTTGCATTATGGTCTGCATAAATTTTCTAAAAAAGAAAGCACTTAAAACAATTGATTGTTAAATTAAGAAGACGCTAATAATTGCAGATTAAATGCATTAACATTTGAAACACCATGAAGGAAAAATCTGATGCAAAGTTTGTTTGCCAAGAAAAGAGAATGAAAGTAGACAATTTGAAGGACAAATCAGCGGATAATAGAGGTGTGATCTAAATTGACAGGGTGGTTTGCAAGATTGGGATGACCAGTGGATATCCGTCTTCAGAGAAAGTGAGGCCACACTCGATGTATGAACGTTAGGATAGGTCAAAAGCAGGTCTCCTAAAGTAGTTGGCTGCAAATTCGGGCTTAGAGGTAAGTATTCGTCAGTAAGCGTAGTCCTCTGAGAAGTAGTATTGGAAATGTTGGGAGTGATATGATACATAAGCAAATAAATGAAAAAATATGGAGTAATATGCAACAACAATTTGACTGACATATGAGGGAACGTTTAAGACAATGTGAAGAGCAAGTAAAGCAAAAATCGAATTACATTACATCAATACTAATGGGGATAAACTTACATTATGGAAGTAATGCTCCTGCAAATAAAGATGAGAGAGAGATTTTTGTGTTTATACTTGATAATTGGGGACAATGTAGGGCAGGATAGTATCAAAATATTAAGAGGCAACATGAGTCATGAGAAGCAAATTATTGTTTACATTGAGACCGGTAGAGTTTAAAAATCACAACCCACTGAAGTATGGAACATCGATATTCATGAGAAACTCTAGAAATATGCAAGCGGTTAAGTACCACTAACTTCACGGTCTATTACCTTTCTCTTAGGAAGGCAATTAGTTGGTAGCTTATCGTGCTTTTCTGGAAAGAGTTTTATGAACAATGGCACCATCATATGTGCTAGAAGAGAGCATTCATTACAAGAAAAATAAAATAAATAAATAAATATATTATTATATAGCTATGTTTTCAAACCAAATTTTGTTCAAGAGTTATGGGCTACACGAGCCATTGGATTCAAGTGCAAAGGGAAATTTTAATTATTTATGACTTTTAATTCCGGTTTCGTATTTTGAGCTCTAAGGGAAAATTTGATCTAGCAGGGCAACCTTTATGCCAAATAAAGAGAATATGAAGAAAACCCTTATTAAAAACAACATATATCAGAGATATTGGTCACGTTATAGAGATATTTTATTAGCATAGTAGCCATAGCCTAAAGTTGTGATGAAAAACAATATTGTCATCGACAATGTGCGTGGGTCTCCAGCATTGGAGAAAGTATTGTCGTGGGCGTCGAAGAGTATCCTCAATGTCTATCATCGAAAGGAGTCATAGTGGGAGGGGGAAGAGAGATATCAAAAATGAGATTTTATATTACTCGTCTTCAAAAGGGAAACTTGCATATGAAACAAAGCTGATACAATTGTTTTGGATCAAAGCCAATGTGTGAGTACTAAAATAAAATGAAGTCAAGTGTGTATATGGGAGTGGTGCGCAGTTTGTGTGCTACCACAGCTTGATAGGGCAAAAGATGGGTGGGAACCACTCGTTATTCAATTTATTAAGGGGGGGCAAATGGAAAGGTTTTGTTTTGTTAAGTTACCTGCACTCCCATTATGAACCCATTACACTCTTTCCATGGCAGCAACACCACCGCCCAACTCCCTCACGCTCTGTAGATCGGTGGTAGTGATCTCGGTCATGTGAACCCCGACAGGCTTGCCGCCTCTTCTTCCTCTCGATCGGCATTCCTCATCTTGGCTTCCTGTTAAAGTATTAGGCAGGCCTTCCTTCATCAGCATGCGGGCTCGCAAATGACATCGCTGACGCGATACTTGCTGAGGGTCGGATGCTCAGACATGCGGCCATCGCTGCATCCCAGAAATGGAATGTTTTCTCCATGACACACAGAATCAAGATAGCTCAAAAAATAAGAATTCTTGCACCCAACAACTCAGCCTTTGTGGGTTGAAACTCCCGCGCATATGGCAGTGACTTGAGCTAAGCTGCCACTTCAAAAGTTTTCACCATGAACTGTAACTATAGCAGGCAGCATAGATGGGGTCCTCTTCAGCTTTACATTGCGCAGGTTTGAATCATAATATCCTCTTCATTTGTACATGTAGTGGAAACAAGTATGGAGGTAGCCGACAGAGGTCAACGGCATTTTGATCCAGCCTATGAGACTGTCCGCCACACTCTTTCTACTGATCTCTAGCTGTCTCCTCTGTATGTGTGCTGCTGTAGGACGCATGGAAGTGGGGTGAGAGAGAAAGAGAGAGATGATGGGCTATGTGGGCACTATTTAGTGGTAGGAATGTAATCATAGAGGGATGGAATCACAGACCAAGATGGATGACTGCTAGCTAGTGGACAAGAGTCGAAAAATAACGGTGTTCTGCATGTCGAGTGAATGGTTGTGGGCGCCCTAAGTGGGAGAGAGAGATAACAATTGCATGCTCTTGGTGCCGCCATGCAATAGAGAGAGGGAGAGCGGGATGATGGCCCGTGAGCATGTGTGGGTTGGCAAGGTTAGTTTTGTTGCGGCATGCAGAGGTGTGCAAAGCTGCCCACTTTCGGGATCACTATGTGTAGGCGGGGGTTGGTTCAGTAAACAGAGAGAGGGTGGACGGCTGGCTAGTCGCCAAAAGCCTGCATGGTGATTGGATGGTGTGCACTAGACGTGGAAGGCGTCAAAAGCTGCAAGGGTCTGATGGGTGGCCCCATGCAAAGCCACATGGCAGGGTTAGCTCTGCTTTGCAGACGTTGTCCAATAAGTCATCAGATGGCGGAACGTGCTGCTAGAACTGCCATGCTAACTCAAACCGACACCCGAGTGACGTTGCCCTACTGTTGCTCAATGGTGAGTTCGACGGTGAGCATGCTGCTTGGCCTCTACCACTTATGGCTTCCAAGCCTATGTCTGATTTGTGCTCTGCAATGCTCTCGGCGTTGTCATGATGTCGACGACCATCGTGTGGAGACTGCCATCTTTTGAGTTGCCACTGTTAAGGAAACCGAGTCATCACTTGGGACCACACAGTAGAGTGAGCATAGCCGAAAAGCAAAACGAAAAAGAAAAAAATGAACCATGGTTGATTTGGGCTTCTTCTTCTTCTTCTTGTCCATGAACTTAAAGCTATGCTACTCCTCCGTCTAACCTTAACCTTGCACAGTTAGTAGCACGGAGCTATATAAATTTGTTGTATGTATTTAGTCCACAACTATATGGTTTGTGAGCATGCTATTGCCTTATATTGCGGGTGAGGTATACTACCTTTTCAAATCTTCTCTACTAACGAGGTAAATAATATACTGTAGCCGGCATCATTCATCAATGCACCGTTATGCTCTTTTCTATCTAAACACAAATTGACAACTTGCAATCCGTACTTAAGGCAAGCATCGTGAAGTAATTGTAATTTCATGTACAAAAATGGAAAAAAAGACTTATCTTTGAGGTTTATCATATCCATAGCTTTGGTTGTCGCAAGCCCGAGAACGTAGCCATCACTCTGATACCACTGCTACAAACGGCAGCGTGGCTGCCCTGCGAAATACCCGAAATAACACAATAAACAACATAAAACAGACTAATCGGCATACCTGGCACAATCACGTGGTCGCATGATCGCAAGATATACGAACAGAGAGAGACAGAGAGCGAGAGAGATTGAGAGAGCACGTGCAAGCGCACCTCCTAGAGCGGAGTGCTATGCTGGCACGACGAGAGAGAAGAGAGGAGAGATGAGAAGGGCAACACAGACACTGGGTGCAATCTCCCCACGTGCAAGAGTGACCATTTCCCTCTTGCATGTATTTGTTTTATAGATTTCTTAAATGGTCAATTGTGAGTACAAACTGGCCGGCCGGTCATAAATGGCCGAAGCTCATATAGAGCCCTTGAATAATACATGAAATATATTTTCATATGTATAGGCCTAGCTCGGGCAAGCCTTTTCCACCTGTGAGCTGCAATAATTAATAGAAATATCAATTCCATTACATCACTCTCATGACATGTTATCCAAACTTTCTCAACAAAATTGGTCTTTATCATTTGCAAGTTTGGAAGATCCATTGTGGCGCTGGGATCCTGAAGCTTATGTAAACTGAGTTTGACTCTAAAGAGGACATGATCTCTGGGATTAATAGCTCTAGCTTGATGTAAGAAGGCTTACTTGAACTCCACCCTTTTGAGAAAGAGGTGCATTTAGTGGAAGGGAGAGGTAGTAACTCTTTTGGAGGGGAGTTACCTCCGTGTGGGGTCCTCTTAGCAAGCTGAACTCACTAATTTTGTGCGTTTGAGAGGTAAAGCACTAGAGCCACTTTTAGAGGAGTCTTTTAGAGGAGTGAGACTTTGCATGCACTGCAATGGAGTTAAGTGCTCCATCTTTCAATGGTAGTAATCAAATCAAATTGGACTTATGACCAGCAACAACGAAAGACTGATGACGACGAGTAAACCCTAGACAGCGGAGGTGCTGTCAAAGGGCGACATCTGTTGTTGTCTTCTTCGTCTGGTCTTCCTTTGCTGTCAAAGGGGCCGTGCTTCGCATAGTGACTTTCTCTGAGCGCTGTTCTCGGTACTACTTTTCCTGGTGCAATGCTCGTCTGCAAAGAGATAGATACGCAGAGGTAGGTGCGCGCGCGCGCGCCCGTGTGGGTGTGGGTTTGAGAGAGAGAGAGAGAGAGAGAGCCCCATCAGCTGCAGAAGCGTTTGGAGAAGGGAGGGGCAGCAGACATCATCAGAGCAATAACATTTTTTCAAGACGGGTTCCGCTTGTTGTGTGGCCTCTCGGCCACATGGAGCGTCATGCTCGTCCACAAGGGCGAGTGATGGGTGCTCCTCTCTTGAGCCTCTTCATCGATGGCGAGGCAGCAGCGGGGGCTACTCGCCTCCTCTCTCTTCCCGATGGGAACCCACGTCTCTCAATCAACATCATCCTCATCCTCTTAATCAACATAATCAGCACCACCCTCAGCCAGACCTGTCATCCACGGCATCCTCACAAAGGCGACTTCCGCAATGTGGAGCTTCTTCGTCTTCAATTAGTAGAAGCCCTAGCCATGCTGGAAGCAGTGTTTTCAACGAGCTGTATCATCACCACCAGCGTGACCTTACAGATAATCATAGCGTTTCATCCAGTAGTAGTCCCCCTGGTAGCTTTGGGGCATCCTATTGGGCTTCACGGGAAGGCAATGTGGGCGATTTTGCTTCTGCATCATCAGGTGCTTCACCGTACAACTCATTTTTTTACAATTTTTGAATTTGGAGTGTTGTCAGCAAAAATGTTACTTTTACTCTTAAAATTGCCTATGAGTCTGCTAACAACAAAAATACAAGGCACACACACAAGTTGTTAGCTGCAGTTTGAGATCGCTTGCAAAACCGATATATATATATATATGACAGTGGTTAATGGTCGGTGGTGATGGCCACTAGTCAATAGCCGGTGGTTGGTTTAGGGTGGATACGTCTACACATGGGCGGTTGCCTCTCATCATGCGAGAGGGTAGCCCATAGAGGCTCCTTTTGGCCTCTTATGCATATGAAAAAGAAGAAAAACGTGCGAGCTAGGGAGAGAATCGGGCAAAGGTGACCATTCAGGGCTTCTAAGCTCTTTGTAAATTACTTCAAGTTTAAAGTGTAAAGTGATAGATTATGGTGGATAGGTTAGTGTGCCATTCATGGCATACGCATGATTAGATAGAGTTAGCTTATGGCTTGATATTGGGCACACAATACAATAGAGTATAGTTGCAAAATGATAGACTTACTTTTATTCAACATAATGTGCCTCTATATAGGCATATACAAAAGGACAACCTTTTGACACACGGGCATGTGGCTGCCTATGAGCAAACACAAGATATATCTGCCTATACACAAATACAAGTGGTTGTGCTTTACACAAAGATTGTAAGAGGTTGTTCACACAAGAGATGCAACAAAATCGAGCATCCGAACAATCCTTCCCTATGTGGGTTTTGGCTGCATTTCACTCACACAATCCTCCCCTCAAAATACTCAAGGGTGAGACACACAAAACACAAGCTTCCCCTTGAACACAAATCTACCTCCCCTAGACATAAAGGGTGTAGGCACACAAAATAACAGGGTGTAGGCACACACACAAGCCTCCCCTGACACAAATAGAGGGTAAGGTACATAAGAGAGAATGCTCACAGTATATCATCATATACCAAGCCAACATTGTTGTCGTTCTTATCGTCAGAATCTTCAGTGGTGGCAAGGTTGATTGTTGCTTTTGCTTAATCTTTGAAATGCTCTTTGTGATTGGTAACCTATGAAGATTTATCTTTGAACCTGCAGTACTTTGTAGCATGGTTGCCACAAATGCGGAAAGGGTTGACTTCATAGCAATGCTTTCAAAGATGATTTGTTCTGCCACAGTGTGTGCACTTTAAGTTCCTTTTGCATTTTTGATTGTAGCGGTTGGATGAGACCATAAAAGCGTTATTTGTTGGTTGTCGATTGCCTTTGAGTTTCTTTTCATGCTCTTGAAGAGAGTTTATTACATCTTCAATTTTAGGGATTGGGTCTTTCTCTTTAAGCTCTGTTACAATTTGGCCAAAATTTGCATCAAGAAAAGCTTTGAGAAGCACAACAATTTGTTCTTCATTATCTACAGGGTATTTTATACATGTCACCTTTGTGGAGATACTTTTGAGCTTATTGACAAGAGATGACACATCTTCTCCACGCTCCATAAGCAATCCATATAGTTGCATCTTTGATGTAATTTTAAAATGTTAGGCAATAACGCCAAAATGATGTTCTAAGATTAACCATGCTTCATGTGCACTGGTGCAGTCATCCAAATAATGCACAAAGTTGTTGTCAAGTGAGGTGAGCAGAATGCCAAGAGCTTGCTCGTCTTTTGATGCAAATTGTGCTAAGCTTTGTTGCATTTCTACACTTTCATTGCCACTTGCCGGCTTAATGACGGACCATGATTGTTTTTGCATTAAGCAGCCTTTGGTTTTTTCCTACCACGTGTGAAAACCATTGTCGTTGAATTTATCAATTCCCTTTTCTCCCATGATGGTGACTCTCGTGTGTGGTGAGAGGAAGGTCTTACCCGAGTGATTTGGGCAGTGTCTAACCTTAAAAGGTGTTACAAAGGTATTTGTGAAGTCACTCTCCATTAATATGGAGCACCACTTCACAAAACTTGCGGTATATTTTGAGGCTCAAAAAATTTGAAATTGATGATTACAAAAAAAAATTGAGGACTTTGGTGAGCACGAAGGATATGAAGCCTTGGTAGAATGCTTGAAGTCCTATCAAAACCTCCTTTGAAATGTAGTGCTTTTGTTGGCCATTTTATTTGCCTTTGAGTTGGCGTTGTTGAAATAATTCGGTTGGCACCCTTTTAAGTTAAAAAGGGGTGTATGGGTTATGGCAAGAGGGTAGTAAGGGCTGCCGTGGGAGTTGGCCTTTGGGCAATGCTTTGGCCCTTGATGGCAATGTGGGCCATGGATGATGAGTATGGGAATGCGGCCTTGAAATAACCAAATACAATAAGGCATAATAGCCTACATATGCAATGACAGAGCATTGACAAGTAGTTGTCGCAGATCTGAGAGATTGTCATCGATTGCAACAAGTTGCAAGCAGGACACAAATTGCAGGTGCCGTAGCAATTTGAGTAGTTTGATGATGGACATCACTACAGTTTGATGTATGGTGTTGGTGTCGAGCTTGCTCGATTGGGTAGTAGGTGAGTAGAAGGCGTACTGGGTGAAGGGCTACAACAGACTAGCTAGTGCCGTGTATGTCGATGTTGGGTAACGATGATGCAGCACTATCGAGCGAGCCAAGCTCAAATGGTGTAGATGAGGGCTCCTACAGGGCAAGAGTAGAAATGGAGTGAGTTTGACGGGCTGCAAAATCACAATACAAATAGTGAAATGGGGGAGAACTTTGAAGTTTGAAGCATGTAGGTGTAAAGGTAGCTAGAGAGTCAAAGCTCTTGGCATCCCAACATAAAGCCATTCAATGGCTACTATCCCGTGGACGTGGCCCATGCTTGGGTGGACC
Organism: Adiantum capillus-veneris; assembly: GCF_014529385.1. NCBI lineage: Eukaryota > Viridiplantae > Streptophyta > Polypodiopsida > Polypodiales > Pteridaceae > Adiantum > Adiantum capillus-veneris. The sequence goes on from NC_140953.1 coordinate 45,443,819, forward strand.
ACGTATATTTTTCATATGCTCTCTCTCTCTCTCTCTCTCTCTCTCTCTCTCTCTCTCTCAGCTTAAAAAGACGCTGGACCCTAAGTCACACAAATGTATCTTTATTGCTTATGGTGCAAATGGAGAGATGGGTTATCATTTTTGGCACCCAAAATCTTGGAGAGTTAATTGTAGCTCACAAGTGATATTTAATGAATCAAAGATGCACATACAACCCAGGAAAGAGGTTGAATATCACAAAGTAAAATTCAAGGATGTAGCTTTAAGTCCAATAATGCAAACAACTCAATCTACTAGAGGGGGGTAAAACCTCCTAGTGATGGAAAAAATGTCGTGGCTGTCCTAAGTGTGTTCACACACATCACTACCACATATGTATGGTAATAGTATTTTGCTCCTCTGGATCTTCACCTTGTAACTCCTATAGCCTTCACATGCTGCATAGCATCCATGAAAACCTTGGCGAGGCTGAGAAAATCCCTGATGGCACACCTATTGAGGTAGTCAATCTAGCACATAAATGGCCCCCGGTGAAACTTCAACTACTCATATCTTGGCCATTTAAACTTTGATTTTTGATTTGAAAAGATCGACATGCACTATAAGTTGAGAACTTTAGTCTTATTCATTCACTTTATCCCTAAAAATCATCTGCAAGTGTCCAATTTGTCAAGGATCTACAAGTCCCTTTGAACTTCAAACCGCCATAACTTTCACACTGTAGCTCCAATTGAGGGGCCGTTTGGACCATAAAATATATCACACTAGGGGCCACCTTTAGCACTCCCATTTTTGCACTTTGAACACTTCAACCATCCACCTATGGCAGGCACCATAGTAGAGCACTCTAGCCTTGAAAACCACATAAAGCATACATATTTACTGCTCCTTGCTTGCCCTTGATCTTCATAGCTGCCTAACCGCTTTGGCATGTCCCTCAGAGACCTCATAGCCCTACATTGCACCCTTCATAACATCAACCAACTTTAGTTGCACCATCATTTCCCAACCCCCGTGTTGAACATTCATGTTCAATAAAAAAAAGCCTTTATTCACCTAGAAACCACAAAACTAAAGAGCATCGTGAGCAAATTTAAAAAAACTACCATATGTACAAAGCCCCACTTCTACTTTTTACTCCCAATCCTCAAGTGGGTTGCCCAACCCCCTGCTTAGTTGAACCGCCTAGTTCAAACACTTGGCTTTGAGCACAACCACCCATTTGCAATAACTCTCAATAGTGTCGCACCCAATCACGTAGCCATCCATGCACACAATAAGCCCATAACATTCTTGCACCACTCCAAGCATCACCTTGCCTCTATCGTGCTTCAAACACAGCACTGCTATGCATGCCATCCTGCTCCATAAACACACCTAACCCTCCTTCCCGATCGTATAAAGCGGAGTGTCCCTCAAGAGAGCCCCGTATCTGACTCAATAACCCATTGCACAATTGCACTCACAAGCATACATTGTTTCAACCAGGACTCTCATACCTCTTTGGAAAGATTGGATGAGGCCAAAACCTAGGGTTCCTCTTTATCTACCATAGAACCCACCTGCTACATTGGAAACTCCTCCACCATTGGCTCATCTACCATCATCAGCTTCAGACTTGCCTCCATACTTGTAGCACCCTCAACACTAGAATCATCAAGCCCTTTCATGAAAAGTAGGCTAGACGGCTCAACCATCATCCCTTGCATTTTGACTTTACCTTCCTATCCTTCAAGCACCTGCTCCATCACTACATTCTCAGACAAAAAAGAGAGAAACTCATCCTCAACTGCACCATCCATCTACCCTCCTTCCATAGTCAAGAGTGCTCTTATCTTTCATGGCAGATTTCCGTACCTGCTGCACCACTATGGCACATTCCATAGAAACCTTCATAAGCATAGCCATCAACATGGCACCGCACACCCTCTTCACTTGGATGTCTTCTCCTATAGGCCCATATTCCTCTACTTGGCATTTATTAAGCACATCGATTGGCACATCTTCTTGCTCCTCAAATACATCTTTCAAATCTTCACCCACATGCAAAAGATCAAATTCCTCATACCTTTCCTGGAATGAATCGGCTTCCCAAGTTATATCTGCATCAATAGAACTACTAAAGTCTGTTTCCACTTCCTCTTCTGTTTCAAGATCAAGGATTTCCTCTACCTTCACTACTTTAACCTCATTTACAAACCTCACTTTCTGATCTCTAGCACACATCAATGGAGCTTGATCAATCCTACCGGGAATTGTCTGTGCATCTTCTATCCTATCTAAAACCGCTTCCACTTTTTTCACAGTAGGAACATCCCTAGCTAGCATCTTGGGCATAGAAACCACTCCATCTCTTTGCAACAATAGAACCAATGGTTTCTATCGCATCGGCATGTTCTCTAGCATCGGCTTCGTCTTTACTTCCACTGCCTCAACTAGCTTTGGCACCATTTGACAGACAATTCAGTATCTTGCCAAATTAACGGTTTCCGCAAACATCATGGGCCCTTTTGGTTTGACCTTATCTTGAACATCCTCATGCTGGAAACCCATGAACTTGCTCAATTTTTAAAAATCAACATTATTTGCAGTATTTACCTCTACAAGCTATCCCCAAAAAGCTTCAAATTCCCACTCGAATGCTAAAAGATCACCATCTAAGCTTTGCTTTAATCCATCTAACTTTCGCTTTATTTCATGTAGCTGCACATTTGGTACATACTTGCATTGAAAGGCCGCTTCCAAAAAAATTTCAATCCATATTTTCTTCATCTCATAACCCGTCGTACCATCTCTTGGCTTTACCACAAACCAAGAGAGGAAAAACTTGAACCACGCCTTCATTTCTTGACAATATGCTCTCTAGCATAAATAGCCCGTAATCCTGCATCCAGGTTTCCTCATCTTCAATCCCAGTGAGAATTGGAAAACCCGATCACATCTTCTTTAACAACACATGCTCTTCAAAAGCTGCACATCGAGCAGCTCCAAAACCATGATTTCACCTTCAAATAGAAGCAATTGGCATCTCCTCAGTGGGGGCACCAAAAGATGGAGAGGAGGAATGCAAACACACCCAGAAACGCTAGCAGATTGCCTCTCTATAGCCATGATGATCACAACACCCCAATCCATACAAGTTCAAACTAGAACAACATGGTTGCTCCACACAAACTCTAAATCATTGAAGCAACAAACCCATCCACACTTTGATGAATCTCAAGCCACACTATTGGCATGGATTCTATCACATACACAAACTCCACACAATGCTTCTCTCTTGCTCACTCTTCACACCATGCAAAACACGACCCAAGGGACCACTCACACACACACACCAGTACCATCATGCAACAAAGAGCATACCATAGAGAGCAGAAGGGGGAGAGGATTGACAACACTAGGGGGGATGGGCACTTGATTCAATAAAAAAGTTGGAACAATGCTCCTCCAATCTCTTTTCTAACCTCGATCTTCTCCTATAGATTCTCTCCTTTGTTCTTCTCCAAGAACTCCCTCTCAAAAAACCCCAAAAATGTCAAAAAAACGGGCCCTTATAGGGTGAGTTACCTATTTCTGTCAATTTCTATTTTTATCGATCACCACTAACGGTTCTTTTAGCATGTATCTGCATGAACTTGTCCTTTTCCAAAATTCTCGGCATGTCACCCCATCATGGGAACACACCCCTTATGGGAGCCGCAGCGTCGACACTACTGGTTTCCAAGTAAAAGCACCACATGCCCTCAATAAAAAGAGGGGCCCCTTATAGGAACCCTGTGTGAATGCCCACTGAGCTACCATGTCATCATCAACATCGTCGCCCACCAACTAGTAGCACACTATATATATATATATATATATATATATATATAGCTGAATACAAAAAGTGATAGCGTTAGCATTGCAGCCTTTCCTTTTGATCTATAAGCATTAGCTTTGCAACAAAAAGGCCTATTTCGATGTAATGAGACAAAGGGATTTCATTTTTTTTACCACTCTTCTACGAATTTTTTTGGAAGCCTCTTTGATTATATATGCATTTTATATTTGATGAATTCTATATATAGAAGGATTTAGTGCACCCAGAGTTACAAGTAGGGCATCTGGCACATGATGTAGAGAGAGCACATAATGTGCTTCGAATTTGACTCTACTCTTATTCAAGTAGTTATTGAGTTTGGATCTTTGAAAAGACACATGCAAGGAAGTTCTATCTCATGATGGGTGGTATATCTAGTCAACATTTTGTGTTTGTATTTAGTCAACATTGATGTGGCACGTAGATTTTTGTATTAATATATGTTCATGTGTTTTTGGGGGTGTGTGTTGATTAAGTATATATTGATTCTAAAAACAGTACTGATGATAAAACAAAAGCTTGTGATCACTTTGCTTGATTGAGTTAGTGGATAAAATGTCTTCAGGATGGCCACCATGTGGTTGCAACTTGGACTTACTTCATGGATCTAATCGAGAAAGCATCATTATAGCCTTTTAACAAGAAAATAGTCTCTTACATGAAGTGGAGTAGGGTAAACCTCAAATGAGGTTTATCCCAAGTGAATGTCTTAATTTGTTCCTAGTTTACTAAATTAGTTGTGCACACAATGAATGAACACACACACACACACACACACACACACACACACACACACACACACACACACACAGAGAGAGAGAGAGAGAGAGAGAGAGAGAGAGAGAGAGAGAGAGAACTCTGGCAATGAAGTAGTTGCGTTTATAATAATGGGAGCAAGGGTTTTCTCGAAGTGAATTTGCTCGACAAAATTTAACACATCAAATAAGAAAAAAATTGCCTATAGTGACTTGTCATGGTATTTCCTCTGCCCCTTGGACTCCAGTGCCCTTCAAGAGCCCTAGTAGCTAGCAAACCCTTTTCTGCTATTTATTCTTACTTATGGGATTTATGGAGGGTCATGGCGGCTGAGAGCTGGGTCGGGCAGCTAAGGGCAAGGGCTATATATGGTGCAAGGGGTCACCTCCAGATGTATACAGATGAACCCCAGCAGGGGGCACCCTCTCTTGGGTGTCTCAGTGGCTAGCCCTTTGAGGCCAGTGGCTAGTTGGCAGGAGGGGGGACAATTTCCCTTGAGAAATCAATAGCAACACACAAACAGAAACTTTAAAATCTTTGAACTACTTAGATAGAGAGAGAGAGTTGACATGGCATGACGGAGTTCCGTGCCTAGAAGAAAGACTGACGTCCCTTTCGATATTCTTTATTATTGCTCACAGCAAAGTACAACTCCTGAGGGTCCTCTGCTCTCAAACTTTGCATCTAGATGCTCGGCAAAATGAGGCCCCAAGGGTCCTTGTAAACAATACTAGGGATGCCCAAAAGCAGAGCCCTAAAAGCAACTAGTTCAAAAGCACTAGACCCCAAAAGCATATGCCCTAAAAGCTAGCGTTGAAATCAGCCAGCGTGATTTGCAAAAATGCGTACACCATACCACGTCAGCACATCAACGCAAAATCCGGGTATCCGTACAGTGTGCCACGTTAGCGTGTAAATGCGGTTTACGGAAAACACTTTTAGGGTTCTAGCTTTGGATTTTTAGGGTTTTAGGCTGCATGACCTATGCTCTGAAAGTTTTTCGAGTTGACCAGTTTAGTTTCTCTTGTCCACTCGGCCATTTCTCTTCCAATTGGTCATACCACATCATCACTTTTGACATTCCCCCCTCTTGAAAGAATTATAATCGCCCTCGATTACGCTTGCAAAAACAATCAAAGGATAGAAACTTTTTTCGTTAGGCACCGAGTCTCTGGTGATGTTCCAGACGGATTAAGATCAACAACAATTCGCTCTTAGTTCTAAATTGAAGTTTTTACTGATAGAGTTTTAACCAACAAGGGCATTGGTGATCCAAGAGGCAGTCCATTGTTTGCGAGTAGACTCATCATCACCATCCTTATGTTTTGGACATTTCCACATCACCCACGGGAGCTTGCCTCTCTCTCAAAAGTCACCGTGGAGGACATCATCTAGAAGTAACTTTATTCGAGACCATCTTATGGCGTCCATGGAGTTCGGTACCGGTACCTCACCTTAAGCAGGAGGGGATGTCACGTGTACATAGCTTTGTGTGCCACGTAGACATGCTTCATCAACTTCCAGAGCCAGTTTTTCCCTTCTTCCTAGATAGGAGTGTCTAGAATCCTAGGAGGATTAGTACTGGCAATTTTGTGAGCGTGTTCGGAGGACTTGCATGTCGGGACGAATCCATTAGATTAGGTTTTCCAGTTTTGGAACCCTCTTGCATAAATGGTTGTACACGCATTTTTGATTACACTATGGTGGGCATTTGGCATGACATGCATGTAGTTTTAGGTTATAGGAATCCAACAAGCCATTCCCCGCATGAATCGGATTCTTGAGTGGGCAAATGTGCGACAGCTTTGCGCAAAACTGAACCCTCTGGCCAAACTTATTAATAAATCATTTTAATGATTTATTTGTGGGGTATGGTGGACAATTTGCCCTACCTAAGCCTAAGGAAGTTCATAAGCCCAATTCATGGCCTATAAAGGGACCCAATAGCTAGCGTTTTCAACAGATGAAGGTAGCGCTAGTAGCGAGCAGAGAAACCCCAGCGTTTTGCTCAAAGATCTGCTAGCGTTTTCTGCAAGTCATCCCCAGCCCTAGCATTTTACAGATTTCTACCTAGCGCTATTTGCAGATTAGCCAACGTTTTCAGTTTTCAGCCGAGTCTATCGTCCGATTGTGCGAGATTTGCTAACACTAGCTTCTCCTAGATGCGGTCCGGTCCTTCGGCAGCCCATTGAGCCTCCCCTCAGCCATTCCCTCTCCAGCATTAAGTGCCATCATCGCTGTCATGGAGATTTGCGTTTTCAGCCCTGCTTTACTCGAGAGATCTGTTGCATTTTACGTCATAGATATGTGTTTTTGCAGCCAACTCCTAGCCGTGCATTCCTCTCACATCGGGAGCGCAACTCAGCCCCAGATCTACCCCTTGGTGGCCATGCACAATTCCACATCGAAAAGGATCCAAAGGTGCATGAAATCCAAAGCAAATACCACATTGACAACGGTGTGGGGGGGCCTTGACAGGGTTGGTTGGGACCCCATTGAGTGTCATTCTCCTCTTCTCTCTCTCTCTCTCTCTCTCTCTCTCTCTCTCTCTCCCCTCTACACATCTCTACCGCTTTCTCTCATTCCCTCTTTTCAGGGAAAGGTAAAAGGAACCATCATTCAAGCTTAAAAGGAATCACTAACGCAAGGAAAAGAAGTAAAGGCTTTGTGGAAGTGTAAAACCTAGATCTTTACCATATTCAATTCCGCTGCTCCTGACAGTCGAACTTCATAGGTTGGAATTTCTTTTGTTTCTTCTTCTTCTTCTAGGTTTTAGGCCCCTCAGCCGGGATCTTCAAAACTCAATCAAGTTAGTCCAAGACCTTGAGGTCACTCAGATGTTCCTAGTGCCACACAGATGATTACAGATGCGAGTACAATACATGAAAAGGAGAGGAAATCTGATCACGGCAAAGAGGATTTTGGCTCTGACAAAGAGACTGGCATGGACCACCTTTCTAGGGAGTGATTGGCCACACGTCTGCAGTGATCAGACTCTGCAATAAAAAATACGATTGATCCCTTGGAGAAGGAGCCAAATTTGCAGATTCTTTTCCTTTTCCATTGAAGGGCTTCAAGATTCAAGAGAAGCATGATGCATCTAGAGATTCAAAAAAGACAAAAGGGGTAGAAGTACTTTTTGACCGGAATTTCAGGTTTGACCAATGCTGAATGCGTGTTGTTTGCTGATTGACTGATGCTATGCACACGGATATATAGAATCATGTGTTTTGATTTGGCTACCGTAGTCCCGAAGTGTTACGTGCAACTGTGGTCCTAATGAACCTGTCTAGACGTGTTGGTCTTGTGAACTGGCTCACACAGTACCCCCACACGATCCCATAGGAGGCTTTCATCGTTGAGACGGGTTAGCTCTAGTTCGTAGTAGCATGTCCTCGTGGCACATCGAACCCATGTGTTGAAATGCGACAATTGTTCAGAGTTAAGTTGATTAACGACACTAAGGCTTCTAATAGGTATTAGGGTTTGGTTAAAGAAGTTAAAAGATCAATTTACATGTGATCACCAAAGAAGATTGGAATTGTGAACAGAACTGTGACTGGATTGCACAGCTATACTTGATCTGCAGCCTTTTTGATCAGACAAGTACTAGTGGACGAGCTAGGGGTATCTATAAGCCCTAAGAAGGTCGAGTTTTTAGCTTGGAAACAATACAACACTTTTCTACCACTATGTGAGTGTTGTCCATGTGGTAGCGGGTCATTCACTTGAGGGTAGCCACAATTTAGCAGACAACACAAACAACCGCTACCTGTTTATTTTGTGCCTTTCAAAACATTTACGTAAGGCTCACTCTTAATGAGAATTTTGCATGGATTAAAAATTTACTCTGGAAGGCCAACTTTTGACAAATATTGAATGTGTTCGCAAAAAAAAACTATTGTTCTCTGAACTAGTTAGTGAAAATAAAACTATGTACCTGTAAATTTATTATCTTGTCTTTTATCTTTTTTTTTTCCTAGCTTGATTTTCACACTTGTTATTTGACTGCAGATTCTGTTACGAGGACACCAGATCAGCTCTTTTCCAGAGAGGTACATTTTAACTTGACAATTGTCAACAGTTTTCCTCACAGTCATTGCCTTTTTCTGTTCATGATTGTAGGGGGTTTGAATCCTTTTTCAGGGACATCTGCAGTCAAGGGCCTCCACTCTTTTCGATCCCTTTGGATGTTCGAGAGAGTCATCGTCATCAAATGCTCGTCGATCTTTATTTCACCGAAATCACAGTGGGACCTATTCTCTATCCAAGAAAGGTCCAAGAGGTTTTTTCTGTAGACAAAAATCAGATAGTCGAATGTCCCTTCAGAATGCTGCCCTAGAAGGAGGGGGTCCTTGGCTGCAAGGATCGGGTCAGCAAGCTGGTGGTATGGACTGGTCCATGCAAGCATTCTCTCAACTTGTGGCTTTTTCTCAGAGAGAAGGCTTTGGGCTGTTGGACAACCCAGATGCTATGAACACAACAGAAACTGCTGACGAAGGGTTTTCCTCCTCTTTGGAAAGGATACGGGTCTCTTCTTTACCGAGCCCTCGTCGTCAGTCTCCTGAATTGCGAGGAGATGGGCAGATCTGTGGCATTTGCTCGAGGTTGTTGCGGCATAAGTCGCCTTGGAGCTCCCAGAGAATGCTGGTAGGAAACAGAGACTTGCCAGTGATTGGTGTCCTTGCTTGTGGCCACGTTTTTCATGCCGATTGCCTTGAGAAGGATGTCCCAGAAACGCTCAAGCATGATCCTCCTTGTCCTCAGTGTGATCAATATAAGGATGCCTCTGGGAAGGCAACGTCGTCTGCTGGCGTCGAGAGTGTGAAGGTTGGAAATATATCACTGAAGACGAAATTTCCGAAGTTTGGGCCGCAGCTGTGGAAAAGATCTTTATCGAGTTCAAAGTTGAATTCCTCCAGACAGCCAGGAAAAGGAGGAAGTGATGTTCGAGAAAAGGGTTTTTTCCAGAGATCCTTATCTCGGAAGCAGTTTCCATTCCTAGCAAGGGGAGTGAAGGACTCTGGCAGTTCGAGAAAGGTGAGTTCTCCAGCGCAGGTATCCCCGGAGAATCAGACTTAAAAGCCTTCAGGCTATAACATGGTAATGTCCTCTCCTTCCGGTATATGGCCTTGACTAGTACGTGGAAATGCTCTCTCCTTTTGATAACTGGCCATGCATACTCATTATGGGTTCGATTCTATTCGGCCCATACATCAGATTTGAATGACTAAAATGTACTGCTCTGTGGTGACTATTTACGGATATTCTGTTCTTATGGTGTAAATCGACTTAGCTTGGTGAAACATCAAAGGTTTTCAATCAAGCTGATGCTATTCTCCAATAGCCTTTGCTCAAATCAGATTGGTGCATTGCTTCAAACAGCTGCTATAGACTCGCTTAGCAATGTGTATATATATGTGGAGAGGTCTTACTGTTTCTCAAACGTCACATAATGCTGTGCTGTATTGTGGCTTTCATGTACAAGCTTTTCAGTAATAAAACAACGAGGCTTTGTTTCTTTTTTTCTCTCCTGTTCGTAGTACGACGATCAAGTTGCATTTAGCAATTTGCCTTCTATTGATGTTTTTATTGAAGTTTATCAGCTTCCAGCTTGTGTCTTTCATCAGCTCAAGGAAGCCAACGTTGAAGAGGAGACGAAATGTCTCAACCATTAGTCTTGTAATGGGATCTTGGTACATATGTGCTCCACAAACTACTCAATATGAATGAGATAATTGTGTGTGCCTTCCTTTAAGCCCATCATCTAGACAGTAAATGCGACTCGTCAATATTAAGTAGGAGTCGCAGATATAATCTTAAAGTGGTATTCGTGCACTGTAAGATTGCATAATGGACATGTCTTGTTGTAGTGCTGTCATAAGTTGATATCTTTAATAAAGATCCCAACAAAAAATTGAAAACCTCTTCAAGCTTTGATAAGTCCTGGTTGTTTAATTAGCTTGATGCAATAAATTAAGGCTGAAACAGATTTTTCCTCCAGAGTTGAGTGTAGGGAAGGGGTCTTGTCGAAGGAAGTGAAATGGCCAGACGTGACATTGTGATCATCTAAAGGATAAAGATGGGAGTTGATAGATGCATGGAAACTAATGTAAAACATGGTCAATGCATCCAAGCTAATGGAAATAGAGTATGTGATGTCTTTGATGCTGATTTCAGCCATATTCTCAAACAACATTACGTATCGACGCATCCACTACCATCCATGGTAGTGGATGCGTGGATCTCATCCAACCAAATGCCTATATGCCCTTTGTTGGTCCAGGATAATTTGAGACAAATGAGCAGTAAATAACAATAACAAATGAGCAGTAAATAACAATAAGTCACTTGCAATTTTCTATCTTGATTTGGATGTTCTCATAAAAGACCAAGTCAACCTCATGCCAAACGCAACAAGAAATCAAGAAAATTATCAAAAGTCTCCACTATGATATGTAAGAGCAGTGAAAAGTAGCAATTGAACACGAGTGGAAGTTTTTTTTGGAGAATCCCAATTTGCTCCTATCAACCCTAAATTTCTAAAATGATGGAAATTGAAATATTTTCATGTCAATAAGTAAGCCTTGTAAACTTTGCATTCTATAGCCTTTTCTGTTTTAAAATAGGTTGAAAGATAGAAAAATGCCAAAAAGCTTGCTTTTCATACTTTTTTAGGAGCAAAGATGGGCATATTTAAACATTAAAAACTGCGCACACACCTCTATGTACTTTGTTGTCAATTAACCCTTGGTTAATACATGGTCAACACTAACCAAACATATCAAAATGGTCAAAGATTCTTCCTTGCTTCTTTCATCATATGCAATTAAAAGTAGGGAACAATGTATTTTTCTTTTTAGAAATCCCTTGAGTCTTTTACCTCTCATTTCTTTGGCATCATCACAAAGAGGTTTGTATTCATTTTCTTCATCCATTAATGTCTCTTTAAAATTCTCTTCTTCATATGCAAGATTGGTGCTTCCATGTTGCAACTCTACCACAATGTTTGGATCGGATTGTACATCGAAGAAAAATCGATTGTGTGTGTGTGTGTGTGAAGTGGCCTGTGGCGACAACATAATGGCTATATGTTCCATCACATTCATGCAGATCCCTTGCCTTTCTTCAAGCTTTCCCTTAGGCATTCTTTACGGTTCGCCTTGGAAGTTGGTGATATTGCTGCAGAGATACATCAGCTTTCCTATGAATGCTTTTAGCTATTTTGTACAGCCGAACACTTTTGTGTTCCTTTTCTTGTACATCTTTTTGGTGGGTTTTCCACTCCTTGAGGTTTCCCACAGATAGATAAATCAAATTGATTTACCAAAGAAAAAAAACTGTGTGTGTGAAGTGTATTATAAAGGGATGTGCTTCTCAACAAAGGAAGAATGTGAGGCTTTAAAGGTTTACGTTTAAGTAGATAGGATAAAAAGGCTGATGATGAATTGCGGCATCATGTTTTGAAGTGTATTATTATTGAGGGACATAGACTAGAGAATGAAAAAGAAATAGAATGCATGCATACAAAGATGATGTTTGGAAGTAGTCAAGATGTAGCAGCTGGGTTGAAACCACTGGCTATTTTCATAAATTTTCTAATGAGAATATCAAGCATCCCACAATGAAGAAAAAACTTGCAAAGTTAGAATGTATCAAAGTTAAAACATGCTAACAACGGTGGTGGCTTTGTGCATAAGACAACAAAGCTCGAGTACATTTTTGCTGAAAGTGAAGTGAGAATTCACCACCCTTCGATGCAAGTTGCATTTGAAAGGGTTGGTGTCATTATGTGAGATATCAATGTGGGTGAATAAACTTGAGGGCTTGATGTCATGAATGCCAAGTGTGGTGTACTTTTGCTATTTTTCATGGAGGGTGTCTTGTCTAGGAAAGAGCCCTAGCAATAGAAGTGTTAGAACCTGCACCTACATCCATAGAACCTCGTTGTATATCATGACGCTACTCAATGTTCCACATGCCCTTTTCAACAAGAACATATCGTGTCATTTAAGCCCATAGTGAGTAATTGAACCCAACCAATTTGTTCTCAAAGGACAAAATGTAGAAAACAGCATTGTGAACTTGTCCTTGTATGAGATGATTACCATGACTATGAGTTATCACAAGAGTATCCGCTATGCTATACCGGCTACATGTGACACCAAATGTGAAACCTAGTAGGCATTTATATATTTTACTAGAGTGAAAGAATCTCTCAAAAGAGGGTTCAACCTTCTCCACTTGTGGCATGATGTGATTAGCCTATCCACCATCACCTGACATTTGCCTAGATGCTACTCTCCAACTATAAAGAGAGAATATTGTCCACACTTTCAAAATAGTGCATGTCATCTCTCATGTATTATTTAGTAATTCCAAAAAGGGCCATTCATTTATCCACCCTAACCCAACATATGGTGTTAGAGCGTTATGAGGATTATTACCTCTCAATCCCCCATGAAGCCCTCTAGTCAATTAGGCATATATAGTTAATTCATCTACTAATAATCAATTAGTTGATTTAAGTGTGGCAAGTTCTTGGGACACCCAAATGAGCCATCACCCTCCTTGATTGATGATCTTTGCTTGTTCGGGGTTTGGTTTTGCATTGAGTACTAGGGTTTCTCTTATCCCTGTCCCTAATCCTCCATGAGGTTTTCTAGTAAGACGTAGGTAAACTTGCATTTGTAGATTTACAATTAAGCCATCATTTGGGTCAATGTCAATCTCTCAATAATCAATTACTAATTGCTTGATAATTTTTTTGTATTGGACAGCTCACTATCAAGTTGATTTGTGTGCATTTACTCCCATGTTTTGTTTTTTCATCAATCGTAGTCTTTTGCTCACATCTTGATTTGGCATTTGGGAATGTGGACATCCTCTTCCCTTAGCCTTCATTCTATCTTTGTGTTTGGGCTGGATCATCTCACCTAATCAACCTCTCTGTTTGGACTTGATTATCTCACCTAATCAAATTGATTGTGTATGCATGTGTGGAAAGGACTGCTACCCGGAAAATAAATTTGCATTTCCTCCCACCCCAACACACAAGGAGGATTGTGGCTAGGGAATTCACCCTATTCTAGGTAAATGGGAGTAAAGGGCTCAAACCCTCACCCTCCTATTGAGGGGGGCAATCCTATTGAATTCTAAGGAAATGGTAAATTGAAATACATTGGACATTTGGATCCTTGCATTGGATGGTTCTCACTAGGGTGACTGAAAAAACTTGGAGGACAAATCAAGCCACTGTTTTTGGTGGTAGGTGAGATTGACAAACATTAGGAAGAGAATGGGATCTAAGAGGGCGTCTTTATTTGATAGTTTAAGGGAGATGGCCTCTTTATTTGGTAGTTTAATCAAAGAATAACTTTTGAATTCAAACAAGCATAACGACTAGTTTATTTGAATTCAATCCCTCCCCTTCCCCCAAAATAAAATAAAATAAAAAATTAAAAAAATTAAAAATCTAACAGATAAAACCATATCATGTAATATATCTACATAAAGATCTCGGCATGCAGATCACAGATCTATAATCTCTACTCAAATTGAAAATTGTATGTAGAAGTTATGGAAAACTCAAAATCATAAAATTGTCCCATCTCCTTTTTTTGGTGTGGGAAAAGTGCATCCTTTGACCACTCTTACACCTCTCTTACACACCTACCATTCTTGCACCCATGGCATGCTCCTATTTGTTAAAAAGTTGATCACCTCCATTATCTCATGGCAAATAAAGAGGCCCTCCTAGACGGAAACCTCTTCCTAATGGAAGTTTCCTATGGGCAAAACTCTCACTGGAATATAGCACCACCTCTCTCCTTTCCTTATAGGCATATCCCAAAACACCTACAATGGTACCCTCATACTAAGAGCGTTTCTCATAGCAAACTTGAGGACAAACACTAGTCAATGGAGGTTTCCATAGAATAGAAAATGATAAGAGACAACTTTCTCAACCAAAGCAAGCAAGCATCAAGGGTTCCAAAGAGATTCTGACTAAATCAAGAAAAATCACTTCCCTCTCTCTCTCTCTCTCTCTCTCTCTCTCTCTCTCCTTCAAACTAAACGCATCCAAGCCAAACAAGGAATGTATTATATACTTAATCATGTTTTTGACAATGATCTAGTGCTTGTTTTCTCATGAGACTCCGAAAAACATTGTCCTTAGACCAAGTTGAAGGGCTACTTAATGAAAAAGAAATTGTGGGTAGTGGTAAAAGCACCTCCAAAACATCAAGCATATTATGATGGAACACAAAGTAGAGCTTCTTCCTCTTCGACCATTAGTACCCACCAACTCTTGGCAAAGGATGATCAAGAACTAGGGATACTCATTACTTTGCCTAATGATAGTTATGCATATATTGATAGTGTGAGAGTGTAGATAAAGCTTCAAAGGTTATAAAGAAAAACTTTGGTACTCATGCAAAGCAAGTAAAGTAAGAGATAGGAAGATGAAGATATTGCTAGCCTTGTTGATAAGATGAAGTGGATTTTCAAAACCCCTATTTACAACTAGTTAAAGGTAATTACGACCCCCTTCTTGAGCTAACAAGGTCTGCATAGTATAACAAGGCTTTGTATTGTTCTTTTTAGGATCCGATAATAAATATCAAATGCTATCAAATAAAGATTTGTTATAAATAATAGAGACTTCTATATTTAAAAACTCTCTCTCTCTCTCTCTCTCTCTCTCTCTAGTATTGTGAATTTATAAATAAGCTTGCATGGGTTCACAGAGGGACTTATCTGGGGCAGACTATCCTTTTTCCCTCTACTGTTTTCATTCTCCTCTCTCTCTCTCTCTCTCACACACACACACACACACACACACACACACACACACACACACACACACACACACACACACACACACACACACACACACACACACACACACACACACACACACACACGGGGGATGCAAAGCATTCCAATTTAGAAAGCACTCAACTGCTTCATGGATAGTGTGTCTTGCAGATGATTGTTATTCTAGGTATGCATGTATGATATCCTATGAGATGTTGTGCTATTTTTATGTAGTTGTAGGGCCACCGCATCTCTAGATGTTTAAGTGGTATCAACGTTGGTGATATGCTCATAGTGGTACCGTAATCATGCCCATGTAGCAAGAGTCATGGGGGTCTTGGAGATTTGGCAATGCAAATTAGAGTCGAGACATTGGTTCCGGTTTATGCTCTTGCTGATTTCTGAACAATCATCTTGGACAATGTGTGTGTGTGTGTGTGTGTGTGTGTGTGTTTGAGAGAGAGAGAGAGAGAGAGATGAATGGGAGAAGGTTAACAAAGAGGACAGGGAAAAAAAGAGGGTCATTAGTAACCCATAATAATCCCTTTTCTTTCAACCCACAGGTATTATGGGGCTGGTTTGACCAAATTAGAATAAAACATAGGATGCATTTTATTAGTTTGATGGTTGGTCACCAAATTCAAGGTAGCAATGACGGGAGCAAAGCGAACCCCGAACCCTAACGGCCTCTAAAACACCGGGGACCGAATGGTGCACCTCGAGCCAGTCACGGTAATGCGAACAGGGGGCACCACCTAGCTTTGAGTGGCTAGGACGCAAACAACACACCACCATAACAATGTTTTCATCCAAGAGAGATGGATGCTTGGGAGTAATGGTGAAGAGGAAGGGGAATGAGATCAAGTTAGAGAGAGAGAGAGAGAGAGAGAGAGAGAGAGAGAGAGAGAGAGAGAGAGAGAGAGAGAGAGAGAGAGTATAGCGGCTTAGTACTTAGGCACCACAGAAGGATGGCGAATCCGCACATCCTTCACACATACACAAGCTCACTCCAAACACAAGACTAGGTGGCGATTCCGCACACCTCACATGGGCAAAACATTGCAAGAAACATACTCAGAAAACCTCAAGGTTTAGTTAGAGAATAAGGCAATGAAATGGGGAGCATAGGATAGGGGAAAGAGAAGGGAGAGAGTGGTAGAGCACATGGCGAATAGGTGGGAGCTGATGGCGAAGACTCGCATGAGGGTTATGGCTATCATCCTTCATTTAGCTGCCCTTCATCTTCCATAGCCCAAGGGTGTAGAGGTCATGCTCAAGTCGAGCATGGTGACTGCGGTGATGGTGATGGTGATGGTGTGTGTGTGTGCGCGCTAGGCACGCACAGTGCATAGTGTACTCTCTGGTGATATTGTGTGTGTTCTTAGTGTGATGGTGACCCCTCTTTGTATAGGGGAGGAGGGGGAGGATTTCTAGAATTTTAGAAATCAAGAAATTATTATCTGCACCGGCCATGTGACTGTGGGCCCCACTTGTCTGGCTGTGTGTATATGCGCCAGAATAGCAGTCTCATGAGAGAGAGACTAAGAGAGAGAGATGGGTTCATGAAAAAAGTGAGTGAGATGGAAAATAAGTAATTACAAGAGGGAAGAGAGATAAGTGTGTACAGAGGTAAATCTGTGTGCAGATGTGTGTGTACACTAGAAAAACCCGATAACCATCATGTAAAGGTGGGTCTGTGGGCACCTTTTTCAGTAGAATTGAGTGTGTGTGAGTGTGGGGGAGGCCATCTGGCTACAAGACAAGAGAGATTTCAAAATTTAGAGAGAGAGGGGGGTATTTGGATCATGGGAGAGTGTAGGAGAGAAAAAAAAGGGGGTGGGGTATGCTATTTTGGAAGATAGGAGAGGTGGCATGTGACAAAGAACATATTATTGGTGAGGACAGGGGTGGGGTGAAAGGACAAGGGGAAGAGAGAGGGGGTTGACCTTTCGAGTGGAGGAGAAGAAAAGGGACACACGGTGGGGAAACAATGAAGAAAAAGGAGGCAGGGTGGGGATGGGCTGCCCCGCAGGCACGAGGTGGCCTATTTTACCTTTCTTACTTATTTACATACTCATACTTTATGTTTTTCTTACTTTTCCAATGTCTTTTATCACTCCCTCCCTAAGAGTGGGTTTCCATGGGGTGGGGAAGAGAGAAGAGGGGTGTGGGAGCCTGGCTTGTGAAAAGCCCCCATCAACAACTAGTAGGCTCTACAACTATGGTGGGGCATCACAACAATGGGCATTATGGACCTAATTAGAGGGAATATAGGGCCGCCAAGCAGAATTCTATGCGACGCGCAAGGGATGTCCTTGGCTACTCACATTTTGCTTCTCGTCACGTGCTACCATGCTAGCAAACATGGTGGCACAAAAGGCCTTACCTAAGGAAGGGGGCTTGACACAGGGAAAGCACCCAAAATATATCCACAGCTCGTGAAGTGGCACAATCCATGACCCTAGTTCAATAAGTAGACTCAAGACTTTGGCGCCAAAGCATTCAAAGATTTTGGAGGTCTTTTAGAGGGCCATATTGAAGAGAGAGAAAAGGAAGCGCATCCAATCAACAGCAAGGCAACATAACGTAGAAAATAGCTGAAATAAATGAAGAGAGAAGAAAGGAAGCGCGCCTAATGAGCAACAAGGCAATGTAACACAGAAAATAGCTAAAATAAATGAATAAATACAAAAAACAAAGATCAAATGTAAGGTAACTTCTTGTTTTCATGGGGTTTACAATATCCATATGTGGATCCACTGCAAACAAATTCATTCTGATAGCCTTGAAGGTACTAAAAGAAAACTACAAAAAGCTATCATACTCCCGCCATAGAAAGGTATTCCTCCATTAAGGAATCATTCAAAACTGACCTTCCCACCAAAAGCTGAGAACTCTAGTAGTGTGTGGTACTCAGACTCTCAAACTTGCAGTGAGCATAATGTGCATAGTCAATTTGACTCTTCTCCATTTCCCCAATGCCCTATTTTGCATCGAAGGGAATTGGAGCTAAGCCGAATGGCTGCGATAGTGCGTATTGCCAACAAGGGGATAGGCTCCAGTAAGTAAGCGTGAGTACGGTTTCCTCTTTCAACAAAGAACATGGTTTTGTAGTTGGGGGCAATATGGGTTGTGTAATGTGAGAAGTGTGACCCACCGGATTTCTCCCAAGCTGTAATGCATTGGCGTTGTAGAAAAGCTTCATTCACTTGGGAGTCAATTGAAGCATCATGTAGCAAGTGTAATGCATCCCATCTCCCAAACCACTTCTTTATGTCTTGCATCCATCCTGTGCTCACGATCTTGCTTTTATGGTCTTTTGAACTTTTTTGCTTGCTTCCCATGCAATTGCAGGAAGTTGATGTGAGGGGTTTTTGACGTATCTTTATCATGTACTCCACAACCCTTTCCATGCCCATAACCTCAATTGGAAGAGATCCTAACTCAAGAAGTAGGAGCATATATGGTGTTTGTGTCCTAATTTGGTAGCAAAAAAGACTAATCACAAACTTAGCGAGCGAAAAAACATTTGCCAAAATAGAATAGGTGAGAGAGAGGGAGAACCAAGGTGTGGAAGCGAGGAGGGAGAAACAAGGTGTGGAAGGGAGGAGGGAGATCAAGGGGAATTTTGCAAAAGAGGTTTACACCAAACGCGTTTTGCAATTAGCTCTTCATAGGTGTAAATCATACAGGAGGTGTAGGAGGGTTTAAATAGGTGCCTACTAAGGGTGGAGGGGTTCCCAAGATAATATGTACAAAGTTTAGAGGAGGAGGCCTCTTTAAGAGGGAATAATTTTCTCTTTTAATGAGGTAGGAAAAGGAGTAAAAAGGGAGGCTTTAAGTGTGTATTTAAGAGGGCACAAAAAGATGAGGACTTGACCAAAACTTGGAGGGAAAAAGGACATTAATTTTTTTTTAAAAACTCTGGTAAAGGTCAAGGATCCAAGGCTATGGTAAAGGATAGGGGAGATGAAAGAAAGGGAGATGAAGGTGTAGCCATTTTCAAGAAATGAGGGGGGATGAAGGAAAGGGAGATGAAGGTGTAGCCGTGTTCAAGTAATGAGGGGGAGGCAAGGAGATGGGGGAGGGAGGCTCTTTTTTTGAGAGAAGGTTGCCAAGATCAGGTGCACTAAACCAACAAATGACCGGTTTGGAAACAAGCGGGACTTTGGAGTTGCTCTCTAAAAGTTTAGAGAGAGGTTGGTTAATGGAACGGGCTAGGTTGAGTTTGCAGGAAAAGCGTGAGAAGGGAATTTTGACAATGGATGGCGGGGATTTCTTGTGGTGAACGTTTAGAAGGAGAGAGGGCCTAGAGGCATAGGATACATAGAGAAAGCAAGCCTTCAAAAAAGATAAAGGGTAGCCTTTTGCCCTTAGCCTGGAGAAAAAGGTTGCAAATAGAGATAAAGCCCTTAAGCGATCTTTCCCTAATTACATAGCTCTTGAGCTGCTCTGACAAAATAAAGGCAATTTTTTGGTGGGTAGGGTGCCAAGATTGCCAAGGGATATAGTTGTAAGATTTTTGATGGCAATGCATGTCCAAAATACCCCTAGAGCAAAAAGAGGGGCCTTTGAAAAAGTGTATGTCCATAATAAAAGATTCATGTGAGGAGATGAAGGGAGCGATCTTGATATGTTCCTGGAGAGGATGCCCATACACATGGAGAAGCTTTTCTAAGCTAGAAGGGGGCCCATCCCAAACTCCAAAAGCATCATCTACGAACCTCTTAAAGTATAGGAGAGACGGGGAAGAGACAAGGCTATCACTTTCTTCCAAGGAGCAAAGAAATATACACACATACACTACTGCAAAATTTGACCCCATGGTAGTGTCTTTAACCTGACACCAAAACTTTTCTTTGAAAGAGATGTAATGATGGTTAAGAATGAGTGAAGCAAGGGATATGATGAAGCTGACCTTAGGATAGGGAAAGAGACCTTGGATAGAACTTTTAAGTGCATAGATCCCTTCACGGATAGGAATGCTAGGGTAAAGAGACTCCATGTCAAAGGTAAAGAGAGTAACAAGGGGGGAGAAGGGGATGGTGGCTAAGTCTAAGATAAGAGAATGAGAATCCTTGAGGTGCTCTTTTTTTGTCAAGAGTATGGGGCAGAGTTGCAAATGAAGCCACTTAGAGGCATTCTCCAAGATATAAACCTTGTAGGAACAAATGGGACAGCCTACAAGGACAGGTTTATGAATTTTGGGTAGGAGGAAAAAGGGGCAAGGCTTGGGTATGGATTGAGAGGAGGAGAGGATGAACGATCTCTCTTTGGAAGGGAGGAGATGAAATGTGCAACAATGGAAAAAAGAGTGGATTGGACAAAAGGCAAAGGAGGTGTAGAGATAGGACAATAGGTGAGAGGGTCCAAGATATGGCATAGCGCTTCTTTAGTGTACCAAACTTGGGAGAGGATGATGGTTTAGAAAGGAACGGTGGAAAAAGATTAAGGATGGGTTTTAAGCGGGAGAAAACAAAATCAAATGCAAGACTAAGGGTGGTGGAGTGAGAAGGAGGGTTCCAAGAGGGATTGGGGAGAATAAAGGAAGAAGAAGGAGGGATATAATTTTTGAAAAAAAGCTTGAGTTGTAGGCTCCTTTTGAAATTGGAATACGCCCCAATGATAGAAGATGAAGGCGGAGGAGGGGAGGGGGGAATGTAGTTGAGTCCAAGGCCTAAAAGTTTACGTTTAGAGAAGGAGAGAGAGCGATTGGCTAAGTTGTGAAAAGAGAGGTTGGTTATCTTATGCTCAAGAGTGATAATTGTTTGCTTACCCAAGGATAAGATTTTGTAGAGATGCGGATTGGTGAGGGGGAGCCAATAGCTAGACCTCTTTCTACTATTGAGGGAAGGGAGGGGAAGAAAAAGTGAGTTACAAGGAGGAGGGGTCCAAATGTGAGGAAAGAGAGGGGTTTGGGAGAAGAGCAAGTGGACCCAAGAGGAAGGGTGCTCTAAACCTACTTCTTCCTCCTCCCTTGCAAGTTTTTTGACATTCTAGGAATTTTAGGGAGGCTATGCTTTGGATGGAGATGTTGAGGGTGAGGAAAAGGGGTGGAAGTAGAGATAGGACCCAAAGGGTAATTGGGGGTTTTTAAAAGGGGAGGAACAAAAGAGAGGTTGGGAGATACGAAACGAATGTGGTGGATCCTTGGAGAGGAAGTAATAGGAGGATTACAAGAGGGGGAGAAGGAAGAAAGGTGGACCCCTAGGGAAGAGGACTTGGGCTTCTTGAAAGGTTGATGCATGAACTCTTCATGAGAGGCTCTTGCCAAAGGGGGAGGTTTATTTATTGTGGACTACACAGTGGGAGGGTTTACGGTTAGAGGCCTCTTTGGGGGAGGTGAGAGAAGGTACTTCATTTGAGTGGTGACCTCATGATGCACCAATTCTCCCACCGTTTCTTCTTTGGGTAGAGACTCCGCTTCCTCCAAAAGGGTAGCTTGTGCCGTCTTCCTTGCATTATGTGCCGCCTGTTCAAGGAAGAGGCCAAATGGGTGAAGGATCGAATTTTGTAGTTGAGCATCGAAGTTGTGAAGCAAGGAATGCTTCCATGAGAGGAGTTGATTTGCCCATGCCAATGGTTGGACTCTTGGAAAGGAGACGGTAGCAAGCTTTTTGGTGAGGTCCAGGAGTCTTTCTTCTACAAGGTCACGGTATGAATCAAAGCTATTTTGAAGGTTATTGATAATAACACTTTGGGCATGGATATAAGCTTGGGTGCAATCCAATTGAAATTGGATATTAAGGGCTTTGATCTTGGCACTCAAGAGTGCTTGTGCTTGAGAGTCCTCTAGGGAGAGGCGGGGAGGCTTCATGCAAAGACTAAGAGGGGCCTTTTGGTTGGCGAGAAGATTTTGCAAATGCATAAGATGCGAAGTGGATTTGTGAAGCTTATGGTTAAGGGTTTTAAATTCCACCAATGAGAGTGAAACAATCTTGTCAAATTCCAAAGGCTTATTGATGGCGGGAAGAATGGGTAGAGTTTCATGATGCGGTTTATTGGTGAGGGGTAACTTCAAAGGAAAAAGAAAAGGAACTTGTAGAGAGAGAGCCAAAAGAGGACGGGAAAGTGGGGGGGGGGGGGGGGGGGGGGGGGGGTTGAGAGGATACCACCTTGGATTGACTTGGGAATGGCACCATTATGCAAGGCTAATGAGGTACTCGTGATGCCAAAGGCTTTGGTAGAGAGGAGGGAGAGTTGATCAAGATCCTCAAGAGGTAGGTTGGCCGTGAGACCCCGTAGCTCCTCCAGGCCAAAAAGAGTTTTCTTTGAAGAGGTTAAGGGGGAGAAGGCGGGTAGTCTTGGGCGGGTTGAATCCATGAGGGCGGGTTAATGAGGGCCGGCGCCGAGGTGAATCTGGGGAGAGAGAGGGCAAGGTTGGGAGGGCAATATGACGCAAAGGAACCTCCAAATGTAATTGTTGTTGTTGAAGGGGTTTCCGAGTAGGTTTCTTGAAGATAGAGGGGGCTCAACAAGCTGCCAACGGGCGAAGGACCAATTGGGAGGGTGGTTGTTGGAGCCGCGCTATTAGCGAGTTTGGGCTCAGACGAACCGTTGGGAGAGCTTGTGGCTCCCACAATATCCATGACCGCTGAGTGAAAAGTGTTGGCTGCAGATGAGGATGGGGGGAGGGTTGCCATGTAACTTCCATGCCATAGGGCATGGTAGAACAACCTGAGAGTATAAAAGCAAAAAAAGGGGCGCAGCACCACGAGGATATATTTGGAGAAACTCTTTGGCTGAGGAGTTCAGAGTTGTTTGTTAAGCGGAGAGTCGCTGCAGTACTGCAGTCGATGCTACTGGAAAGAAGCCGAAGCTGTCGGACCGGTGGTGGGGAGAGCTACCGCCTGAGAGAGGCCGATGCTGCCATTTGAGAGAGGCGGATGCTGTTGCAAGACCCGTGTAGGGGAGACCTACTCCTTGAAGGAAGCGGTCGTCTTGCCACACTAAGAACTTGCACCAATGCCAAGTGATGATGTGCACTTATAGTGCCTTGTGAACGACTTGCACTTATAGTGTCTCCAAGTACAACCACCATTGTGTCGTGCAGCGCACAGAAGACCGAGGTATGGAGGCTTCTTGGAGGGTGGATGTGCACAAAGCTTCAAACAACAAGAAAGGCTTGAGCTTATGAATGTAGAGGGCTAGGGGGTGTGGGTAGTTCCCTTAGGTGCTGTATCCAATAGAGAAACAGGCATGCTAGAGATGAACGAGATAGGTTAAGATGAGGTGCTATGTGGGAAAAAAATGCAGCACGCTGCAGCCCACGCCCATAAGCAGGTGTGACAGTGGGAAAAAAAATAGCCTGCTGCAACCCGCACGCATAATCAGGTGACCGGTGGGTGAAGAAAACGGAGTATGTTGCCTAGACTGGAAGGCACCGCAACCACCTGCGTTATCAGAGGAAATCGACAGAGGCTCGGGGCTGCAATGAAACGATGTGTGAGGGGAAGAGGGCCGCCAAGCGAGAGCGAGGTGGGAGCAGTTGCAAAGAAAACAAGGTGAAAGATCATGGTGGCCTGCAGCATGGTAAATGAATGGTGAGCGGTAATGTCAAAAGGTAGTAGAATGTATGTCGCAGAGTGATCATACCAATACATGTAGTTGGATCCTGATTCGTATTTGGATATTGTCGAGCTAGCCCAAATATGGTCTAAAGAAGATCCATAGATTGTTGTAACATCTTTTATCAATTTTTTGATGTTATATTTTTGCAGGAAAGAGGAAAGGTGGTTGTATGAAGTATTAGGAACTCTAATGTCAATGTTGAAGTCACCTAAGATAATGATTGGAATTTCAATAGTGTGTTGTTCAAGTAATGATTTTAATGCGTCTATTAAATTTGTTAGTCGTGTCGAAGGCGAATTTTAGAGGGAAACTATCTTGATGATTTTGTTGTTTGTGAACTTGATCGTTGTATGTAACATCTCAATTCCTAGAGGAGAGATATTCCCATTGGGAAAGTGGGTTAGTGTTTCTTCGTGGAGAATCGAGACACCCACTTTTGCATTAAATTGGTGTTGTAGGAAGCTTGGTATTGCATGCGGTATTGTTTTTGTTAGTCTTGTCTCTTGCAAACAAAGTACATGTGATGTCATTAGGATGGAATTTGTTGCAATCTTTCTTATGTGTTTATTAAAGGACAAAATATTGAGATATTGAATGATGATAAGTGTGTTTGAGTAAGGTTGCAATGACTTTTGGGTGGAGATCCATTTAGCTTGCACTTTTAGGCGATCCAATTCTTGTAGTACAATTTGGTCTTGATTGAGCATTACCCAATGATCCTTTCTAGTGTCACTGTTTGTCAGTCTGGTAGCATCCTTGGTGACCATCACTACCATCTTTTACCCTAAAAGTTATGTTAACCCGTATCTGGATTCCTTTTATCTTTCTGGCTCTCTGGACTACCCACTTGATATGCTTTTGAGCTCAATTCGTGCTTCTATTTCCCAAAATAGGTCTCATGGTAGTAACAACGATAACTGACACCTGTGCCCAAATTGTGCAAGAGTCGTACCATCTGGTTTCTCTGGTTACGTACTTTGCAATCATGCCCAATATGCTATAGTCGGCTAACTGTTCCAATCCATTCTTAGGGTTTTTCTTTGCTAGTGAACCTTTTGCACTAGACTTATGGTTTTTTGATAATCTGCAAGCTTCTCCACTAGCTTCCTAGGACTTCTCGTGAGCTTTCTGAAGGTCACTCCTTGGGCTTTGCTATCATGGATATTTGTTAGGAAGTCGTCTGGCGGAAAATGCAAAAAAAACACAAATTTTATTTTCAATTGAGTTCTTTGAAGAATTTTGCCCTATTTCTAGCTATTATAACTCTCCATAAGAGTTAGCAAATTCTCGACTTCACTTTGGTCTCATCCAAGTTATGGTCATTTTCAACCTGTTAAACAAGGAATACTCTTCCTCTTTAAATCTTTGGTGTCTCAAGGTGGAGTTAAGTATGCACTACAAGGGTGGATTTAGCCTGCTGGAGCTAGGGGTACTCCTTTTTCCGAGACTTGACATGTGTGGCAACAATCGCACACATGAAGACGTTTGGCTTGGTTATGGTATCCTTGGACTTTTTGACCAATTTCAACTTTTGTCTGCATGTTCCTTGGGTCTTTCTTGAGCTTTCCATGAAGGAATTCCTATCGTGGGCTTAAGATCTAGTCGATCGTGACTTGTTTGGTGAAAAACGCACAAAAAACGCACATTTTTCCTTATCTTGAATTTTGACCATCTTTTTGCCAAATTTTTGCAACAATAGGTGTCACTAAGGGTGTTTGAGCTTTTAATGTCAAAATTCCTAACTTTGCAATGTTCTTTGCCAATTTACGACCCAACTTTGTCTTTTCAGACTGATCTGTCCAAAATCTGTGTTTGTGTGAGGATCTGGTAGTCAGTGTCACTGCGGTTTGCACTCGGGGACTTGTTTTGGCTAGGGAAACCTGTTGGGGTCTTTTCTTACCAGATTAGGGTGGGGTGGCAGCAACTGCGGTAGATGCCTTTTGTGCCTGTTTTTATGAAAGTTCATGGGTGTTCCCCATGGCTTGGTGGTCATGTTTAGGCTATGTACCTATTATGTGGGCCTGTAATTGGTCAATTGATCTAGTTTTTGGCTATCTGTTTGGTGGTCCATTTTGGATGGTGTTGGCATCCCTGGGTTCCTTTTGATGAGATGCACTTGTGGATTCCATTTATGCTTGATATAGACCTAGGTTGCAGTAATCGCAATAGTTGGCACTTGGCAGCTAGGTCTGACTGACTGGTACTTGTTCAATCCTCACTCCCTACCTGGTAATTTTGATGCTATGCATATTTATTTTGGTGATCCCATGTGGTGGTAGTGACCCTGTCTCTAATTGCGGTGTCTAGACCCTATTCTTTCCATGTGGTGAGTGTGCTAGTGTTTTGCATACATACATGATCTAGATAGGTTTAGAGACTCACCACTAGCTTCACTTGCCGTGGAGACCATTGTGTCGTGCGTCCAGAAGCTCATAAGTTGGCTCGCTCATTGATCTCTTCTCTCTCCCGCAGGGTCTAGTAGTCAAAGGAGCTAAAGTTTCCCCCTATGTTAGTATATGTGCCTAGTGCTCTTAGAGCCCGAATTTGGATTTTGATCCCTTATCCCTTGTTGCATGCCCTATACTTCCATCGGATCTTCAATTTTTGCATCTGGATTTCGTATGCCCCCGATACATCAAGTTTACCTTTTGGGCTACTGATGTATTTAGGTCAAAATTTGACATCTTCAATTTGTTTCCAAGTTTTTTATGAGAGTTCTTCATGGTATGGAATTCTGTTGTTTGGCTTCAGATTTTGCATTGCTTCTTTGGATTTTTTATTAGATTTAAGGAAGAAAATCCCAAAAAGGTACTTAAAAATTGTGGTAGAGCCAAATTTTAGCAAAAAAAAGGCAAAAATTATCCCAAAATTACTCGCAAATTAGGTAACTGATTCTTGATCAAGAAAATAAGCTTTTTGCCACATACAAAATATTTAGGCCATAATTGGTCTATTTTCTGTGCTTTTTCTTAATTTTTGACCATAGTTGACCATATAATTCAAAATAATACAAAAATATTACATGTGAGGAGTATATACAAGAGTATGGGGTTACTTTTGGCCCTAACGTGACATGATCCCCCTTTACGTACTTACGGGCATTACTTAGCATTTGTTGAAAATCAAATCGCAATACAAAGTTTAAACCATTGTAAGACAGTGCCTGTTATTATGTATAAATTTGTAAATCCATTTTGCCATGGTTCCGTATGCCTCCCCTCTTCCATGTAGAGGTATCTTGGAAGTAATCATACTTGTTGAGTGCCTTTAGGATTGTAGGATTATAGAATTAGAGTAGGGTTTTGAGAATGATTGGTAGATGAGACAAGCCTTAAGATCAATGCTCAAGAAAACCATTAAAAAATAAAAGAAAATGAGTGTTTGTGGACACTTTCCACAACCCCATTGCAGTAGAACCTAGGAGTAGGGTAAGTAGAATCTGAGATGGGTTTCAGAATACTGCTCTCTCTGAAAGAATCAATTGTGTTGTTATGTGAAGTTGCAGAATTTCAGGTCTACGGCTAGAAATAGCACAAAAAGACTGCCAACTAGAGAATATGCTTAAAAGTTGTAAGGACACATTGAGGTAAAAATTTCAAGAGTTTGCAAAAACTGAGATTATTTACTTTTTCTTGACATTGTAGGCCAAATTAAGTTTTGACTTGATTTATAGGCTTAAAATAGCTCATGAAAAGACTGTCTAGTGAAAAAGTGCAAAAAAGTGTTCATTTTAGGCCTAAAGTAAGTAATCACGATTATTTACTTTCAACTCAAAACTGACCAAGATTGATACCAATGAATCTATACATATGTACAAACAACTTTTGTAAAGACATATAAGATTTGGATCACCAAATTGACCAAAAACTGGGTAAAAACTAAAGTCTCTGCTGACTTTCGGGAACTTGAGTGTAATTTGGGAAAAATTTTGTTCAAACTCAATGAAACTTGATTCATAGGCTTATATTGATGTAATAGACATGTGTACATGCTTAGTTGATAAAAAAGATGCAAAAATTTATTGAAAGTAAATAATCACGATTATTTACATCTGCCCCATTTTTAAACTTTTTTGACCAAGTTAGCATACCACTAGACGTATCATGTTGTATTAAGCCCACAAACCAAATTTAGTAAGATTTGGATCATTGGATTGGAAATTGTGACCAAATTTGCAAAGTCGGACACAAAGCTGATGACCATTTTAACGTAAAATTATCCAAACTTAATGAAACTTGCCTAGGGTGCTTAAGCTGAGGTACTTATCAGATCTATGTCAAGATTGGGACAAAAACTTGCAAAAACATAACTGGAGTAAATAATTGCGATTATTCATATATGCTACCAAAATGTATAATTTTGCACATTTGAGTATACCAAAAGGTTAAGCATATCAAGTAGACCACACAAATCAATTTTGGTGAGATTTGGATCACAAAAGTAAGGCTTAAGCCAGATTCTTGAAAACTGAGTCTGCAGACATGAAACAGTTGCTAAACTTGAACAAAAATTGTCCAAACTTGGTGAAACTTGTCTAGGGAGATTAACAGGTAGTATACTTGGCAAATCAAGCCAAAAAGTGCAAAAAACTGACAAAAGTAAATAATCGTGATTATTTACTACTGCTACACAGAGACACCATTTTTGACTTTTGAACTTGTACAATGTTTAACCAACATAATACAAGGCCATCGGGCAATTTTGGGTTCAATCGGATCCAAATTGGTACATGTTCACTCAGTTTTCAGGTTGTAGATTAGTCCTTTGGTTTTTTACAAAAGTGATATCTAAAAATCTCAACTGCTGCTTCACTTAGCTCAATTTGAAGTGATACACATATACCAATCACAATAGTTAGCAAACACTATACAGTCTTTGTGAAAGAATAGCTAACTTGATCAAAATTGATACAGAAATCAGGTTGCAGACAAGAAATTAGCAGCTTGACTAAAGTTGCAATCAAGTCAAGTGAAAGAAGTTGACTACAAGTCAATCCGACGGTAAGTACTCTATCCAGGGCTTCACAAGTCTTTATGAACCTTAGATTTGGCCGTGTACTAGGAAACCAAGGCAGTAGAGTATTCACCGAAGAAAGTGTGAGTCAAGGCAATCCCTTGCACACTATCCTTGAGTAAGTCTCTGACACTTTTTTGGATTCAACATTTAAACTGTCTTCCTACTCGACTCACTCAGAAACCGGAACGACAGTACGCTATAAGCATATACTCTCTTTTTATAAGACTAGCCGCCATGGAGCTCAGATTTACTTGGATCCTAACGAAGAGTATGCTATTCGCATTGATAACCATGGTATTGAGTTTGAAGAGGAGATCATGGCAAACAAACAAGGAAAAATGTGCATGGATAGAAACGAAACTTAGTATTTACAAGTTGAAAATCTTGACGTAATAGACAAATGGGGGTTAGAAGTAAATACCATAATTCCAGATATGGCAACAAAAGAAGGGCCACCTACTTTAGAATTTGAGGGATATGATCAAGTTGATTTGAAGCCTTTGAAATCGCTTAGTACGGATAATACTAGGATCAGAGTCTATTGTTGGGAGGATAGAAACATCAAAGATCTTCTATGGATTTTGCATGCCAAATTAGGACAACTAACACCCATGAAGATCATCTATACCTGTTTAGGGATTGTTATAACAATAACTTTTCTATGATGAATCCTGAGGAGGTGGAACAAACCAAATACCAAGGGTACTCCACAAGGGATTGGATATTGGGCCAAGGACCAGAAACTATCTTAAGAGATGAACACCGTGAGAGATCTTCTGAGAGTAAGGTTAAGAAATCAAAAATCACCTCATCACGAAGAAAACCGAGTGACACTAAGGCCAGTCTAGGGCTACATGAGTCACTATTTCCAACAGGCTGGTTTTAAGGATTGGGAACGGGATAAATTGCAAGGAGACCGGGAGTTGAACCAAATAGACGTGTCAGACCAGCTGATTTTCAAAAATGGCTCAAAAAATACAGTGGATTAGGGGATCCATATGACCACTTAGCAAGCTTTAAGCAAGTGCTAAGAGCAGAATGCATATTTGATTTCCATACTCAATTCGAGGGGTTTGAAATGACATTAGAAGGAAAAGCATTGACATGGTTCCAAAACATTCCACCAAGGTCAATCATGGACTTGAATACTTTAGCTCAAGGATTTTTAGCTGCTTGTTCCCAAACGGGAATCAAACATAATACGGTAGCTCAAATCTACAATTTTAAATAGAAACAAGGTGAGTCTGTAGGGATTGTGCAACTCGAATGAAGCAATACATTGCAAGATGCCTAGAGCTAGAGATACCGGCAGAAGAATGACTAGTATCTTTGTTTCTAGAGGGACTGCTAAACAACAAGCTTCATGCTATACTATATAGCAAGAAGCATACAACCCTAGAAGAGTGTGTGTCAGATGCTATTGACTTAGGAGACAATTGTGATATTTTCAACCAAGAAGATGTTCCTAAGGATAACCAAAGCAAGAAAACAACGTCCACCAAACCAGCACAAGTGGGAATGGCTATTGCAGCACCGCTTTCAGCCATAGAAGATATGCTCAAGAGGATGAATAACATGCAAAAGAACCTATGAGGGGACCAGGGAAAGGGATACCTAAACAGAGACGACCAATTACCCGCAAAAATGATGTGCAATCGAGGGTAAATGGACCAACCATGGGACCAATGAGTGCTATTACCGACCAAAGTATGATGGGAATGTTCAATATGTGCCTATGAGGACACAAGGACAACCTATGTATAAATATCAACCTAATATGGCCCCAGCTCAAAGACCACCGATGGGTATGGAAAGACCTCAACCTATGTTGGGCCAACAACCTCCATATCCAGGACATAATGTAGTGCATGTAAAGTAAATGCATCCAGAGGGAGTCATAGATGAACAAGCATTAGCGCATGTTACACCCTATGCTGAGCCTAGTCCATCTATAGTAATGGTAGAAGGAGATTGGTATAATTCACATCCACCACCAATGGAAGAACCTGTAACTTATACTCCACCAAAGCTTGCACCAATGTATTACGTGGCTAATCAAGGTGTTAGATCTCCTATGGTAAGACCCATGATCAAGCCAAAAACTGAAAACTCTCATAATTGTGGTTCAGATGATCATTGAAAGAATGAATGCCAAGAGTCTGAAAAAAAATTCAAGCCAGTTGAAGCGTATTGCATCCAATGTTGCAAAAAGGGAGGACACTTCCCAGAGAATTGTCCTAAAAATCCTTTAAACAAGGGTAAAACAGTAGTGAACGTCGTCCAAGTGATACCTAGTAGCTCATCTGAGAGCGAACCGATTGTTCAAATCAAAGTAACCACCAGAGCCCAGGCTAAGAAAAAGAAACATAACTCCTCTGATGATTCAAAGAATACAAAAATTTCCTCTCATAAGACCAAAAGAAGCAGAAACAAAAGGTATGAGATGAGAAAACAGAAACAACGTGCTGAAATCAAGGAGAAAGCAAAGACGCTATTCCAGGAAAAGGTAAAAGAAACTAGAAGCGAAATCAAAGAAACCACCATGGAATCTCGAGGATCAATTTTGGTTGATAAAATTTTTGAGCCTATTAATGCAGTATTGGAAGCTTACTAAGCAGGACTTAAAGCATGCCAAAACATGGAAAACAAATGGAAGAACTATCCTTCTCCAGACATGGAATCAGCTAAGCTTGAAGCTTATCAAAATTTGGTAAGAATCACGCGAGAGATGCTAAAAAAACAAAAACCCAAGCTCGAAAGTATGGCAAAAGCTGAGGAGCTTGTGAGTAAGAGACTGTTGGGTATGCAAGCTCGGATTCCATAGTGTCTACGCCCGTGAGAACAAGTCTCAAGGCATGCAGCTATAGACCATCAGTTAGTGCAGTTTGCATGAGTAAAGGTGTGGTTGATATCACATTTCAAAAACTATGTAAAGACTTCTTTTTAATGGAATTAGTAGTAGTAGCGTGTTCTCTTTTCTGCAAACTGTGTTGACTTCTTCCTCTCTCTCTCTCCCTCTCTCTCTCTCTCTCTCTCTCTCTCATCTTTCTCTGCACCACCATGGCTCCATAGCCCAAGACCTAACAACTGGTATCAGAGCCCTACCGGCCTCGGCTCTCGGCTCTCGGCTCTCGGCTCTCGACTCAAGCTCATGGGTACAACCGCCTGCAGAGGGGATTATGAAACTGCCACGTGCATGATTTCGGCCACAACCAGTTGCAACAGCTTCGCCCTGGTCTTGTGGTGATTTTTTGACACATAAGCGCTCCCTAGTTCGGCCTTCTCCGCCTGCTGCAAGCGATAATCATCCACGCCATCGCTGTGTTTGTCTGCTGCAAAAAAATCATCTTTTTGTGTTTTATTGTGATTCACATTACAGTGACCACCAAGTTGGTCCTAAGGTTTTACACAACCGGGATTCCCACCCTTGCAAAACCCTCGCAAAATCTTTCGTGCTACAATTCTTGCAATATGTGCTCGTGTTTCGGTGTGCTAGGACTACAACATTTTACTAGTGTGCAAAATTTCCAGAAATTCAATTGTTATCAAAGTTGCTTCCCGGAAATTCGATTGCTGCAAATTGACTCTTGAATTAAAGTCAATTGTTTCCGACTCTTTGACGGACATTACTTACCTTCTCCAGTATACAGCTATCCTTTGCATATCAAATATGGCATCAAAAGTCGACAAGTTCAATGGATCCGGCTTTCACACTTGGCAGATCAAAGTTAATGGCTATTTGATACGCAAAAATCTATGGAACGTGGTCAAGCCTCTCGCAGCCGACGAATTTGGAACATCCGCTGCAGTTACAAGGGCATTATTTTTTGAGCTACAAAGGAAAGACGAACAAGCTTTTGGTATGTTTCTAACCTCCTTAGAAGACGATTTTATTCATTATTTGGACGATGTTGATTCTTCAAGTGCTGCCTGGATAGAGTTAGAGAAGCTTTTCGGTGCCAAAGCTAAATATTCAAAAATGAGTTTAAAAATGGACTTATATTCCATCCGCATGCGTGAAGATGAAAACATTGCAGCTTTAGGTAATAGACTGAAGAGTATTAAAACTCAACTTGTTTATGTCGAAGCTCCAGTACCAAAAGAAGATCTCATAGCCATTTTGTTAAAAAGTTTGACTGAGAAATTTCATCAGATTGTTACTGTTTTAAAAGAGAAAGATCCGCTGCCCTCCTTGGATGGTATCATCAATTCATTGCAGGAAGAAGAACGCAGGGTACCTAGTACCAATTGTACTATTTTTCCCAGTGCATATACAATCTCGAATGCCGTATCCCCCACCAGTTCTTCTGATACTTCTAGTGCATATGCAGTCACTAAATGTGCTGCTACAGCAGCTTCATCTCGACCATTCAATCGAACCAGATCTTGTGCCATTTGTGGATGCAACAATCATAAGACGAAAGACTGTTTCAAGAAGAATCCTTGTGTTCACTGTGGTAAAACAAATCATCCGTCAAATAGGTGCTTTCAAAAGGGTAAAAATCAAATTCATGTAGTCGAGGGAGACACTGAATCTCCAATATATTCTGTTGACGAGGAAGTTTTTTAGATCAACTCTTTTCATGTTGTTTAGTCAAAGTAAATTGTACGGGCTATAGGCACTGCCACCCATGAGTGGTAAGACCTCCCAATTTATTAGTTTTTGTTCTCAAGTCCTATTTTTGTCCTACTTCTCATGAGGTTACTAGGTACACCTTAAACCCAAGGTTTGGCAGTGAACCAAAAACTCCATTTTTGGTAGCTAATTTTTTGA
The DNA here is from genome assembly GCF_014529385.1 of Adiantum capillus-veneris. Lineage (NCBI taxonomy): Eukaryota > Viridiplantae > Streptophyta > Polypodiopsida > Polypodiales > Pteridaceae > Adiantum > Adiantum capillus-veneris. The sequence continues at coordinate 45,477,619 of NC_140953.1, forward strand.
CCTACACCTTATCTGTTCAAGGGGAGGTTTCCTATCATAACACCAGGTTATGGATACACCAGAAATCCTTGGTTGTGAAAAAACCTAAAACTCACAGTTGACGAGTACACCAAAAACTCGAGGTATCATGAGAGGGTCTGTCTAGTTCGGGCTTGAGGGGGGGATTGTTGGGTATGCAAACCCGGATTCCATAGTGTCTACGACCGTGAGAACAAGTCTCAATGCATGCAGCTATAGACCATCAGTTAGTGGAGTTTGCATGAGTAAAAGGTGTGGTTGATATCACCTTTCAAAAACTATGTAAAGACTTCTTTTTAATGGAATTAGTAGTAGTAGCGTGTTCTCTTTTCTGCAAACTGTGTAGAATTCTTCTCTCTCTCTCTCTCTCTCTCTCTCTCTCTCTCTCTCTCTCTCTCTCTCTCTCTCTCTCTCTCTCTCTCTCGTCTTTCTCTACACCACCATGGCTCCATAGCCCAAGACCTAACATAGACAATAAAGAAAAATCCGAAGTGGTGGTAGAATCCCACCTTGAAACAAAAGATCCAAAACTTTTGGTTCCGGACAGCGAAGATGCCTTAAGACAGAATTCCATTCGTAGAAGAAGACTGGCCAGGACACTCATGGAAAAACGTTAGAGAGATTAATGATGGGAGCCTAACTCTAAAGTCAGCTCCTATAGAGGAAGTTTTGTTAGACAATCTACCTTCTAATATGGATATGGATGTATGATCCTTGTATGGGGATTGCGGATCTGAAGTTTCATGAATGTCTAAACCATTGACCTTGAGAACATTATCCTCTTACTTGAAAGATAACGAAGATGAATCCATAGTGTGTTAAACCACTCAAGTAAAAAGAGCGGAACAGACCCTAGAAGTAGACAAACATTCATTCAATCATGTCTACACCCATCCAATGCACTCTTACTTTAGGAGAACTATTAAAAATGAGACCATATTTACAGAATGATCTACAATTTTTTTTAGAGAAGGTGGGAATAACATGGCTAATCGCAAAAAAATTGGAAAAACTTAAACACGACATGGATAACAAAGAGATTAGATCTATTCCAATGAACAAAGTTGGAGAATACTACGAAGGGGAAGAAGAAAACACGACCCTTTCGGTGACGTATAATGATGTAGAAACCATGGAAATATTGGATAGTGGGGCAGGCATAGCCATAGCCACAAAAGCAGTATGGGAATCCTGGGGACAACTAGCCATTAGACAAACTCGAACGAAATTGCAATTGGTTGATGGACACATTGAAAGACCTTTAGGACTGCTTGAAAAAGTGAGAGTTAATTCTTGTGGGATTGAATATCAACACACTTTTGCCATAGTAGACTTTGGAAAGAAATTCAATTACGAAATCATATTGGGAAGACCTTTCATGCGACATGTACAACTTATCCAAGATTGGGGAAACAACTATTTGTACTTGAAGCAAGTGGGATCAATAACAAGGGTCAATCTAAAAGATCACACTTATAGAGATGTCATGAAAACGCCTATACAAGAATTCGATTCAGTGTCTTCGGCTAAAAATAAGCTTCCATCTTGGCTGAACAAAGACACTCCTATTTGGATGTGCGGAGCTTCAGAAAACGAGAGCTTAAAACGAGAAGAATGTATCTTAGAAATGGATTGCACAGATGAAGCCTATGTACCTGAACCCTTTCCAGAGCATTCGTTTGAGCCATTTGAATGGACTCAAATTTTAGAAACAATGGATGTATGTGTAAATACGTCTATGCCTACTCAATTTTTCAATGAGGATGGCTGTGACATAATTCCCATACAAATGATTTCAACCCTTCACATTGAAGAAGAAATTCAAAAATCCAAGGACTTGATGAAAGCTCAACAAGTCTTTTCAGACCTTTACTATGATACAACAGATGAATCAGAAGAACATTCAGCTATCTCAGATGATTTGGGGTCGGAAAAAAAACATGTGAGAGCTACACTGCTCATAAAAGGAGGGAAGGAAAAGTTTTTTGACTTTCCAAACCAAAAAACAAGAAGACAAAAATGGTATAGTCGAAAAAGAGACACCAGAATCGTGAAAGCTAGACCTATGCCATCAGTCTCCAGTAGAACACAGTTCCTGATGCAGATGATTGTGTCAAGGACAAAATCACTGGTAGATATCCTTTAAACGAATAACATGAAATGACAAAAACATTGAGAAAAACGACAAAAGAAACTCAAAAAAAGCCTAAAAACCAAGACAAGGATTCAACCATGACACGAGTTGAGCGGAAAAAGAAGTATCAAGAGTTGAAAAAAGCTCTAAAGGAGATATATACGACAGAAATGGAAACCACTGAAGAGGATGGTAAAAATGTAATGAGTGTTCCATCCCATTACAAGAAATATACTCTCCAAGATTGAAAAATCATATTCGAACAACCTGTTAGAGAACTACAAAAACAGGGCGAGTCCTATGAAGGACCTAAAAATGCAAAAAAAGTAGATCTAGCCGAACCAGGAGAAGAGCCTAGATGTGCATACATTGCAAATGACATGAGAGAAGAGGAAGAAGAGCTTTTGTTAAGCTTACTGAAAGAATACCGAGATATCTCTGCTTGGTCATATAAGGATCTCAAGGGTATTGATCTAGAAATCTATCAACATACCATACCTATGAGAGACGATGCGAAACCAAGTGGACAAAGACCATACACATATAATGAGACATTTTCTAGAGAGATTTAAGAAGAGATTGAAAAGATAAAGGAGGCCGAATTCATTTATGAAATTGAACACGCACTTTGGGTTTCTCCAATTGTGGTAGTACCCAAGAAAAATGGAAAATTGCGAGTGTGTGTCAATCTCAAGAAAATGCAGCTACCATTAGAGACAACTTTCCTCTTCCAATCACTGAGCATGTTTTAGAACGAGTTGCAGGTAAAGAAGCTTACAGATTTTTAGATGGCTTTTGAGGATACAATCAACTTTTGGTTGACCCCAAGGATCAATTTAAAACTAGCTTTGCAACTGAATGGGGTATTTTTGCCTATCGGGTTATGCCTTTTGGGTTAACTAATGCTCCTGCTACCTTCCAAAGACTGATGAGCCATGCTTTTAAAGAATATCTTAGGAATTTCTTGGAGGTATATATGGATGATCTATCCGTACATTCATCAATCTGGGCTGATCATTTTGAACACCTCAAAAAGGTGTTCGAAAACTGTAGACTTTATAGGATTTGCTTAAATCCTGAAAAGTGCACATTTATGGGTAGACAAGGAAAAATTCTTAGATATATAGTGTCTAAAAATGGCATAGCTACTGATATGGATAAAATTCATGTTATTGCTGATTTTCCTAGACCGACAACAGTCAAGGGGGTTCAAGCCTTCATGGGACATTGTGGCTATTACAGACAGTTCATTTACATGTACGCTATAATTGCAAAACCCATGTATACCTTGATTACACACTTTGAATGGACTGAGACATGTGAAGAATCCTTCATGAAGCTTAAGCAAGCTCTCACTTCAGCTCCAATATTGAAAGCACCAGATTGGAATAAGATATTCCACATAAATGTAGATGCTTCCAATTTTTCCATTGGGTATATACTAGCAACCAGGAGACGAGAAAATTGATTTTCCTATTTCTTATGCTAGTCGACAATTGAACATGGCGGAAAAGAATTATACCACCACCAAAAGGGAAGGATTAGGAATGATCTATGCCGTAAAAAAGTATAGACATTACCTATTAGCAAACAAATTTGTATTCTTTGTGGACCACCAAGCCTTATTGTATTTGGTCAATAAGCCATGCAACACAGGAAGAAAAGTGAGATGGTTCATTATTCTTCTAGAATTTGATTTAATTGTAGTTGTGAAATAGGGCACCACTTATCAAAGAGCAGATCATTTGTCAAGGATTGTTTCAGGGGAACCACCTAAACGAGTAGACGATGATTTACCAGATGCATATTTGTTCTCCGTTGGAATAATACCTCGATGGTCGGAAAATATGGTATCATTGATGACCATAGCTCAAGTGGATTCACAAATACCACTTCCTATTATGATTGGATTAATTGAGCAATTGGCTATGTATCAGTTACTAGCTGGTAGGCTATACAAAAGAAATCAAGATGGAATATTGTTTTTATATATTAATCCTAAGGAGAAAACCCAATACCTAAGTCAATCACATATTACCATAGTAGGACTTCACTTTGCAGAAGACCAAACTATGCAAAGGATCTTGAGACTTGGAGTATATTGGCCAGTTATGAGGAGAGATGTTCATTCTTTTGTGAAAGATTGTCCTCAATGTCAAAAACAAACACCCATACCTCATGTAACATTGTTCCAAATGTCACCTGTTCCTAAGTGGAGTAACTATCTAGTTACTTACTTATCGAGCAGAACATTTCCTGAGGATATGAGCAAACGTCGTCAAAAAGCAATTGAAACTGAAGCAAGAGACTATTCTCTTATTGGAAACCAATTGTATAGGAGAGGTAAGGATCAATACTTGCGTCTTTGTGCAAATGAAAACGAATACATTACTATTATAGAACAAGCACATGCTGGATTAGTTAGAGGTCACTTTTCTAGTGAGACCACTGCAAGAGAGATCTTAATGGCAGGCATATGGTAGCTAGCACTTTTTGCAAATGCCAAAGAATATGTTCAAAGGTGTGATGCTTGTCAACGAGAAAAAATGCCAACCCGTGTAGATAGCATGCCCTTAAGACCAAGGATGGGGGCTAGAGATTTCGCAAAATGGGGTATAGATTTTGTTGGGCCAATACATCCACCTGCTTATAGAACCCAAGCTCAATATACCATTGTAGCTACGGACTATTTGACCAAGTGGGCCGAGGCTAAAGCAACCCAAAAGAATGATGCCAGAACCACTGCCGCATTCTTATATGAGTATGTGTTCACAAGATATGGACTGCCAATAGAAACTGTCAGTGATAGGGGAACTCATTTCCTCAATGAGGTAATCAAGTATCTGCTTAATGAATTTATGGTCATCCATAACAAACTTGCTCCCTATCACCCACAAGCAAGCGGGAAAGCTGAGCATACAAATAAAATTCTTATCTCGGTTTTGACTAAAGTGGTTAGTTCAGGAAGGACAAATTGGAAAATTAATCTCCATGCAGCTCTATGGGCCTATCGAGTTTCATTCAAAACAGCTTTAAATGCTACACCCTCTAACCTTGTTTATGGTCTTGATGCCATATTGCCAATAGAATTTCTATTGCCGACACGAAGGGTAGCTAAGAATCTTGAGTGGACTGGACATGAATTGTCAGAAAGACTTGAATATTTAGAAAAGATATATGAGCAAAGGGTAACTGCTGTAGCTCACATCTATGCACAAAAGCAGAAACAAAAACAGTTTTTGGATTCCCATCTAATTATAAAAATCTTCAAAAATGGGGACTTGTTGGTTTTAGTCTATTCCCTTAAGCAACACATTTCCAAGTTTAAGAAAAAGGGAAACGGACTGTTTATCATTGAAGATGTATCTCCAAGTGGAGCTGTTAAGTTGTCCACCCTAGATGATGAACCAATGGCTAATTGGATTAGTGGATGTCGATTAAAGAAGTACAATTTTTCACTACCCAATGAATTGCTAGAAAGAATGCATATAGCTAAGCAAAGAAAGATAAAATGACAACAGGTTATTGATGAAGCCCAAGAGGAAGCTCGGTTTCAAGTACTCAAAAGGAAAGCTGCTCTTAAGAATTTCCATCAACACTCTGGAAATAGATGACCAATAATGGGAATTGCAGAAAGATGCAGTGTCAACAGATGATGAATGGTTGGATGGAATGGACCTTCGCATCAAAGTACAACTCAACAATCATAGCACAAATGCATTGGTCGATACAAGAGCTCGAGTAAATGCAGTCAATTATTCCACATACAAGAAATCAACAAGTCAGTCATTGACAGCCGGAATAGCGACTATCAAGGGATGCAACAAGAACCCAACACCAACATTGGGAGTAGTCAACTTAAATGTGATAGTACATGGATTTTCATATCCTCATCAGTTTGTATGCTTACCAGATGAACACATGAATGAGAAAATGGTTTTTGGAATCCCATGGATGCGGACTTACAAGGCAGTGCCAGATTGGGATACCAATCAACTCAAGCTATCACCTAAAGGTGGACAACTCATTGTTCCAATTGCACCAAGAAAAGAGGAATGGAAAGGAGGTTATCAGTAGAGCAAACCATGAAGCAAAAAATATTCTCCATCCTATTGACAAGCAAATGCTACAAGTAGCATGCAAGGAGTCAGGCAAATTTGGGTACCAAAAGCACAGCTTAAGGACAAGCCGATTCAAATCTGGGTACCCAAACATCATCAACAGTACCAAAGACGGTTCCAAGGTTCAAAACACACAGACGAGTATCTCCGACCAAGTAACCTAACACGAAATGGATATGGAAGAAAAAGGAGCACTTATCTTCTCCACAAACTGTAAAATAGATCAAGCAATGGAGAGTTAAGACTCAGAAGACTCAACAACACCATTCTGACCAAAGCAAACCAAGATATCAATGGCGGATAAAAGCTCGACAACAGTCACAAGTGATACCAACAGCTCAGAAAATCAGTGTGCTAAAGCATCCTGATGGTACAATCAAACAAAGAGCACACAAACTACAAGATTTTCTCTTTGGAAGACTGCATCAGAAAACCTCGATATCAAAAACCCTTGAGTTAATTACTCAAGATCCAACTCTTGCACAACATAATGGTTTTAATTACATTGATCTTCAAAGCATGGTAGATCCAACCAAGGCTATGTATAGACACAATTGTTCAACCCATGCACAGAGTCGTCCCGGAGTACGCCATCTAGGAGGGGTGGCAGGGCACTAAGTAATTAAGGGTAATGTTTGAAGAGAGAGAAAAAGTTTGATGTTAACGTGTGATTTTTGCAAAATTACCAAGTAATGCCCTTATAAATCATCAACAAGGAAAATTTAACTGATAATATCTTCCCGATGAGTGTCAATAGTGTATATACTATCAGAAAATCATAAAAAAATAGTCCTTTAGGGTGATTTTTCATCATTTTTCTTGATATTGAGACTTAAAATGAAGAAATCCAACAAAAAACAATAAATTTGTGTTTCTTGATGTATATTATTAATTATTGGATTTTACTTTACTTTTTAGCATATTTTGTTATTTTCTTTGATTTTTTTCAATAAACAGGTCAAAAATTAATAATAAATAGCAAATGAGCTCAGATAGAAAAACTGAAGATACGTTGATGATTAGAAGGACAAGGCGACAGACCAAAAAATTTCAATCAAATCGGCAGATGGAAGCGGGAAGCCTAAATTAGGCGGCCAGACGGACTCTTGCAGAATTCTTGCAGAATGAGCTACAGGAATCCGATTGGGAAAATCTTTGACTCTAACGTAGATTTCACGGCCTATTAGGACTAACAGGGGAATTTTGGGAAAAATGGTTCGGGAAGTCCGAGTATAGATACCCAAGGTAGGCTAAAATCACCTCATTTCCACTTGTTGCCTTTGGAGAGAGAGCTTTTCGACCTTCTTCACGCGCATTTGCTGGAGTCCACAGTTGCTTGTTTTCAGTGCCATCTCACACAAGACATGAGGGTAAGTTCTATACTTATCAATGATACGGCCGGTAGCTAGTCTAAACCTCAGGAAAAGACCCTAGAATCCGAGCAGTGCACGAAGATCTACGACCAAAAATTCATCATAGCGGCCTATCAACTCAACCAAACCAGACGAGACTTGAACTGTAGCATGCCCCTAGATGATAGAACACTTCTATATCAACAGTTGACCATTCGGCAAGGATCGAGGGGGTCCCAAGTAGAAAATCTAGGTTTTTGGCAGATGCCAGAATTGGATTCTGACTCCACAGACAGCTTATGTACGGAATGTATGTGGTTGGTTTCATAAAATCAATCAAGCCAAGCCCTCAGAAAGCAGAAAACAACTCGAAAGCTACAAAGCGTCAAATTTGACATACGAGGTCAAACTGACTCCAAATGGGCCAAAATTGGATGAGTTGCTTCAGGACTATGCCATAAGGTCCACAAAACGAGTTTACAAATCCGATGAAGAAACTTCAAAGAGCTCTCATGACGCACATGGTAGTGAAAGCTTAGACAACAAGGAAAGAAGAGCCTACATTGAAGAGATGAAAAGAAAAGCAGTGGCCGCACAACAAGAAGAACCTCATCAGAAAAAGACGAGATTTGAAAGGGAAAAAGCAACCTATGAAAGAAGCCGCGAAGCTGCAGAGGAGGACCCTAAAAAGTGGGTGCCAAAGGAAATAAAGGGGCCGAGAACAAAGAACCCTACAAGGAAAGAGGCAGTGAAAGAATGTACTAGGAAGCGGAAGCATTGAAGCTAAAGGAAGCCCAAGAAGCTGAGAGAAAAGCTAGAGAAGATGCATTCGAGCAAGGGAGACAATTAGGAAAGACAACAACACAAGGAGAGACCCAGCAATCAAGAACAAAGTGATATGTCTCCTAGACCATCTTCACCTGCTACGAAACAACACGATCACCCCATGCCAAGCCCTCCACCATCACCGAAAGACAGACCCATAGAGGGTGAGTAAACTAAAGAAAACGAGCCTATACAGAAAGATGCAGCAGAATCTGCACAACAGGCAACAACCACTTCTCAGCAAGCTAAAGCAAAAGAACCAGAACCGCAAAGAGAAGCAAGCCTGAACCAAAGGAGGCCACAAGGTTTGAGCGAACAAAGGCAAAAGAATCAGACACCACACCGTCTACCACCACCCAACAGGAAACAGCCGAGGCATCCACGAAGCCTCAAGAAGACAAAGCAATAGAGACAAAAGAACTGCCTCAAGGGGAGGAACAAACCCGGTTGCTACCACAAATAGCCGCCACAACCCCACCAAAAGAATCACAAGAGCCTGCTGAAACATCAAGGTAGCTCAAAGACCTGAATATTGGCAGACAAATGATGAGGTGATTCTCCAAGTTAACAAATATGCAAAGCAGATGCAGGAAATGACAAAAAAATGCGACGAGCAGCACTTAGCTGTAGTGCTAAGGCTAGAGAGTTGGAAATGGTGATAGATGCTCTTCAAGGAGAACTAGAGGACATATTAAATGTCATCACCGATCTATAGAAACAAGTCCAAGAGTTGAAAGTTGAAGCTAAACAACACCAGCTAGCGAGAGAAAAGGAGCAAAAGGAAATGGAAGAGCTAGGAGAACTTCTCATGAAGTTAACAGATGCCTGCAAGACCAAAGACGAACAACTGACATAAGTTACCAACGAACTCTTAACTACAACTTTGTCAGTTCAAAAAATCCAAGTACAGTTAGATGTAGCAAACGCCTCATTACAATACTCAGATAAGAAGATCAACGATCAAGCAACCTTCTTGCGACAGATAAGAGAAAATCCCGCAGTTTCCTCGATCAAAGGTGAGGACGAAGTGTATAAAGCACTAGAGAAAAAGAATAAGGATCTCGAGCTAGAGAAATCACAACGCAGAGACCTTTCATTAATGTGGGTACAAAGAGAAGAAGAGCTGTTCAAGGAGATAGCCATTAGGAGAAATATGAACCTTGCATGGGCCTTGTAAGGAATCCTAATTTTTAGGGATTAAGGCTAATGTTGTGTGGGGTTTAGGGGGCAAGGACATTGAAGAAGGTAGTTTTGAGTAGGCTTTTCTAGCCTTTTTTTTGACAAATGTAGGATGTGGACCTAAAGGGTTACTTTCTCTCTCTAGCTTTTTTTAAAGTGAAGGAAGCATAGGGGTGTGTCCACATCAGCAAAAACGTGGGTCACAAAGAGTCAAAATTTGACTTTTTTTAAAAAAAATTCATTTTTACTTGTTTTTTACTTAAAACTCCCTCCCAACATATATACATATCCAAAAATCATTTTTTGACCCATTTTTAAACCCACAAGCTTAGAAAGTCCATTTTTTCAAAAATCTTTTCCCCTAAAAAGTAATAAACATTTTGTTCTCTCCTCCTCCTCCCTCCTCCCTCCTCCCTCCTCTCTCCCTCTCCATCTCCTCTCCCTCCCTGCCCCTACCTTCCTCCTCCTCCCCAATCTCTCCCTCCCTCCCCCCCCTCCCTCCTTCTCTCCTCCCATCTTCCTCAACCTCTCTACCCTTCCCCCTCTATCTTTTCATCATTTGCTTCCTCACGCAACAGCTTCCATGGTGCTCATGGACATCACAAATGGTTTGCTTCCACCACCACGTACTCCGCACACCAAAAGCATACATATTCTCTTACCCACGGCATTTGCACCGAAGACCACTAGTGAAGGTGATCAAAGGTCATCACAGGAACGTCGCATCGCTTGTGAGACCAATGTTGACATTTGGGTGGATGGCCATTTGTACCCTTACGATCCTATAAGCTGCTTCCATCCACCGTTTAATAGACTTTCCACATTTCTTCAATTTCTTGGGAGGGGAGAAGCAGGCTTGTTAGGCTATTGCAAGCGGTTGTGTATGGGTGCAGGTGCTTCTTTGCATATGTGGATGCACGAATGTCAAGCTCTTCACCTCAAGACGACGGCATTACAAGAGAGTGTTGCCTCTTCGGAGAGGGTAGTTAAAACTCTTGAACAACAAATACAAGAAAAGAAGTCCCACATCCAGAAGCTTACCAACACCATCACATACTTGAAAGAAACACCCCTTGGTGCAAGGGAATGCAAACGCACGTATTCATAAATTGAAACTCTTGCACATTCGGGAGGAGCATGCAAACGACGAGTTACAGCCACAAGGTGATTTGGTCTTTACTTGCATGATGCATTCTTACTTCACACTATTTTCTAACATTTATGTTTATTTGTTGCTAGAAACTTCATCCAGGCATGCGGTGGAACAAGCCAAGATGATCGAGTCAACCTTCTCACTAGTTTTCTCAATACCCAGGACGTGATTTCTATCTTACAATCACCTGGAGGTAAGCACATTAAGGATGCAGTCACCAAGGACCTTATGCGTAAATTAAGAAATGTGGTTAGTGATGATGACGTTGTTGCACGCATTTCTGACACCCAGTTTTTTGTAAATTTGTACATACGAACATGAATATTGATGTCAAAAGTGTGTGTGGGATATCATTTTGTGGGTCTTTTATCTTGCTTTAGCAAGCACATGTACATGCGCTGCAAGTCGCTAGTCTAGTGACAGCTGTCAGGCTACTGTAAGTGCCCGTGAGTGAGTTTTTTGGAGCGAGACTTGAATATAACTTAAACTCATGTACAAACTAAAAAAAGTTCAGCCAAACATCATAAATTTGTAGGTTTTAGCTCGTTGTGGCTTCTTGATGCTTTTGGATGCAGTTTTTTGCCCTCGACTAGCCTTCCTACGCGTAGTCGGGCCATGGCAGCTTGCTGTTCGCGCCAATTTTGCACATAGAGGTACATAGAATTGAAATTTGTGGTCTGCAGAGATTTTGTTGTAGAAAATGCAGAGAATTTTTGAGGCTTGAAAGAATTCCTTTTGGAGTTGTGGTTTGGGAGATACAGTCTATTTCCCACAGCGCACAGGATATGGCAGCTTGCAGGCAGTTTGGTGTATGGTAGATTGTGGAAGCTCTCTTGTTTGGAGATGTGTGTACACTTGAAAATTGGGTTTTTGAAGAGTTATTTGGTGAAGGTGAAAGCTCTTTCTCTCAAGTGCATTGGTCGGCGTGTGCTGTAAATCTATGCCAGGGCAAGTGCTTCCTAATTTTCATGGTGGTCTTTTGGGTGGGCGTGTGTTGCTAAATTCCCAAGAGATCACGTGTCTTTGAGTTGTGGTTTTGTTGAGTTTCTTTTGATACCGTTTGTGGTGCTGATCTTGTGTCTTCAACGCTCTTGGGAGACATTGCTATAGAGGTGCCCCTTGCTCTTGTTTTCCCAACAGTGTTTTGGTGCCCGCCACCGAGGAGTCCTTCAAGTTACCTTCAATCTTGATGGTGTAGACATAAAATTGCAGCCATGGTCAAGCTCAATGATGCCTTGTTGAGGATGAATGATGCGATGAAACAATTGAAGCTAAGCAGGCTAGAAGAGTTGGACATGCATTACATGATGTTTTGCTCTCTCAAGGAAGAGCTAGAGGTTCTTGAGGATATGGTTCTGGATGCAAAGGAAGAGAAGTTCTTGTTCATTGGTACCCTTCTAGGATGTTTGGGCATTGAAGTTGCTTGCATTGACTTTTTGGGTGTGAAAGGCATTGTTGATTTCTTGAAGCAAAAAAGATGGTTGGAAGATGTCAATCAGTCTTCTACTTCTTCATGCATTTCACACAAGAGCTCCTCTATCACTAGTGATGATTGTAGTAATGACGATGAGGTTGAGTCAGATGTAGAAGATGAGGTTCTCTCTCTTGATGATGTAGATATTAATGAGGAGTTTTGTGCAAGCAATATTGTGAAAGAAAAGACCTTGGAGTGCATGTATGACAAAGAGGGCAACGATATAGCTGATTTGGATGGTTGAAGCAAAAAGGATGGTTGGAAGATGTCAATCAGTCTTCTACTTCTTCATGCATTTCACACAAGAGCTCCTCTATCACTAGTGATGATTGTAGTAATGATTTGATTTCTTGAAGCAAAAAAGATGGTTGGAAGATGTCAATCAGTCTTCTACTTCTTCATGCATTTCACACAAGAGCTCCTCTATCACTAGTGATGATTGTAGTAATGATGATGAGGTTGAGTCAGATGTAGAAGATGAGGTTCTCTCTCTTGATGATGTAGATATTAATGAGGATTTTTGTGCAAGCAATATTGTGAAAGAAAAGACCTTGGAGTGCATGTATGACAAAGAGGGCAACGATATAGCTGATTTGGATGCATGTCTGAATGATTGTAAAGATGAGGACTTGTCTAGCTCTATGTGCTTGCGTTATATGCCTTTGGATGATTTTCATTGTGAGGTAGATGACATGCATATTGAGGTTATGGATGATCTTTTCTCTCCTCCATGTTATGAGTTGTTATGGTACCCTAATGAGTTGTGGGTATGTGGACCCATTTGGGATACTGAGATTAATGTTTGTGATGTTGATGATGCTATTGGTGACACTGAGTTGCCTGCTAGTTATGATTTTCATTGTGAGCAAGAGGATGGTTTGAGTGATGTGGATTGTGATGGTAGTCTTGATTGGGGCTTCGATGAACCACAAGTTGAGATGGATGAGGAGATGCAAGTTAGTGTGTGCCATGCATTGTCAAGGGTGAAGAAGCTTATGAAAACCTCACATGCATGTGTGGATGTTGAAGGGGATTGTAGCTTGGAAAGTTGGGACAACCATGATGACATAAATACAGTGAATGTTTTGTCTTGGCTTGATGTGAGTGATACATCTCATGATGGCGAGAATGTTTATCCATGGTATTTTGATTTGTATGACATGTATGTTGATGGTTGGAGCTCACTAGTGATTGATGATTGTTCTTATGACTTTGAAGGATTTCATTATGTGTGCATGATGGATGCAAGGGATAATACTTTTCCATTTGATCGTGGTAAGGGTATATGGTGCTGATTCCTTTGTACATGATGTATCTTTGTACATAAGCTTTTGCATAGTCTACTGCTGAGCACGAATGCTCTAGCAGACTGGGGGGTTGGAAAACTATGTTGGGCGCATTTCTGACACCCCTTTTTTTGTAAATTTGTACATACCGACATGAATCCCGATGTCAAAAGGGTGTGTGGGCTTTATTTTTGTGGATTTTTCAGTTTTCTTTAGCAAGCACATGTACATGCATTGCAAGTCGCTAGTCTAGTGACAGCTGTCGGGCTACTACAAGTGCCCGTGAGTGAGTTTTTTGAAGTGAGACTTGTATATAATCAAAAATCATGTACAAACTTAAAAAAGGTTCATTAAAATATCATAAATTTGCAGGTTTTGGGTCGTTGTGGCTTCTTGATGCTTTTGGATGCAGTTTTTTGCCCTCGACTAGCCTTCCTACGCGTAGTTGGGCCATGACAGCTTGCTATTCGCGCCAATTTTGCACATAGAGGTACATAGAATTGAAATTTGTGGTATGTAGAGATTTTGTTGTAGAAAATGCAGAGAATTTTTGAGGCTTGAAAGCATCCCTTTTGGAGTTGTGGTTTGGGAGATACAGTCTATTTCCCACAGCGCACAGGATACGGCAGCTTGCAGGCAGTTTGGTGTATGGTAGATTGTGGAAGCTCTCTTGTTTGGAGATGTGTGTACACTTGAAAATTGGGTTTTTGAAGAGTTATTTGGTGAAGGTGAAAGCTCTTTCTATCAAGTGCATTGGTCGGCGTGTGCTGTAAATCTATGCCAGGGCAAGTGCTTCCTAATTTTCATGGTGGTCTTTTGAGTGGGCGTGTACTGCTAAATTCCCAAGAGATCACATGTCTTTGAGTTGTGGTTTTGTTGAGGTTCTTTTGATACCGTTTGTGGTGATGACCTTGTGTCTTCAACGCTCTTGGGAGACATTGCTATAGAGGTGCCCCTTGCTCTTGTTTTCCCAACAACGTTCAACAAGCTTGTGATGAGGCTGGAATCAGCACCAAAGCCTATCAGTCTATTTTCCAGCTCCTAAAGGATGCCCTCAAAGAACATGGCATTGTGGAAAACCTATTTCCCGTTCCTCACAAGGTCAAGCTTGCAAAGAAGGCCACAAATGAAGATGTGTTCTCCCGCATTGGGACATACCTACACATTGAGGACACAATGCCAGCTTCACTTTATGCTTCGTGCGCAACAAAGACAAGGGGAAAAGGTAAGAAACAATCTATAAGACCTTCGGAGAAGGGCTTTCCTTACACAATGTGGAACAATATTTTCGTGGACCTTAGAAGGCTTCAAGAAGCCATGCTTAGATTTTACGAGTCACCTAAAGAAGGTGACACACTTTACTTTTTTCTTTGGTATTATTCTTATCATAGACTCTGAAGTTTAAGGTCTTAGCACTATTTATTTTGTAGTGCTTGGCACAAAAGTCGCTTTTGTGCTGAAACTCGATGAGTGTCAAATAGTGAAAGGCCTAAGGTTAGAGAGGCTAAGTGTCACTCTAATGAACGAGGCCCTTCTGCAAACCAAGTGAAGGGATTCAGTCGAGCCATCTCCCACCCCATCTTTTAGCGTGCAATCAGAGAAATACATTTGATGGTTGGGTGCTATTGAGGTGCCCAAAGAGACCAATGGAGTACTTTCACGGATTTTTGAGAGAACTCCATGGATCACAGAAGTAATACACTCCCAAATTGCAGGTGAGAAGTTGGAGATTGAGGGTTTTGGTAGTTATGATGTGGAGTGGCACTTAGGTGGGGATTTGAAGACCATAAAGTGTTTGCTTGGCTGCAAACAAGGGGCTTCTTCTCTCATGCCTTGTCCATTTTGCACTCGAGGATACAAACCTAATGGACAAAAATCACATAAGAGCACTGCAAAGGCCGGTTCCATGCTTCCATGGCAAGGACATGAAGAACAAGGGTTAGATTGTCGTGATGTTGGAGATGAAGGTAGATAATGGGAAGCGTCTATTCTGAGATGTCCCATGCTCCATGCCCCAGACCGTGATCAAAAGGACCACTCTTGGAATCCAATATTTCGATTTCCTCTATCGAATGTACATTTTTGTACATTACACACATTCATGCGCATTTTTGATAGGCTATTGAAGCTCCACATTGACTATGCTTTCAAAATGAAACCGTTGGAAAAGTCCCAGGAAGCGATCGAAAGAGTGAAGGTACTCTTGAATTCCATTGGCTGTCACCGTGGAAATGTGTCTATCATTGCTACAAAGAACACAGGGGGGCCCATGAAATTGCTCAACAAGCGTCAATGAGTGGACAAAAAGCTAGATACTTTTTGAAGAAAGTTTTCCAAGGAAAGCAAAGTCGATATGATGCTCAAAACACCTCCAACCAGCAGGAAGGTAACCTTTGGGAGCTTTGGAAGGAGTTATGCAAAGCTACTATCGACAATGATTCAAATGGCGAGCTTGCAAACAAGCGCAAGCAAGTTTGGGCACATTTTGATAAAATGGTCAAGCTTATGGGCCTTAACAACACAACAGAAGAACAACACCAATCATTTCAAGAAGCCTTGGCGGATTTTACCAAGGTCTTCACCCTTTCTTGGGGTGAAAATAACATCACACATTACATGGTAAGTCATTTTACATGGTGTATTCATTACAAGGGATTGTTTTTATTTAATAATGTGGATCGTTTACTCATGTGAACAACATATCTTGTTTGCGCATGGTGCATTTTTTATGCACAAGTATGGATCGCTTGAAATTTTTAGCACTCAAGGCATGAAGAAGTCCCATTATCGAGCAAGGGGAGTGTACTTCAAAAATACTCGACATGGTGGTGGAATGGTGCAATCCAATTATTTGGAGGAGATGTTCAACTGGTTTTTTCGCACAACATTTGCTCGTAAGCTCACAATGGAGCGTGCGAGACAATCCAAGATTGCTATTGAAGTGCGGAAATGGAGTAGTCAAGAGCATAGCAACAAGTGGCAAATGTCGCAAGGTCCCACCAAGCATGCTGCATGGCGGTGATGCAGAGTGCGACAAGGATCAAAGTGGATATTGCGCGAGTCACTAAACGTGAACGCAGGGTCCAACTCTTAGTGACATGTTTATTTAAAAAATAATACTTTTTAAAAAAAAAATAGTGTGAACAGGGCCCTTTTTAAACGGGCCCTTATAAATATTGCATGCTCTCATAAACCACTCATTTCTTAAGAACAGGTGAGCTCCTACCAACGAAATGGCGCGCACCAAACAAACCGCGAAAGAGCATCTGCCTGCCAACAAAAACACCCTCCAAGGATGTGAGAAGCCGTCATGGCTTAAAGGCACAAGAAAACGGCCACGAACGCCTGGCCGTTCTAGGAACTCATCTGGTAGTGGGCATGGTGGTAGGGCATGAGAGTCATCCAGGACTGTTGAATCTCCACCTCCTCAAGATATAACACCTAGAAGGAGAATGAAGCAACGTGCCCAGCACTGGAGAGAAGAAGAGGGCTAGCAAACAACATAGTCCGATAGGGAGCAGCCGTCGCGCCGCCAATCACAAGCAGGACCATCTAGGACTCGAGTGGTCCATACAGACACTGAATCAGAGAGTGAGCCACCATGGCTGTGAGATAAAATACCGCGCACACACCGGGTGGGCGTTGGGGGGAAGACATTGCCTCGAGGCCAGGGAGCTCTCCCCACACGACAAGATCGACAGCCAAGGGAAGAGGAAGAATCAGAAGAGGCTGCAGAACCAGCCCCTAAGCATGTAAATAGGCGCAAGTCTAAGTTTTTCAAGAAGCCTAAACGCCGCCCGCTAGCAAATGTGCAAGTGCCCCCAAGACAACCGCAGCGGCGCCGAAAAATAGCAAGGGCATTTGCAAAAATCCGCCACTACCAGAAGACGACGGAGCTTTTGATTCGACACGCCCCCTTTGCTCGCACTGTGAAGGAGGTGCTTCAAAGCTATGGAAATCAGTATAGAATGCAAGCAATAGCGCTAGAGGCTATTCAAGAAACTGCAGAGGCCCACATCATTTCGGTGTTGGAAGATACCAACCTATGCGCCATTCATGCAAAGCGAGTGACAATACAACCAAAAGATATGCAGCTTGCACGTCGATTGCGACGAGACTTCGAGCATTAGCCGAAGTTACCCCTCTTTTTGTATTGGACACCCTTATCTTTGTAATGATTTGACTTTCCAAAGACAATATGATCAACAATTGTGTCTACTGTGTCTATTATCTTTGTAATGAAATGACTTTGTAATTTCAAGGTCTGTATGTAATTTCAGTAATTTTAGTAAATTTGTGCTTTTTAAGTACCCTTGGGGGTAGATAAGCCTATAAGGGGCAAAAAAAAGCCTGGCCATAAGGGCGCGCAAATGGCTCATCCATCAGTTTTGGATGGGCCATTTGTGCGCCCTTGTGGCCAGCCTTTTTTTTGCCCCTTGTAGGCTTATCTACCCCCAAGGGTACTTAAAAAGCACAAATTTACTAAAACCTATTGGTTTTGCAACATTATTTTACATGGATCCTTGTGGACACCCTTTTTTGGCCATTTCAAGCTTTGAATTCACTATAGGATATAAAAAAAAATAACATATTGTGAAACCAAGTGTCTATGCAACATTAATTTGGATTTTTCAAATGTCCAATGTAATTGGACTTTTTGGTGCAGGGGTGAACTAGGTAGAGCTAATGCAGGTGATAGTGTGCTGGAAACTTCATTTCATAATTGATTTCACCTTTTCTAGTGTCCTTGAGTATGAACATATGTTGGAATTGCCATAAAAAGGGTGCATCTAAATTAATGATGCCATACCAATTCATTTCAATAAATTTGTGCTTTGTAAGTATCCTAAGGGGTAGATAAAGCCTGGCCACAAGGGCACGCAAATGGCCCATCCAAAACTGATGGATGGGCCATTTGCGCGCCCTTGTGGCCAGGCTTTTTTTGGCCCTTGGTAGGCTTATCTACCCCCTAGGGAACATAAAATACCTAAATTTACTGAAATTGACTTAAATTACATACAAAACTTGAAATTACAAAGTCACCAATCAAAACAATTTTAATATCACCAATTGAAACAATTTTCAAGATTGACAAATCACATTCAAAAGAATTTGCAAGATAGAGAGAAAATTTCAAATATTTTTTATTACTTCCAAAACGGTGATTTTACATCATGTATCTGAGGAGTTCATAATTTTTTTGACCATTTCCTGGCGCCTATTTTGCGCGTAAGGCAACTCCCCAGTCAAGAGGGACTGCGCTATGGCCTTTGGGCCAGTTGAGCCAATAGAAGCATGTATCCCTATCTGGGCAAGAACTTTACCACGAAAGCCAATGCCAAACGCTATGCATACAAGGGATCTACGCACTAGGAACACTTGATGCGCAGTTTGAGCAATGGTGCTCAAACACAAAAACTTGCTCAAAGCTTTTAATGACCAAGTGATAAAATGGGCTTGGGGAGTAAATTCATTATGGATAATGGCCACATCGCCAGGGGGGAGTTGTCCCAGGTAATGCGCAAGGGAAGCTTGAGGTCCAAAGCCCGTCTGCTTGCCACCTTTCCTTGCAGCAAAATCATCAACCTCCACGACATCCTGTCATAAACCGATGAAGGTTGAGAAAAAAGACAATGAAGGATAAAATAGTAACATGAAAATTAGGAGACAATTTACCTCCTGCTCCTTGTCGTCCTCCTCCCTGTTGCCCTTTGCATCCAAGTCAATGCTCCCATGCACCACAGATACGAGCTTTGGATCATCAGATGGGAGGTTGCATAATGGCATAGGTATCCTAGCAGCCTCAACCTTGGCTTGCGTGGCTTGGAATTCTTCATCAGCCACGTGCAACTGCTTTGCTGCAAGGACCTCCGCACATACAACTGCAATAGTGTTAGCAAAAGAGTCCCCATCTAGCAAGAGCTTGCTTTCTAGGGCATCTGGCATAATGTCTAAGGGACATTTGGTGCTGTTGCATAGCACGCTCAAGCATTCATCCATGCGCAGGCCAAATGATTTCTCCAAATCATGCAGGAACACATACTCCTCCCCATCCACTAACATTGAGGAGAAGCGGCTGATTTCTACCTCTGGGATAGCCACATCCGTCAGTGGTAGTGGCACTGGAGTGTCACTAGGGCCAACCGCAACTATGGATTTCTCAACCACTTCCTCAAGACCCCTAGGGTACTCGAGCCGGTGTGCCTTTCCTTCCACCGCAGGGTTCATGGGGATAACCTGTTGCTCCTTGGTGTCCTTGATAAAGGACCCAACCTGAAGGTGTGGTAAGCGGAGCTCCTCCAAATCAGGTTCCTCGCTCACCAAGAAGATAAATGTTGCGAGCCGAGAAAGGTACTCCACCCCCAACTTGCGCTTCTTGAGCGCTGACACCCCTGGGGCTTGCTCGTCCAAGTAATGGCCTGCATCGGTTGCAATTTCTTGGAATCGTTGCAACCGCTTGGAGAATGGGCGATCATCTTTGTGTATATAGCACCAAAGATCGCAAGGCACCCAGATCCCTACATGTGGGGGGATAGATACAGAATATTTTATGATGTGCTCCTCCATGAATGCAAAAATCTCGGCAAATGCATCCATGTGAAGGGCAACTGTGGCATCAAGGTCAGGGAGACGAGTAAAAAAGGTGTGGAGGTCCAACTTCCCTTTGTATTTGGTGTCCTCGAGGAAGAGGATGAAGCGTGACAAAGGGGTGGATGTGGCTGTGGAAGCATCCATGTCTAGCCTGGGGTGTAGATAGAGAGTGGAGGAGCTCAAGAGTTGCAAAAGTGAAAATAGTGAATGGACCCTTTTTTTAAGACATTAAAAAAAAGGCACTTTCACCAAAAAATGATTTTTGATCCCGATGCAAAAAATTATATTCAAAGGCATGATTTGCCGAAGCAAATCATGTTGATTACAGTGGGGATCAGTTTGAAAAATTGCAAGAGTTACAAAGTTATAAGATCGATAGCATAGTTCCATCCATCCCCCAGTCCTCCTCGACCTTCAATTTGTCTTACATTCTCTTCCCAATCTGCGGACATTCATTACAATAAGCATCCAATGATCGACAAACCATGATGTATTGAAAATGTGGTGGAAGGATTCTCACCTTGTGACCTTGTAAACGAAATTGTGCTTGTTGAAGGGCCTCAAAACCCATAATAACCAAATGTTCTCGAACATTACTGAGAGTCCAATGCTTGTTCACTTGGACTGCCTCCAAAGCATCGTTGGGCATCTTCACTGCAATGTCAAAGCTTGCAATAGCGCCATCTACACTCTGTAAGGGAGTCCACACTCCAAGATTGCACATCCAAGGATCATAGTGAAATTGTATGTACAAGGAGGTGCGGGATTTCAAATAGCGCATTCCAATACCTGAAGCTCCAACCTTACAATGGTACCGGTCCCCGTTGTGCATGCCCTCCACAAAACCCCAGTCCTCTTCTAAAAGCCTTCCTAGTTCTTTGTAATGCGCATCTTTACATACAAGCATTGTGGTAGTCTCCACAAATCCAAACTCTTTAAAAATGTGCACAAAACAATGAATAGTCAAACACCAACTTAAGCCCACAGACCTAGAAGCTTTAGAGTATTTCAAAGAGTTTTGGACATTCATTATCATCTTTTGGTTGAAAGATGCTACCGACCACAAATCTGGCATCGACCACTCCATACTTAATAAGGAAGTTACTTTGATGGGTTCAAGCGTTCCAAACGCTTGTGTAGAAGTAGGGACAATATAGGAGTGAGAATAGAAGAAAATCCTTCTTTGAACCAGTTTGGTTGGGCAAAGATGTGGGAACATTATTGCTCCAATATCCGCATGTATATCATTGAATGTGCCGGAGAGACTATGTAGTGGCTGCTCCTCCACCAACGTGGATGGAAATATGACTATAAATGCATGACAAATCTTAAGTATGAATCCATAATAACATTACACTGTGATTTCACACCTAGCTTTGTATTCTCAAAACATGTACTTACAATGTGTTGAAAATCAAGGTGGTTGTTGCAAATGCATGGTTGACATTGAGAAAACATGTTGCATAATGGCTACGGTCGCCTTGTTTTTGCGGTTCTTGAAGCCAAGGAGCTTTCCTTTCCAATGAAGATCCAAGTTTGCATGATTCCGCACACGATGAGGACCAATAGCAGATGGTTGCAAGCACCTTTGGTGAACTCTTGTGGCACCCACTCATCATCTACACCTCTAGTGTTGTGGCATGCAAGTGCTGTGACCTCATCCTTTGGCCGCCTTTGCGAAGTAGAGTTGGCCATGATTGAGCAAAGAAAACTAGGAGGAGGAGAAGGACCTTGCTTGTTGCTACAATGTAGGTGGGATAAAGTGATATGAGAAGGTGGTTAACCCTTGTGGCAATGGGAGGAGAAGGTGGATAACCCTTGCTTGGTGTGGCAATGGAAGGTGGTAGGGGAGGAGAGAGGAGCTTCCTTGCTGCAGCAATGGAGATGGTGTAGAGAGAGAGAGAGAGTGTTGGAGTAGAGGATGAGTATGATGGTTGCAACCAATGAGGGGTTGGAAAAGGGGTTCTAGAGAGAGAAAATCACTTTTTGCCTAAGAACTACTTTTGGGGGAGCTCTAGATAGCAAAAAAAATAATTTCAAAAGTTTTTTTAAAAATTTGAATTTTAGGGTTTTTGGGTGCACGTTTTGACTTTTTGAGGTCAAAAAATGCTTTTTTGACCATAAAATAGTTTTAGGGGGGTTTTAAGAAGATGAAATTTGAGTTTTGAAGATTTTGAAAAATTTCAAAATTTTGGGATTTTTTCAAAACCGGATAAAAAAGGAGGGAAGTTGGGGGTTCCATATGCCCCCCCCCCCCCCCCCCACCTTCTCACTAGGTAAGAGCCCATTTAAGGAGTGTAAGATTACTTTGTCCCCCTACATTTTTGAGGGCATAGAGTGTGTCCACCACCCTCTTCTCATTGGATGGCCTCTAATTAACCTTAATCCCAAAGGGCCCCTAGAGGGTTCATATTTTTCCTAATGCATAGCTGAAGAGAGTTAACTAGCTACTACGAGATGGACAGAAAGAGACACAGGAAGAAGCAGGTACATCTGAGCAACCAAACATTGAAATCCCTTCAGTCTCTTTTACTGAGATGGAAACATAGCTAGCAGAAAGGCTAGGCAGAGAAGTAGAATTTCAAGTACCATTAACAGATGCCGATCAAGTGCCGATGGTCCAGCTGTCAAAAGCTGAAGAAGATGCGCTTAAGGAGAAGGTTTCTCACAAGACGGATGAGTAGTGGATAGCAGTGATGGATTGGGAGTTGAGAGTTCTTCATTCTATCAATGTTACTCAACTCACTCCCAACCAAATCAATGCACAATGTCATCATCAATCACTGCCATATCCCTTGATCAAGGCCGAGCTGCTATAGGTCAAGGAACAACTATATAAAGACATGCAAGCAGAAGGCGCAGATGAAGTCCACCCCAAGTGGAGAAAGAGCTTGCTCAACAAGAATCCTAGATACTTGATTCTGTTCACAAGAGCACCTGCGACACTTCAAAAAGATCGAGCCATTTGTCATGTACCAAGAGTAAGGACATGGCTAGCACACAAGGCAATGACAAAGAAGCAGCCTACATTGTTGAATTATCCAAGATTGCCAGCTCCAGAGAAGGAAACTCTGACAAAGGAATACATGGTGAAAACCCTAACGGGCGCCATGTCATTCTTCAAAAATCTCCCTAATCTCTCATGTGCTATGCTCTACAAAATTTGTCGAATGTTGTTCACATGCATTGAAGTCTTTCATGAGCCAGAGCAAGCAGGAGCACTGTGGATGTCCTTCCTCAGGGGCAATAAGGGTTTATGCTACGACCTCAATGGCCAACCTTCCAAAGAAGTCCTCTATGGCTTCTACTCCCGCTGCATATTCTTACCATCTCATAATATGCAGGAAGCATTCTACATAGGGTTTTTCACTTGGCAAACGAAGATTTTTGGGCCAATGATTAGCAACCTGACTTCCAGATTCATAGGCTACTCCACCGTCGAGCTAAAGAACATAGTCACTATGCAATTTTTGCAGGTTCCAGATAAAGAAAGAAAGAAAAGATATGAAAAAGATTTACATGCACTTAAAGACCGCCTTGTCAGCCAATGTTAACCCAAAGATTATTTCAGCCCATAAAGTTGTGTCAAGGGATGACACAGGCAAGGAGGGGGGGAATGTTAGCAGCAAGCTAACTTGGATAACATTTTTTGAAGATCTTATTATAAAAATATTTATTATTTTCATGAATCAGGAATATTGTAACTCCTTTTTTTTGGATAAATTGTGTAATTGATGAGCCGGGGCTACAAGCTTCCAGATTGTATCAACCTATCTTTAGTTAGAGCTCTCAGAGTTTTAGTTTTGACCACCAAAAACCTTGGCTAAGATATAAAGGCCAATTTTTGTAAGTGATTTTCAAGTTTTGGATAATGAAATACACAGTGTGAGCTAACGATGCTCACTTCTCTCCTTCTCGAGCTTCCTACTCCCTCCCCGATTGTCACATTGCAGTCGCGTCTCTTGCATTGCAACTGCAGGTAAGAGCTCTACGCCTTGACGTAAGCATTTCACGGTATTTTGTAGCTTTTGGCGTTGCCGACCCACGGCCTAATCTCATCATAAGTAGGAATTTACACTTCTAAATAAAAAACTAAGCATAGGTGGGATATTGGGGCATCATTGCTAAGCAATTAGATGCATTCTCGGTCGAAAATGACTAGGTCAAAAATTCACTGCGGTTAATAATCGCAATTTTTGCACTTGACCTAAAGTGAGATTTGAGAGCATAAGCATGTGTGCTTAGGTCCTTATAAACATGTTCTAGAAGTTTCATTACGTTTGGATGTCATTTGATGCTGTAACGGATGTGATTTGTTTGCCGATGAGCGATTGGCTTTTGGTGATTTCAGTCACTTGAGTGTAGCTTGAGTTAGATGCGAGTTGTTTGTTGTTTTCCAAGAGATTGACAACCTCTTGTAGCCTCTATGCACTAATCGAGTCAGCTTCGTCCCATGGATTGAAAATTTATTCGTGGTTCTCGCTACGTCTGCAATAAGATAGGAGTGAGGTTAGACACCCGTCCCACACCGTTGCTTTTTAGTTGTTCGTTGTTTTTCTCTATGAATATATTGTAGCATTTCTTGGGTCAATAGCATATGATACTTCTTGAGCCTACATCCACTAATCCACCTAGGCATTTCTTCTCCTTCTAATATTGCAAGCTCGACGGCCCCACTTGGTGATATATCTAAATAATCACAAAGGGTCCCATCCCTTGCTTTTTGAGTTTCTTAGCATGTTGTTTTAGGGTATATATCAAGACATAGTGCCCTGTTTTGAACTCTTGATTGCACATGTTTATTGAAGAACTCTTTTTGTTGCCTTTTCTTAGCATAGATAGATGCTACCGCTTGAAGACATAGCTCGTCTAGCTTTTCTAAATCCTCTAATCGTGATGACAACTCATGACATGTCCACTCTCATTGTTTAGCTACTCTCAAGGTTGGGACTAAGAATTCAATGGGCAGTATGTCATTAAGACCGAACACCATATTATAAGGTGTTGTTCCAATAGATGCCTTACAGGCCACTCTATATTCCCATAGTGAAAAATGTAAATTTTGGTCCCAATTCGTTCATGAATCTGTAACAATTTTTGTCAAAATGTTTTATTAGTAGCTTCGGCCTGACCATTGGCTTATGGGTGATATGGGGCGGACTTCTTATGAACAATCATGAATTCCTCAAGAATATTTTCCATAACTTCATTTATGAAATGTGTACCTCTATCATTGAAAATTTCTTTGGGTAATCCATATCTTACAAAGAAATTTTTATATAAAAACTGTGCAGTGGTTCTGGCATCTGCTTTTTGTGTGGCTTTTGCTTCAGCCCATTTTGTGAGAGAGTCAATGGCAACAATGATATATTGGGCATGGGTTTTGTAAGGGTTTGGTGAGATTGATCCCATGAAATCTAATCCCCACTTAGCAATTGCCCTTCCTCCCATCATTGGTCGTAATGGCATCTCATCTCTTTTTTAGGGGCTTTGGTGCGTTCACAATCTTCACACATTTTAACATATTCTTTTGCATCCATGTGCAATGTTGGCCACCATATCCCATCAATTATGACAATTTTAGGTGTCTTCTCTCCGAAGAAATGGCCTCCACTAATTCCTCTGTGTGCTTTCTCTAGGATAGGCATATATTCATTTTTTGTTGTACATATTCTCAGTTGGTTGTCCTTCCCTCTTTTGTAAAGTTGATCTTCAATTAAGGTGAAGTCTCTAGCTTCCAATTCAATGGCTCTTTCTCTTGCTTGCGCTACATTTTCAGGGAGTGTCCTTGTTGTTAGGTAATCAACCATATATTGACTCCATTGAGGTGAAACTGCTATTTGAAACAATGTGGCATATTCACAGGTGGGTTGTTCCTACACCTAGCACAATTCATGAAAAATTCATGTACGTCTGCATGCATATATGGCCAATACACCCCAAGTTGATTTAGTCATTGATTTGTCTTCTTTTGGGAACAATGGAAGGCTATGTACTATACATGGGCTTCCATGAGATAACATTCATATTTGTATAGACTTATGCATAATCAAATATTCAGTCTAGACCTAGATGGTACAAGTGTCCGCCTATAAGATGGAAGTTTTAGGCTTCCCTAACTATTTGTTGTTGAAGGTCATGTTCTCTCCTATCAAACACGCCTCCATAGGTCAAAAGTGCGACTATCTCTTGATACCATTTAGGAACCATCTCTATGTTGAATAGGACATACGACATTCCGTCATCTACCCCTTTGGGTGCTTCTCTGTTTGGTAACCTAGAGAGGTGATCACCTCTAAGGTGTGTTTTGCCTTTCTTAACCACCACCAGTGTAAAATCAAACTCTAGAAATATGATGAATCAACAAATAGTTCTCCCTATATTGCAAGGTTTGTTGACTAGATACAAGAGGGCTTGATGGTCTATGAAGAAGATTTTTTTTTGGCTAAAAGATAATGCCTAAATTTCTTTACATCATATATGGCTGAAAGAAAGGGATGGTGGTACATAATTGGTTTTCCTTGACAATACCTTTGACAAATATTTGCAATGCAGTTTATCAAAGTTACAAAAGAAATCAGTTATCATATTGTGTATCATTAAATGCAACTTGAAAAGAAGAACATAAAAAAACAAACTTCAACAAGCTTTTACATAAACTACAAAAATTTTACCGATCCCCACTTTTTCATCAATACCAATAAGGTGGTCCTTTTTTTTGTACCACCAAACCCTTTTTTCAACCATATCATACCTAACCCTTCTTATTCTATGGTTGTGTAGTTCTTTTCTGTGTTGTTCAACTGTCTACTAGCATAGCAGACTGGGAAATCCATTGTACCTTCTCTTGGTCGATCTAAGAAACACGTTGTTGAAAATGCCAAGGCATCGATGTGAATATTTTATCCCAATCTGATGCTTTGAGTATTGGTGTTGATATAAGTGCATCCTTAAGTTTCTTGCATGAGTCTTCACACTGTCTAGTCCAATCAAAGAGAACTATTAACCAATATAGGGGTTGTGCAATGACCACATACATGTATATAAACCATCGATAGTACCCACAATGTCCCATGAAGGATTGTACTTGCTTGGCATTAGTTGGCCTTGGCATTTCTACAATCTCCTTGATCTTGTCAAGCTCCATAGATATACCATTTTTTAAGACAATATGTCCCAAGATTTTGCCTTGTCTTACCATGAAGACACATTTTTGAGGATCTAGGCAGATTCTAAAAGTCCTACACTTCTCAAATACCTTTTAGAGATGCTCAATGTGTTTTGCCCTAAGGATGGAGTGAACAAAAAGGTCATCCATGTATATCTCTAAGAATATTTGCAAGTATTCTTTAAGGCATGCATCATTAGCCTTTGGAATGTGGCAGTGCATTGATTAAGCCAAAAGGAATCACCCTATAAGCATATATTCCCCATTCAGTGGTGAATGCCATTTTGTATTGATCTTCTACCACGATAGCCAATTGGTTGTATCTTGAGAATCCGTCTAGGAAGGAGTAGGCTTGCTTGCTAGCCACTTGCTTGAGCACATGCTTCGTGATTAGTAAGGATAATTATCCCTTATAGTTGCAACATTCACTTTTTGAGATTTACACATACACGTAATTTCCCATTTTCCTAGGGGACAACAACAATGGGTGACACCTAATTAGTGTGCTGAATCTCATAAAGAATGTTTCCCCCTTGAGCTTGTTAATCTCTTATATAATTTGTTTGGAAAATGTGTCATTATAGGTATAGGGAGATTGTCTGCAAGGTTTGGCATCAGGCTTCAAGGGGATCGTATATTGACATATTGATTGATCCACACCCTTGAGGTCCTTATATGACCATGCAAAAAACATCTCTATACTTCTTGAGGATTTGGATGAGTAGCTCCTCGTCTTCTGTGCTCAAATACGTTTCTATGTAGACCAATCTCGCTTTCTCTCCAAATTATGTTGGGTCTATTTGTTTTGGTTTTTTTTGGGCCATCATATGATTTATTTCTTGTTTTCTCTCGTATTGTTGTGTCATTACTATTTTCCTATCCTAGATTGTGAATTTTTGATAGTGTGGAGGGACATCCATCTTTTCCTTTTCGGTGCTCTCTTCTTCCTTGCTTTCTATCTCTGTTGTCCATACTTCTCTTAGAGTTCTCTTGAGTTCTTGGTATTTCTTTTTACACTCTACCTTGGTCCATTGTGGTTCCCCGAACTCGTCCATCTCTGGCTTTTCTGGTTTCTTCTATTTTGTCTCTTTTTTAGCCTTTTGAGCTTGTTTCCTCAAGCTCCTAATGCCTTTTTTTTATGTCCTGAGTTTTTGTGAATTGACTTGAGATTTTGTCCTTTACACAATCTTATGTCTTCACAAGCATCATGAATTGTGTTTTACCTTTTACTGTCGCATCGAATTTTCTCTGGCCATGTCTTAAGCTTTTAAAGATCTTTTCTTCATATAGCATTGTTGCCTTTTCTAAGCCTTTGATTTGGAAAGTCATAAAATTTGACATTCGCTATGGTCTCTTCTTGATCACTAGGGCTATCAAGAATTCGTTATCTGCATCATTATCAAATTCTAAATGCTTTAAAAAGTCGTAAAACAACTCTTCCTCTCCTTTTTTGTCTTTCTTTGTCCTTTTGGGGTTTCTTTGAGGCTTGACTCTCATCCTCTTCCTCAACTACATTGACCATGTAATATGGTATCACATCATAGCCATCCTTGTCACAAAACTTTATCATGGAACTGCTTGCAATAGCACACACATCCAAGGTTTTCAGAATGTGTTTCCATCCTAAAGGCTGTAGTGCTTCCTCTGGACTCGGGCTCGACTTGGGTTCTAGGATGTAGTCTTTATCTTCTAAAGCCCTTTCTAGGATAAATTCTTTGCACTTTAAGCTCCCACAATCTGATGCTTCGCACATCCATAGTAGTTTGGATTGACCTAATCATGCTAGATTTTGGATTCGGCTAATGTAGCTGAATCAAACTCTTCAACATGAGTTCTTGTCACATCCTTGTTACTATAGTTTTTTAAGTTTATTCTGGTTGTGGTCTCCATGTTTCTTAGGTAAATGCGGTCGTACCCCCAATCTTGGACCATTTTTAGTTGTCTCATGAATGGCCTTCCAATTATGATGTCATAGTTGTTCTTCTTGCCAAAATCAACAATGGACAATGTATGCTCATATTCAATTCCACAAGAGATGACAATCACTTTCTCTACAAGTCCTGGGGGTTTCTCCATATATCCATCTGCAAGTTGTAGTTTCATTCTTGTTGCTCTTAAAGCAGGTTTTTCCCATTTTTTCCATGTTTATTTTGTAGCAATGGCTACCCCAGCCCCACTGTCAAGAATTGCCATGGTGATGACACCTTGAAATTATATAGGAAGAGTCGTGTTGCCATCTTCACCTTCACAATATTCCCCAACTTTGTTCAATGGTACTGCCCTTGTAGCTAGGTGAGGTTTTTCAAGTTCCTAGATTCTCTCTTGAATTTGTGTCGAATGGTCCTTCACACCAAACTTTTCTAGATAGTCTCCTACCATCGTCCACATGCTAGGTAGTATTTGTAATAGCTCAACTAACTATTGTGCATACCACAAGCATTGATAGAATGTCTATTAGCTCGTTAGAGTCAATATGTTTCTTGGAAGAGAGTCTCGGTGATGGGACTACAAGAACATATGATTTGGCCTCGTGCCCTCCCATATAGGATGGTAGTGTTTTTAAGGAATGGGTTTGGATGTCTATAGAAAGAACAGATCCTTGGTCTCCCCAGTACGATTGCATTTCTGGATTCATTTGAGATCCTGTCTTCAATTCCTCTATCGATGGAGAAAACACTCCTCTCCCCTCACTGGTCTGATTTACATGTTTGCTTAGCTCATTGGCTTTGTTGGCCTCTTTGACATGTTTCCATAGTTCATCGAGACCATCTATTTCTCTACACTCCTTTGGTATGCCTGGGTGGAATCCATCTGAAGACTGATCCGTGGTATTTATCGCTATCTTTGGTCCTTGTGCTGGTTTTTTGTGTTCCGGTTCATACTTGTGATTAGAATTTGGCTCTATTGGCTCTTGGTTTGGTGGATTTATTGGTGATGGGGGGACAATTACCACATCTTCTAATTTTCCAACTGGGAGTTTGAGTCTAGCTTTAGCTGTTTGAATCATTTTCTGACACATTTCAAGCCTTTGCTTCTCTAGTTCCACGTATGGATATGTTATCCACCTTTGTTCTTGAGTTTGGTTGTTTTTACCTTTCTACCAAAATCGATCCTCTAAAACTAGCGCTTTTGGGTTTCTCAATTGTGCCTAGCTATGATACTACCTTAGGGATTTCCTTTTCTTTGTCCGTCACTCCTTCCAGTTTTCTCACTTCTTTTCTTGTTTGTTTCAATTCTTCAGCTAAGGAAGTCTATTCATGTTCCCTCCTAGCTTTCATCCTAGCCTTTCTAGCTTTCCAATTTCACTGACTCTTTCTTTCTACTCTTGGTGTATGTGTTTTTGGTTTTTCCATGATGGGTTCGTTTGCAGTGTTTGAGCTTGGGATCTTGTGATCACCTGGATTGGTGTCACGTTTTTGTTTTTTGATCCACTACTAGATGGCATTGCCTCTAGTATATTCATTGTTACTTTTGCTCCTTTGTTAGGTTTCTTTGGGCATTCACGAATTAGGCAAGTGATTCCACACTCAGGACAATATGCATTCACTCTTATGGTTTTGTTGTGAGGACAACCTCTCATTAGGTAATCACCACCACACTTAAAACATGATCCCTTGGGTTGTTGAGGTGCTCCTTGAGTAGCTCTACGCTGATAAGCAGGTCTTGACCCTACTAATCCTCCACTAGCTATAAAAGAATGTGCGTTCTTCTAAATTATATCTACCTTCTCTTGGAGCATGTGCAACAGTTGCTGGTCCAACAAATCCAATCATGATCCATGGTTTTGGTGCTTTGGGTTCTTTAGGTGGATAGTATCCCTTAATGTTCATATATCCACTAGTCTCCTCGTAATATGTAGGGATTGGCATGAGTGCCTTCTCCTCATGTTCTTCTACAGTTGGTGCGTATCTAACTTCGACAGGTCTTGTTCCTGGTAGTGGAGGTTGTTGTCCTAAGACTGGTTGTGGTCTTTCAACTCCTATTGGTCCTAGAAGAATTCTTGTTGTGTATCTTGGCACTGATGGGGCTTGAGCTTGTGCTACTGAGGTTTGTGGGAATACCGACATTCTTTTACGTACCCCTTGTTGTAATAGCACTCTTTAGCTGTGTGATTTGTCCATTTTTTCTCTATCGCACACCACTTAGGTTGCTTAGATTGTGCATTAGCAAAAATATTAATCCTCTTGAGCACTTCTTCGATGACATGCTCTTGAATTAGCGAAGATTTGGGTTTTTGTACTGACTTGACAGATTTGGATCCACTATGCTGTGACAAGAATCATCATCTAAATCCTTATACTCTCCTTCCTTGTAAACAACACAATTATCTACCAAGTATAGAGCTTCTTTCATCAACTCATTCAATGTAGTGCTCTTTTTCATGTGTAGGTATTTCTAGAGATCTACGTTCCTCATTTCTTGGATAAAAATGAGCATTAACCTTCACTAGGTTGAGAATTCTTCTACTGGACATAACTTCACATATCTCTTCAGTCATAAGGTTGCTTTTTGTATGGATTCCCCTCCTTTCTATTTGAATCTATGGACTTGCGAGGCGATCCTGTGAGCTATACCTCTTTGAGAGAATGCCTAGATAAACTCGTCAAACACCTCCTCAATCGACTCGAAATCCCAACGTTCTACAAAATAGAACTAGGTGGCAGCATCCTCTTTGAGATTTAGTCCAAATCCTGCAAATTGCATTGGAAAATCTAGGACTTCCTCAGCTTGCACAAAGGCTGCCACATGATCCCTAGGATCTTTGTTCCCAAAATATTTCTTGTTTACCCACTTCTGGACCTGGGATGGTCTGATCCTACGGTGATCTACCAACCTAAGCATGGGGTCTCCTAGTCCTCCTCTATAAGATCTATTTGGGCTTCGGTGTGGTAAGGGTTCTGCTCCTAGAGACTCTCCTAATCCGTAATTCTTGGCTGGTCTTGTAGGTGGATATTCCTCTCTTTGAACTCTTTCTACTCGTTCTTGTTCTTGATGTGACACTTCTGTCCTTACCGGATTTAATGTTCTTGTACTACTCTCATCTTGGTACTACTAATGGAGTGGTGGTATTGGTGGTGCTCCCAGCCCTGACATGGATTGATAACCACCTATGTTTACGTTCTATTCTATTGTTGCATAATGTTGGAGCTATTCTTGCAATGATGGCGGTGTTGCTTGCTGGTCTTGAGGATTGGGCAATGGTTGTCTATTTGTATGCATGTGGTGTCATAATCATGTGAGAAAGGATTTGTGGACTTGCTAGGGGTGTGTATGGGCTTTTGATTCTCCTCAGGAGCCGTAGTCAACAGTTCTTGAGTTATCAATCTTTCCACATTCCCCAGAACTCTTGTTGCTGTGTCATAGGAAAACAAGTACAGGACTTTGTCTATGCTTAACTCATTCACATGGGGTTCCATGCAATAGTAGTATGAGATGACCCTCCCATCCCCATGATTGTAAATCCCAATATTTCCATGAAATGCAGCGACTCTTTCCACTCTCTTCTCATAAATGTAAAAAGTTCCAAGAAGTTTAAGCGTAGGAGGTAATTCTTGGGTTTTCATGCATGATCATCTTCCCTTTTTCCACATTGTCTCCATATCAATTGCAATTTTCTAGGTCTCTGACAATGAGGTAGAAGTTCCCTTCCTCATCGCAAAATCTATCACCATCAATGTGTACCAATATTATTTCTAATCCTCGCGTAGACCATTCTTCAATACAGATGCATTTGTGTCCTCGAGCATGTGCAAAAACTAGGGCTCCTTGTGCATTTACTCTCTCTAGTAATATTTTTGTGTATTTTGGTTTGGTCAAGGGGTTTGGAAGGTGCTACCCCCTATAGCCCCTTGCTGTTGGAAACCTAGTTGCCGGCTAGCCATCAAGTGAAATGATTTGTCAAAAGAGGTATCAATATCACTACCCTCTTCTATGATTGGAGCTAAGGGATCTATCCTTGCTTGATTCACACTCTCTTCTGTTGATACCAAACTCCCATGGTCAGCCGCTACTCTATAGTCCCTCAAAAGATATTTACCCGACCTCAAATAGATGAATTCATACAAACAGACTCTTGCAAAAATCCCAATGTCTTACTTGTGAGGTTAGCTAGCTCCTTTGTGATGCCTTTGCTCTTGGGTACCTTGGATACCTGTGTACACAAAATCAAGCTCTTTCCCTCTTGGACTTTGAGTAATTAGTCCAATTTTCTCTCCAAAAGCTTCATTGAAATTTAAACAAATTGCAAAAATTGTGGAACTTAGTTCAAAATTTGATTATTTCAGCCCTAACTTCCACAAGGACTTTGAGAGTGATTCTGGAGTCTATTTGGCTCATCCAAGGTATTTCTGGAAAACTTCCAAGATGGCCTACAAGCTGGTATGATCAAATTCCCAATCTAGGCTAAATGGAAACAATAGCTGCCACTCGTGAGATTTTATAGCCCAATCACTTTCTACTGATTGGCCACTACCTAATGAGTCTATATGCACCTTGTGTGAGGTGTTTGGACACATTTTGGTTTTTGTTTCACACTGGTGGCACAATTGGAACTTGATTATCAGTACTCGGGCATTTTGATGGTATTTTCCCTCTTTAAACCGAATGTCGGAGGTATATCTGGGATCCTTGGACTGCTAGGAGTCAATTGGCACCACTTTTACCTGATTTAGACCTAGTTGGCAATGACCATGGTAGCTTCCATCTGGTGAATTTTGAAGATCTGATGCTTCCTTTAGCTAGGGTTTTCACTATGCAAGTCTAATTAATGAAATTATTCATGTCAATAGTAGATGGTTGACCACAATAGTGTTGAAGTATATGTATATGTCTAACTGAAACTCCCTATCATAGTTGCAGACTCTTAGGAAAGAGCAGCTAAGATCGAATTATTTTGCATTGGTTATTCTTTGTTGGACCACTCTATTGTCTGTCATCTGGCCTTTACATGATGTATACTCTTGATATTAGGACTAAACACTAGGCAATGCCATTTAAACAATTTTATTTATTAAAAATAGCCACACACACACAATTTCAAATGCTCCTCATAGTCGACCTCAATAAGAACTCAATGTGATTTTGTCATTCTCTATCAAATTGTCCGATTCATGTAATGAGTCCAGCATGATGTCATCCTTACATCTTTTACTTTGGCCAACTGCAACAAGTCGCAGCTTTGTTCTTGTATTTTTTAGGTTAGTGGCACTAATTGATCTATGCTATTACATTAGCGCTGTAGAATTTTTCTTTTTGCTCAATGTCTCAATTGTATACTAATCCCTTCTATAGTTTTCATTGCAACATTCATAGACAATTATTAACCCCACACTAACACATTTTGGATCTGTTAGCTATACTTTGGTGTAAGTTTGCTTGTGGCAGGACTTGTACCTCTCTCCATATTCCAACAATGGTATATATATTTTCAAATATAGTATACCCTCCTGGTATATGCATCACATACGTCATTTCTCTTTTCCTATTTCATTTCTCTGCATTGTGTTCTAAGCTGAATACTCAACCACTGCTAAGGTCATGGCTTCTAATTGTATTGAAAGGCATTTTCATTGAGATGATTTTTCAATAAGCTATGTAGCTACTCATGTGAGCTAAGGTGTTATGGGATAGTGAACAACAATTTGTAAGTACTTTGATATACTCCAAAGTGGTGTCAAACACATAGTAAATACTTTTTTCTCGAGGCACATGGCCTCGAGGCATATGTAACGTAGAGAAAGCACGCCTTCAAAAACGGTGAAGGGTAGCCTTTAGCCCTTAGCCTAGAGAAAAAGAGTTTGCGAATAGAGATAAAGCCCTCAAGCGAACTTTCCCTAATGATATACCTTTTGAGTTCTGACAAGATAAAAGCAATTTTTTGGTGGGTAGGGTGCCAGGATTGCCAAGGGATATAATTGTAAGAGTTGAGAATTTTTTGGTGGCAATGTGTGTCGAAAATACCCCTAGAGTAGAAGGAGGGGCCTTTGAAGAAATGAATGTCTAAACTAAAGGATTCTTGTGAGGAGTTGAAGGGAGTGATTTTTATATGTTCTTGGAGAGGATGCCCGTATGCAAGGAGGAGTTTTTTCAAGTTGGAGGGGGGCCCCTCCCAAACTCCAAAGGCGTCGTCTATGAACCTTTTAAAGTATAGGAGGGAAGGGGAAGAGAGAAGTCTACCGCCCTCCTCCAATGAGCAAATAAAAAGACATGCATACACTACCGCAAAGTTTGACCCCATTGCGGTGCCTTTAACTTGATGCCGGAACTTGCCTTTGAAAGAGATATAATGGTGGTTAAGAATGAGTGAAGCTAGGGATAAGATGAATTTGATCTTAGGATAGGGAAAGAGACCTTGGATAGAATTTTTTAGCTCGCAGAGCCCTTTGGGGATAGGAATGCTAGGGTAAAGCGACTCTACATCATAGGTAAAGAGAGTGACATGGGGAGAAAAGGGGATGGAGGCAAGGTCCAGGATAAGAGAATGTGAATCCTTGAGGTGTTGTCTTTTTGCTAGGAGAATGGGGAAGAGTTGCACATGTAACCATTTAGAGGCATTTTCTAAGATGTAACCCTTGTAGGAACAAATGGGACGGCCTACAAGGGTAGGCTTGTGGATCTTGGGAAGGAGAAAAAAGGGGCAAGGCTTAGGTAAGGAATAAGAGGAGGAGAGGATGAATGATCTCTCTTTGGAAGGGAGGAGATGAAAGTGAGAAACAATGGAGAGAAGAGTGGACTGGACAAAAGGTAATGGTGGTGTAGAGATAGGAGAGTATGTGAGAGGGTCCAAGAGATGGCGTAAGGCTTCTTTAGTGTACCAAACTTGAGAGACGATGACCGGGCCAAGGTTTTTATCGGCCGGCTTGATTATGATAGTATGATCATCTTTAAGGGAAGAGATGGCGTCTAGCAAGAAGGTTTTAGCAAGAAAAGGTGGAGAACGATTAAGGAGGGGTTTTAAAAGGGAAAAAGAAAAATCAAAAGCAAGTACAAGTGAGGTGGAGTGATAAGGAGAGTTCCAAGAGGGAATGGGGAGAACAAAGGAAGAGGAGGAAAGGAGAGCATTGTTGAAAAAGAGCTTGATTTATAGGCTTCTTTCGAGATTGGAATAAGCCTTCAAGATAGAGGAGGGAAGTGGAGGCGAAGAGGGGGGTATGTAGTTAAGCCCAAGGCCAAGAAGTTTGCGCTCCGAGGAGGAGAGAACGCGATCGGTAAAGTTGTGGAAAGAGAGGTTGGTTATCTTATGATCAAGGGAAAAAATTGTAAGCTTACCCAAAACTAAGATTTTGTAGAGATGTGGGTTGGTGAGGGGGAGCCAATACCTTGATCTCTTTCTACAATAGAGGTAGTGGAGGGGAAGAAAACAACAATTACAAGGAGGAGGGGTCCAGAGGTGAGGAAAGAGAGGGGCTCGAGAGAAGAGCAAGTGGACCCATGAAGAAGGATGCTCTATATTTACTTCTTTCTCCTCCATTGCAAGTTTTTTGACATTCTATGATTTTTAGGGAGGCTATGCTTAGGATGGGGATGTTGAGGGTGAGTGAAAGGGGTGGTCGTAGAGATAGGTCCTGAAGGATAATTGGGTGTTTTCAAAAGAGGAGGAACAAAGGAGGGGTGGGAAAAGGGGAGAGGAAATTGGTGGTTCTTGAGGGAGGAAGTATAGGGAGGTATACAAGAGGAGGAGGAGGAAGGAAAGGGGATTCTCGGGAGGGAGGATTTAGGCTTCTTAAAAGGTTGATGCATGCCCTCTTCAAGAGAGGCAATTGCCAAGGGGTTTCTTTTTATATTGTGGACTACATGGTGGGGGGGTTTTTGATTATGGACTACACGATGGGAGGTTTTATGGTGGTGAAACCTCTTAGGGGGTGGTGAGAGAAGGTTCTTCATTTGTGTGGTGACCTCATGATGCACCAATATACCTACCGTCTCGTCCTTGGGTAGAGACTCCGCTTCCTCCATAATGGTAGCTTGCGCCCTTTTTCTTGCATAGTGCGCCGCCGAGCTCAAGGAAGAGGCCAAATGGGCTTGGAGAATGGCGTTTTGAAGTTGAGCATCAAAGTCATGAAGAGAGGAAATCATCCAAGAGTGGAGTTGATTGGTCCATGCCAATGGTTGGACTCTTGGGAAAGAGACAGTTGCAAGATTCTTGGTGAGGTCCAAGAGCCTTTCCTCTACGATGTCATGGTAAGAGTCATAGCTTTTTTGAAGGTTATTGATAAGCGCACTTTGGGCAAGGATGTAAGCTTGGGTACAGTCCAATTGAAATTGGATAATAAGAGCTTCAATTTTGGCACTCAAGAGGGCTTGTGCTTGAGAGTCTTCTAGGGAGAGGCGGGGAGGCTTCATGCAAAGGCTAAGGGGGGCTTTTTGGTTGGAGAGAAGATTTTGCAAGTGTGAAAGATGGGAAGTGGCTTTGTGAAGCTTATGGTTAAGGGTATCGAATTCCACCAAAGAGAGTGCAACAATTCGATTCCAAAGGCTTATTGATGGCGGGGAGAATGGGTAAAGCTTCATTATGCGGATTAATGGCTAGAGGTGGTGTAAAGGCAAGAGAGGAGGAGCTTGCGTCAAGAGAGCCAAAGGAGGATGGGAAAGGGGGGGGGGGGGGTTTCAAGGATACCGCCTTGGTTTGACATTGCGAGTGCACCACTACGCAAGGCCAATGTCGCACTCGTGATGCCAAAAGCTTTGGTAGAGGGAAGGGAGAGTTTCTCGAGATCCTCCAATGAAAGGTTTGCCGTGAGACCCCGTAGTTCCTCCAGGCTAAAGAGAGTTTTCTTTGACGAGGTTAAAGTGGATAAGGTCGATGGCATCGGGGCATGTTGCATCCACGAGGGTGAGTTGATGAGTGCCACCGCTGTGGTGAATCCGGGGAGAGAGAGAGAGAGAGAGAGCAAGGTCGGGAGGGCAAAATGGCACGTGAGAGCTTGCTGCAAAGGGGTTGTCGAAGGGTTAGCGGTGCGTGTATTAAGCAAAAGGCGGGGGTTCAAAACAACGCTAGTGGGCAGAGAACCAATCGAGGAGGAGGTTGGAGCCGCATGGCCTGCTACAGCGGGTTCGGACAGGTTGTTGGGAGAACCCGTGACACCCCCAACCTTCATGGTTGTTGCAGACGAGGATGCGGGGAGGGTTGCCATGCCACCTTCAGGTCACTGGGTAGGGTGTCAGATTAAAAGGTAGCAAAGGGAGAAAAGATGCCGTCACAGCAAATAACTGAAGTTTAATCTTTCAAGGGCGGGATGGTCGCAGCACTGCAGCGGAAGCAGACTGGTAGGAAGCCGCAGCTGTTGGATAGGTGAAGAGGGTAGCCGCCGTTCGAGGCAGGTCGTCAGGTCGTCAGTCAGCTAGGAGGGGTGTTTGTTGAAGCCGGACCCGAGTGCCAGTTGTAGAAGCAGGACCCGAGTGGGGTAGACCACCTTCTAGCTATGTTGATCAGTCGAGCCGTCGTTGTAGCCGCGTTCTGCAGACTCCGGCTTTTAGAGGGAGGAGGTGTGCCTGGCCTTCGAATGTAGGAGAGGATAAAAGCTTAAAGAGAGGGGGCTGCGGGTGCCCACTTAGACATCCATAGCAACTAGCGGTTCAAGCACGCAGCGGGCTAGGGAGTGCAACCTCGGCACTCTGTTAAAGGACGACCCGCCATGCTATGGTGAGAGAGAGTAGAGCCGTAGAAGCCCGCAGCTACAGGCGTTATGATGAAGGAGATGTCGGCTATTCAGAGGTCGTAGACTATGGCTACTGAAAAAGCCTGCGCAATAGATTATAGCAGGCAGCAGATTGCCACAGCAGGCAGGCGAGTGTCAAAACCTAAGCTCCCGGATATGGAGCGAAGGAAAACCGCCGCAGCAAATTGAGGGCAACGGGCTACGGGTGCTCCAACGTCGGCGAGTTGAGGTGGTAGCGTGGCGAAGCAGACGGAGTCTACTGTGTCTATCGCATGTTCTTACAAAGAGTATCCGCAGAAGCTGCACTGTGCTCAGAGAACTTAGCGTGAGGGGTGGAGGAGACGCGAGCCGTGAAGCCAATTCAACGCGGGAGCATAAGATGAGGTACATAAATCAATGCATTGCAGTTGCCGTCCGCAAAGTACACAGTAAGGTTATCGTTAGGGGAAAATTAAAGCATAAGGGCATATATCCATAGGGGCTCGCGAGGTGGGTCGAGAAGGAAAGATGCGTTTCGAAGGGAAGAGGAAAGGAAGAAGGGGAAATGAAATATAGTATACCCTCCTGGTATGTGCATCACATACGTCATTTCTCTTTTCCTATTTCATTTCTTTGCATTGTGTTCTAAGCTGAATACTCAACCACTGCTAAGGTCATGGTTTCTAATTGTATTGAAAGGGATTTTCATTGAGATGATTTTTCAATAAGCTATGCAGCTACTCATGTGAGCTAAGGTGTTCTGGGATAGTGAACAACAATTTGTAAGTACTTTGATATACTCCAAAGTGGTGTCAAACACATAGTAAATATTTTTTTCTCTCCTTTATGTCTTGTCTAATCCATTGGTGACAAGCACACAATTTTTTGATTTAGGCACTGTGTCAACACTCATCTTGGTGTAGTTTACCGATTTAGGCAACAACAGTTGTTCGTGCGGATCCGCCAATTTAGGCAGCACAACAACAAACTAGAGATTAATAATTTTTTAAACAATACCAAATGCAGATTCACAGATTTAGGTAGCATTAGTGCAAAATTCCTGATTTAGGCAGCACGTCTATCGATTTTCCGGTTGAGGCAACACCTATCACAAAATCATGCTGTAGTGGGTGGCCACCCGGCACTATAACTGGTATGATTTTGTTACCCGGGTATACAAAATGAAGGATCTTTGAATTTGGATTTGAAATGGTTACATGTTGGCAAACATTTGGATTTGGATTTGGAATGGATATATGATGATTTTCTATCACAATAATGTTGAACTTGAGATTGATGGGAATTGATTATTGAATGATGAGTGTGACCAAGGATATCATGATTCATTAGGATATGACATATACTACTTATTTTAGTCGTATGGGACACTAGAATAGGTAGTATGTGGATGACGGCAAGCATACACAATGTTGTTTAGTTTAATAATTTCTTCCTTTTATTATGAAATTTTCCCAACACATAATACTAATCATTGTTTTTGACAAGTATTGTTTGTAGATTCTTATCTTTGCAACTGAGAACAATTGTTTTCTAACGGACAGGTAAGTTATGAAATTGATATTTTACTATTTATTGCAGCGACACCTGGAATAGGCTTTCCTGATCTAGGCCTATGCAAACAAATATATATATTGTAGATTTTATTATTCAAGTGCGCTTTTATGAGCTTTGGCCATTTATGACCGGATGGCTAGTTTGAGTTTGTACTCACATTGACCATTCAAGAAATCTATAAGTCAAATACGTGCAAGCGGGAAATGGTCACTCTTGCACGGGGCCCACTGCTTGTGTCATTCTTCTCTCCTCTCCTCTCTCCTCTCTCGCCGTGCCAGCGTAGCACTCTACTCTAGGAGGTGCCTCTACACGTGCTCTTTCACTCTCTCCGGCTTTCTGTCTCTCTCTTTTTGTTTATGTCTTGTTGTATGCTATTTTGAGTATTAATTATAATTAACAAAATATGAAGATAGATACATATACATAATCAAAATTTTGGACGGTCTGGCTGGTAGCTTCAAGCTTGCAGTAAACGCAAGCCGTGGTCAGTGTACTTCCTTGCGCTTGGCTCTAGCCCTTGTTTTGGATGCGTGGGATCCTTTGTTGGCAACTCTTGCACACTCTGCCGGTGTTCAAGCACCCTTTGGGAGAGTCTTGTAGAAGAACCTGCCCGGGATGCCTCCTTGTCAAATTTTGGTGAGCTGTTTGCCTTACATACCAAGGCCTCTAAATGTGCTGCCATCTTGGAGGAAGACTCTCCCACTTGAAGCTTGAGTTGGAGCTCCCCCACCATCGACTATAAACGAAAATAAGAGGTGAGCATCCTTGAAAGCTTCACCAAATGCTCATCGACAAAGCTTGTGGGCAAAAGTGTCCGAGAGAAGTTCCCTTCCTGCATTATGGCCTCCTGGAATGCATCATTGAGCCGAGTATTGAGCATTGCAGTGGCTCGTGCCTACACTTGTATTTAAGTGATGCCTTAAGGGGTTTCCAATAAATCCAACATAGCTAGATGGCACATAGAGTAAGAAGTTGCGAGGCTGCAAATTGTAGGGACATGAAGGTGGAAGCTAGATTTTCTATAAAAAAACTTGAACCTTTCTGCTTCCACTGCCAAAGGCAATGGATGCAGTTGGCATGGACTATTCATAGGGACTCATAAAGTGAGGTTTAAAGAATTCAAACAGGATATCATGCAATCAGCTGAAGCTAAAAGCAGCACCATGCCATGGGGTAGGCAATTGGAGCCAAAGGAGAGGTGGTGGAAAGGAAGAGAGATAAAGAGAGAAGGAAGCTTCAAAGCCTCGGGTAGATGTGGGTGCCTAAAAGAGAAAATGGTGGTTGGGTTTGGTGCGGCCTGCATAGTGCATGTGGATACTGGCCATTGATTTTTGAAAGGTGGCCATGGATTGAGGCTAGCGCATGCAAAAGTTGGTGAAAATAGATGAAGATTGCAAGCCATGCAATTGAGCCTGTAGGCTTGCAAAGCAACCTAGTGGCGAGCAACTGGCTGATGATAGGATTGCATGTGTGATTGTAGGTGAAAAGAAGTAGCGTTTGTTGAGATGGATAGAAATCAAGGTAGGGCTTTGTGAGCGCCATCAATTACTGACAAGCGAGAGAGAGATAGATGTAGTCCAACTACAGACAGAGACAGCCGATGACCACTTGTGTGGGTGTGTAGTTGCCTATTGTGATGACGGAGAGAGGGAGGGTGAGAGGTAGTGTAGGTGTGTAGTGTGTAGTGTGTATCACCCATGTAGAGTAGGTGAGGTGATGAGGGTGTGGTTGTGGGTTTGCATGAGGGAAGCGTGGCCATGCAATGCTGAACCTGAATCTTTTCAAATTGCCATGCGTTCCTGACAGCATGCTTCTCTCTCATGGGTAAAATTGGGTGATAGCCTTTCCGTGTCGCCCCTTTTCTCTTCTCCTCCTAGACTCTTGATGTTTATCGTAAGAAGATGGTCTCTATGAATGTCGACTTTAGATTACTTGTACGCCATCAAAATTTCTCAGCCACTTCTTCTTCTATTTCGTATATGTTGCCCAATATTCCGTTCCTTATTATATATACATATTCTACGAGTTCAATATGTAAGGCACATCTCCTATCCTTCACGGTGTATGCCATTAGTCGATACATAATAAGATCATGCCAGGGTTTTGACAAGGCTATCAAGGTCAACAGCTAGCAAAGTGTTATGCATTAGCAAGAAGTGCAATGATATGTGTCTTAATGATTTTGAAAAGGAGATTAAACTCTCATGATAAATAGATATTTAAAAAAAGTATCCACATGCAATTGACAGGCGTTGTATAATAATAATCACCGATATAAAAAATTTAAACAATGTGATAAATGAACTACATGTAAGAATTTCTGATCTTGTTCGTATTGATGTCCGTACTTGTGATTATTGAAAAATAAACTAAAATTGGAGAACGTAGCCTAAGCTCGAATACCACTGCTACAAACTGGAGCATGGAGAGTCCTGCAAGATACTTGAAATAGCATACAACAAGCCATAAACGAACAAATCTACATACCTATCGACTCGCACCAATCCATAATGAAGCTCAACACAAACACAGAGAGCTAGAAAGTGGGAGAGAGCGAAAGAGCACATGTAGACGCACCTCCTAGAGTGGAGCGCTACGCCAGCACGGCAAGAGAGGAGAGAGGTGTTAACCCTCACGGCTCACGGACACCCTATCACCTATGTATTATTTACTTGGTAGAGTCAAGTACCGGGCTTGTCGGTCCAATAGGAAAAGAGTAGAGTGATCGCCGATGAGAGGTGCACTCTAACTGGAATATTCAAGGGTTAGTTGGCTAAGCATGGGCACCC
This sequence comes from Adiantum capillus-veneris, assembly GCF_014529385.1. Classification (NCBI taxonomy): domain Eukaryota; kingdom Viridiplantae; phylum Streptophyta; class Polypodiopsida; order Polypodiales; family Pteridaceae; genus Adiantum; species Adiantum capillus-veneris. Next base: position 45,520,920 of record NC_140953.1, read on the forward strand.
AAGTGTGAATGGGGCGAGCTCATATAAAAGTCAACTAAACCTAAAATTCATTCATTCTCTCATTTGTGCAATAGAAGAGTGCTCTTGCTCCATCTCCATCTTCTTCTTCTTCATCTCCTTGTGTGTGTGTGTGTGTATGCGTGTGAGAGAGAGAGAGAGAGAGAGAGAGAGAGAGAGAGAGAGAGAGAGAGAGTGCGATCGAGCATTGCGACGAAGGCATGACGACGGTGAAGCGGTTGAGTGCGGCGTAGCGGCGTCTCCCTCTTCTTTGCAGCGAGGAATCGTCCACGAAGCAAGCGTAGAGCGGTGAGTGACACACCATCGTCATCTTTGAGCTTACTAGTTTAGGCTTGTTGTGTGCTTGGAGCCATTTGTGGCTCGCACACGTGTATCGGCAAGTTCCTTGCATTGACACGTGTGACATATGCGCACATTTTTGGCGCCACTGCCGGGGAATGGCATACACTAAGCTTGAATGGCACTCTGTGCTTCTTTTATGGTGCAATTTCTATTGTAGGAAAGGTAAGGAAGGAGGGTGTGTGTGTTGAGAAGAGGGATTTTGTGTTATACTGTGTGTTTTTTTTGTTAATGGAGTTTTCAAAGGTATTGTGTTTATTCTCTTTGTATTAAGGTTGTTAGTTTTCTTTGTTAATGGAGTTTTCAAAGGTACTGTGTTTATTCTCTATGTACTAAGCTTGTTAGTTTTATGTGTACAATAAGTAGGAAGTAGATTTGTGAGAGTTAATAGAGTGTGTTAGTGTCTAACAGTAGGTGTATTAGTTAGAAGTAGGTAGATAGAGTGTGTGTGTGTGTGCTCTCGATAAGACCGCGGCGACCTTATCCTTATAAATAAATAAATAAATATATAAATTATTATTACTTGTTTAAAAGGTAGGACTGAGATCGGAAATATCTCCCAGACCCAAGCCCAGACCCAAGCCCAAGCTCACGCTCAGGCCTAGGCCTCAGTCGCTTTTAAAAAAAATGAAATTTAGCTTCACACGTAGCTATAAATCGATTTTTTGAGGACCAGCGGAACTTCAGATGCTCGAAAATTGTGTTGTAAAGCACACACGACCCTCTAAGTGATACGCTTGTTTCGAGCTATCACACACTTTAATCAAGAAAATTAATTTCAAGATAGCCAAACAGGACTAACCCATAAAAACTTAGTGAGCGATACATAGAGATTTGCCAAAAATAGAAGAGGTGAGAGAGAGAGAGGGGAGGGAAAAAAAAGGCACCAAAGTAGGGGGGGAGGAGGGAAAGGGGAAGCATTGCAAAAGAGGTTTACATCAAACGCGTTTCGCAATCTAGCTCATCAGTGATGTAAACCTTACAAGAGGTGTGAGAGGGCTTATATGGGTGCCATGTGGAGGGTTACCCAAGACAATAAGTCCAAAGCACAAGAGGAGGAAGTCTCTTTCATGTGGAATAACTAGCTTGAAAGGGGGTAGGAAAAGGAGGGAAAAGGGGAAGCTTTAAGAGTGTTTATAGGAGGGTACCAAAGATGGTGACTTATGACCAAGGATAAGGAGATCAAGGAGGGTAGTACCAATCAAGGGGTAGAAAAGGGGAAGCTTTAAGAGTGTTTATAGGAGGGTACCAAAGATGGTGACTTATGACCAAGGATAAGGAGATCAAGGAGGGTAGTACCAATCAAGGGGTAGAAAAGGGGAAGCTTTAAGAGTGTTTATAGGAGGGTACCAAAGATGGTGACTTATGACCAAGGATAAGGAGATCAAGGAGGGTAGTACCAATCAAGGGGTAGCAAAAAAATATTTTTTCCTTGGTTGTAGTCTTTTTGAAAAAATACCCCGGTGTAGCGCAAGGGTAAGGGACCACGGTTGGGGGGGGGGGAGAAGGGGGAAAGATTTATAGAAAAGAGGGGGAGGTGAGGTGGTGGTGTGGGGGGAGGTAGCAACAAATAACTATTGGCAAGAGACTATGGTGACGGGTAAGTGCCCTTTGTTAAAGATATAGGAAGAGGGAGATGCGGGTGAAGGGCAAGGAACCAAGTTTTAAGATACATGGAAGAGGGGGGGAGGGGGGGGTGTGCCGAATCACAAGAAAGCGGCGGTGGTGTGGGAGAAAGGCTCTTTAGAGAGAAGCTTGCTAAGATTTGGTGCATTAAGCCAATAAATGACCGGTTTGGAGTTGTCCTCTAACACTTTAGAAAGATGTTGGTTAATGGAGCGGGCTAAGTTGAGGGTGCGGGGAAAGGGAGAGAAGGGGATTTTTACAATGGAAGGTGGGGTTTTCTTGTGGTTGACCTTTTGAAGGAGGGCCGGCCTCGAGGCATATGTAACGTAGAGAAAGCACGCCTTCAAAAACGGTGAAGGGTAGCCTTTAGCCCTTAGCCTAGAGAAAAAGAGTTTGCGAATAGAGATAAAGCCCTCAAGCGAACTTTCCCTAATGATATACCTTTTGAGTTCTGACAAGATAAAAGCAATTTTTTGGTGGGTAGGGTGCCAGGATTGCCAAGGGATATAATTGTAAGAGTTGAGAATTTTTTGGTGGCAATGTGTGTCGAAAATACCCCTAGAGTAGAAGGAGGGGCCTTTGAAGAAATGAATGTCTAAAATAAAGGCTTCTTGTGAGGAGATGAAGAGAGTGATTTTTATATGTTCTTGGAGAGGATGCCCGTATGCAAGGAGGAGTTTTTTCAAGTTGGAGGGGGGCCCCTCCCAAACTCCAAAGGTGTCGTCTATGAACCTTTTAAAGTATAGGAGGGAAGGAGAAGAGAGAAGGCTACCGCCCTACTCCAATGAGCAAAGAAAAAGACATGCATACACTACCGCAAAGTTTGACCCCATTGCGGTGCCTTTAACTTGATGCCACAACTTGCTTTTGAAAGAGATATAATTGTGCTTAAGAATGAGTGAAGCTAGGGATAAGATGAAGTTTTCAAATGTACTGTGTTTATTCTCTGTGTATTAAGGCTGTTAGTTTTCTTTGTTAATGGAGTTTTCAAAGGTACTGTGTTTATTCTCTGTGTACTAAAGTTGTTAGTTTTTTGTGTACAATAAGTAGGAAGTAGATTTGTGAGAGTTAATAGAGTGTGTTAGTGTGTAACAGTAGGTGTATTAGTTAGAAGTAGGTAGATAGAGTGTGTGTGTGTGTGCTCTCGCGCAGGCCGCGACGACCTTATCCTTATAAATAAATAAATAAATATAAATGTAAATATAAATTATTATTATTTTTTTAAAAGGTAGGACCGGGATTGGGAATATCTCCCAGACCCAAGCCCAAGCTCACGCTCAGGCCTAGGCCTCAGTCGCTTTTAAAAAAAATGAATTTTTGCTTCACACGTAGCTAAAAACCGATTTTTTGAGGACCAACGGAACTTCAGATGCCCAAAAATTGTGCTGTAAAGCACACAACGACCCTCTACGTGATACGCTCATTTCAAGCTATCACACACTTCAATAAAAAAAATTAAACATTAAAAAATATTAAAAACGTAAAAAACACGAGTGAAAACGGGCGCTTAAAAAAGGTAAGCGGTTAACCTTCGAGATTATTCCCCGATGCTTGTAGGGTACCAAAGGCACATACATCTGCGCTCTGGTCGTGTGCTAGAGACGGAGCAAGTAGATTCCACCTACTTTAGGTTCCGGAGCCTCGGCGGGGACCCAAGGTAGTACATCCAAGACCGGAACATAGCGGCTAGTGACTCTTCCTCTGACTACGACATCATGGAGGGTTTCCCAATGCCTAATCCCGATAGCTCGAACCAAGACATGCATGCCATGGGTCCTCGGTCCGGGCCGAGCGTGGTTAGCCGCTGAAGGAAACCTTTAGTAGAGCCACTCGCTCCGAACATGGAGCTAATGATGTAAATGAGGGGGGTGGGAAAGTAAATTCTCCATTCAGGAGAAACGTAGACCCTATACCGTTAGAGAATGTTCACGTGAATACTTCATTCACTCCACCTCCTGACTCTTCAGAGTTATTTCCCTCCGAGGTCATATTACCCGATGGTAGAAGCCTTGCCGAAGTGCAAGAGGTTGAGTGATATATCCTTGCAGCGAGCGAAAAGGAAGTTGAGAGCTTACGCAAGGCGGAGCAATGAAGAGAGTTAAAAGCGAAAGCTCCTATGTCAACATCCTTGCTAAGAGAGCAATCAAGTGCTCCTAATTTAGCAACCGCTAAGGGCCAACCCCTAGAAAGCAACATTGCATCTAGCTCAAAGGACACCCCTAGCATCTCAATCCTAGATGGAGTGTTCTTAAATGAGGACTGGGAGTACGAATTACAAACAGAGGCTCTGACCGACCTATACACAGGTCACACATATCATGTGGGCTGGTTAGATGTCCTACAATCCACAATGGGTGCTACTAGTGTAGAGGATCAACAACAAAGAGTTTGTGAGGTCATCCATAGGGTCATTGAGTCAGAGAAACAAAACAAGGGGATCAACATGCCTTCAACAGGTCTCATGAGATTCTTGGATACAGGGAAGGCTAAACAACCGACCTTATCGCAATGGAGACTCCCTCGGTAAGTCCGATGGATCCCCCATATGTTGTTTCTTCAGGGGTCTCAGTGCAATCTGAGCCCACAAGTGATAGCTTCACCTTTCCAAGTCTAGCTCATCTTTCCCTTGATGACACCACGGTACCATGCCTACCCAATGATGGGCATGTCGAGAAACACGCCATGGACCTCATTTGTTAGTAAAGAATCACTACATGGTAGCTCAATGCCTGCAAAACAGTACCTACAAGTGTGTACCAATCGTATGCACCTATGGGTCATCACACTCATGTAGTCCCTACCCCTCCCATTGTTTCAACTACCTATGCTCCACAGCCACAATACACAAGTTCTTATTTCCATGGGACTATACCGGCTAGCATTAGCATGTCACATCCGACGTCTGCTATGCCTAGGGCCACCCATATAAACTATGGACCACCACATGGCACAACATCGTACCCAACGTGGAACCCAAGGGCTTCCTATGCGCCAATCCCGATGCCAATACCTACTCCACATGTAGTCTCTGGAGCACCTCCACCCACGGTGCCTGCTCAGTTAGGTGACTTGGCAACATTTGCTCAAGCTATTGGTCGATCTATCGCTGAGAATATGCGTAACACGCCTGATAGAGAACCTAGAAGTAAGACACTAAAAATAGCCAAACTCACACAAAAATTTAGTGGAGACAGGGATGTGAGGAAGCATATGAAAGTGTTTGAACAAATATGCGATTCTCTAGGAGAACACAATGACCTACATAAGAGCAATGCTTTAAGCCTAACCTTAAGTGGAAAGGCTGGGGATTGGTATAGAACCCTAAGGGTGGAAGAAAAAACGATTTACCCTACTCTTAGGAGACTATTCTTAAAAGAATACATAGGAGAGGGAGTGCTTTGGGGTGTAGCCTCTCAGCTCCAGAAAGCCCAACGAGAGGAAGGAGACTCGGTGAGAGACTTTATAAGTCGCTTGAAGCATTTGAATTCTCATTGTAATCCAAATGAGCGCTTCAACAATAACCAATTGCTTGATAGATTCACTGCCAAATTTGAATGATTTTTAAAACTTAGATTAGGCTGGTTGTTATGACACACAAGTGTCGTGGTTGAGCAAGAAGCAACCTACTATGGACAATTCCAATTCTAAGTCTAAATACACGGTAGTTTTCAAAGTTGCGGTTGAATGTGTATGGCCCAAACACAATCTGGCTGATTTGGGTGTTGGACAAGACCTCAAGGGGTTCACCATTCCGTTACTCCCTATATAACGTGCATTTGTGGGGCATTAGAAAAATCCATCTTTTAACATGTCTAAATGAATAAAATGACCCTTATTTTAGGATTTTTTCAAAATTGAATATAAAAACCCCTTATTTTAATGTATCTTTGTTAAATTGCCTTTTTTTCGCATTTTAAAACCCCTCCTTTTGAACTCACGTTATACATTAACATGATTACATAGTGCACCCCCGGAGGACAAGACACTGCCAATGTCATCTACATTGACAACTCATTAACAGTCAGAGTGCATTCGTAGTTGCAAGGAAACTATTTTTTCATGTTTGCACAAAGCACATTGAGGTGTATTATCACTATGTGATGGAAGGATTCTCAATAGGAGAGATCATCTTGGCTTATGTACAACCTTGCAGATCTGTTTACCTCATGAGAAGTTTGATGCTTTTTGCAAAGCTTTGGGCTTGATTCCCTTTTTTATCATGTCCTCAGGGCATGGCACTTCCCTATACACTATGCAAGCTCTTGTTCACTCTATCACTCCCCTAGGGAGGATTTGTTACCATATATGTGGTAGTGATGTGTGCGAGCAGACTTAGGATATTGGGAAACTTTTTCCCTCATATCTTATCTTTTTGTTTTTCACATTAAGCAATATACTCTTTTTGTGTGCCTTGAGATTCTTCATCTTCTCCAAGCTCTGTGTGCATTCGTGCAACCCTAATTCCAACACACAACTCTCTCTCTCTCTCTCTCTCTCTCTCTCTCTCTCTATTTTGTAGGACTTTTGAATCTATAAATAGGCTCACATGAGCTTGTTTAGGGGCCCATGTGACGGAAGTAGCTTTTACCTCGATGTTGTTTCCGTTCTCATCATTTCTCACCTCCTCTCTCTCTCTCTCTCTCTCTCTCTCTCTCTCTCTCTCTCTCTCTCTTTCTCTTTCTTTGTTTGTTTGTGTGTGTGTGTGTGTGTGTGTGTGTGTGTGTGTGTTTAAGTATGAAAATCCCCTCATAATTGAACCATACTTAGACAATTGCATTAAAAATAATATATTAAATAAGAATATCTTGAAATAGGATATCATAAAACTCAATTAACATTTCATATACACCAATATGACATTCTGCATCTAATGGATAATATAGTCATTTAGAAAACTAATATGAACCACTTAGACTCAATTCAGGCAGCGTCTTTCATAAAAAAATGTTAGTATCTTGTTTGTAACTCAAAAAAGGAATTAAGACTATGATACTTTGCAAGCATTTCCTTTTAACAATCCAATATAGCACATATGTTCAAACATGAATGAGAATCAATAGCCATTATGAACCATACCTGAGATATACCGAACCCACAAGTATCATAGTGGTTGTGTGTGCATCATATACACAATCATTGACAATTATCTACTAGATGAAGCTAGCTTCGTATGTTCATGATATGAGTTACCGTTTTCTTACCAGCTTGAATCAGAGAGAGAAAGATCTCAGAAGGTAAGTAGGTAAGGTTAAAAACTAATATGGACCACTTAGACTAAATTCGGGCAGCATCTCGTTTGAAAATGAATGAATTTTAAAATTTCCAATTAATGCCATCTCACAATGAGACCCTCCATGGGACGCTTATGGCTTACGAGACATATCAGTTATATAAGAACCTTAGCAGGTATCAATGTACCTTACACTTTGACATACATGATTTTTTTTAAAGGAACTACCACAATTGGGATAATTACCCAAGATTCTTCTTAACGTTTGAAAGAAAAACTCAATCAATCATGAATATTCCATAACTTCTTCAATGCATTAAAAGTAAAACAATCAATCATATGAAGTCAACACAATCTATACTTTTCATTTCCACGTGATTCCCTAAAAAAAATCAATGTTAGATAATCAAAAAATATCATTGAAAGGTTCCTGAAAGGGCGGTGGTAATGCGTGTGCTAGTCTCCACCCCCAACCGTGCTATCTTATAGCCTCCCCCTAGCATACACACTGTCTGGCCGTGCCGGTGGCCTTGCCCATAGGACCCATGCCCTTACATTACTTCCACTTGGAGAATCATTTTTGTCCTCGAAAATGAACGTAGGAAAACATTTCTTAAGTGCGGAGACATTCTCCCATGTAGAACCTTCTTCAGGTCTATCTGGCCATTTTACCAACACCTGTCATCTGACATGATGTCTGGTGCGAAGCTCATGAGAATCCAAAATCTTTTTGGGCTCATGAGGGATGCTTGGCGGTTCGATAAGGTCAACTAACACACCTATGTCAATGATATTATCATTCTGTCCTAGCTGTTTTGTAAACGGCTAACATGAAAAACATGATGAACTCGTGAGTGCTCTGTAAGAGCTAACTTATAGGCTACTTGAACTTTACATTTGAGAATGGTAAACGGTCCACAATAGCATGGTGAAAGTTTAGCAACTTTTACCGTCTTCAAACTTTCTGAATGCTCCGAAAATTTGAGGAAAACCTTGTCTCCTTCTTCGAAAGTAGCAAGACGACGATGCTCATCTGCGTACTTCTTATATCAATCTTGAGCTTGCTTAACATTCTGTCGAGCAACTCGAAGCATGTCAAAATGGTCTTGGAGAAAATCCTTCGCTTGTTGTATCTTCTCCTTAGCCAAACCCATCGTAACGCGTGATCTAGGTTAAACCTGTGCAGGGGAGAACTTGTAGTAGGGGGAAGGCTTTCCATACAAAAGCATAAATGGACTAAACCCTGTAGTCACATGCTTTGAATTATTATAAGAAAATTCCAATATAGGTAACTAGTCTTCCCAATTGGTTTGCTTCTTGCTAACGTATGTTCGTAGCATATCCTCTAGCACTTGATTAACTCTTTCTGTTTGACCATCCGTACTTAGATTAAGTTTAGTTTCCAACTTTTGGAACACAACTCTCCAAAAGTGATTTTTGAACTTTCGATCTCTGTCACTAATGATACTAGCTGGAGTTTATATATATGCTCTACAAATAGCCATGCTAATTCCGGTGTCTTAGCCGTAGTCTTAGTGGGAATGAATTGACCCATCTTTGCGAGACGGTCTACAACTACCCATATGGCATCATGGCCACAATGTGTAGTAGGTAGTCCTACTACAAAATCCATAGAGATAATCTCCCACTTACCTTGTGGAATCTCTAAAGGATGTAAAAGGCCACCTACCTTGAGGCACTCTACCTTATTAACTTGGCACTGTTGGTAGTTTAGTACGTTCACTTGAACATCATGATGTAAGCCCGGACAATAAAATTGCCATCGAACTAAGGCATACGTCTTACAAATACCTGGATGACCAGCAGTTGGACTATCGTGACACTCAATTAAGATTTGGCCCTAGTGTCTGAGTCCTTTGGAACACATACTCTACCATTGTGGAGTAAGTAGACATCATCAATGGAAACCATCGCTTAAGCTCTTCCTGAGTAGGGGTGGAGCTCTGTGTGTTGGAGTTTTTATCTGCGCGTGCAGAGACATGTTGATCTGGCTGTACAGAGACATGTGAGTATGAGGGATCCCTTTTTAAAATTGCACTCCACACTTTAGCATATGATTGATCTTGTGCACACTTGCCACGTAATGACTCCAAAAATCCACTCTTTATTTCCGTGAAAGCAAGTGAATTAATCTAAGGCATCCAACTTAGTACATCCGCTACTACATTATATCGCCCCTTGCGATATTGTAGCTTACAATCATAATCTTGAAGGATTTCTGCCCATCTAGCTTTACGGCCCTTCAAGTCCGTTTGAGTAGTAAACCATTTGATACTCTCATGGTCAAAAACTACTTCAAACTCGGCACCATATCAATAGTGTTGCCACTTTCGTAAAGCGTGTATTATGGCATAGAGCTCTCTATCATAGACAAAAAAATTATGTTGATCTCTATCTAACTTTTTACTTTCAAAGTACATAGGTCTTCCCTCCTGGAGAAGTACGGCACCAATTTCTTTATCACTAGCATCAGTCTCTACCAAAAACGGCTTAAGTGGGTCAATGATTGCTAGAATAAGAGCAGTGGCTATAGCTACCTTGAGCTATTCAAAACTGCATTTTTGGGCTTCTTCCCAAGAAAAGGTCTTACCTTTTGCTTTAAGTTGATCCATCATAGGAACAATGATTTTGGCATAATCACGGATATACTGTCGATAAAATCCATCCATGCCTAAGAATATTTGAAGCTCCTCAACCATGTTGGGATGTGGCCATCGAAGAATGGCAGCGACCTTGTTAGTGTCCATTTTGATGCCAGAATAAGAGATCACATGACCAAGGTAATGTATCTCTCTTTTAAAGAAATTGCACTTGCTTTGCTTAGCATACAATACGTGAGCTCATAGCTGTTTGAACACTATCGTAAGTGATCTATGTGTTCATCTTCAGTCTTACTATAAATGAGAATGTCATCAAGGAAAACCACAACAAATTTTCCAAGATAGAGACGTAAGACACTATCCATGAGTGTCATACATGTAGCTGGAGCAGTGGTTAAACCAAAAGGCATAACCAAATATTCAAAATAACGTGTTCTAAAGGCAATTTTGGAGATATCTTGCAAAAGGATACGCACCTGGTGGTATCCTGAATGAAGATCTATCTTTGTATAGTATCTTGCCCCATGGAGTTGATCAAACAACTTATCTACTCTTGGTAGACGATACTTGTTCTTGATGGTTATGGCAGTTAATCTGCGATAATCTACACACATGCGCATAGTACCATCTTTCTTTTTTACCAATAGAATTGGTGATGCCCAAGGCGAAGTGCTAGGTATAATGAAACCATGGGCGAGGTAGTTAGCCAACTGACTCTCAACCTCCTTGTCTTCTTTAGCACTCATACGATAAGGTGGTTTACTCACCGGTTTAGTGCCTGGCAAGACATTTATGCCATGTTGCACATCACGTGTAGGGGGTAAACCCGGTGGTAAATCACTTGAGAATACATCACTATACTCCGTGAGTAAGTGAGTCAGCTTTTGCCATGCAAAAGGAGAAAGTAAACTAGAGTTATGTCGGAATGGACAATCTTGTAATTCCTGTAATGTTTGTTTTACAACAGTTGCACGTTGCTCTATACAATTAAAGTTGAGAGCACTTTGCTTGTTAAATTTGTTAACCCTTTTTTTATCATTAGAATTCATTGCACTTTGCATACCATTACTAGAATTCACTGCACTTTGCTCTTGAGAATTCACAAGACAAGCAGTAACACAAAAAGACTTCATCTATTAAATCTACTTTCTGCAAAATAGAAAGCTCAGCTGTACATATAAGAGGTGCAGATGGTATATTTTTCTCACCAAGCAAAAGCACAGTTTACCATTGGCCATAAAGGATAAGGAGTTGTGTTCTCATAACTAGTGTGCAATGTGTTTCCTAAACCATGCAGCCACTCCCGTCCTAAAACTACATCAGCACGGTCCATGTTCATAACTTAGAAGTCAAGGGTCATCGTATGATCTTGAACAATAAGCTCAACCCCTTGAACTACCGTGTCCTATACTTCTTTATCATTCCCAGACATCTGCTCCACCACATACTTGTGAGATCTGGGAGTCTATGTAAGCTTCAATTTTGTGACTAGCTTATAGTTCAAGAAGTTATGAGTTGCACCATCATCCACTAAAATACGAACAGGTTGTCCGTTAATAGTGCCATGCATGCGAATCAAATCATGGGGGCCAAAGGTGGGCTGCCACATTGAAGCATGTACACAACACTTGTGCTTTTCTTCCATATGAAGAACCTCTACAGCACAACATTTAGGAGATGAATCCAATGTGAGGCGTTACACTGTGTGCATGGCCTTTTCTTTGCCTTGAAAAAGAGGACAATCTTTCTAGTTATGTTGGTCCGAAAGACATCTACAACACAAATTGTGTTTCTTTGCACGCTCAAAATCAGCAGTGGTGAGAGACCCACGTGGAGTATATCGTGATTTCTTAGGCTTCTTAGCCTCTTGTGGGCGTGGAGAGGTAGATTGTCTTATATTCCTCTTGGAACATGTGGGAGATCTACCTGCACCATTGGCTCTTAGCCACATTGCTCTTAGCCAAAGTATTCTTAGAGTAGGGAACATTTCCTTTCCTCTCTTGGTCATCATCATATCTTTGGGCATGACTGATGGCCTCTTCCAAAGTTTTTTGATGTTGGGTCTTGACATGAAGACGATAGTATTTGTCAAGACCCCTATTAAAACTCCATATCTTTTGGAATTCATCTAGACCTTCTAGTTTTAATATGATTTCTCGATACTTCGAAAGATACTGTGTGAGAGAGAGGACAGACATGCGGTATGCCTTTAAGAGATAGACTTGTTTCCACAACTGTCTTTATATCCGAGGTGTGTCTCAATCTATGAATATCACTTCATTTGTGTAAGAACTTATTGACCGCATCCTTGTTGTGCGATCACGCTCTTCCCCGTGAAACTCAGGAATGGTGATATTCTTAAGTAATGCATTGCTACCTTCTGCATCTTGTGAAGCACTTGTCTCTTGGACTCCTTTAGTCGTGCGAGCTTGGTTCCCTTGAATTGTGCCACTTGTGGTTCCTTGAGCCGTCTGTGAATTCATAAATTTCACAAGTAACTCCGTAAGATTGGTAACATTTACATTGAGTGCAGAGAGATTGCATTTAAGTACGCTTTTGTGATTTTCCAAAGTCTTGAAATCAGCCATATCTACAAGGCCATGATCTCCTAGATCATCGTCCTCATGCATATTAGTGTCAGCAGCACCAGTGGTTCCCTGGTTGTGATCTACGTGCTCAAAATCAAAAGTGTGTGTAGGTGGGATATCCTTACTGGCCATGGTAAACACACACTAATGTAAAGAGAGAAAAAAAAAGTCAACTTGTACCTTGTGAAATTGAAGTCTTTGTGTTTTGTATGCTCCGCAATTTGCGTTGCATGCGAACCTTGCCTTGCAAAAATTGTAGCGCTTCTCATGTCGTTTGTCGTAAGAACACCTTTGTTGATTCTTCACAAAAACTCGTCATTTTTGTGAAGGCTTTGGTTCACTTTGAAGCTACCTCCTTGAGGAAAAAAGAATTTTTGGAGGAAAACTTGCCTTCCTCCAAGAAGTGAAAAGGAAGGGTGAAACTACTTCCTTGAAGTTTCAAGCTTTCCCTTTCCTTCTAGTTTTCCTTTCAACAGAAGTATGCTATCTTTCCTAGTTATACACAACAAGGGTCAATAGCTTGATGGGAAAGTGTTGGCCTCTTAGCCTCATGGGGTGGGTTGAACCCTCCTTCATGCAAGGGTTAAGAGGGCCTTTCTACGCACATAGCCAACGGTGCCAACGGAAGCCTTCAGAGCCTCGGTGCCGTCGAGTTGCCCGTCGAGTTTGCCTTGGTCGTACACTGTGGAGGGCGTGGGTGGGGCGGTCATGGTTGGTTGTCGCTATCTATCCACGCGTGATGTGCACAGGGAGCTGTGCTAGCCTTCTTTTTGCTGCACAGCGGAGACGTCGCTATCTGCGGAATGTGGGGGAGAAGCAGCACGTCGCATGCACATACACATGCGCTTTTTCCCTTCCCCAAAAATAGCTCGGATGACAGTGAAAGGGTGGTGGTAATGCGTGTGCTAGTCTCCACCCAACCGTGCTATCTTATAGTCTCTCCCTAATGTACACGTTATCTGGCCGTGCCAGTGGCCTTGCCTGTAGGACCCATGCCCTTACATCTTATAGCCTCCCCCTAGCGTACGCATTGTCCGACCGAGCCGGTGGCCTTGCCCGTAGGACCCATGTCCTTACAATTCCCAAGAAAGTCAAAATTTAGTTAACTTTATGTTGATTATTATAATACTTTATGAGATGCCAGAATCCTCACGTAGCCTCAACCCAAATTGGGCAGAATTTCCTCTTTAGAACGAACCATTCTTAAAAAGATAAGGTGCCATCTTTCTCGAGATTCTCCAAGGGATGTTTAAGGCGAAGACATCTTGACAAACCCGCAATACCATAGATGAGATAGGTATAGTTTCTATGTTTTTTATGCACAACATAATTCAATTTTCCTACAAAACTCCCAAATTCTAGAGCATTGAACTAAAAAATCTTCACATGTTATATTAGTGAACACTAGTTCGTTCAAGACAAAATAATCTATACAAAGCATGATTTTCCTACAGCATCAATCATGACCAAATTCTAAATAGCTGCATGGGCACCTACCTGTGTAGGCGATTGTAGCATATTGTCCTTATGGTAGTCAGAGAGCAAGCTGTTGTAGTTCAGGCCTCACCGTTGAGATAGTGGATCTTTTCAAGCCAAGGCCAAGAGAGACACATCGAGAGAGGGTGAGAATTCATCGGTCATCCTCCATGCAAGAATATCATTGTCTATTCGTGCGGTGAGTTGATAGGGTCCGCATAACTAGAGATCTGCGTCTGCATGTGCTAGCACAGGGGTATCTCTTACGGGCGAGTGTAGGATGATTCAAGATAGGTGTGACATGCCAAGAAGCACCCTAGCAAGGGTGTGATGCTCACGTAAGAGTGTGTATGTGTGTATAATGCTCACATATGTGTGTGTATAACGCTCACACGTAAAGCAAAACACATGAGGAAAGTAGCACAACGCGTATAGCATTAGTAGCGAGAATCACACACAAATGAGCACGAATAGAGCTTGACCATATACAAAGGCTTAATGCTAAGCCATTTAATTGCAAGTGGCATGCCTCACATACGGTGTGCACTCGAGTCATTTATGAGGGCCCAGATATAGATATGTATTATTAGTATCAGCTAAGCTTGTTTTTCAATGGCGTTATCCATATTAGGCATACATGCCACGATACTAAAAATCAAAGGCAACTTATATAAGTAAGTAACATGTTTTGAGATATACCTAGGTAGGTAGCATGCTCAAAACATTACATAGAGAAAACTGGAATCAAATTTTCATTGAAGATATAGGTAGCTTGTGTAAGCCGGCATTTTATAGTCGTATACTAATATAGAAAAACCTGAGCAAGGAGAATTAATGCTATTCCACAAAGGGCATGTATGCTAAGCCTTGTGTAGGGACACATTTTAAGAGGGGACTAGTTTACTAGCACTTGTGTCCACTTATATGTCGAGGTAAAGGCAGGATTCAAATCCTTCTATATGAGATTGTTTACCAGTATATTGGATGGGGTATACTTAAATGTATCATGCCAAGCAGCTCTCGACAGATCTTAGCAACCAGTACTCCGATTTACTATGAGAGAGAAGATTGTGTGGGTGTGTGTATGTGAACCGTTCATCCATATGTGGTATGCCCATGTAGATAAGTGTGTGTGTGTGTGCATGGCATTCGAATCTAGGAAGTGTGTATGCTACTCTTGCTCTTCCTCTTTTCACTTACATGCTTTGCTAATAGCGCACCTTGCAGATGGTCATTATAACAAGTATGCATGTGTGATTTCATCTTGTATGGTGTGCTATTTCATGTATTTGAAGGGCCATCATGTCTCTGAATTCTTTACATAGCCTCATCATCAAGTAAGTACTCTACATGTTTCACATGTGGTAGGTTGGGACATCTAGTGAAAGATTGTTACCAAAATAACAAATGCACTCATTGTGGTGAGAAAGAGCACCCACCTGCAAGATGGTATTTTAAATTCAAGCCAAAGAGCATTAGCATAAGAGTAGCATCAACATCACCAAGAAGAAGACAAAGCTAGACATAGTAGATTGGCATGAAGAAGAAGATGAAGTCAACGATAACCGTGTCCACTATGAGGATTCTTTCTCTTTGATATTTTGTAAATTAATACACTATGATTTATCTCTACCTCTTTCATTTCATTAGTTGTGAGATAGCATAGGAGAACTTGATCCCTACCATGATCATTGTTTGCAAGGATGCTAGTAGAGGTTACTTGACCTTAGTCAGGATCATTGTTTGAAGGGAGGTTACTAGTGCCCATTAGTAGGACATGAGCATCTCTTTTCATTTTTTCATAGTGTAAAATCCAAGGGAAATCTTGTTGGAGGTGCGCTTTAGCCCACGACTATAATCTTGTGCTTGAACCTCTCCTGGTATGAGATGATTACCATAAGTATGAGTTACCACATAAGTATCTACATGATCTACCTTATGCATATAACACTCCATGTGAAGCCTAGTAGGAACTTATGGAGGTGCGCTTTAGCCCACGACTCTAATCTTGTGCTTGAACCTCTCCTGGCATGAGATAATTATCATAAGTATGAGTTTACATGATCTACCTTATGCATATAGCACTCCATGTGAAGCCTAGTAGGAACTTAAAGAGCATCCTTAGAAAGAGGAATTAGATTTTCCTACACGACACATGATGTGAGCCTGTAAACCATCACCTCATATCATCCCCAAATGATTTTCTCTAGCTATGAAGGGAGACTATTGTACAAACTTTGAAAATGATGCAAGATATGTCTATTATGTTATTTCTTAATTGTAAACGGCTCATTGGTTTATCCATCATATTTTCAAAAACACTTGCTAGCTACACGTAATGCAGAAGTTGCATGTGCAGAGAAAACTTGTTTGTGCAGAGAATGTGTGCTTTATAGCACAACCCATAGAAGACTATGAAGTTTCTTCTTGTGTGCACATGGCACTGTTCAACAACCTATTCAATCGAAAAGAGCATAGAGGCCCACATTGTCCCACCACACCCTTGCCCTTTCTCAACACTTGTAGTGAATGCTTGTAATGTAATGCCCCCCCCCCCCCCTTCCAACACCCTCTCGCTTCTTACTATCACTTCTATAGGACATTGTTCCTTAGGTGAGAAGAGTGTTAAGTTGAGAAGGTAACTTGCAAAAGCTGCCAGTGGCTCATTGGAGATCATTGCAACTCTTTCCTTCTATAGCAAGCTTGTTAGCTCTATGTGAGTGCAAGATTGACACAAATGATTGAGAATAGGCTTGTAGCACGCTCACAAATAGGAAACAGGTGAAGGATGTTCATATTGCCATGAAACCCTCTTTGAACATATGATGTCCGTGATACATTTATTTTGCAAAAAATTGGAATGACAAAGATCCGCATCACTCTGCGAATGCTCACCAAACATTACATCGATTTGATAAAGTGAGCTAGAATGGTACTAACTTGTTGCTTGGGATGCGAAGCCTTCTCTAATACCAATAGCTAAAAGTGGGATTGCAGGATTTCACACAAAGATGGAGAAAAAGAAGGAGAAGC
The DNA here is from genome assembly GCF_014529385.1 of Adiantum capillus-veneris. Lineage (NCBI taxonomy): Eukaryota > Viridiplantae > Streptophyta > Polypodiopsida > Polypodiales > Pteridaceae > Adiantum > Adiantum capillus-veneris. The sequence continues at coordinate 45,537,851 of NC_140953.1, forward strand.
TCAACGACTACTATTATTGTGAGTGTGCTACTACAAAGATAAGGCTTGCCCTAGAATGATGGGTGCATATACAAGTTTTTCCACAAAAGCCTCCTATGACTAGAAAAAAAATATTATTCACACATCACTACCATATCACAGTAACAAGTACAAACACTCTATCTATACAGGAGCAATCTTCAGAAATGCAACATGCATGTTTGTAGAATTCATTCAGCATACAAGAGCAATAGAGATCCCAAATAAAGAAAGAAGGATACCCCAATTCAAAAGGTAGGTGATCGTTGCAAAATGTAACATTTAATGTCCTAGTAACTTGTGTGTAGCCAAAAATATCATGAACATAGTGAGCACTTCATTAGAATAGGTTCCTTATGAGCATAACAAGAGTGCTTGCGTGGAGAGAGCAACAAAAAGAATAACAACTAGTTAGATAGGCATGAACAATACTTGAAAAGAGAGAGAAATTAAGCTATTGACAACAGTTAAGGACTGGATTTTCATGGAGCCGGTCCCCTCTCCAAAAGGCTTTGTATTATAGGTTTCCCCCATCAAGGGAGACATTTTACAATACAATTCTTTGTGTTTCTTCAATAACTAGCTAGTGCAATGAAGATGGAAGCTTCAAGCACTAAGAAAACACTTATAAAACACAACATCAATTCCCTCACGATCTCAGGCCCAAGTCCTCACACACCTTCAAAGATGGTGAGAACTAGCGGGGTATGAGAGTAGATTGAGAGGAAGAAGGAGTAGTCTTACGAGAAAGAAGTACATCTCCTCACGTAGTCACTCATTAGCATAGTATAGATTAGTAATTAGCATGGTAGAGGAGATGATCATGCATTGAAGCTTGGCTCTTGGTTGGATTTGCATCACAAAACCAAGAGTTGTTGGTGTAGGCTTCCCTTCTCACAAGCTTGGAGTAGGCGATAAGCTTTCCATTAAAGCTTGAAGCGGAGAGAGAGAGAGAGCCTTCTTGCTTCACACATGAGCTAGTGTGAGTGTGTGTAGAATAATGCCTTTGAAAAATCAGTCCCCCTCTCTCTCTTGGTCGACCCCTCTTGCTGACACCTCATTGGCCCTCTCCAGGCTTAGCCAATAGGATTTAAGAAGCATAAGTGATAGCCTTCTGACATGTGTCCCCCTTTCCCCTTTCGTGAGAGCTTTAGGTAATTAATTAATGCAACTAAACTCTCATTGGACCCCTTTGTCTCCTGGCCAATAAAAATCAGGTAAGCCACTGGGCTGCTGAATGCTCATTGGATCCCTTGGGAGACTGCCCAATAGTCTTCTAGAGAGCTTAATTCTTATTGGTTCTTTTATTAAGTGTTTTTAAATGATTAAACTAGATTTAATCTAGCCTAATTCTTATTGGTCCACCTCCATGGCCATCCAATAGAATTTGAGTGCACCTTGTGGGCATCTAGACTAGGGAGCTGACATGTGTCCCTCATTCCCTTTGTGTAAAGGAAGCTTGTGAGTGTGTGTGTATGTTTCTCTCTCATCCCCTACTTACAGGGCTCGCCCCCTCCTATGTAGGAATCATGAAGAATTTTTTGTACACACACAAAGCATCCAATTTTCCTAAACTTGACCATTGGACACAACCTTTGATTTTTGGAACCTTAGTATTTTGGAAGCCTTAATGGGCCGAACCTTAGGGTCTTTAAAGCCCATTGTTGCACATTGCTCTTTTGTAGATGGTCCCCCCTTTGGATCCTATTTTCCCTCCTTTGGATCCCTACTGTGGTCGGTCTGCCAACTTAACCAATATTCTAGCTTTTTCTCCCCTGGCACTTCCCCATATTAAATGATCAGTTTAACATGAGAAAATCATTTAGGAGAATTAGATATTAGTTATTATGATACAAAATCATTCTTGAAATCATAGTTGTCCTTGACTATGGGGTAGAGAAGATAAAGCCTATTCATTAGTCCTTTTTCTAGTGGGTAGAGGATCCCTATCTTACCCTACGACATCGTTCCAGAATGGATGACTAATCCATTTGGTGCTTGAGAGCCTAAGGCTGCCGCAAGCATGCCTGCACATTAGTCCTATCAATCTTCCATAGTAGAGTGACAAGCTCTACTTGGTGTTTGGAAGACGTCGTCTCCACAAACTTGATTCTAAGCATGCATACTACTTAACATTTGTGTACAATAAAGAAAAAGAGAGTCTTGTAAGACAAAAAATTTGTTCATTTTAAACATTTGTACATTTTCTTACTCTGAAGCATTGTAAGCATTGACAAGGTTTAGGTTATTCATTAATTGTATGCCTTGCATCCATCTAGCATCTTCAAAAGGATAATTTTTTTTAATAAGATACCGTTGGATAATCTTACCGCCTCTTAATACCTTGTCTTCATGTTGGAGAATGGACTCGGACTGCAGCACCTCTTCTTGGTCCTTGATCTCCGGTGGGTCTTCAATAGTTGGTTCTCGAGGTGGCTCTCCTTTGTAAGGCTTTAGTAGGCTCACATGAAAAGCATTCTGTATGAGCTAATGGTTGGGCAAGTTGAGTTGATAGGCCATCTCATTGATTGGTCTAAGAATCTGAAAGGGACCATAGTACCTTTTTACTAACTTAGCATAGTACTTTTGGTGTCCCGTAGGATTCTTGCCCATCGAGTGCCTTAATCGAGCCTTGGGAAATTTAAGCAAGACCCAATCATTTTCTTTAAAGGCTTGGGATCTTCTGTGCTTATCAGCAACAGTCTTTTTCCTTTGTTGTGAGATAGAGATAGAATCCTTAATCTTTTGGAAATATTCTTGTAGGTCTTAGCTATACTCATCTGCAACGAAGATCTTCCTAGGTACCTTAAGTAGCATGGGAATTTTCGATCTTCCCTCAATTACCTCGAAAGGTGCTTTTCTCGTGGAAGTATGTACAGTGTTATTGTAGGCATACTCCACTAAGGGTAAGTACTTCTCCCTTTGGGACCTTTGATCTACTTCTGTTACATAGGCTTTTAGTAGATCAAGAATTGTTAGGTTAGCTATTTCACTTTGGCCATCTGTTTGTGGGTGATAGGCTGAAGAGAAGTTTAGCCTTGTTCCTAAATTCTCAAAGAGACCCTTCCAAAAATTACTGGTGATTCTACAATCTCCATTCGACACTCTGGACATTGGCAAGCCATGGTACTTGAAGATTTGTGAAGTGAAGAGGGTTGACATTTGATGGGCTTTGATAGTCTTTTTGACATGTATAAAATGAGCTTGTTTGTTGAACCTGTCAACTATCCTCCATATTCCCGTATTCCCATGGATATACTTAGGCAATTCAAAGATAAAATCCATGGATATGCTCTCCCATGGTGAATTAGGGATTGGCAATGGTTGAATCAATCCAAGTTGCTTCCCTCTATCAAACTTTGTCTTTTGGCATACCACACTTTTAGAAACATATTCTTGTATGTTTTCTTTCGTGGTAGGCCAATAGAAATATGTTTCAATCCCTTTTAGGGTAGACTAAATCTCTCTATGCCCAGCATAAGGAGGAGCATGTGATTCATACATTACTCTCACGTAGTGAGTTAGTAACACATAGTCTATTTCCATAGAGAAGATAACCATCTTGTAAAGTAAATGGTTCCTCTTTCTTCCCTAGTGCAAGGGCTAAAATCACATCTCTAAAATCGGGATCAATAGCATACTCATCTATCATAGAAGATAGATCATTGTGAGTTGCTATGGAAACCGCATTCACTCTCGGCCGTCTTGAGAGTGCATTGGCTACTTGACTATGCTTGCCAGCAAAGTGAGAAATATAAAAATGAAATTGCGAAAGGAAATTTGCCCACCTCATTTGTTTGTCGGAGAGCTTGGTCTGCGTCATGAAGTACTTAAGGCTGTGGTGATCGGTCCGCAGAATGAAAGGAGTCCCCAATAAATAGTGCTTCCATGAGTCTAAGGCATGTAGAACTGCGAGGAGTTCCTTTTCATGTATGCCTAGAGATTGCTCAACAGGGTCAACCCTTCGACTTTCATAGGCTGCGTGCCCTTCTTGGAGCAAAACAGCTCCAAGGCAATCACCACAAGTGTCACATTGGACCTCAAATGGCTTTGAGAGATCCGGTAGTGTAAGCACAGGTTGAGAGATAAGATTTTTGAAAGCATTGTTCTCCTTGGAAAATCATGTATACCTAATGTTTTTCTTTGTTAGGTCATGTAATACTCCTGAAATTTGTGAGAACTCTTCTATGAAGCGTCTATAGTATGCACACATACCTATAGAGCTTCTTAGTTCATGAAGATTCCTTGGTTTAGGCCATCCTTTTATTACCTCTAACTTTTATGGATCAATTTGGATGCCATCTTGAGAGATAATGTGACCTAAATATTGAATCTGTTGTAAGAAAAACTCCCTTTCTTTTGATTAACATAAAGTTTATTCTCTCTTAAGACTTGAAATATTACCTGGAGGTGTTGCTTGTGTTCTTCTAATGAATTAGAGTAGATGATGATATCATCAAAGAACACTCTAGTAAAGGCTCAGTGAGGCCTGAATAGATTCTCCATCAAGCGGTTGAATGTGGCCGGTGCGTTGGTCAAGCCAAAAGGCATGACAATGTATTCGTAAAGACCAAAGGTAGTGCAAAATGCGGTCTTTACAATGTCTTGATCAACTATCCTTATTTGATGGTAGCCACTTTTTAGGTCAATCCTACTAAAGTAGGTGGACCTTGTAGTTTATCAAATAGGTCTTCTACCCGTGGAACGAGAAACCCCTATTTGATAGTGATCCTATATAGTGTTCTATAGTCGACACACACATGATATGTGCCGTCTTTCTTTTGCACTAATAACACAGGTGAGCAAAATGGAGATGAGCTAGGCCTAACCATGCCATTTTCAACTAACTCATGCACTTGCCACATAATCTCCTCTTGTTGAGCTTGAGAAACTCTATAAGGAGGCTTATTAGGCGGTGAACTTCCTTGGAGAAGTTCAATTGCATGGTCATCATTGCCTCGTTTAGGAGGTAGTTCACAAGGGATGTCGTCAACAGAAACATCTTGAAACCCTTTGAGAAAATTGGATAACTCTAATTCCTTGTGATTGTTTACATTTTCTTTTGCTAAAGCATTAGGTTCATTTTGAGAATCTTTAACAAAAAATCATGTACACGGAAATAGAGCTCTTTATTGACTTATTGAAAGTTTGCGTATGTACAACGGGTATGGTGTTACCCATTTCCTTAGCATCTATGTACATATCTTTTTCCCTGTACTTAAAGTAGATTTTCCTTTCAAGGAATTTAACATTGGTAGCCATGCGATCAAACCATGGTGCCCCTAGGATTACATCCTCATGCTTGAGAGGAGAGGTAAAGAAGTCCTCTTTGTCCACATAGCTTTGGACATGGAGCTTCGATTTCCCAATTAAGGGAGTGACTGAAGCTTCTTGCCCCTTGAAAGCACCATCTGCGGGTAGGACATCTCCCATCTCATAAGATTGGATGCCTAGCTTGGTGGCCAACTCTGTGGATATGAAATTGTGAGTACAACCATGGTCAAAGAGAATAAAAGCATCATGTTCTCTTACCTTTCCCCAAGCATGGCATAGATGAGATCCTTTGTGGTGAGCTTCCTCTTCTTGGATTTCGACCAAGGTAGATCTAGGAGGCTCATGGCGGGTGTTCTTTTGGGGACAATCACGGTACGCATGCCCTTGCTCGCCGCACTTGAAACATCGGTTATCCTTGCGATAACGCTCAAGCTCTTCAGAAGAGAGTTTGTTTTTGCTTTTGTAAACTCCCTTCTCCTTAGCTGCTTTGTTATTGGAATTTCCCTTAGGAGACTTTTGGACATTGTCCTTCCCCTTAGGCTCATTGGAACCCTTGTTTTCTGTGGGCTTAACATTTCTCTTAGCCCCTGTTTGGAAATTGATTCGAGAAGCCCCCATAGTATGGTGTATAACCGCAGATATGGTGCGTGGCCTTTGGGAGTTGACATACTCCGCCATTTCTTCAGTTAAGCCCGCACAAAATTGTTGTTTTTTCTCTCCAAAATCCATCCTTTTGAAGACAGTGGCTTTGAGATATAAGTCCCAAAACTTGTCTACATACTTATGAATGGAGTTCGTAGGGAGAGAGCTTCAAGCTTCGCCATTCGGTGAGTACTTTGTCTTTGGCATCGGTGGCCAAAAACTACTTCATAATCGAAGCTCTTAAAGCTTTCCATGTTCATGGAGCTTCCCCGTTGGCCCGTAGGCTAGACCACGATTGCCTGGCAGACTTTTGAAAGTGCATGGCTACATGGCATAGCTTAGAGGACTCCGTGAAGCCCTCATCTCCAAACGCTGCATCAAATTGTTGGATGAAAGCCAAGACTTTGTCCGTAGCACCAAAGGTGCCATCGTAGATAAGGAAAGAGATGATCTTTTCTCCCTCTTTGAACTTCTTGAGCCTGGACGACCTCTTCTACGTGGCATTTCCTATGGTCTCTTATTTTTGATGGTTCAAAAGTTGCACCATCGCTTTCTTCAAAAGATGAAGAACTTGAGGAAGATGGAGAAGAGGGTGACCTCTTTCTCGCCTTTTTCTTGCATTGGTTCTCTTTGTCCGCACCATCGCTTTCTTCATAAGAGGAAGAGGATGAAGAAAATGGAGAAGAGGGTGCGCCTTTTCCTTCCTTGGATTTTTGTCATCCCTCTTTGAATTATGGTGTGGAGAAGTGTGCGATGGTCTTCTCCGTTTAGGAGGTGATGGAAAGCGTTTTGCCAGCCGTCTTCGTGGAGCCATCTCTACCAAGGTGGCAGGAGACTCACTTCTTTCTCGTTCTTTTGAGTTCTCCTTTGGGTCTGAGTTCTCCTTTGGGAAGGACATGCGTCTTCAAGAAGCAAATTTTTTAGCCCTTCATATGGATCCTCTTCTTCTTCGGAGAGATGCCTTGTCATAATAATCAATATCTAATTCTCCTAAATGATTTTCTCATATTAAACTGATCATTTAATGTGGGGAAGTGCCAAGGGAGAAAAAGCTAGAATATTGGTTAAGTTAGCAGACCGGCCACAGTAGGGATCCAAAGGAGGGAAAATAGGGATCCAAAGGGGGGGCCATCTGCAAAAGAGCCATGTGAAACAACGGGCTAAAAAGACCCTAAGGTTCAGCCCATTAAGACTTCCAAAATGCTAAGGTTCCAAAATTCAAAGGTTGTGTCCAAAGGTCAACCTTAGGGAAAATTGGATGCTTAGTGTGTGCCCAAAAAGTCTTTCTACATCCCTACATGGGAGGGGGCGAGCCCCAAAGCTAGGGGATGAGAGAGAAAGCCACACACACACACACAGGCTCCCTTTACACAAAGGGAATGAGGGACACATGTCAGCTCCCTAGGCCAGATGCCCACAAGGTATGCCCAATTCCTATTGGAAGACCCTTGAAGTGGACCAATGAGAATTAGGCTAGAGTAAATCTAGTTTAATTAATTTAAAAACATTTAATAAAAGAAACCAATAAGAATTAAGTGTCCTAGAAGACTATTGGGCAGTCTCCCAAGGGGTCCAATGAGCATTCAGGAGCCCCATGGCTTGCCTGATTCCTATTGGCCAGGAGGCAAAGGGGTCCAATGAGAGTTTAGTTTAATTATTTAATTATCTAAAGCTCTCACAAAAGGGGAAAGGGGGACACATGTCAGAAGGCTATCACTTATGCTGCTTAATCCCTATTGGCTTGACCTGGGGAGGTCCAATGAGGCAAAAGCCAGACTAACTTAGCAGCTAGGGCTCGCCCAAGAGAGAGAGGGGGCTGATTTTTGCTTGGCATTGACACACACACTCTCACACTTGACCATGTGTGAAGGGAAAATACTCTATCTCTTCCCAAGCTTTAATGGAGAGCTCATCACCTACTCCAAGCTTGTGAGATAGAAGCCTACATCAACACTCTCTTGGCATGTGGATGCAAATCCAACCAAGAGCCAAGCTTCAATGCATGCTCATCTTCTCTACCAAGCTAATTACTAAGCTAAGCTATGCTAATATGAGTGATTATGTGAGGAGATGTACTTCTTTCTCGTAAGATACTTCTTTTTCCTCTCAATCTACTCTCATACCCTGCTAGCTCTCACCATCTTCGAAGGTGTGTGAGGTCTTGGGTCTGAGAACGGGGATAATTCAAGTTGTGTTTGATTAAGTGTTTTGCTTGGTGTATGAAGCTTCCATCTTCATTGCACTAGCTCGTCTTGAAGGAACACAAAGAATTGTATTGTACAATGTCTCTCTTGATGGGAGAAACCATAATACAAAGCCTTTTGGAGGGGGGACCGGCTCCATGCAAATCCGGTCCTCAACTGTTGTCAATAGCTTAATTGCTCTCTCTTTTGAAAGTATTGTCGATGCTATCTAACTAGGTGTTATGCTTTTTGTTGCTCTCTCCACCCAAGCACTCTTGTAATTCTCATTAGGAATCAACTCTAATGAAATGCCCACTATGTTCATGCTAATTTCCGCTACACATAAGATTTTAGGCCATTAAATGTTACATTGGTATCAGAGCTCAAGGTTTCTCTTTTCTTGCTCAAGAAGGGAGGTCCTCAAGCTAGCTACAAATGGTTGGTATTATTAATTGCCTGTGAGTAAGTAGAATAGGGATTTTTCAGCCTTGCAGTGCGCCTGCCTTTGTGCAGTTAACGGGGCATCACCGTCGAGAGCTATGGTCTTAATAGTGGAGTCCTACGGGGCTTGCCTACGGCTTAACCACTATTGAGCTATTAGAAGCTTGACAGGAGCCGGTGCTGTTTTGGTGTCGAAAGACCCTCTCTTCTATTCCTTGCAATTAATGGTATTCGAGCCGCGGGTACAGTAGCTTGAGTGCTTTTTCTAAAGGGGTAAAGAGGAGTAGCAACTAGGGCTTGAAGTGCCAAAGTACACCTAAAAAGTTTACACCTAAAAGTTGTTAGAATGGCTGACAATATTAAAGAGAGTGAAATTAATGTTGATAACTTTGATTTTGCTCATGAGCAAGCTACTAATGATGCTTCAATGCTTGTTAATTATCTTGTTTCTAGGCTTCAACAAGCCATGGGCAATCCATCTCTCCAAAGTGAAGTGCAACGGCAGCTCCGTGCTCACGGGATTCTCCAAGCTCATCACCATGACGAGAGAACACCTAGGAAGCCTCCTTGTGAGACTACCAAAAGAGGTCTCTCTCCGATTCGGGAAGAAGAAGAGAATCCATATGAAGGGCTCAAGAACTTACTTCTTGATGATGCATCTCCTTCCCAAAGGAGAACTCAAGAGCCTCCACCGAAGGAACGAGAAAGAAGCGAGTCTCCCGCCACCTCGCGGAGATGGCTCCACGAAGACGGCGGGCTAAACGCTCTCCATCACCACCAAAGCGGAGAAGACCATCACACTCTTCTCCACGCCATAATTCAAAGAGGGATGATAAAAAGCAAGAGAAGAAAAAGGCGAGAAAGAGGACACCCTCTTCTCCATCTTCTTTATCCTCTTCCTCTTATGAAAGCTATGGTGAAGACGACAAAGATCAAGACAAGAAAAAGGCGAGAAAGAGGTCACCCTCTTCTCCACCTTCTTCAAATTCTTCATCTTCTGAAGAAAGTGATGGTGCAACTTTTGAACCATCAAAAAGAAGAGGCCATAGGAAATCCTATGCCGCATGGAAGAGGTCGTCCAAGCTGAAGAAATTCAAAGAGGGAGGGAAGAGCATCTCTTTCCTTACCTATGATGGCACCTTCGGTGCTACAGACAAAGTTTTGGCCTTTATCCAGCAATTCGATGCGGCGTTTGGAGATGAGGGCTTCACGGAGTCCTCTAAGCTACGCCATGTAGCTATGCACTTTCAAAAGTCCGCCAGACAATGGTGGTCTAGCCTACGAGCCAACGGTGAAGCTCCACGAACATGGAAGGCTTTAAGAGCTTCCATTATGAAGCAGTTTTTGGCCACCGATGCCAAAGACAAAGTACTCACCGAATGGCGAAGCTTAAAGCTCTCTCCCAATGAATCCATCCACAAATATGTAGACAAGTTTTGGGACCTACAACTCAAAGCCACTGTCTTCAAAAAGTTGGATTTTGGAGAGCAAAAGCAACAATTTTGTGCGGGCTTAACCGAAGAAATGGCGGAGTATGTCAACTCCCAAAGGCCACGTACCATATCGGCGGTAATACACCATACTATGGTGGCCTCGCGAATCAATTTCCAAACGGGGGGTAAAAGAAATAATAAGCCCCCGGAAAACAAAGGTTCCAATGAGCCTAAGGGGAAGGACAATGTCCAAAAGTCTCCTAAGGGCAATTCCAACAAAGCTAAAGAGAAGGGAGTTTACAAAGGAAAGAATAAACTCTCTCCTGAAGAGCTTGAGCGTTATCGTAAAGATAACCGGTGTTTCAAGTGCGGCGAACAAGGGCATGCGTACCGCGCTTGTCCCCAAAAGAACAACCGCCAAGATCCTCCTAGAGCTTCTTTGGTTGAAATCCAAGAGGAGGAGATTCACCAAACTCACCACAAAGGATCTCCTCTATGCCATGCTTGGGGAAAGGTAAGAGAACATGATGCTTTTATTCTCTTTGACCCTGGTTCTACTCACAATTTCATATCTATGGAGTTAGCCACCAAGCTAGGCATACAATCCTACGAGATGGGAGATATCCTACCCGCAGACAGTGCCTTCAAGGGGCAAGAAGCTTCAGTCACTCCCTTAATCGGGAAATTGAGGCTTCATGTCCAAGGCTATGTGGACAAAGAGGATTTCTTTATCTCTCCTCTCAAGCATGAGGATGTAATCCTAGGGGCACCATGGTTTGACCGTCTGGCTGCCCATGTTAAATTTCCTGAAAGGAGAATCTCCTTTAAGTTCAGGGAAAAGGACATGTATATAGATGCTAGGGAGATGGGTAACACCATCCCCATTGTACATACACCAGCTTTCAACAAGTCAATAAAGAGCTCTATTTCCGTGTACATGATTTTTGTTAAAGATTCTCAAAATGAACCTAATGCTTTAGCAAAAGAAAATAAAAGCAACCAAAAGGAATTAGAGTTATCCAATTTTCTCAAGGGGTTTCAAGATGTCTTTATTGACGACATCCCTTGTGAGCTACCTCCTAAACGAGGTAATGACGACCATGCAATTGAACTTCTTCCAGGAAGTTCACCGCCTAACAAACCTCCTTATAGAGTTTCTCAAGCTCAACAAGAGGAGATTATGCGGCAAGTGCATGAGTTAATTGAGAAGGGCATGGTTAGGCCTAGCTCATCTCCATTTTGCTCACCTGTGCTATTAGTGCAAAAGAAAGACGGCACATATCGTATGTGTGTCGACTATAGAGCACTAAATAGGATCACTATCAAGAATAGGTTTCCCGTTCCACGGGTAGAAGACCTATTTGATAAGCTACAAGGATCGACCTACTTCAGTAGGATTGACCTAAAAAGTGGCTATCATCAAATAAGGATAGTTGATCAAGACATTGTAAAGACCGCATTTCGTACTACATTTGGTCTTTACGAATACATTGTCATGCCTTTTGGCTTGACTAATGCACCAGCCACATTTAACCGCTTGATGGAGAAGCTGTTCAGACCTCATCGAACCTTCACTGGAGTGTTCTTTGATGATATTATCATCTACTCTAATTCATTAGAGGAACATAAGCAACACCTCCAGGTAATATTTCAAGTTTTAAGAGAGAATAAACTTTATGTTAATCGAAAGAAAAGTGAATTTTTCTTGCAAGAGATTCAATATTTAGGTCACATTATCTCTCAAGATGGAATCCAAATGGATCCATCCAAGTTAGAGGTAATAAAAGGATGGCCTAAACCAAGGAATCTTCATGAACTAAGAAGCTTTATAGGTATGTGTGCATACTATAGACGCTTCATAGAAAAGTTCTCACAAATTGCGGGACCATTACATGACCTAACAAAGAAAAATGTTAGGTATACGTGGTCTGCTAAGGAGAACAATGCTTTCGAAAAGCTTAAAGAAAAGCTTATCTCTCAACCTGTGCTTACACTACCGGATCTCTCAAAACCATTTGAGGTCCAATGTGATGCTTGTGGTGATTGCCTTGGGGCTGTTTTGCTCCAAGAAGGGCACGCCATAGGCTATGAGAGTCGAAGGCTCGACCCTGTTGAGCAAGCTCTAGGCATATACGAAAAAGAACTCCTTGCAGTTCTACATGCCTTAGACTCATGGAAGCACTATTTATTGGGGACTCCTTTCATTCTGCGAACGGATCACCAAAGTCTTAAGTACTTCATGACGCAGACCAAGCTCTCCGACAAACAAATGAGGTGGGCAAATTTCCTTTCGCAATTTCATTTTCATATTGCTCACATTGCTGGCAAGCATAATCAAGTAGCCGATGCACTCTCAAGACGACCGAGAGTGAATGCGGTTTCCATAGCAACTCACAATGATCTATCTTTAATGATAGATGAGTATGCTATTGATCCCGATTTTAGAGATGTGATTTCAGCCCTTGCCTTAGGGAAGAAAGAAGAACCATTTACTTTACAAGATGGTTATCTTCTCTATGGCAATAGACTATGCGTTACTAACTCACTACGTGAGAAAGTAATGTATGAATCTCATGCTCCCCCATATGCGGGGCATAGAGGGATTCAGTCTACCCTAAAGGGAATTGAAACATATTTCTATTGGCCTACCATGAAAGTGAACATACATGAGTATGTTTCCAAATGTGTGGTATGTCAAAAGACAAAATTTGATAGAGGGAAGCAACTTGGATTGCTTCAACCCTTGCCAATCCCTAATTCACCATGGGAGAGCATATCCATGGATTTTATCTTTGGATTGCCTAAGTCTATCCATGGGAATACGGGAATATGGACGATAGTAGACAGGTTCAGTAAACAAGCTCATTTTATACCTGTCAAAAAGACTATCAAAGCCCATCAAATGGCAACCCTCTTCATTTCACAAATTTTCAAGTACCATGGCTTGCCAATGTCCATAGTGTCGGATAGAGATCCTAGAATGACCAGTAATTTCTGGAAGGGTCTCTTTGAGAATTTAGGAACAAGGCTAAACTTCTCTTCGGCCTATCATCCACAAACTGATGGCCAAAGTGAAATAGCTAACCTAACTATTCTCGATCTACTAAAAGCCTATGTAACGGAAGTAGATCAAAGATCCCAATGGGAGAAGTACTTACCCTTAGTAGAGTATGCTTACAATAACACTGTACATACTTCTACAGGAAAAGCACCTTTCGAGGTAATTGAGGGAAGATCAAAAAGTCCCTTGCTACTTAAGGTACATGGGAAGATCTTCGCTGCAGATGAGTATAGCCGAGACCTACAAGAATCTTTCCAAAAGATTAAGGATGCTATCTCTATCTCACAGCAAAGGCAAAAGGCTGCTGCTGACAAGCACAGAAGAGCCCAAGCCTTTAAAGAAAACGATTGGGTCTTGTTAAAGTTTCCCAAGGCTCGATTAAGGCACACGACGGGCAAGAATCCTACGGGCCACCAAAAGTACTATGCTAAACTAGCAAAAAGGTACTATGGTCCCTTCCAATTCTTAGGCCAATCAATGAGATGGCCTATCAACTTAAGTTGCCCAATCATTGGCTCATACACAATGCTTTTCATGTGAGCCTCTTAAAGCCTTACAAAGGAGAGCCACCTCAAGAACCAACTATTGAAGACCCACCGGAGATCGAGGACCACGAGGAGGTGCTGCAGCCCGAGTCCATTCTCCGACATGAAGACAAGGTATTAAGAGGCGGTAAGACTATCCGACGATATCTTATTAAGTTTAAGAATTATCCTTTTGAAGATGCTAGATGGATGCAAGGCATACAATTAAAGGATAACCTAAACCTTGTCAATGCTTACAATGCTTCCCAAGAGTAAGCAAATGTACAAAATGTTAAAAATGAACAAAAATTTTTGTCTTATAAGACTCTCTTTTTCTTTATTTGTGCACAAAAATGAAGTAGTATGCATGCTTAGATCAAGTTTGCGGAGACGACGTCTCCCGAACACCAAGTAGAGCTTGTCACTCTACTATGGAAGACTGATAGGACTAATGTGCAGACATGCTTGCGGCAGCCTCAGGCTCTCAAGCGCCAAATGGACTAGTCATCCATTATGGAATGATGTCGTAGGGTAACATAGGGATCCTCTACCCGCTAAGAAAAGGACTCATGCATATGCTTTATCTTCTCTACACCATAGTCGAGGACGACTATGATTTCAAGAGAGAGGTAATGTCATAATAATCAATATCTAATTCTCCTAAATGATTTTCTCATATTAAACTGATCATTTAATGTGGGGAAGTGCCAAGGGAGAAAAAGCTAGAATATTGGTTAAGTTAGCAGACCGGCCACAGTAGGGATCCAAAGGAGGGAAAATAGGGATCCAAAGGGGGGGCCATCTGCAAAAGAGCCATGTGAAACAACGGGCTAAAAAGACCCTAAGGTTCAGCCCATTAAGACTTCCAAAATGCTAAGGTTCCAAAATTCAAAGGTTGTGTCCAAAGGTCAACCTTAGGGAAAATTGGATGCTTAGTGTGTGCCCAAAAAGTCTTTCTACATCCCTACATGGGAGGGGGCGAGCCCCAAAGCTAGGGGATGAGAGAGAAAGCCACACACACACACACAGGCTCCCTTTACACAAAGGGAATGAGGGACACATGTCAGCTCCCTAGGCCAGATGCCCACAAGGTATGCCCAATTCCTATTGGAAGACCCTTGAAGTGGACCAATGAGAATTAGGCTAGAGTAAATCTAGTTTAATTAATTTAAAAACATTTAATAAAAGAAACCAATAAGAATTAAGTGTCCTAGAAGACTATTGGGCAGTCTCCCAAGGGGTCCAATGAGCATTCAGGAGCCCCATGGCTTGCCTGATTCCTATTGGCCAGGAGGCAAAGGGGTCCAATGAGAGTTTAGTTTAATTATTTAATTATCTAAAGCTCTCACAAAAGGGGAAAGGGGGACACATGTCAGAAGGCTATCACTTATGCTGCTTAATCCCTATTGGCTTGACCTGGGGAGGTCCAATGAGGCAAAAGCCAGACTAACTTAGCAGCTAGGGCTCGCCCAAGAGAGAGAGGGGGCTGATTTTTGCTTGGCATTGACACACACACTCTCACACTTGACCATGTGTGAAGGGAAAATACTCTATCTCTTCCCAAGCTTTAATGGAGAGCTCATCACCTACTCCAAGCTTGTGAGATAGAAGCCTACATCAACACTCTCTTGGCATGTGGATGCAAATCCAACCAAGAGCCAAGCTTCAATGCATGCTCATCTTCTCTACCAAGCTAATTACTAAGCTAAGCTATGCTAATATGAGTGATTATGTGAGGAGATGTACTTCTTTCTCGTAAGATACTTCTTTTTCCTCTCAATCTACTCTCATACCCTGCTAGCTCTCACCATCTTCGAAGGTGTGTGAGGTCTTGGGTCTGAGAACGGGGATAATTCAAGTTGTGATTGATTAAGTGTTTTGCTTGGTGTATGAAGCTTCCATCTTCATTGCACTAGCTCGTCTTGAAGGAACACAAAGAATTGTATTGTACAATGTCTCTCTTGATGGGAGAAACCATAATACAAAGCCTTTTGGAGGGGGGACCGGCTCCATGCAAATCCGGTCCTCAACAGTTGTCAATAGCTTAATTGCTCTCTCTTTTGAAAGTATTGTCGATGCTATCTAACTAGGTGTTATGCTTTTTGTTGCTCTCTCCACCCAAGCACTCTTGTAATTCTCATTAGGAATCAACTCTAATGAAATGCTCACTATGTTCATGCTAATTTCCGCTACACATAAGATTTTAGGCCATTAAATGTTACATGCCTCTTTTGGGAGTCTCACAAGGAGGCTTCCTAGGTACTCTCTCGTCATGGTGGGGAGCTTGGAGAATCCCATGAGCACGAAGGTGCCGTTGCAGTTCACTTTGGAGGGATGGATTGCCCATGGCTTGTTGAAGCCTAGAAACAAGGTAGTTAACAAACCTAGGAGCATCATTAGTAGCCTGCTCATTAGCAAAATCAAAGCTATCAACATTAAATATCACTCTCTTTACTATTGTCAGCCATTCTAACAACTTTTAGGTGTAAAATTTTTTAGGTATACTTTGGCACTTCAAACCCTAGTTGCTACTCCTCTTTACCCCTTTAGAAAAGCACTCAAGCTACTGTACCCGTGGCTCGAATACCATTAATTGCAAGGAATAGAAGAGAGGGTCTTTCAACACCAAAACAACACCGGCTCCTGTCAAGCTTCTAATAGCTTAATAGTGGTTAAGCCGTAAGCAAGCCCCATAGGACTCCACTATTAAGACCATAACTCTCGACGGTGATGCCCTGTTAGCTACATGAAGGCAGGCGCACTGCAAGGCTGAAAAATCCCTATTCTACTTACTCAAATGCAATTAATAATACCAACCATTTATAGCTAGCTTGAGGACCTCCCTTCTTGAGCAACAAAAGAGAAACCTTGTGCTCTGGTATCAATGTAACATTTAATGGCCTAATAACTTGTGTGTAGTGGAAAATAACATGAACATAGTGAGCATTTCATTAGAATACGGTTTCCCCCATCAAGGGAGACATTTTACAATACAATTCTTTGTGTTCCTTCAATAACTAGCTAGTGCAATGAAGATGGAAGCTTCAAGCACTAAGCAAACACTTATAAAACACAACATCAATTCCCTCACGGTCTCAGACCCAATACCTCACACACCTTCAAAGATGATGAGAGCTAGCGGGGTATGAGAGTAGATTGAGAGGAAGAAGGAGTAGTCTTACGAGAAACAAGTACATCTCCTCACATAATCACTCATATTAGCATAGCATAGCTTAGTAATTAGCATGGTAGAGGAGATGTCTTAGTAATTAGCATGGTAGGAGTAGTCTTACGAGAAACAAGTACATCTCCTCACATAATCACTCATATTAGCATAGCATAGATTAGTAATTAGCATGGTAGAGGAGATGAGCATGCATTGAAGCTTGGCTCTTGGTTGGATTTGCATCACAAAGCCAAGAGTTGTTGGTGTAGGCTTCCCTTCTCACAAGCTTGGAGTAGGTGATAAGCTTTCTATTAAAGCTTGAGAAGGAGAGAGAGAGAGAGAGTCTTCTTGCTTCACACATGAGCTAGTGTGAGTGTGTATGCAATAATGCCCTTCAAAATTCAGCCCCCTCTCTCTCTCTCTCTTGGTCGACCCTCTTTCTATTTGCTCATGCTACCATCCCATTGGACCTCTCTAGGCTTAGCCAATAGGATTTAAGAAGCGTAAGTGATAGCCTTCTGACATGTGTCCCCCTTTCCCCTTTTGTGAGAGCTTTTTAGGTAATTAATTAATGCAACTAAACTCTCATTGGATCCCTTTCCGTCTTGGCCAATAGGAATCAAGCAAGCCATTGGGATGTTGAATGCTTATTGGGCCCCTTGGGATACTGTCCAATAGTCTTCTAGAGAGCTTAATTCTTATTGGTTCTTTTATTAAGTGTTTTTAAATGAATTAAACTAGATTTACTCTAGCCTAATTCTCATTGGTCCACCTCCATGGCCATCCAATAGAATTTGAGTGCACCTTGTGGGCATCTAGACTAGGGAGCTAACATGTGTCCCTCATTCCCTTTGTGTAAAGGAAGCTTGTGAGTGTGTGTGTATGTTTCTCTCTCATCCCCTACTTACAGGGCTCGCCTCCTCCTATGTAGGAATCATGAAGACTTTTTTGTACACACACAAAGCATCCAATTTTCCTAAACTTGACCATTAGACACAACCTTTGATTTTTGGAACCTTAGCATTTTGGAAGCCTTAATGGGTTGAACCTTAGGGTCTTTAAAGCCCATTGTTTCACATTGCTCTTTTGCAGATGCCCCCCCCTTTGGATCCCTATTTTCCCTCCTTTGGATCCCTACTGTAGCTGGTCTACCAGCTTAACCAATATTCTAGCTTTTTCTCCCCTGGCATTTCCCCAAATTAAATGATCAGTTTAACATGAGAAAATCATTTAGGAGAATTAGATATTAGTTATTATGACACAAAATCATTTTGTGCCATTGATATATAAAACAAGGTAAAGTTTTTACAGTGGCCTCAAGAAGGCAATATTTTTAGTTGTAATTAATTGTGTGTGTGTGTGTGTGACATCAAAGTTTGAGAAAAATCATTTTGGAAAACATACAAAATTTACTTTGGGTAGATTCAAAGAAGAAATTTTACAAAATAATCGGTATTTTTTATAATTTTACTCTAATTTTTATTTAAAAAATTTGAACATTGGCATGTGTGTATGCCTGCATGTGTGTGTGTGTGTGTGTGTGTGTGTGTGTGTGTGTGTGTGAGAGAGAGAGAGAGAGAGAGAGAGAGAGAGAGAGAGTGAGAGAGGGGGGGAGGTAGTATTGGAAAAAAATTGGGGTCCAATGTATTTTAATCGGCTAAAATTGTAAAATCTCAGTTATATTTTGAGCTTGCTTTTTAAAAAATCGAGAAATTTACACAAGTTTTAGTGTTATTACTGGCAAAAGCTTCAAATTTTGACCTAAAAATCAAAGAATTTCAAGTTTACCCTTGTTTTCATCAGTAGAGAGAGGGAGAGGATCTTCTTTATACATTTTTAATGCCTCGCATCAACACCAATATAGAGACACCTTTTAAAAACTCTAAAATGAAGAAAAAATCGTATTGTATGTAATCAAATGGTGATGAAAAGACTAAAGTGCAAACAAAGGGTACATTACATTTAATGTGATAGTGAAACTTTTGATGGCCAGAGATTTGCAAGTTTTCTCTACCAACTCCTCTATATGGCCTTCTTAGGCTAAAAAGAGTAGGACAATATGAACATGCACATATCTAGAGCAGAAGCCTCTTATGTATGCTAAGGACTTTCGAGATAAAAGTAAAGAACATTTGTGTGTGTGTGTGTGTGTGTGTGAGAGAGAGAGAGAGAGAGAGAGAGAGAGAGAGAGCATATCCTTCAATTCTCTAAAAACCCCAATGTCCTTTTTGAGGTGTGTGTGGGATAGGCAACATACTTGGAGTTTTGCTATGAAAAATGTGGAAGCAAGAAGAAGTGTAGTACGAAATAGCTCAAAATTGATTGGCATGAGGGGTAAATTTTGTGTCTATTTGGAACAAGATCTTGTCTATACTATTATAAAAGGGAGAGGGTTGCGACCCCCATGTGGTTCCCTATCCTTCCTTCAATCCCTTGGCGGAGAGAGACACACACACACACACACACACACACACACACACACACAGAGAGAGAGAGAGAGAGAGAGAGAGAGAGAGAGAGAGAGAGAGAGAGAGAGACCGAAGGTGGTACCTTTGTACTACTCATACTCGTGGGCTACGAAATCTCCTTGTGATTCTACTCAAAAAACGCATTTTCAAGAAATTGACTCACCTACTATACTGGTAGATCCATTATATTAATCCACTAGAATCTCTTGAGATCCTTGAGAATTGTTTTGCTCCTCACCTTTTGAGGCATTCACTCAATCTCTCAAAAAGCTCTGTGCAGTATTTGAACGCGAGCAAATGGAGTACCACTCTAACCTTTATGAGGTAATCGATTGGGTTGTGTCCGCATGATGCTGGCTGCTTCACTTTTTTTTTAATCAGAAAAAGAAAAAGTTGGCCTTAGCCTTGCCCCCTCCTCCTATCATCCCTCAGCTGCAAACGCACTGCGTGCAAGAATTGTGAGCGGCTTGTTGTGAAAGAGCACGTGGAGAGCCGAAGAGGAACTCTGCAAAGATTCCTATTAATGGGAATTTTAACAATTCGTTGTCACATATTTAGTGGAGACCAATAAGCAACACATTACTCTGTCCTCTCACACCTCTACAAGCAATAGTTTATAGGTACACAATATAGAGTACATGAATAGGGAAAATTTGAGGTGAAGCTACCCTCGTTTTCATACTTGGAGTGTTATTGGGCAGGCAGCCCATTTTGGGGAAGGCTACTATGAGCACAAGAATCCTACAAAGAATGTGCATTGGTGGTAGAGTATAAAGTCCGTGCGTGTGTAGGTGGGAGGGCGGTAGCTGAGAGAGCTTCCGGTTGTCGGCTATGGAGATCAAGGTCGGAGTTTGTGGGGTCGCAGATTAGCGAACTCATCAGCCTCTTCGCGTGATTTCCACCATTTCCTTGCGACAAAGACAACAGCCGCGGCGGCGACGATGACGACAACGCTGATGCCTGCGGCGGCCCCCTTCGAGATGCCCCCGCTCTTGCCTGCTGACGCAGAGAGGTCGGACGATGCAGGTGCAGGAGCCGGAGCAAATATACTCGTGTCGTCCACCACTGTCACACAGTTGCGTATACCTGTGAGAAACTTTGATTTGAGGGCGGTGTGATTGTAGCAGAGGCCAGAATTTTCGCCCAGCTTGAGTGTGGTAAGCCTGTTGAGGAAGGTAGAGTTGAAGGGGATGGGCCCTGTGAGTTCATTCTGGCTGAGGTCGAGATACCGCAGTGTTCGGATGAGGGTGATGTTTGCGGGGATGCTGCCATTGAGCTTGTTGTTACTCAGATCCAGGCGTGAGCAGTTTCTCAGAGATGCGAGGGACCCCGGTATGGGCCCTGAGAACTGGTTACCACTCAAATCGATGTATTGCAGTTGTTGCAAGTCACCGAAAATGTTTGGCAGCACCCCCTTGATCTGGTTATCACTCAAATCGAGATGCTTGAGACCTGACAGGGTTCGCATTTGCGACGGTAGCGTTCCCCTTATTGAATTTCCTGATACGTCGATGTATTCGAGGCCTTCAGGCCATGTACTTTTTGGTAGCACTCCCGGCATGTTCGTCCTTGACATGATCAGCTCTGTTAGCCCCTTAATAGGCTGGATTATGATGTGCAAATTACTCACACTCAGCTCCACATCCGTGACAGAGAGCTCTTCCAGCCCTGTGAACTTCGACAGCCACACGCCTGATAGTTTATCTGCCTTCATATTGGTTCCTGTCTTGCCCAGACTGTCGTCGCAAATGAACGTTTTGAGCGACCCTGCCAGAGCCTCGGGCACGGGCACTGGCTTCACAGAGCAATTTACTAGCTCTAGACTCTGGAGGCTGGTAAGGTTGGCGAGCACTGCTGTGGTGAAATTGGCGGTGTGCGGGCAGTTTTTAAGGCTGAGAGATGTCAAGTGACGGGGGGGATCGGAGTCATCACAAAGGAGGATGTCGCTGGAGGTTTTACAGGGGTGTGCTGCATCAAATGGGACTTTGAGTTGGTGCAGGGCGGCAAGCTGTGAGATATCAAGGTCGGAGGGAGAAACGGCGGCAGGAGCTGGGGCGGGGGTTGGTGGCAAGGAGGGGGGAGGGGATTTGGATTTGGGAGGCGGTGCTGTGGGTGGAGGGGTGGACTTTGGAGGAGCTGCGGGAGGCGGTGAGGTAAGGTTAGCTGCCGCGTTGGGAGGCGGTGATGCAACCTTGGTGGGAGGAGGGGCAGCAACAGGTGGTACGGCAGTAGGCTTCGGAGGTGGTGCCGCCACCACAGCTGGTGGTGGTGAGGCTTTTGGGGCGGTGGCAGCAGTGGGAGGTGTGGAAGCTTTTGTGGCTGTAGGAGGTGGAGCTGCTGCCTTGCTGGCTACAGGCGGCGAGGCTGCGGCCGTTGTCGGAGCTGTGGCTGGGGCACTTTGTCCCATGACAATGCTGATGGGCACCATTGTTACACACAACCATAATGTAAATACCTGCATTCTCTTGATAGATTTGCTGCTTCTGAGATATCCCATTTTAGCCCTTTCTGGCATTTCTGTCAAGTCTTGCAAGGCCAATGGATCTGTGGCAGCCTGATGCTAGAGCAATGGGATTAGTCCGTGTGCATGGACAATGGGCTGATCCGACTAATAGAGCTTCTGAAGCACATTGGATCGATGAGCCACCACAGATAAGAGACGCAAATGAGAGAGATGGGATAATCAATTCTAATGCTAAAGCTGTGAATTTGCAGAGAAGCAAGCAATGTGGTTTGGGATAGCTATGGGAAAAACAGTCCCAACGCTAATGCTGCAAATTGGGTAGAGAAGCAAGCGATTTACGACAGCGCATCACAGGAAGCTAAGCACATTTGAGGGGTATGTGAGCTGGTGGAGGAGGGAGATCTACAGGTGGCCTATAATGCACACACATTAATTGGGCCTTGTGTGTGTGTGTGTGTGTGTGTGTGAGGTGTCTTGTGTTATGAGCTACCTCCCAAGTAACAGCATCACAACATACAAGAGAGAGAGAGGGGGGGGGGGGGGGGGGGGGGGAGAGGAAGATAGATGTATGGGTCGGTAGAGCGTTCCTGTCTTGAGCTGGACTTTTTTGTGGAAGGGTGCCGTTCAAAATTGATAAATTATATGGTACAGCTTAGCTTGATCAATCAGAAGGGTCTAGACTCTAAATGTGTTTGCAATGAGAGAGAGAGAGAGAGAGAGAGAGAGAGAGGGGGTACATTGCTAAAGGAGGGGTCTAGATTCTTGTGGGGGGGGAGAGAGAGAGAGAGAGAATGCGCGTGTGCACTTGGGGAAATTTGAGAGGGAGAGCCCAATGTTCGGGAAAAATGTGTCTCAGCTTAATATCGTGTCGTTTTCAATTTCAAAAATATCAGTTGAAGGCAAGGGGAAAGGGAGAAATTCTGCCCCAAAATAGAGAAAAATAGTGTAAAAACCCACAAAATAAACCTAATTTTCTAAACTTTCCTCTTGGCAAATTCAAAGTAAGGAACTTTTGTATGTTTGGAAAAATGATTTTTCCCGAACATTGGGGAGAGAGTGTGTGTGTGTGTGAGAGAGAGAGAGAGAGAACACGTGTGCATGTGTGCGTGTGCAAGAAATTTGAGAGAGAGGGTGTGTGTGTGCTAGAGAGAGAGAGAGAGAGAGAGGGGAAGAAGGGGGGGTCTAGATTCTTGTGGAGAGAGAGAGAGAGAGAGAGAGAGAGAGAGCATGTGTGTAGAAACAATGGTGCAAATGAAAGAAAGGGCCACCCTTGCTAATTTGGTGCTAATGGGGCAGATGGGCTAGCACATCACACTCTCTTCTCTCATCACGAGATACATGTCATAACATGACTGTTGAGTTGGGCCCAAAACCGGCAGCTATTTGTTTATATGAGGCATGGGGGAATTTTGTCAACAATTTAAGAAAAATAAAAGGTTGTTGGCACGTCACTCTGCGTTGGAGCGTAAAACTTTCACTTTGTGAAGGGAGAGGAGGGGGATGGGTGGCTGGCTTTTGCTTTGCTTGCTTACTTGCTTGCTTGTTCGCTTGCCTGATGTGTGAGTCAAGCCGGTAAAGGCTTCCTCCCTCTTCTTGTTGCTATGTTGTGTGAGAAGGTGTTTATGTGTCTTCATCTCTCTCTCTCTCTCTCTCTCTCTCTCTCTCTCACTCACACACACACACATATGTGTGCGTGTGTGCGTTTATAACCCACATGTGATGCCACTAGGCCCCAACATGGCCCATCCTCCTCTTTGTTTGCCACGGGGTCATGGGCTTGGGCTCAATGGCTCCCATGCAATAGATTACTTGGAAGCCATCAATATAAGATTAATTGCTCTTTTTTGCTACAACTAAGCACCATGTTGTATGATTAAAAGTCGAGCTCTTCATCGTGCACTCAGTTCTACCAGATGATCTAATGCGGGACTCTCTCTCTCTCTCTCTCTCTCTCTCTCTCTCTCTCTCTCTCTGTGTGGTAGATTGGTTACCACATCTCTCTCTCTAGTACTAGGTCTTGAGTCACTTAGGAAGTTGCAATTGTTTCGACGATGTTAAATATTTCCCCCCCTCCCATCTCTCTCTCTCTCTCTCTCTGGTAGATTGGTTACCACACCTCCCTCTCTAGTACTAGGTCTTGAGTCACTTAGGAAGTTGGGATTGTTTCGACGATGTTAAATACCCCCCCCCCCTTTCCCCAAAGCCGTTCCGATAGATCTATGAGGTCTCTTGTTCCTACGATATGAAAATTTATCTTCTTCTCACTCCATCTTGTATGAGATGCCTACTGGACTCTTTGTCCCAATTTCAGAATTGCATTTTGCAATACAAACCCCAAATGCCTTTAAAGAGGGATGGCAAAAAAGGGCTATTGTGCACATGACCTCAGTGCCCAATGTGTGCACATGACTTTGGAGAGGAAGAAGGAGATGTAAGCTTGAAGTTTGGGGTTGTAGCTTTTTCCATTGGATTGACCTTCCTAGCTCTTTAGCTTTTCGTGCATTGCATGTTAGCCAAGGTTCTCTTTTGAGAAAGGCCGAATTCCCTCTTTGAAGCAATGGAAGTTGAAAATGTCCATGTCCACACGCACATAAAACAAGTTTGCTAATGCAAGACGTTTGCAACTGGTCCTACATAAGTATGCACGAAGAGCCCCTTATCGTGGCCTTTAAGAAGTATTAGTTGCATATACTCTCTCTCTCTCTCTCTCTCTCTCTCTCACACACACACACACACACACGAAGCACATTTAGGCGTGCATTTTCATAAAAGATGCCCCCCATCTTTTGACAAATGTTACAAAAAGTACATAAATAATATTAATTTAGGAGCCTAGTGGACAAGCCTTGGGACTAAGTAACACCCATATTAAATGCGGGGTGGGGTAATGGGATCGACGGTCCGGGTTGAGGGGCGGGATCTCGAGGCGCACTAAACACGGCCACACAAAAAATGAGGCGTAGTAAACTCGGTCAACGGGAAAAACGAGGTGCATTGCTAGGTTTCGAACCGATGGCCTTGCAGTCTAGGTTGAGGGTCGCATAGGCTAACCACCTCACCCATGCGCGCATCATGTATGCTTAGTCGTTTTTATGGCGTTATATTGTGAGGTGATATGCATTTTTCAAGTTGTCCAGGTTTAGTGCCCGTCCAGGTTTAGTTTTTGATTTGACTGTTGCGGCTGTGATCTCCTCTGCTTTTGCACGTGAGCTTCTCCACCTTTGATCCCATTGCCCCCCCTTCTCCTCCTAAAATATGGGTGTTACTTAGTCCTGAGGATGAGCAAGGGCTTGCACCCATTTGCAATAGGGAGAATGAGTACATTATATAGACCAAGATGAGCAAGAAAATCATGTCTAAACACAGAGTATTGTTTAAAAGCAATGCTTATTGTGCAAACTTGACGATTTGCATGTAGTGCTCACATATCCAAGGTGATAGACACCATTTCCCGATCAAATTGAAAGGTTTTGATTCTATTGGATCATATATTTTGAAGTCCAAATTTTGGCATTTTAGTTATAAATCCCTCAAAATACCTTAGATTTTAACATAAATCCCAGTTGTCTCATTAGTTTGTTTTTAAAATCCAAGGTTGAGTTATGTTTTGCACACGGGATACAAGCAAGCATGGCAAGTACATAATGGGTAGAGTTTTGAGGGTCATCTCCGCGGTTTCTTGCCAATAATCTAGGGAGTTAGCACTTCTTTGTAGCTATGCTGGGCCTTGTGAGGTCTTATTTCTACGAAGGATATTGTGCTGTGTCTAGATTGCATCGACACCATGTATGATCAAATCAACCATAGTTTTGGCACATGTATGAAGAGGTGCCCAGGCTCATGACTCATATTCTCACATTTTATAGGTCATGGGGTATATAAGGTGGACTTGGCTTACAACCTTGGGCCTAGTGTGTACTCTATGGAGGATCCTCTTCCGACTTTAGACCACTGGCTTCCTATCCATGGCATCCAAGAAGGACACTACACATAGTTCTCATGGAGACAGCATTCTTCTCAGCATGTTGGATGATGCATTGGGGGACAATTCATGATATAAAGTTTCCAGAGTTACTTGACAAGATGATGAGAAGCTTGATGTGACCAACTACTAAGATTGGAAATTTATTTACAAAGGCAAGAGAATTATGACCTTATTTTGATGGTGTGAATGACAAGATTCATCTCCCAAGGCCCATAAGGTAGGTTTTGAGGAGTTGAGAAGTTTGAGCAATATCAATGGTCATGGGATGGATTGAATGCATTCAGATTGGAAAAGGGGTGTTTTTGTTAATCACTCGTTTAAGCAATAGATAGCTAGAATATTGACTCATGTACAAAAATATGGCATTCTTAGCTTCTCCTACTCGGACTTTTCTTAGTTGGTTTTCGCTAAAAACATTTAAATGGTCCTCTATTTTGTTAGAAATCGTAAAATCAGATGGTATTTTGGTCATTTTCGAGGATAAGATAAAAGCTTGGACACATAGTAAAAAGGTAATTTTTATACTTTCAAGAACTAAAAATCGTTTAAGGATTGGATGTCATGGTGCTGAAAGATAAACCAGTAATGATTATGACTTTTTCACAAAAGCCATATCTTTGATTTAGCATGAGGACCTTTTTACTAAGAATGATCTCTCGGTTTGGTATGTCCAAAAGTGAGCACAGGTTAAGGTAAAGAACATATCTTTGTACTTTGACGTCGCCTTCTTGGATCTTTTCCTTGACCCAGAGCCATGGATCGGTCATATACCAATCAGGCATTTGTGTCTGATGTTAGGGTTGGGCTTCAACATACAACTCCCATGCTATGTAAGTGTTCGAAACAAGGTAATCTCTAGCCCCCTTTGAAGCTCGACTACTTCAACTCCCCAATCAATATTGAATCCGAGTGCATAGTTGAAAAAGACTTTTCGCGCAAAATCACTTGGGAGTTCATCTAGACAATTAAGAAGATCCATCTAAAAACAAGACAAGGAAAGAGAAAATTTAGTACACATGTGAACCAAAATTGAGTCTATGCCCTTTTATTCATCAAAATTTGATTTTTATGATTCCATTACAATATTACTGGTGTTTCGGAGCCAACTCTCTAAATCTTCTTTTAACTCTCATGACTGGGTATTGTCTTAGACCTCCCCCGCAACAACGTGGTATATAGTTATCTTCTAGTTTTTCCCTATGACAGTTGCAAGAGCTTCAAACTTCTTGGCAACTTCGGCAATCCTCAGCATTTGGGAGCTCATTGCCAAGTAGTAGAATATATCTTCTAAACCTAACCACATTCTTAGTTGAAGTAGCCTGAGGTTGGCAAACCAATCTCTTGGACTATCATCAATGTAAATAAAGAACTGACGAAAGGGTTCTTGGTGACAGGTAAGGTAACTACAGTCAACACTCCTCCAACAAGTTTTGTTTCCTGGCATTGCAAACTTTGGTCTCGATTTCTAAGTAAAAGAGTTTCCGTGCATCCCTTGATAACCATGTTGCCATATTATGGCCAAAAACCTCGTTTTCCTTGCTAAAGCATTCAAACGTCACTTTAGGATCCATTTGTTACTACAAAACAAACATTCAAAGAAATCTCGATATCGTTGTTGAACACTCCAACCACTTTTGGACTGAAGCATGTATTGATGGTCCAAAAAGTGGTGTCTTGGACACTAATTTGATAACAACTTAAGAATCCCAAGTTCATGTGTCCCGTATGAACATACCAACCATGTTGTATATAATT
This sequence comes from Adiantum capillus-veneris, assembly GCF_014529385.1. Classification (NCBI taxonomy): domain Eukaryota; kingdom Viridiplantae; phylum Streptophyta; class Polypodiopsida; order Polypodiales; family Pteridaceae; genus Adiantum; species Adiantum capillus-veneris. The sequence goes on from NC_140953.1 coordinate 45,565,265, forward strand.
GGAAAGCTTTTGACAAGAAGAATCCAAAACTTCCATGTCCGCAAAACTTTGATAAGATTTGTAAAAAATTTAATGTGTCCTACTTTTTGCTAAGTCAACCACCAAAAAGTATAATAGTGGTACCACCAATACATGATTTTATCCTATTACCATAACTCAGACCACATAATTCCATACAAGAAGACAAGTCAACAGATACTACCAATCAATGCCACTCATAGATGCATCATGAATACAATATCCTTCTCCAAACAGCATGCATATTGCATGTATGATGCATAACTAACCCGACTAGTATTAGGCTTTAGGCTATCCCCATAACCTTAAACATACGCTCTGATACCAGGTGAGAGATATCCCTTCCCAAGGGTCTATGCACGAAATACACAATTTACATCTTTATCCAATTTTTCATATACAACTTTTATTATACAATTTTCAATATATATTAGAGTTACGAAAGCATTTGCATAGGGGAGGAGTTCTCAGTGCCCGACCTAGCATGGAGTTTAGGCCATGAACCGAACTGCATCTAGAGGCACCTAGCAACTAGTGTTGTCTATGAATGGGTGTTGTGAATGAAAGCATATTCAAGAAAAAAATAACATTGTGGAGGGTGAATATATGTGTACACCGCCATTGTGGGAATATATATAGAGAGAGAGAATATGGTGGAGGGTGAAATAGAGTGCACAGAGACACAAGAGAATGACAACAAAGAATCTTTAAATGCCCCATCTAAATGAAACAGGCAACCATGTATTAATGCAATAACAAAATTTGGATATACCATAATATTAAAAAGAAGTATGACAAAATAACTAGTAGAGCAGTAGACCCTGTGTAGGGATCGATCGGTCCACCCATCCACTTCCACTCTACTACAGACAAAGAGAATTTCAATTTTTCGGGAGCGATCCTGAACACCTCCAACCTGTCTGAGCCAGACATAGGTTGAGACTGCTTCGTCTCCCTCCATGAACCCGAGCTTTGAAAGGATCCCAAATACCAGCAGGTGGTAGGGTATCAACACAAACCATACTAGTTTAGGCGCCACGTCTCTTCGATGCCCAACAACGGGTGTTTAGGCAAGGCCAAGGAAAGATCCCCGACGCGTAGCTGTATAGGTCATTCAACCCCCGACTCACTAACCGTGTAGCTAAGCCTAACCCAAAAAAAAAAAGGACCTATGCAACATCCCCGATCCATCAAAGCCCCAGTCAATGACCGTTTTATCTAAGGCTAAGCAATGTAGGTGATCCTAGCCTTGTAGCGACGCTACCATGAGAATAATAACACATGAGTCCAATCACAATAGCATCTTCCATATGCACAAAAAATATTTTCCAAGCAACTACACTGTACACGGTCTCTACTCTTACAAGTCTACCATAAACCATCCAAATCACTTAATGATCCAATCCCAAAACCATAAACCATAATCCAATCACATCACATGGGTGAGCACTCCACCCAACTCGGGGTAAGGCACAACCAATCTTGCATAATCACTTTAGAACATAACATGGCTGCAAAAATTTCGACAACATAACCCATCCAGAAAAAAATCCAAGAGCCACACCGGCTTCCACCAAAAAAAATCATAACCAAAATCCATGAGGGATCTCAGTCCTTAACCATAAATCAAATTCACACTTAATCAACTCCCACGCTTGGAGTTTGATACATCCACTGCAATCAAACTGAGCCCACACATATGGCCCCCTTAAGACATGAACCCTTTATGCATAAAATAAGTCCAACCAACAACTAAATATGATATCAAAATCCAATATTGACAACATACAATCATGCATAATTGATGCATTATATTTGGACTTCACCCCTTTAGCACATAGAGCTAGTTTTGACATAGAAAGGTAGAAAGCAATCATACTCATGCACATGAGACATCCACATAGATCCGTAAGGTTCCATACATCACATGATATCAATCAACATAAACATTGTTGGAATTAGGGTGCAGAGAAACGCACATAGCTTGGAGAAGATGAAGGAAGCTCAAGGCACACAATAGAGAGTGTGTTACTTAGTGTGCAATGGAAAGATGGATAGCCCTAGAGTGATGGGCGTATATACAATGCACGGGGGAAAAAACCTCCTAAGGAGAGAAAAAATGCCCCGACGGTCCTAGTGTGTTCACAAACATCACTACCACATGTATATGGTAACAAACCCCCCTTGGAGTGATGCGGTGAACGAGAACTAGCACATGAGTAAAGGAAAGTGCCATGCTCTGAGGACATGATCAATCCACAAAGGGGAGTAAGCCCAAAGCTTTGTGGAAAGCTTCTCACTTCTCACGAGACAATGCCTTTGTGAAAAGATCTGCAAGGTTACCTTGTGTTCGCACATAAGCCAAGCTGATCTCTCTTGTTGGGAGCCTCTCCCTGACATAGTGGTAATGCACCTCAATGTGCTTTGTGCGAGCATGAAAAATTGGGTTCCTCACAACTACCAATGCGCTATGACTGTCAGTGTAGATAGTGTTGGCAGTGTCCTGTCCAACTCCCAAATCAGCCATAAGGCGTCTGAGCCATACACACTCAACCGTAGCTATGAAGACTACCCTGTACTCAGCCTCACAACTAGAAGTGGCAACAGTAGGTTTCTTCTCGCTCAACCATGATATACATGAACTGTTAAGCATGAAACAAAAACCACTTGTGGACACTCGCGTGTCAAAACAACCAGCCCAATCTGAGTCCGAAAAAGCATGTAAGTTTGGCGGCAATGATCCCCCCTTGGGATAAAACAAGCCAAGATGTAAAGTGGCACTTTGCTAGCAGAAAATCCTCTTGACAGCCTGCCAATGCTTAGACCCTAGGCTATGCATAAATCTGCTAACCTGTGAGACTGCAAACTGAATATCCGGCCTCGTGTTGCATACATAAATGAGGCAACCAACAGCAATTTGGTAAAGAGTGACATCAGCAGGATCACCAGCATCATGAAGAATCAATTTCAAACTTGTTTCCATGGGAGTGGCAATAGGTTTGCAATCCTCAAGTCCAAATTTACATAGCAATGTATCTATGTAACTTTTCTGACACAAGGCAATACCACCATCACATTGCTTAAACTGTATGCCCAAGTAATGATGCAACATTGCCAAATATTTCATCTTGAAAGTAGCATTCAAATCATCCTTAAATTCAGCAATATGTCTCTCATTTGGTCCAGTGATCAACAAATCATCTACATAAAGAACCACAATGAGAAATCATCACCCTCACGCTTTACATACAATGTGCTTTCTGTTGGACTGTTACGAAAGCCTCGTTTGACCAAATGAGTGTCAGCCTTCTCATACCAAGCATGACGAGATTGCTTCAACCCATACAAATCCTTCTTACATATGCACACTTTGTCCTCTTGTCCTTTCTTGACAAACCGTGAGGCTACGTTACATAAACTTCCTCAAATATGTCACCATTCAAGAAAGCAATAACAATGTCTGATTGATGTACATCCCAACCAAAATGAGCTGCCAATGCACATAGAAAATGAATTGTAGTCCTACGACAAGTGGGAGAAAAAGTTTCTTCATAATCTATGCCTTTTTGTTGCGCATAGCCTTTTGCAACAAGTCGAGCCTTATGGCAATCAACCTCACCATCCGGCTTGCGTTTCAACTTTTTCACCCGCTTTGTACCAATGGCCTTTTTGCCAGGAGGCAAATCACAAAAAGCCCATGTGTCATTTTCTATAAGTGCATCATATTCTGATTGCATGGCAGCCATCCAATTTTTTGAATTTTGTGCTTCATCAAAAGACAAAGGTTCCTCAACATCATGTAAGCTAGACACAGCCAAAGCATAACAATCTGATGCATAAGATGCATGGCCAGAGCCTGAACAAGTACCACTAGACAAAGGTGCATCCAATTTACTGTCATGCAATGTATGCACCAACCATTTTGGTATACCTCTAGCCTGCTCATTTTCAGCCCTTTCCTCATCAAGTACATCATGTACATCTGCATCAGTAATAGGCTGATCTGTAACATTTTTGGAAACCCCCATAGGCTATACATTTGCCTCATTGGAATTATATTCAAACTTCCACCACTGAAAAGAGTCAACAAAGTGTCATAAATGTCTTGTGAGCTTACATTATTGTCTCTAGTACATGACAGCAAGGGCTGAACAGAATCTTCCACAAACACTACATCCCGTGAAACCAGAATACGCTTTGTTTGTGGATGATACAACCTGTAACCTTTGCTTTCAGCAGTATAACCAACAAAAATATATTTGACAGCCTTATCATCCGATTTTCTGCGTTGTGTTTGTGGCAAAGCATATGCCAAGCAGCCAAAAACACGCATGTACATTGGTGTTTTATCCCACGACTAGCCAGAAATGCATTGAATTCATGAGACATATACTCCCCCTCTCGATCGGAACGGAGGGTGCCCATAGTACATTTCGAGACATTTTCAGCCATAGCAAGAAATTGTTTGAAGCACATAAAAACTTTGGACGTCGCTTTAAGCAAAAATACCCATGCATGCCTAGAGTAATCATCAATGAAAGTCACGAAGTAAAGGTAATTGCCCAATGACAGAGTTTGCATGGGCCCACAAACATCACTATGCAAAAGCTAGAACCTGTATGTGGTCCTAAGTGAACCATCCTTTGGAAACTTAGAACGCTGCATTTTACCCAAAATATAGCCTTCACAAACATGTTTTGACAGGTGCTTCAAGAGGCGGCAAAGAAGCAACCATATTAGATTTCTGCAAATGCAGCAAAGTAGCAAAATTTAGATGCCCAAAACGTGCATGCCACAGTTTTGCATCTGAGACAGCCCTTGAATCTGCAACTGCATTTGCAAAATTTTGTCCACACTTGTCATACAAAGTGAGATTATACAGCCCACAGCACAAAAGGCCAGATGCAACAATTTCATCACCAAAACTGAGATCATGAACTGTACATTTGTCATCCACAAATTTGACTACAAGTCCACTTCTAGCAAGTGCAGATACAGAGAAAAGATTCTTCTTGATCCTAGGTACATAAAGTGCATCAACAAATGTGAAAGAACTGTCATTTGCAGCAGTAATAAGCACAATCTTTCCAACTCCTTGAACCGGATAAGAGGCATTGTTGGTACAAGTGGCTGAATTCCCTTGAGGGACAAACTCAAGAGAGGTGAACAATTCACTATGTGAGGTAATGTGCTTTGTGGCACCACTATCAAAATACCACACATGTGAATCTGCAGCAATTGACATGCATGAATCATGGACAACAGAATTGTAAGTGCACTCTGCACTAAAAGCCCATTCTGCATCAACATCAGCATCATAGTCTCCTTTCACAGAAGACTCAACAATGGCTGCATTTATAGTGGATCCAGCATTTGTAGTGGAACCACCCTCTTTCTTCTTAGCCTCTTTGGCCTTCAACTTAGGACACTGCTTGATCAAGTGATCATTAGCTTTACAATAATGGCAATGCATCTTCTTTTTGCCCTTATCACCAAAATTTCCAGACATATCCTTGACACCAGCAAGGAAAGTGTCCATATCATCTTCCTCATGCATAATTTTTGATACCAGCTCTTTACGTAGCAAAGTAATTTTAGCCTCATTGCGGCTTGCATAAAGACCTTCTAGAATATCCCAAGCCTGTGTTTTGCAGCTTTTGTTGAACGAATGTGAGGAGTAAGGGTGCGCTTCACAAAAAACGCAATCAACGCATGAGTGTACGCATCCTTTACATCCCAACGAGCTTGTTATGCCGTAGGCAAAACAACTCTAATAGCAGAAATCCTTGCAGCAAGACCTGTCACATCCTCAACATCGCCTACATCCTCAAAACCAGGACGTATATCAATGCCCTGCACAATATTCCAGACGCCCTTTGACACAAGAACATGTTGCATCATGTAAGCCCACATAGGGTAATTGTTCCCATCCAATCTGTCCTCAGTAGCAAACATCTTGAACACATCTGTGTTGTTGTCAGCCATGGAAAATGCATGTACCTGATGTGAAAACTACCCGAAATGAGGAGAAACTGAGTGAGACCAGCACGTGCTATATAACACAATCCGCAATAGATTATATGGGACCTGTTATGCAGTATTTGGCACTGACAAAAAATTTGCACAAAATGACAAAATTGCATTGGCAGACCAGGCTGTAGTGGAAATGGAGGCCGAAATGACCCCGAATCAAAAACCTGAACAAACTGAGCTCTACGAGCACATCCGAAATTTTAGTTGACCTGCGAACGCTCGCCAAAGCTCACAAAAAACGGAGAAAGTGAGCAAGCGTGTGTTGGAGCTGCTGGCGACTAAGCCCGGGAGGACGCAACCTGCTCTGATACCACTTGTTGGAATGAGGATTGCAGAGAAACGCACACATCTTGGAGAAGACGAAGGAAGCTCAAGGCACACAATAGAGAGTGTGTTACTTAGTGTGCAATGGAAAGATGGATGGCCCTAGAGTGATGGGCGTATATACAATGCACGGGGAAAAAAACCTCCTAAAGAGGGAAAAATGCCCCGACGGTCCTAGTGTGTTCGCACACATCACTACCACATGTATATGGTAACAAACATGATGCAAAACAGCTCCAATACTTAGGTCGACCATAAATCATAACTTCACATATATGCGAAAAACAACTTTGCCAATTTTGGGTGCATACATAACATGCAAATGAAAATGTTTGACCTCAAAAAAATGCATCAAGCTCAACTCCATAATATAGATTAACACCTCATCACATCACTTTGCCCATATGACACTCATGCAACAAACGGTAACACAAAAAGAAACCACTTTATTCATACTAGTGTGGCCGGCGGCCTTCAGCCGCCTCTCTCTCTCTTTCCCCCTGCGCGCGCACTGTCCTCATTGTTGCCGGAGATGCAAGGCCACACTGTCGGATGAAACAAATTGCACCACGTGGACCCTTGAATGTCTCTCTACTTAATATATAGAATAGATTTTCATGTGCGGTTCGGGTTGACTAACCATACACCCTCACATAAGTTTATGGACATCTAATACTAAAAAATCAACTCACCAAAATAAATCATAAATCTTATATAAACAGCTCGGTTAACTCACGACGTCATATGGTACTCCCCCCTGGTAGCACCCCTACACACCTAGGTAAACCCGGTCATAGAATAATTAATAGCTCGCATACCCAAAGTGATAACGGAGATCTAACTCCCTGCCAATTTATAGGCACTGCAGTAGACCATAGTGATGCCCAAGTTAGCTACTAGCGCCCCCTTCTTAGCTAGGAATAGCTCCATGTTTTGGATCTTTTCTAAAAACATGGCTTGGCTTTTGGTTGTGAACGTTCCCACTTACCATTCAATTTTTGCAGTAAAAAACAACTAACCGGTTAGTATTCTTGCAATTAATGAAACCAAGACTAGACTATGCCGCACTGTGATGCTTCGACATAATTTTGACTTTCCCGTACTGCCCCAACGTATTTACGATATTGATTTTTAATAAAATAATTCCCGTTGATATTCCGTTTAGTCCCGTTTTTTCTCTGGTAGTCATTTTTAAATCCGACGGAGACTAAAAACAATTTTTTTATGTTTAGGTCATCTAAAAAGCATGTTGCTTTTCAAAAACATCGAAAAACGTGAAAAGTTTAAAAAAGCAAAATTTTCTAAAATTGAACCACGGGTTCCCCTCGTCCATTGGAATAAGAAAGTGGGCTCGCTTTTTACAAAAAATCACTAAAAATCATGAACATCTAAAAATAGTGTGAAAAGCGCGTTTTACAAAATTGAACCATAGCTTCCTCAGAACTCGTAGATTTCCATGTTCCAGTAGGTCAGACGAACGTTTGGTTCAATTTTGAAAAAATCCGCTATGTTTTGCGTTTTCATGCCTTTTGTGTTTTTCACTTTAGAACGTTATAATACTGTCAAACAAGCATTTTTAAATCAAAATCTGGCAAAATAGAGATTGGAATCTATTTTTCATATTTCTAAAAGAGACCCAAATTTTGGGGATCTTACACTTAGCCACTTATCTTTGCAAGTCTACTCCCCATGGATCCATCTGGTAGAATGGTAATAAATTAAGATTGTGGTGGGATTCTCTAATTTTTAGAGTGTGGGCTACATCATAGCTTTCCTAGGGCAGCATTTGCAGCTCCACTACTTGGTTGTTTGTACTTTTGAATTGGCCATGGAATATGGTCACATGATGCAGTGATTCACCAACAAAAATCTTCTTAGCTTCATGAATTCACTCTTCTTTGGGTTGATATTCAAGTAGTTTCTAAAGCTTTTGCTTCATTGTCTTCTTCTTTGGTGTTGTTGGAGATATTTGCAATGAACCTGGCCTCAATATAGTGGACTTTGTCATTAGGTACACTTCATTGTCTTCTTATTTGGTGTTGTTGGAGAGCTTTACATTGAACCTAGAGCCAAAATATACTAGAATTTGTCATTAGGTATACTTCAAAGTTGAATTTTTCTTGTGAAGCCCTATTTGAACTGTGATATCATTTTGAAACCAAATAATTACTACTATAAGCCATAAAAACAAAATGCAATCATCAAAAAAACCACTTTGGCTAAAATTTTACATATGAGATAATAAGTGCACTCATTATCTGGGACATGATTCTGGCTTCAATTTTGGACTCTGACTGTGCACATGGGTTATGGGCATTGAAAATATGCTTTTGGTAAAATTTGGATGCATGAATTCCAAGTTAGAATCTTTTTTTTTACTAGAAATTTTTTGAAAATGACCTAAGTGTTGGTGCAAATTGTTGGGATGTCTAATCTGTCCCAAAATTGAGGTGTAGGCTTGTAACAACATAATGAAGCTAGTGGTAACAAAAATTTGCAAAGTTGGGCCCATTCTGGCACTAGAGATAGTAAGTGCGTTTATTTTCTATAGTGTCATCTTTGCAACTTTTTTGCATTTTCTCTTCATGGGATGGTTGACCATGATGTCCCATAGCCATGACTATAATTTTGCTTTTTTTTTTTTTGGGGGGGGGGGGGGGGGGGGGGGGGGATGTGCATTCCCTTGGACTAAATTTTGAAAATTGAAAGCACATGCTTTTTTTATGGTGGAACAAAGTGAAAGTGATTTTTGCTACAAATGGGTGCGTGAAAGACCCTGCAAAATACCAAAGACAACATACTACAATCCATGAAACACACAAATTTGCATACCTGGCAACCTTCCTTGCACATACTCCAAGTTGTACGCGAACATAGAGAGACAAAGAGAGAGATAGGGAGAGCATGTGCAGGCGCACCTCCTAGAGCGGAGTGCTACGCCGGCACAACGAGACAGAAGAACAACACACACTCAGTGCAATCTCCCCCCATGCAAGAGTGAGCATATTCCTCTTGCACGTATTTACTTATCGATTTCTTGAATGCTCAAAATGAGTACAAATTGGCCGGCCGATAATAAATGGCCAAAACTCATAAAAAGCATTTAAATCATAAAATGTACATAACCTGTATATTCTTTTGCATAGTTCGATAACTGCTTTTGCTTTTGCCACCTGTTAGCTACAATAAATAGGTAATTATCAATTCCATTACATACCTCTCCGTTAGAAAGTAAGTGTCCTCAATTGCAAAGATAAGAATCTGCAAACCATACTTGTCAAAAATATCACATAGGAAAAGAAAAATGTATGAAACTAAACAATATTGCTTAATTATGCCTACCGTCATCCACATACTACGGATTCCAGTGTCCCATACCACTAGAATAAGAAGTATATGTCATACCCTGACGAATTAAGATATCATTGGTCACACTCTCATTCAAGAAAACAATTCTCATCAATCTCAAGGTCAATTCCATAGATACTATCCCGACAAAAAATCATCATGTAGCAAATCCAACTCCAATTCCAATTCCAAAATATCAATCACTTTGTATACCGGGTAACAAAATCATACTAAGGGCAGTGGTGACCAGCCACTGCAACATGATTTCGTGATCGGTATTGCCTAAATTGGTGAATCTACACCAATAAGACATGCTACCTACATTGGCGTATTTGCACTAATGCTATCTAAATCTGCCAATCTACATTTGATATTGTTTAAAAATCATTGTTGTGCTGCCTAAATCGGTAGATCTGCATGGACAACTGATGTTGCCAAAATCACCAAATCTACACCAAGATGAGCATTTACACACTACCTAAACTGGCAAATTTGTGTGCATGTGACCAATGGGCTAGACAAAACATAAAAGAGGAAAATATTTACTATCTGTTTCACACCATTTTGGAGTATAGCAAAGGACTGAAAAACTATTGTGCACGAAACCAAAATACTGTAGCTGATCTGAGTAGCTAGATTGCTTAGTATCAAAGGATTTCAAGAACAACTCCATTTAGTGCAAAGCTCAATCCACAATATGAGAGATGGATGAGTTCATAACTCATAAGATAACATGAAAAAAAGAGGGATTAGGTATTTGATATATGTACCAACATTTGAAAATATATCTACCAATGATGGGGAGAGGTACAAGTAGGAACGAGCTACAACTATCAAACTAACATCAAAGTATAGTTAATAAATTCAAAATGGGTTAATTTTATGCTAGTTGACGATGAAATAAAACTATATTCCATCTTATTAGTTTATATACTTGAGAAGGATAGGATGGTTGCTTAGTATCTAGAACTTGATTCAATATAAGTGTCTGATTGCACATTTAGAACTAGTAGTCTTGACACCTATACTTGAGAATGAGAATGTTAAAAATAAGTCCAACTGGAACACAAATAAAAAAGTGATCCATAACCTTGTTGAATGTGAGATAGCTTAGAGGGAAGAAAAAACTTTGAAGCTCTAACTTAATAGCATAGATCGACTAGAGTCACAAACAAACATAAAATGCAAGAACTAGACCTGAGTTGAATGTATAGTGCAATGTAAGAGACAAAATTGCATTGATTACTTACAGAGGTCTACGATGACTAGCCTTGGATCGATTAGAAAGTGAGATGGAATTGATGGTCCCCAACAAATTATGAACATTGCAAAATTAATTCGATCTGAGCTACTCTTTTCTAGAGGTTTCCATTTACGACAAGGATGTCCAGCTAGACAAAATTATGTAAGAGAATGGAGATTTTTTATGAATCAAGAAAATGCCTTGCAAAACCACATACTTAAGCTTCTCTTTTAAACGTGTAGTAGGTAGTATGGGAGTCTGAAACTTGTACAAATTACTAAACTAAACTAGATAATGCCTTGAAAGTCAAAGAATGCAGAACACACGAGGTATAGCCTTGTTATTCAAAATTCAGCGAAGTAAATGTCTAATTAGGTTGAATAGAATAATAAGGATCCCTCAAGTAGGGATGCTAGTTTGCTCATAAACGAGACACTCATACAGTATGTGTGTTTGTGTGGTTACACAAGTAATGGCCATGGACAGTGTGCCAAATGCAATCACGATAGATGGGTCGCACCATCTACTTGCTGAAAATAGCATATTAGGATATCATATTAATAAGCACATTTTACTACATATATGATAAAAAACTAGCCGATGCATGTGGAGGGGGGGGGGGGGGGGGGGGGGGGGAGATGGTTGGTTGCATGCGACACACAAAAAATGTGTGGGCATTGGTGGATTATCAAAGAGAGAGTGAGTTGTGGACGACGAGTGCAGAGAGTTTGTGGTTGGGAAAGTACCAGTGCAGAGCTTCGAGACGTTGGTGGTTGGTAGGCGACTGGCGGCGAAGGGCCCTACTCTAAAAATAACAAGGATCAGAGGAGAATAACGATTCTTCCAATTCATATGTCCGCCAACTGGTGAGAGCCGCAACTATGGGCGGCGTGTTGGTGAAGTGCAAAGCAGGGGGCACATGACCCAAGTGATAATGTGTCAGTTGCTACATGCGTTGTCATTGAGGACCCGCAAGCGATATGGGGTTGTCCGTCAAACTCAATCTCTGCTTCCATTTTTGCCATTGCATAGAGAATCGGGGCTTGAGTCTAGATGAAGTAAATTTTAAAAAAAAGTTATTTGGCAATAGTTCCCACAACAATTTGAGGCTTATTTTTGTGCTTTTAGCAACGGCTTTGGCTCATCCTTGATTCTCCCTCCAAAGTTGCAAAATGGGAAGGACCTCGAAGGTCACTCAAAATTCATCGAAATGAATGTCCCAAGAGAAACTCAATCGAAAAATCTTCAACGGCTATCAAGACTATTTTTGTGGAGTTAAAGGAAATGCGTCGTGTTTTGGTGTTTTTTTTTCTTAATTATTGCTTGCATATACTCATAGGTGTCGTACATGGACTCTTAACCCTATCCCTTCTTTTCTATTATACATGTATTGCTTTCATATAGCCACAAATGCAATCGAATGCTCGTTGATGTGCCAACTCAAATATAACTAGTTTTCCCCCATCAAAAGTGACTAATTTTCTTTGCTATATAGTTTATTTAGCCATACCTCGCTTTAAATTTCTCAAGAATAAACACCTTACCTCTCAGTGAAGAAGAAAGATCAAAGTAAAAGGAAACAAAAATTGCCAATATAATGATAAAACACACTTAGCTTTGGTAGATTGATTGTGAAGTTCTCCATGTCTATGCCTACATACCAATCCAGGAGCGTGTCCAATGCTCTGATACCATTGCTACAAATGGATGCGTGGAAGACCCTACAAAATACCAAAGACAACATACTACAATCGATGAAACACACAAATTTGTGTACCTAGCAACCTTCCTTGCACATACTCCAAGCTGTACGCGAACATAGAGAGACAAAGAGAGAGATAGAGTGAGAGAGCACGTACAGGCACACATCCTAGAGAGGAGTGCTACACCGGCACAACAAGAGATAAGAGAGGAGAGGAGAGAAGAACAGTGCAGACACTGAGTGCAATCCCCCGTGCAAGAGTGAGAATTTCCCTCTTGCACGTATTTACTTATAGATTTCTTGAATGCTCAAAAAGAGTACAAACTGGCTAGTCGGTCATAAATGGCCAAAATCTCATAAAGAGCACTTAAATCATAAAATGTACATAAATTGTATATTCTTTTGCATAGTTTGATAACTACTTTTGCTTTAGCCACCTGTTAGCTACAATAAATAGGTGATTATCAATTCCATTACAATTTTTGTGATGTAAGTGGATGTGGGGCTCCCCGATTGTAAGCCTTGCTACTTATTGTAATGACAATGAGAACCGAGAACATAAATGGCATACCATGGAATGTAGTCAAGTCAACTAGTTTCTGGAGGGTACGAGAGGTTGTCCATCCCTTGCAAAACATATCAATCCCGATCTACTCAAAGCTACACTCAATTGCATGTCTGGCAACAAATGCTAACTACAACATCGGAAGCAAATCTCGTCGATTCAGTAAGCAAATGAAGTCCAATCGAGACTAAACTTATAGGAAGGCAAGGAAACATCTAAAGACACATGCCCATGTCCTCAAATCCCCATTTCAACCACTTTCCAACAAATTTTACCTAATCGTTTTCAGCCCCTGAATGCACCTTATAGCTTAGCAATGAAGCCCCAATACCCCTCCAATGCATAAAATGTAGTTTTGTTATGTAAATCCTAAGTTATGATTGGATTAAGGAGGAGGTTAGCTATTAAAAAAACACAATTTTATTATGAAAGAATCATAGTTTCATGAAGAGCTTTCACCTCTAAACGTGATGAAGCAGACAACACTTCACGAGGGAGTCAATGAGCTTGAGAGGAAAAAATGAGAGTACACAATGCTCTACAAAAACGTTGTAACACTTATTATTTAAAAATAAAGCCTCTAGATTTTACAAAAAATGACTTTTATTCTTTAGCCAAAGATTTTGGGTCAAAAATGGGAATAATATCTAACTCTGATACAACCTGGAGTTTCATTGATACAATCTAGAAGCATTTAGCCCCACTTTGTTTGGCTCATAATCACATAATTACATTTTAAATCCAAAAATTATTAAATTATAAAGGCTTTAGGCTAGAGACATCCATATTGCTAAAAAAGTTACATCTTGGCTGTATATAGACTCTGATGTTAGTAATAGGGCTATCATTTCCCCCCCTCCTAGCTTGGATCGTTTGCGATATAGCTTCATGGGATTGGGTAGTGCTCTGGTGTTTGTGATGTTCACTATTTCTTCAAGGATTGTAGAGCTTCATAATACTTTATCCCAAGCTTATTATTTGCTTCCATCAAGAACCGTAAGTCTATAGGAGTATTGAGATCCATGGCGGTGTATCCCACAAATATGGCATGAAAGTTTTCTACCACGTTCAAAAGATTCTTGATTCAAAATTATAGAACCCTGTGTAGAAAGCCTCTTCAAATGTCTGCATATAATAGGAGGTCAAGAACATTACGCTATCATATATTCAAAAGTATAGAACCCTGTGTAGAAAGCCTCTTCAAATGTCTGCATATAATAGGAGGGCAAGAACATTATGCTATCATATATACATTAACTTGGTATATATACATTACCCTGGCATATATAGTAGGAGGGCAAGAAGATTACCTTAGCATATATACCATAAAGGACTTTGTCGGTGGGCGGGTGATCTAACAAGTCGTAGCAAAGCCCTTGATTCTCTTCTAGACATTCCATCTATGGGGCATCTGTTTCCTTTGCTTACTGGAAGGTCTGGATACACATGAGGATCATCTTTGGTATCTTGATGAACATGATGTAGGCTAAATCCGGAATTCTCTTGAAAATATCTATAGCCTCTATGAGATTCTTGCGCATATAATCTTTATTTGTCTTTCCCTTTACGTGGACTCAATTTGGGGGTATTTGAGCCATATAGGATGTTTCTTTAAGATAATTTTATGGCTACCTGAGAGATACCCCTCCCCAGGGGTCTATGCACAAAATACACAATTTACACTTTTATACATTTTTCAACATACAATTCAATAGAGCCTGACTACATCCAGAGGCACCTAGTGGCTAGTGCTACCTCTGAATGGGTGATATGAATGAAAGTGTACTCAAGAGAAATAACATTGTGGAGGGTGAATATATGTGTACACCGCATTGCAGGGAGGGAGGGGGGAGAGATAGATAGATAGATAGATAGTTCTGTTATCATCCTCGGAGGTCAAATATGACCTATGGGACCAAATGAACATGTCACGTGGTGTGAGTGGAGGTCATAAGTGACTCTCGATGCTCAAAAATGGCTGAAATGAGCGTCGAAATAGAGAGTCCACATTGTGGTTGGGAGAGGAAGGTATGTAGGGAGAGCTCATGTGGCTGAATATATGGGGAAAAGAGGACCTAATGTGGTCAAAAGCTAAGCACTCAAGTAGTGTGTGGTACTCACTCTCTCGCACTTGACGAAGGCATAAGGTGCAAAGTCGATGACACTCCTTGCCAATGCCCCAACGTCCTGTCTCGCATTGTAGAGAATGGGAGCTAAGACGAATGGAGGCAATGGTGCAGATCGCACTTAACGGGATGGGCTCAAGGATGTAGGGATGGGTTCGATTACCTCGTTCAGAGAAGAAGAGAGATTTGTAGTTTGGGGCAACATGTGTGGTGTAATGGCTGAAGCGAGGACCTCCGGATTTCTCCCAAGCCGTGATACATTGGTGTTGTAAGAAGGCCTCATTAACTTGGGAGTCGATCGACGCATCCTTGACCAAGTGGCATGCATCCCATCTTCCAAACCATTTCTTGATGTCAAGCATCCGCCCCAAACTTAGTATTTTGCTCTTGCATGTCTTTTGAACCTTTTGACTTGCTTCATATGCGATTCTAGGAAGTCGATGCAAAAGGCTACGTTGTGTCTTACGCATGTACTCCACAACCCTTTGCATGCCCAAGACCTCAATGGGAAGTGATCCGGACTCAAGAAGTAAGAGCATGTAGGGTGTTTGTCTCTTGACTTGGAGAAAGTTGGTAGGAAACGCTTTTGGAAATTCTCAAACTCTTTCCAAGTAGACTTCCACCCCACACCTCCACTCCATAAAGAAGCACCGATGTCACCAATGTGTCAAAGAGGTACTTTTTGAGAGCCCCACACTTGATCTCTCCAGCATTGCACTTGTTCTCAAATGCATAATAAGCCCTCTTTCCGGCTTCCAAGCGACACATTGCACAATCCGTCCATTTATGATTGGATGGAACCTCAAGGCCAAGGTACTTGAAGTGATCTACCACTTCACGTTGCTCATTGTTGTATACAATGCATGGATTTTCACCATTGAGGGTCTTTACAAGCATAACCTTGGTTTTAGATCCATTCACGATCAGTCCGCTATGTCATAATAATCAATATCTAATTCTCCTAAATGATTTTCTCATGTTAAACTGATCATTTAATATGGGGAAGTGCCAGGGGAGAAAAAGCTAGAATATTGGTTAAGCTAGCAGACCGGCCACAGTAGGGATCCAAAGGGGGGGCCATCTGCAAAAGATCCATGTGCAACAATGGGCTAAAAAGACCCTAAGGTTCAGCCCATTAAGACTTTCAAAATGCTAAGGTTCCAAAATTCAAAGGTTGTGTCCAAAGGTCAACCATAGGGGAATTGGATGCTTTGTGTGTGTCCAAAAAATTCTTTACACATCCCTACTTAGGAGGGGGCGAGCCTTTCTTGTATGGGATGAGAGAGAAAGCCACACACACACACACACACAAGCTCCCTTTACATAAAGGGAATGAGGGACACATGTCAGCTCCCTAGCCCAGATGCCCACAAGGTGTACCCAATTCCTATTGGATGGCCTTGGACGTGGACCAATGAGAATTATGCTAGAGTAAATCTAGTTTAATTAATTTAAAAACACTTAATAAAATAACCAATGAGAATTAAGTCCTCTAGAAGACTATTGGACAGTCTCCCAAGGGGTCGAATGAGAATTCAACAGCCCAATGACTTGCCTGATTCCTATTGGCCAGGAGGCAAAGGGGTCCAATGAGAGTTTAGTTGAATTATTAAATTACCTAAAGCTCTCACAAAAGGGGAAAGGGGGACACCTGTCAGAAGGCTATCACTTATACTACTTAATTACCATTGGCTAGGCCTGGGGAGGTCCAATGAGGGTAGAGCATGAGCAAATAGCAAGAGGGGTCGCCCAAGAGAGAGGGGGGGCTGATTTTTGCAAGGCATTATCACACACACACTCACACAATTTCATGTGTGAAGTAAAGAAGACTCTCTCTCCTTCTCAAGCTTTAATGGAAAGCTTACCACCTACTCCAAGCTTGTGAGAAGGGAGGCCTACACCAACAACTCTTGGCTTTGTGATGCAAATCCAACCAAGAGACAAGCTTCAATGCATGCTCATCTCCTCTACCATGCTAATTACTAAGCTAAGCTATGCTAATATGAGTGATTATGTGAGCAGATGTACATCTTTCTCGTAAGATACTCCTTCTTCCTCTCAATCTACTCTCATACCCTGCTAGCTCTCACCATCTTTGAAGGTGTGTGAGGTCTTGGGTCTGAGACCGGGGATAATTGATGTTGTGTTTGCTAAGTGTTTTGCTTAGTGCATGAAGCTTTCATCTTCATTGCACTAGGTAGTCTTGAAGGAACACAAAGAATTGTATTGTACAATGTCTCTCTTGATGGAAGAAACCATAATACAAAGCCTTTTGGAGGGGGTACTGGCTCCATGCAAATCCGGTCCTCAACTGTTGTCAATAGCTTAATTTCTCTCTCTTTTGAAAGTATTGTTCATGCTATCTAACTTGTTGTTCTCTCCACCCAAGCACTCTTGTAATTCTCATTAGGAATCTATTCTAATGAAAAGCCCACTATATTCATGCTAATTTCCGCTACACACAAGTTTTTAGGCCATTAAATCGGCATTAGCTTTTGTCCATCTTCTAAGGTATGTGCCAAGAGCACTACATCATCGGCATAAAGCAAGCATGATTACCGCATTTCCGATCTTAACCTCTTCTATGCCTTCTTGGTGCATAAAATCAAGAACCATGCATTCCAATTCATTAATGAGTAGCCCAAAGAGGGTTGGGGAAAGTGGATATCCTTGTTTGACACCAATGGTGCTTGCAAAAAATTCTGAAATTCCATCTCCCATACGTAATCGACATATCACTTTTTGGTAGATGCAAAAAACTACATGTATAAATTCTCTTGGCACTTGAAGGCTTTACATACGTCTCCAAAGATTTCCTCGCGGTACCATGTCAAAAGCTTTCTTGAAATCCACAAAGCAACAATACAACTTTTTTCCTTTCAATCGAGACGCTTCCATAAGAACTCGAAGAGTGACAAGGTGATCAATAGTGTTATGATGCTTTCGAAAACCTGCTTGGCCAAGCGCACATTTGCCATTCTTTTCAGCCCATTTACTTATCTTCATCTCCATGATACATCCAAATAACTTTGCCATCAAAGAACCAACCATTATAGTGTGATAGTTGTTCACATTGTTTACATCTCCTCCTTTGTGCAAAGGTTTGATCCAATTTGCACTCCAATCATGAGGCATGCCATACTGAAGTGCAAGGTTAAACATATCGCATATCCAATATCATGTTTTCTTGCTTGTCCATTTAATCATTTCAGCCTTGACACCTTGAAGGTCACCTGCCTTGCGAGTAGCAAGTTTCTCAAGCGAACGGCATACATTTTCAATGGTAAAGAAGGGAGACATAAACGGAAGGGAGCTACAACACTCCATCTTATCAACATTGGGTTGCTCATAGAGGTTCTTGCAATGCATATACATATCCTCAAAAGTCAAGTCACCAAAGCTCTCAACGCGCTTGCCTTTTAGATTTTGCCAAAAGTTTCCATATGCATGTGCTTTCTCTTGCACTAAAAGAAGTTGTTTTTTGACTTCCCACCTTCTCCTCTTCTTTTGAACAAGTGCTTTGTATGTGTCCAAGTAAACTTCCTTGTCTTTGATTGCATCCAATCTTAGCAAGTGTTTTTGGGCTTGAGTACATTCCATGTCAAACTATTTCTTCTTGGTGCTACCCTTCTTAGACCTTTTGCAAGACATGTGTTTCACCGAAAAGCATTCCTTCGCACAATAGCAAATTACTTCTTTGAAAACTTTCCACTTGCATTTTAATGTTGGGCTCTCTTGATGCTCTATCATGCTTAACATTTGGTCCACCATATCAGCATATATAAGTGCTCGTTTGAAGTCTAGACGTAGGTACAAATGATTCACATCATGATTGGAGGCTACATGCTCGGGCCGTTTACCACACTTGAGGTCAATACATAACATCCTATGATCCGATTCCGGTTTCCATTCACCAAGTGTAAAGCTTTGTATGCATTCTAGAGTGGCTTCCGAGAACAACATATAGTCAATCACTCTATCACCATTGTGCTTTCTACATGTAAAGTCATTGGTGCCTTGCCATAAAGATACACCATTTGCAATGAGCATTCCGGTACTATTGCACATATGTAGAAATGACTTTCCACAGTGATCCAATTCTTTTGCATCATTAGAACTTTGATTATACATGTATGAGTCATCCATTCTTCTTAAGACATGCGGCATGTCGACTTGTTGTGTGTCGTGTTGTAACATATTTGTGCGAGCATTCATGTCTCCAAAAACAATGACTTCACCTTGATCCTTGTAATGAGCAATGTCTTCCTCTAGTTCAACAAAGGGCTGATCTCTATCCATATTCAAGCGAGCATAAAAGTTGGAGTCATAGTGAGGAATGTAGCAACCAGCCACAAACATGACTTGACCATTTGGTGGATTGATTTTCAGCCATAAGTAGCGTTTATACTTATCTTCTTTGACAATGGAAACATCTTTCAAACCTTTTTTGGTCATACATGCTACGCCTCCTTGGCCTCTTCGTTGCTTTGCATTTTTGGCCCACATCAAAGAATGCACATCATATTTGTTAAATCCAAGAATTCGTTGCGCATCATGCTCCCATGTTTCAACGCGAAGTATCACATCGGAGTCATTGGTAAGCTCATCAATGCCGATTCCCGCATTCCATGGATACCCGTTACAATTCCAAAAGCTTATTCGCAAGCGTGAGTTGGTCTCATAGATCATGTGTCCCTATTTGTTGGGTGGACTTGCATCCTCCTCAAGTGGCTTTTCTTCTTAAGATGATACCTTAACCTTCTTGCTTCTTTCCTCATATGCTTTGCGACGTATATTTTGTTGCATAAGAGTGCGATCCTCATATACATTACAACCCGTTCCTTTGAGGTAGATCCAACCATTGTCAAGTCGAGAGAGAGAGAGAGAGAGAGAGAGAGAGAGAGAGAGAGAGAGAGAGAGAGAGAGAGAGAGAGAGAGAGAATATAGTGGAGGGTGACATAAAGTGCAGAGAGACATAGGATAATGACAAAAGAGAATCTTTAAATACCCCATCTAAATGAAAAAATAAATCATGTATTAATGCAATAACAAAATTGGGTGTAACATAACATCAAAAATATAAAATAACTGCCGAGCACCAGACCCTATGTAGGGATCGATCGGTCCAGCCATCCACTTCCTCTCTACTACGAACATAGATAATTTCACTTCATTGGAAGCGAGTAAGAACACCTCGAACCTACTGAGCCAGACATAGGGTGAGGCCGCTTCGCCTCCCTCCATGAACCCCATCTCTGAAAGGATCCCAAATACCAACAGGTGGTAGGGTCATTAGGGAAATTTGGTCTCAAGGGGCGCTATAAGGACTTTGACTTTCTCTCTCTTGTCCAAAATGGACGCATGGTAAATTTTTACAAATAAAATCAAAACTTATTGGAACTTTTGGATTTAGCATGTACTCATTGATATCTATTCGATGATATATAACATGACATCAGATTCCTTATATTCAAGAAGATTCCATTTTGTGATGTGAACTCGCTCTTATAAACGGAATCTCTCCCCACATTTCCATTTTAGTGTGGAGGCCATAACTTCTATAAATCAACTCCAAATTTGTTGAAGTTTAAAAATTTGGATCCTACTTTCTAAGATCTTTCCAATGGTATGTTGGTTGATAGGGTTTTGACAAAGCGTTCATGGACTTCATTGGGTTGCCCAATTTGGACAAGAGAGACAAAGTCAAACATCCTTATAGGGCCCCTTTGAGAGTCCAAATTTTCCCTAATGATCAACACCAACCATACCATTTTAGGTGCCATGCCTCTTTCATGCCCAACATCGTATGTTTAGACAAAGCCAAGGCAAGATGCCCAATGCATTAGCCGTGTAGGTCGTTCAACCTCTCACACATTAACCGTATAGATGAGCCTATAAAAAAAGAAGATCTAGGCAACACCCCCGATCCAACAAATTCCCTAGTCATCAACCCTTTTGTATAAGGCTAAGTGATGTAGATGATCCTAGTCTTGTAACGATGCTACCATGTCATAATAATCAATATCTAATTCTCCTAAATGATTTTCTCATGTTAAACTGATCATTTAATATGGGGAAGTTGCAGGGGAGAAAAGGCTAGAATATTGGTTAAGCTAGTAGACCGGCCACAGTAGGGATCCAAAGGAGGGAAAATAGGGATCCAAAGGGGTGGACCATCTGCAAATAACCATGTGCAACAATGGGCTAAAACGACCCTAAGGTTCAGCCCATTAAGACTTCCAAAATGCTAAGGTTCCAAAATTCAAAGGTTGTGTCCAAAGGTCAACCTTAAGGGAATTGGATGCTTTGTGTGTGACCAAAAAAGTCTTTGAATATCCCTACATAGGAGGGGGCAAGCCTAGCAAGTAGGGGATGAGAGAGAAGGCCACCCACACACACACAAGCTCCCTTTACACAAAGGGAATGAGGGACACATGTCAGCTCCCTAGGCCAGATTCCCACAAGGTGTACCCAATTCCTATTGGATGACCCTTGAAGTGGACCAATGAGAATTAGGCTAGAGTAAATTTAGCCTGATTAATTTTAAAACACTTAATAAAAAGAACCAATGAAAATTAAGTCTCCTGGATGATTATTGGACAGCCCGTGAAGGGGTCCAATAGGAATTGAGCAGCCCAATGGGCTACTCAATTCCTATTGGTCAGAATGGGGAAAGTTCCAATGGGGATTTAATTCATTTAAATCAATTAAGTTTAATTGATTAATCTCTCACAAAAGAGGAAAGGGGGACACATGTCAGAAGGCTATCACTTATGCTACTTAATAGCCATTGGCTAGGCCTGGGGAGGTCCAATGGGGAGCCTGCAAGAGCAAATAGCAAGAGGGCTCGCCCAAGAGAGAGAGGGGGCTGATTTTTGCAAGGCATTATCACACACTCACACAATCTCAGGTGTGAAGCAAAGAAGACTATCTCTTTCCAAGCTTTAATGGAGAGCTCATCACCTACTCCAAGCTTGTGAGATAGAAGCCTACATCGACACACTCTTGGCTTGTGGATGCAAATCCAACCAAGAGCCAAGCTTCAATGCATGCTCATCTCCTCTACCAAGCTAATTACTAAGCTAAAGCTATGATAATATGAGTGATTATGTGAGGATATGTACATCTTTCTCGTAAGATACTCCTTCTTCCTCTCAATCTACTCTCATACCCTGCTAGCTCTCACCATCTTCGAAGGTGTGTGAGGTCTTGGGTCTGAGAACGGGGATAATTAAAGTTGTGTTTACTAAGTGTTTTGCTTAGTGCATGAAGATTTCATCTTCATTGCACTAGCTAGTCTTGAAGGAACATGAAGAATTGTATTGTACAATGTCTCTCTTGATGGGAGAAACCATAATACAAAGCCTTTTGGAGGGGGACCGTCTCCATGCAAATCTGGTCCTCAACTGTTGTCAATAGCTTAATTTCTCTCTCTTTTGAAGTATTGTTGATGCTATCTAACTAGGTGTTATGTTTTTTGTTGCTCTCTCCAACCAAGCACTCTTGTAATTCTCATTAGGAATCTATTCTAATGAAATGCCCACTATGTTCATGCTAATTTCTGCTACACACAAGTTATTAGGCCATTAAATGTTACATTGGTATCAGAGCACAAGGTTTCTCTTTTCTTGCTCAAGAAGGGAGGTCCTCAAGCTAGCTATAAATGATTGGTATTATTAATTGCCTGTGAGTAAGTAGAATAGAGATTTTTCAGCCTTGCAGTGCGCCTGCCTTCGTGCAGTTAATAGGGCATCACCGTCGAGAGCTATGGTCTTAATAGTGGAGTCCTACGGGGCTTGCCTACGGCTTAACCACTATTGAGCTATTAGAAGCTTGACAGGAGCCGGTGTTGTTTTGGTGTCGAAAGACCCTCTCTTCTATTCCTTGCAATTAATGGTATTCGAGCCGCGGGTACAGTAGCTTGAGTGCTTTTGCTAAAGGGGTAAAGAGGAGTAGCAACTAGGGCTTGAAGTACCAAAGTACACCTAAAAAGTTTACACCTAAAAGTTGTTAGAATGGCTGACAATAGTAAAGAGAGTGAAATTAATGTTGATAACTTTGATTTTGCTCATGAGCAAACTACTAATGATGCTTCAATGCTTGTTAACTATCTTGTTTCTAGGCTTCAACAAGCCATGGGCAATCCATCTCTCCAAAGTGAAGTGCAACGGCAGCTCCGTGCTTACGGGATTCTCCAAGCTCATCACCATGACGAGAGAACACCTAGGAAGCCTCCTTGTGAGACTACCAAAAGAGGTCTATCTCCGATTCGGGAAGAAGAAGAGAATCCATATGAAGGGCTCAAGAATTTACTTCTTGATGATGCATCTCCTTCCCAAAGGAGAACTCAAGAGCCTCCATCAAAAGAACGAGAAATAAGTGAGTCCCGCCACCTCAGCGGAGATGGCTCCACGAAGACGGCGGTCTAAATGCTCTCCATCACCACCAAAGCGGAGAAGACCATCACACTCCTCTCCACACCATAATTCAAAGAGGGATGATAAAAAGCAAGAGAAGAAAAAGGCGAGAAAGAGGACACCCTCTTCTCCATCTTTTCATCCTCTTCCTCTTATGAAAGTGATGGTAAAGACGACGAAGATCAAGACAAGAAAAAGGGGAGAAAGAGGTCACCCTCTTCTCCACCTTCTTCAAATTCTTCACCTTGTGAAGAAAGTGATGGTGCAACCTTTGAACCATCAAAAAGAAGAGGCCATAGGAAATCCTATGCCGCATGGAAGAGTTCATCCAAGTTGAAGAAGTTCAAAGAGGGAGGGAAGAGCATCTCTTTCCTTACCTATGATGGCACCTTTGGTGCTACGGACAAAGTCTTGGCCTTTATCCAGCAATTTTATGCGGGGTTTGGAGATGAGGGCTTCACGGAGTCCTCTAAGCTATGCCATGTAGCTATGCACTTTCAAAAGTCTGTCAGGCAATGGTGGTCTAGCCTAAGAGCCAACGGTGAAGCTCCACGAACATGGAAAGCTTTAAGAGCTTCCATTATGAAGCAATTTTTGGCCACCGATGCCAAAGACAAAGTACTCACCGAATGGCAAAGCTTAAAGCTCTCTCCCAATGAATCCATCAACAAATATGTAGACAAGTTTTGGGACCTACAACTCAAATCCATTGTCTTTAAAAAGTTGGATTTTGCAGAGCAAAAGCAACAATTTTGTGCGGGCTTAACCGAAGAAATGGCGGAGTATGTCAACTCCCAAAGGCCACGTACCATATCGGCGGTAATACACCATACTATGGTGGCCTCTCAAATCAATTTCCAAACGGGGGCTAAAAGAAATAATAAGCCCCCGGAAAACAAGGGTTCCAACGAGCCTAAGGGGAAGGAAAATGTCCAAAAGTCTCCTAAGGGCAACTCTAACAAAGCTAAAGAGAAGGGAGTTTACAAAGGTAAAAACAAACTCTCTCCTGAAGAGCTTGAGCGTTATCGCAAGGATAACCGGTGTTTCAAGTGTGGGGAACAAGGGCATGCGTACCGCGCTTGTCCCCAAAAGAACAACCGCCAATATCCTCCTAGAGCTTCCTTGGTTGAAATCATGGAGGAGGAGACTCACCAAACTCATCACAAAGGATCCTCTATGCCATGCTTGGGGAAAGGTAAGAGAACATGATGATTTTATTCTCTTTGACCCTAGTTCTACTCACAATTTTATATCTATAAAGTTGGCCACCAAGCTAGGCATACAATCCTACGAGATGGGAGATGTCCTACCCGCAGACAGTGCCTTCAAGGGGCAAGAAGCTTCAGTCACTCCCTTAATCGGGAAATTGAGGCTTCATGTCCAAGGCTTTGTGGACAAAGAGGACTTCTTTATCTCTCCTCTCAAGCATGAGGATGTAATCCTAGGGGCACCATGGTTTGACCGCCTGGCTGCCGATGTTAAATTTTCTGAAAGGAGAATCTCCTTTAAGTTCAGGGAAAAAGACATGTATATAGATGCTATGGAAATGGGTAACACTATCCCCATTGTACATACACCAATTTTCAACAAGTCAATAAAGAACTCTATTTCCGTGTACATGATTTTTGTTAAAGATTCTCAAAATGAACCTAATGCTTTAGCAAAAGAAAATAAAAGCAACCAAAAGGAATTAAAGTTATCCAATTTTCTCAAGGGGTTTCAAGATGTTTTTATTGACGACATCCCTTGTGAGCTACCTCCTAAACGAGGTAATGATGACCATGCAATTGAACTTCTTCCAGGAAGTTCACCGCCTAAAAAACCTCCTTATAGAGTTTCTCAAGCTCAACAAGAGGAGATTATGAGGCAAGTGCATGAGTTAGTTGAGAAGGGCATGGTTAGGCCTAGCTCATCTCCATTTTTCTCACCTGTGCTATTAGTGCAAAAGAAAGACGGCACATATCGTATGTGTGTCGACTATAGAGCACTAAATAGGATCACTATCAAGAATAGGTTTCCCGTTCCACGGGTAGAAGACCTATTTGATAAGCTACAAGGATCGACCTACTTTAGTAAGATTGACCTAAAAAGTGGCTATCATCAAATAAGGATAGTTGATCAAGACATTGTAAAGACCGCATTTCGCACCACATTTGGTCTTTACAAATACATTGTCATGCCTTTTGGCTTGACCAATGCACCAGCCACATTCAACCGCTTGATGGAGAAGCTATTCAGGCCTCATCGAACCTTCACTGGAGTGTTCTTTGATGATATTATCATCTACACTAATTCATTAGACGAACACAAGCAACACCTCCAGGTAACATTTCAAGTTTTGAGAGAGAATAAACTTTATGTTAATCGAAAGAAAAGTGAATTTTTCTTGCAAGAGATTCAGTATTTAGGTCATATTATCTCTCAAGATGGCATCCAAATGGATCCATCAAAGTTAGAGGTAATAAAAGGATGGCCTAAACCAAGGAATCTTCATGAACTAAGAAGCTTTATAGGTATGTGTGCATACTATAGACGCTTCATAGAAAAGTTCTCACAAATTGCGGGACCATTACATGACCTAACAAAGAAAATCGTTAGGTATACATGGTCTGCTAAGGAGAACAATGCTTTCGAAAAGCTTAAAGAAAATCTTATCTCTCAACCTGTGCTTACACTACCGGATCTCTCAAAACCATTTGAGGTCCAATGTGATGCTTGTGGTGATTGCCTTGGAGCTGTTTTGCTCAAAGAAGGGCACGCCATAGGCTATGAGAGTCGAAGGCTCTACCCTGTTGAGCAATCTCTAGGCATATACGAAAAGGAACTCCTTGCAGTTCTACATGCCTTAGACTCATGGAAGCACTATTTATTGGGGACTCCTTTCATTCTGCGAACGGATCACCTAAGTCTTAAGTACTTCATGACGCAGACCAAGCTCTCCGACAAACAAATGAGGTGGGCAAATTTCCTTTCGCAATTTCATTTTCATATTGCTCACATTGCTGGCAAGCATAATCAAGTAGCTGATGCACTCTCAAGACGGCCGAGAGTGAATGCGGTTTCCATAGCAACTCACAATGATCTATCTTCAATGATAGATGAGTACGCTATTGATCCCGATTTTAGAGATGTGATTTCAGCCCTTGCATTAGGGAAGAAAGAAGAACCATTTACTTTACAAGATGATTATCTTCTCTATGGCAATAGACTATGCATTACTAACTCACTACGTGAGAAAGTACTGTATGAATCTCATGGTCCACCTTATGCGGGGCATAGAGGGATTCAGTCTACCTTAAAGGGAATTGAAACATATTTCTATTGGCCTACCATGAAAGTGAACATACAAGAGTATGTTTTTGAATGTGTGGTATGCCAAAAGACAGAATTTGATAGAGGGAAGCAACTTGGATTGCTTCAACCCTTTCCAATTCCTAATTCACCATGGGAGAGCATATCCATGGATTTTATCTTTGGATTTCCTTAGTCTATCCATGGGAATACGGGAATATGGACGATAGTAGACAGGTTCAGTAAACAAGCTCATTTTATACCTGTCAAAAAGACTATCAAAGCCCATCAAATGGCAACCCTCTTCATTTCACAAATTTTCAAGTACCATGGCTTGCCAATGTCTATACTAGTGTCGGATAGAGATCCTAGAATGACCAATAATTTCTGGAAGGGTCTCTTTGAGAATTTAGGAACAAGGCTAAACTTCTCTTTGGCCTATCATCCACAAACGGATGGCCAAAGTGAAATATCTAACCTAACAATTCTCGATCTACTAAAATCCTATGTAACGGAAGTAGATCAAAGATCCCAATGGGAGAAGTACTTACCCTTAGTGGAGTATGCTTACAATAACACTGTACATACTTCCATGGGAAAAGCACCTTTCGAGGTAATTGAGGGAAGATCAAAAAGTCCCTTGCTACTTAAGGTACATGGGAAGATCTTCGCTGCAGATGAGTATAGCCGAGACCTACAAGAATATTTTCAAAAGATTAAGGATGCTATATCTATCCCACAGCAAAGGCAAAAGGCTGCTGCTGACAAGCACAGAAGATCCCAAGCCTTTAAAGAAAACGATTGGGTCTTGTTAAAGTTTCCCAAGGCTCGATTAAGGCACACGACGGGCAAGAATCCTACGGCCACCAAAAGTACTATGCTAAACTAGCAAAAAGGTACTACGGTCCCTTCTAGATTCTTAGGCCAATCAATGAGATGGCCTATCAACTCAAGTTGCCCAATCATTGGCTCATACACAATGCTTTCCATGTGAGCCTATTAAAGCCTTACAAAGGAGAGCCACCTCAAGAACCAACTATTGAAGACCCACCGAAGATCGAGGACCAAGAGGAGATGCTGCAGCCCGAGTCCATTCTCCGACATGAAGACAAGGTATTAAGAGGCGGTAAGACTATCCGACGATATCTTATTAAGTTTAAGAATTATCCTTTTGAAGATGCTAGATGAATGCAAGGAATACAATTAAAGGATAACCTAAAACTTGTCAATGCTTACAATGCTTCCCAAGAGTAAGCAAATGTACAAAATGTTAAAAATGAACAAAGTTTTTTGTCTTATAAGACTCTCTTTTTCTTTATTGTGCACAAAAATGTAGTATGCATGCTTAGATCTAGTTTGCGGAGACGACGTCTCCCAAACACCAAGTAGAGCTTGTCACTCTACTATGGAAGACTGATAGGACTAATGTGCAGACATGCTTGCGGTAGCCTCAGGCTCTCAAGCGCCAAATGGACTAGTCATCCATTGTGGAATGATGTCGTAGGGTAACATAGGGATCCTCTACCCGCTAAGAAAAGGACTCATGAATATGCTTTATCTTCTCCACACCACAGTAGAGGACGACTATGATTTCAAGAGAGAGGTAATGTCATAATAATCAATATCTAATTCTCCTAAATGATTTTCTCATGTTAAACTGATCATTTAATATGGGAAAGTGCTAGGGGAGAAAAAGCTAGAATATTGGTTAAGCTAGCAGACCGGCCACAGTAGGGATCCAAAGGAGGGAAAATAGGGATCCAAAGGGGGGGACCATCTGCAGAAGAACCATGTGAAACAATGGGATAAAAAGACCCTAAGGTTCAGCCCATTAAGACTTCCAAAATGTTAAGGTTCCAAAATTCAAAGGTTGTGTCTAAAGGTCAACCTTAAGGGAATTGGATGCTTTGTGTGTGACCAAAAAAGTCTTTGAATATCCCTACATAGGAGGGGGCAATCCTAGCAAGTAGGGGATGAGAGAGAAGGCCACACACACACACACACAAGCTCCCTTTACACAAAGGGAATGAGGGACACATGTCAGCTCCCTAGGCCAGATTCCCACAAGGTGTACCCAATTCCTATTGGATGACCCTTGAAGTGGACCAATGAGAATTAGGCTAGAGTAAATTTAGCCTAATTAATTTTAAAACACTTAATAAAAAGAACCAATGAAAATTAAGTCTCCTGGATGATTATTGGACAGCCCGTGAAGGGGTCCAATAGGAATTGAGCAGCCCTATGGGCTACTCAATTCCTATTGGTCAGAATGGGGAAAGGTCCAATGGAAATTTAATTCATTTAAATCAATTAATTTTAATTGATTAATCTCTCACAAAAGGGGAAAGGGGGACACATGTCAGAAGCCTATCACTTATGCTACTTAATAGCCATTGGCTTGACTTGGGGAGGTCCAATGGGGAGCCTACAAGAGCAAATAGCAAGAGGGCTCGCCCAAGAGAGAGAGGGGGCTGATTTTTGCAAGGCATTATCACACACACACTCACACAATCTTAGGTGTGAAGCAAAGAAGATTATCTCTTCCCAAGCTTTAATGGAGAGCTCATCACCTACTCCAAGCTTGTGAGATAGAAGCCTACATCGACACACTCTTGGCTTGTGGATGCAAATCCAACCAAGAGCCAAGCTTCAATGCATGCTCATCTCCTCTACCAAGCTAATTACTAAGCTAAAGCTATGATAATATGAGTGATTATGTGAGGATATGTACATCTTTCTTGTAAGATACTCCTTCTTCCTCTCAATCTACTCTCATACCCTGCTAGCTCTCACCATCTTCGAAGGTGTGTGAGGTCTTGGGTCTGAGAACGAGGATAATTAAAGTTGTGTTTACTAAGTGTTTTGCTTAGTGCATGAAGCTTTCATCTTCATTGCACTAGCTAGTCTTGAAGGAACACAAAGAATTGTATTGTACAATGTCTCTCTTGATGGGAGAAACCATAATACAAAGCCTTTTGGAGGGGGGACCGGCTCCATGAAAATCCGGTCCTCAACTGTTGTCAATAGCTTAATTTCTCTCTCTTTTGAAGTATTGTTGATGCTATCTAACTAGGTGTTATGCTTTTTGTTTCTCTCTCCACCCAAGCACTCTTGTAATTCTCATTAGGAATCTATTCTAATGAAATGCCCACTATGTTCATGCTAATTTCCACTACACACAAGTTATTAGGCCATTAAATGTTACATTGAAAGAGCCATGTGTAACAATGGGCTAAAAAGACCCTAAGGTTCAGCCCATTAAGACTTCCAAAATGCTAAGGTTCCAAAATTCAAAGGTTGTGTCCAAAGGTCAACCCTAGGGGAAATTGGATGCTTTGTGTGTAATTAAAAATTCTTTGCATATCCCTACATGGGAGGGGGTGAGCCCTTCTTCTAGGGGATGAGAGAGAAATTCACACACACACACACTCACACACACACAGGCTCCCTTTACACAAAGGGAATTAGGGACACATGTCAGCTCCCTAGCCCAGATGCCCACAAGGTGTGCCCAATTCCTATTGGATGGCCTTGGAGGTGGACCAATGAGAATTAGTCTAGAGTCAATCTAGTTTAATTAATTTAAAAACACTTCATAAAAGAACGAATGAGAATTAAGTCTCCTAGAAGACTATTGGACAGTCTCCCAAGGGGTCCAATGAGCATTCAGGAGCCCAATGGCTTGCTTGATTCCTATTGGCCAGGAGGCAAAGGGGTCCAATGAGAGTTTAGTTTAATTATTAAATTACCTAAAGCTCTCAGAAAAGGGGAAAGGGGGACACATGTCAGAAGGCTATCACTTATGTTGCTAAATAGCCATTGGCTTGACTTGGGGAGGTCCAATGGGGCAAAAGCAAGAGCAAATAGCAAGAGGGCTCACCCAAGAGAGAGAGGAGGCTGATTTTTGCAAGGCATTATCACACACACACTCACACAATCTCATGTGTGAAGCAAAGAAGACTATCTCTTCCCAAGCTTTAATGGAGAGCTCATCACCTACTCCAAGCTTGTGAGATAGAAGCCTACATCGACACACTCTTGGCTTGTGGATGCAAATCCAACCAAGAGCCAAGCTTCAATGCATGCTCATCTCCTCTACCAAGCTACTTACTAAGCTAAAGCTATGATAATATGAGTGATTATGTGAGGATATGTACATCTTTCTCGTAAGATACTCCTTCTTCCTCTCAATCTACTCTCATACCCTGCTAGCTCTCACCATCTTCGAAGGTGTGTGAGGTCTTGGGTCTGAGAATGGGGATAATTAAAGTTGTGTTTACTAAGTGTTTTGCTTAGTGCATGAAGCTTTCATCTTCATTGCACTAGCTAGTCTTGAAGGAACACGAAGAATTGTATTGTACAATGTCTCTCTTGATGGGAGAAACCATAATACAAAGCCTTTTGGAGGGGGGACCGGCTCCATGCAAATCCGGTCCTCAACTGTACTCAATAGCTTAATTTCTCTCTCTTTTGAAGTATTGTTGATGCTATCTAACTAGGTGTTATGCTTTTTGTTGCACTCTCCACCCAAGCACTCTTGTAATTCTCATTAGGAATCTATTCTAATGAAATGCCCTGTTCATGCTAATTTCCGCTACACACAAGTTATTAGGCCATTAAATGTTACAACTTTGATTTTGCTCTCTTTACTATTGTCAGCCATTCTAACAACTTTTAGGTGTAAATTTTTTAGGTGTACTTTGGCACTTCAAGCCCTAGTTGCTACTCCTCTTTACCCCTTTAGAAAAAGCACTCAAGCTATTGTACCTGCGGCTCGAATACCATTAATTGCAAGGAATAGAAGAGAGGGTCTTTCGACACCAAAACAGCACCGGCTCCTGTCAAGCTTCTAATAGCTCAATAGTGATTAAGCCGTAGGCAAGCCCCGTAGGACTCCACTATTAAGACCATAGCTCTCGACGGTGATGCCCCATTAACTGCACGAAGGCAAGTGCACTGCAAGGCTGAAAAATCTCTATTCTACTTACTCACACGCAATTAATAATACCAACCATTTATAGCTAGCTTGAGGACCTCCCTTCTTGAGCAAGAAAAGAGAAACCTTGTGCTCTGATACCAATGTAACATTTAATGGCCTAATAACTTGTGTGTAGCGGAAATTAGCATGAACATAGTGGGCATTTCATTAGAATAGATTCCTAATGAGAATTACAAGAGTGCTTGGGTGGAGAGAACAACAAAAAACATAACACCTAGTTAGATAGCATCAACAATACTTCAAAAGAGAGAGAAATTAAGCTATTGACAACAGTTGAGGACCGGATTTGCATGGAGCCGGTCCCCCCTCCAAAAGGCTTTGTATTATGGTTTCTCCCATCAAGAGAGACATTGTACAATACAATTCTTTGTGTTCCTTCAAGACTAGCTAGTGCAATGAAGATGAAAGCTTCATGCACTAAGCAAAACACTTAGTAAACACAACTTTAATTATCCTCGTTCTCAGACCCAAGACCTCACACACCTTCGAAGATGGTGAGAGCTAGCAGGGTATGAGAGTAGATTGAGAGGAAGAAGGAGTATCTTACAAGAAAGATGTACATATCCTCACATAATCACTCATATTATCATAGCTTTAGCTTAGTAATTAGCTTGGTAGAGGAGATGAGCATGCATTGAAGCTTGGCTCTTGGTTGGATTTGCATCCACAAGCCAAGAGTGTGTCGATGTAGGCTTCTATCTCACAAGCTTGGAGTAGGTGATGAGCTCTCCATTAAAGCTTGGGAAGAGATAATCTTCTTTGCTTCACACCTAAGATTGTGTGAGTGTGTGTGTGATAATGCCTTGCAAAAATCAGCCCCCTCTCTCTCTCTTGGGCGAGCCCTCTTGCTATTTGCTTTTGCAGGCTCCCCATTGGACCTCCCCAAGTCAAGCCAATGGCTATTAAGCAGCATAAGTGATAGCCTTCTGACATGTGTCCCCCTTTCCCCTTTTGTGAGAGCTTAATCAATTAAAATTAATTGATTTAAATTAATTAAATTCCTATTGGACCCCTTCACGGGCTGTCCAATAATCATCCAGGAGACTTAATTTTAATTGGTTATTTTTATTAAGTGTTTTAAAATTAATTAGGCTAAATTTACTCTAGCCTAATTCTCATTGGTCCACTTCAAGGGTCATCCAATAGGAATTGGGTACACCTTGTGGGCATCTGGCCTAGGGAGCTGACATGTGTCCCTCATTCCCTTTGGGTAAAGGGAGCTTGTGTGTGTGTGTGTGTGGCCTTCTCTCTCATCCCCTACTTGCTAGGCTCGCCCCCTCCTATGTAGGGATATTCAAAGACTTTTTTGGTCACACACAAAGCATCCAATTCCCTTAAGGTTGACCTTTGGACACAACCTTTGAATTTTGGAACCTTAGCATTTTGGAAGTCTTAATGGGCTGAACCTTAGGGTCTTTTTAGCCCATTGTTGCACATGATTCTTCTGCAGATGGCCCCCCCCTTTGGATCCCTATTTTCCCTCCTTTGGATCCCTACTGTGGCCGGTCTGCTAGCTTAACCAATATTCTAGCCTTTTCTCCCCTGGCACTTCCCCATATTAAATGATCAGTTTAACATGAGAAAATCATTTACGAGAATTAGATATTGATTATTATGACATACCATGAGAAACATAATACATGAGTCCAATCACAATAACTTCTTCAATATGCACAAAAAAACTTTTTCAAGTAGTCAAATTGTACACTATAAACCATAAAAAATACTTCATGTTCCATTCCAAACCATAAACCATAAAAAATACTTCATATTCCATGGCCTCTACCCTTACACATCCACTATACACCATAAAAAATACTTCATGTTCCATTCCAAACATAATCCAATCACATGACATGGGTGAGAACTCCACCCAACTCAGGGTGATGAACATCCAATCCTATGAAACCACTTTAGCACATAGCATGGTTGCAAAACTTTTTGTAGCATTTCGGCATCACAACCACATCCCAAAAAAAAAGATCCAAGAGCCACACCATATTCCACAATCAAAATCACAACCATAATCCATGAGGGATCTCATCCCTTGACCATAAACCATATTCCATATTGAACCGACTCCCACACTTGAAGTTTGACATATCCACTGCCATCAACTGAGCACACATGGCCCTTAAGACATGAACTTTCTATACATAAAATAAGTCTAACAAAAAACTAAACACAATTTTTAAATCCAATTTTGACAATATCCAATCATGCTTAAGTGATGCACTATGACCGCACCTCGAGCTAGTTTTGACCTAGAATGGTGGGAAGCAACATACACATACACATGAGGCATCAACATCCATCCGTGAATTTCTATATATCATATAAAATCATTGCTGCAACATAACCATGATGCAAAACAACCCCGTCACTTTGATCAAGCATAAATCATAACATCACATATATGCGAAAAACAACTTTTTATCATTTTTGGCTGCATGCATAACATGAAAATGAAGGTATTTGAAATCAAACCAATGCATCAAGCTCGGCCCCGTAATATATACTAACACCTTATAACATCACTTTGTCCATATGAGACTCATGCAATAAACGGTAACACAAAAAGAAAGCCATATTTGTCCATACAATTGGGGTTGGCTAACCATATACCCCATATAAGTTTATGGAAATCAAACACTTGAAATCAATTCAAAAAAAAAAACCATAAATCATATATGAACATTGCATCCAACTCACGACGTCATATGGTACTCCCCCTTGGTAGCACCCCTACACACGTAATAGAACTGTAAGTAACTCACACTCACGAAGTGATCTCAGAGACCTAAATACATTTACCATCAAGTCTAATCAAGGTTTTGATTTGGCTAAGTGATTTTTCTCATTCAATGAGTCGATATAGGTGGTTCTCCAAGGAGTTTGAGGTCCAAAATTTTGAGTAAGAGTAGTGGGCAGCAAGCTGTTTTTTGACCATAACTCTTAGCTCGTGCGGAAGTTTAATATGACACCTAAGAGAAAATTTTCTAAATGATGTGTTTAAACTATAGTTTAAAGGGTTCAATCTGATACACAACGGTTTGCGAGATATGAACAAAACAATGTTTCCATCATTTACGTGACGTGAAACAAAAAACGCTTTTTATGTGTGACCATAAACACATCGTGTGATTAAATCAGCATGCTAAACACGATGAAACAAACATGGAGCATCTTCATACACACCCACATGCCCTTGTATACGAAAATGCAACCACCGAGAGGGTAATTACTCAGAAAATGGAGTAGAGAGAGAAAGAGATGATAGATATGGAGTTTAGAGCTTCTTACTGTGCTTTGAAATTGATTACACGCTTCGAGAGGCTTCTTTCTTTGCCACAAGAGAGAGGTGATGAAAACTATGTAGATAGTAAGCAAGTAGAGAGAGAATGTTCTTCCCATGAACGAGAGAGAAGATCTAATATGAGATGGTGATGAAGAACTTGCACCATTCCGTATAATAGAGATATGTATCGTCCTGTGGTAGTAGACGCAACTATTGGCATTGAAAATTGAGCATTCTATGCCAATTTATAGGTGTTCTTCCAAGTCGGAGTGTGCCCCAAGCCGGGAGGTAGCGCTACCTCTCAGCCCAGATTAGCCCCCAGCTTTTTGGTAACTTTTCTAAAAACATGGCATTGCTTTTGGCAGTCAACTCTCCCACTTACCATTCAATTTTAAAGTAAAATTTGACTAATTGGACAATATCTTGGCGATTAATATGATCGCGTGACTAGACTATGTTGCATAGTGATGCCATGACATAATTATGACTTTCTCGTACTGCCCCGACTTATTTACAATGTCACTTTTTATAAAATAATGCCTGTAAAAATCCCGTTTAATCTCGATTTTTTTTTAGTGGTTGTTTTTAAATTCGATGGTGACTAAAAATAATTTTTTTATATTTAGGTCATCCTAACAAGCACGTTATTTTCAAAAACATCAAAAAGCACAAAAGCTAAAAAAGCGTAAATAGCAAAAAAAAAATCTAAAATTGAACCATGGGCTCCCCTTGTCCACCGGAACAAGAAAGCAAGCTCGTTTTTCACTAAAAAACACTAAAAGTCACGAAAAGCTAAAAATAGCATGAAAAGCGTTCAAAAAACTGATTTTTACAAAATTGAACCATAGCTTCCTCAAGACTTGTAAATTAAGGATCTGGCCCTAGTTTTTGTAAAAAAGCATCGAAAATCTTATACTACCCCAACTTCAGATTCTGGGCACTAGGGAAAGGTTGGATCCTTGAGAATCTTTGATGGAGCTTGAGTGTGCAGAAGATACCTTAGATGCATCTTTAGCCAGTATTTCTTCCAAGCTAGGTGTGGATCTGTGGCTTAATCTTTCACTAATCTCTCCTTGACTTTGAGAATTCTGTAATTCACAAACGAGTATGGAAGAAATTATTGATGCTAGGTGTCTATGTTTGCTTGAAGGTTAGTTGGGAAAAGATACACTGCTCCCAAGACATTACTTGTTTCCATATATATTTAGTTTCCATCTCTATGTTCACCTTCGTGGCTTTTTTTGCTTCAGCCTATGAAGCTATCTATGGGACCTTGTTCCACCTCAAGCTCTACTACTGTTGACTCTAGAGGTGTAGAAGTAGTATCAATTTCTTCTTCATATTGTAGGAATTGAGGTGCTTCTATCTTGAGCTACACTGATTCAGACAAATCTTCTTTTGGAAGCTTTTGATTGCCCTTCAATTTCTCTTGGGCAGTTGTGCCAAAGTTGCATGGAGTTCTACTATCTATTTCTAATATGACTTCTCCTTAGTCATGAAGGAGAATTATAACTCCCTCATTTGCATTTACTCCATCTTGAGCTTAGTCTCCAAATCCTTATTCTTCTTTTTCATTACTATATAACTCGCTCCTTTGCACTTGCTCCATTTCGAGCTCAGTCTCCAAATCCTTACTCTTCTTTTTCATTACTTGATACGCCAAATTAGATCCTTGCAATGTGAGGATTGTGGGGCTGGCCTTCAGCTTCTCCAATAGTTCACTTTGTTCTTTAAGGCGTGCGTTTGCTTGTGCTTCTTGGAGATTGGTGACTTCTAGCTAGTTCTGTAGCTATTGTGCATGTGCATTTGTGTCTAGTAAGGTGGCATCTACTTCTTGCAGCTTCTTCTCATGGCCTTCCCTAGCTATGGTTAGTTGTTCCACCAAGGTGGTCATCTCTATAGTTCAATCAATTGTTTAGTACTAGCTTCTTGCAGGCTAGAAATCTTAGCCTTTAATTGTTTGTACAAATTGCTATATTCGTTTAAAAAAAATCTGCTACATATATTCTGGAAGTTAGGTGTAGAGTGACGACCTCAACTTGCTTGATTTAATCCTCCCTAGCATAGACCGCGATCTTAATTTTTTCCACTATGTGGGTATGGGAGGTACTAGCCTTCTCTTGGTGATCTTCTTGTTGTTCTCTTGTTGTAGTTATTCTTGTTCTCTTTCAACAGGTGTGGTGTCTTTTGGGGTTGATACTTTCTTATCTTCTTGAAGCTCTGTTTGATATGTATGATCTTATTTGTTTGTCTTCAATTTGTGCATCATCTTTCTCAATATTTTCCTTGCTTTCATCTAGTACTTCTTCAATAATAACTAACTCTGCTTTCACTAGATCTTTCATCTTTTATTCTCACTAGATATCCTCTAGCTAGGTGATTTCAGTCCTTAGTGGGGATGGTACATCTCCTTGTGCTTTCTCAAAGATTGGAGAGAGTTGTGGCTCAACTTGTTGAGGCTTTGTTGCATTAGATGTACCCACTGCTTTGTCTTTTTGCCTCTCTTGCTCTTCTTCTCCATAAATCCATTCAAGCTTTGCTAGAGGATCCGTATTGGGTTCTTTGTTTGTAGCTTTTAGGGGCTCGTTGCTAAAATTCTTTGAATTTTCCTTGCAACCCTCTTTCTCTATCAAATGATTCTTTTTCCCTTTGAAGTTGAGCTACCCCATGTTCTGGCTCTTCAATAATTATGGATGAGGGCACTCGTACTCTCTTAGCTGGCCTTTTGTCTCTTCCTCTAGTGCAATTTCTAGAGCACTTTCCTCCGACAGTGTTGGTCTTCCGGTTCATCCATAGGATCCTTATCACTCTCTACATCACTTTTGACAGGAAATTTCTAGACCAATTTCCTCTTTGAACTTCTAACAAGTGGGGATGGCTCCTCTTCTTGTGCTTCATTCTTTAGGCTGGCTAAGGCATTTTGATCCAATGCAGGTGGCAAGTTACATCTATCATGCCCATTGTATGGTAAAGCAATTATTGTCATGACTTCTGGGGCTCCCAGGTAGCGAATTCCACCTAACTTATTGGTTCTCTTTATAGTGTTGAGCATGTATGAAGCATTGTCTATAGGCATTGACAACTTTGTCTTCAATGTTGTTAATGAAAGATGATGCTATCGCATGGTTGGGACATGTATATCTGGGTAGTGTCTTGAAAATATAATGGGAAGTTGGTGAAAGAGGTGGGTGGGTTCCTATGCAGCCTTCTTGACCATTTCTTGGCGTCTCTCTTGTGTATAAGGCAAATCCCCGGCCAAGAGGGAGTGTGTTATTGCCTCAGGGTCAGCTGAGCCAACAGAGGCGTGCTTCCCTATCTTGGAAAGCACCTTACCGTGGAATCTAGTGCCAAATGAATTGCATGCTAGGGATCTTTGCACTAGAAAGAGAAAATGAGCAGTTTGGGCAATGGTGCTCAATCACAAAACTTTGCTCAAGGATTTCAAAGACCATGTCATGAAATGACCTTGGGGAGTGAACTCATTGTGTACAATGGCAACACTACCAGGGGGAAGTTTTCCTATGTAATAAGCAAGGGAGTACTGTAGTATGAAGGCCATCCGCTTGCCGCGCTTTTGTGTTGCAAACTCATTAAGCTCCAAGACATACTACCATAAACCAATCAAGGGTCCTCAAAGATATGAAACCTCCTCAATTGAATGAAGAAGAAAGGGATAGAAACAAAGATTTCATCTATACCTTCCTACAAAAATGGCAAGACCTTCATAGGTTAAAAAACATCCCACTTGAGTATCAACCACTCAAGGTGAGTCTATCAATGGGGCCAAAATCTTATAAATGATGGACGAGTCTCAAGCAATTAGGAAAATTTCAAGGGGATTCACAAGTAAAACCATCAAATTCCATTTTTGTGCATGTGTGTGCGTGCGTGCGTAGGTTGGTTGGTTGGTTGGTTGAGAGAGAGAGAGAGAGAGAGAGAGAGAGAGAGAGAGAGAGAGAGAGAGAGAGAGAGAGAGAGAGAGAGAGAGAGAGAGATATTGTGCATTGTTTGATCCTAACTCCATTCAATGCAACAAGAAGAAAATATTCCAAAACATATTTGTCTTCTCGAACAATGCAACAAGCAGCAAATATTCCAAACCATCTTTGTCTTTTGGAGGGCCTTCATACAAAGCAATATGCCCCTTGTCTCCTACATACACACCATCGATTACCTTGAGCACACAACTCTAATTGACCACCTTACCACCAAGACAAACAGATGGATCATCGACATGAGGATGGTTGATAAACTTATTGTGGTTCATATCTTGGAATCTCGCCGCAACAGTGTTGTGGGTGAACACCCCCGTTCTCTTCTTTTTCATTTGATCTTATGGATTCTCCTTCTTTTGGGAGCTTCAAGGCTTCAATAAAAATTTATTTAGAGATATTTACTTCAGTTGCTTGGTTAGTGGAGTCTGAATGCATGGCCATTCCATCCTCTTAAATAAAACTCAATAGTTTATATGACCTTTGAAGATCCACTCCACAAGGGTTCATTTGGTAGAAAAGTAGCAATCCAAGCCTGTGATGGGCTTCTCTGAGCTTGAGAGTCTGGGCCACATTATAGATTTATTTTGGCATCATCTATAGTTCCAATGTCTGGCTATCTGCACTTCTAAAATGACCGTGGAAAATGGCCACATGATTTCTGTCTACTAGCAGATCCCCCACAAATGTCTTTTTAGTTTTCCTAATGGGTTCTTTCTCCAGCTGATATTCTAAGAATTCTAGAAGCTTTTGCTTTTGAGTCTTCTTCTTCGGGATTGCTAGTAGGTTCTGCATTGATATTGGAGCCATTACACCATAAGCTATCATTAGGTGCATTTGAGAGTGGAAAATCTCTTATGAAGCCCCGATTGAGCTGTAGCTGATCAAATTCAAAATTGAATCTAAGTTATTACTAATTTGATCCATAAAAACAAAATGTAATCATTGAAAATTTAAACTCGCCAAAAAATTACATCATTTATAATAAGGGCGCTTATTATCTAGGGCATGATTCTGGCTCTAGATTGGACTTTGTCTATGTGCATGGGTTGTAGGCATTGAAAATATATAGAATTTGGATTTTGGGAAAATTTGGATGCAAGAATTCCTGGTTGGGGTCACTTTCTGACTGGATGGCTTCTAAACATGACCAAGTATTGGTACAAATATTTGGAGTGTCCAAATTGTCCCAAAATGGGTGTGTAGGCTTGTGATGACATGCTGAAACTGATGGTGGAATTTTTTTTTCAAGAATGGGCTCATTTGACTTCAACTGACTATAAGCACGCTTATTATATGTTGTGGTATTTTTGCATCTTTTTTGCATTCTCTTGACACCTTTCCCTAAATGTGGTTTTGCACATTTTTGGATTTGAAGTGGTTCCCTTGGGCTAAATTTTGGAAGTTGGAAGCTTTTATGTGTTTCTTGATGATGTGAGCATGGTAAAGGTTAAGGCCTTGATGCACCATATAGACAAGTTCTATGATGAAAAAATACCAAGTGGGGTGATTCAAGGCCTAGAGATAATAAGAACGCTTATTACCTCTAATTTGAATCACTTTTGGTGCTTCGTCTCCTAACTTTGGTGGTCCCCCCCCCCACCCTCCCCCCCCCACCCCCAACACTTGATGGTGGCTACTTTTCTTGCATCGAAGCTTGTGGTTGTGTCCCTTAAGTCATGGGGAGTTGCCCTATCAAATTTGGTCCCTTCGGAGTAGTTTTGAGGATGTAGCTAAAAAAATGACACTTTGTAGTTGTATAAGTTCTTGTGTTTGGGGCCCCAATTGAGCCTTTCTTTTGGTTCCACCCAGATACATTTCTTATGACACATAAAGGGAAGCCTTCTTTGAGGTAAGAACTTGATTCCAACTCCAAGCCAAATTTGAGCTTATTATCTGTAGACCTCCCAACCCCGAATCAAATGCTCATTAAGGTCTTTGGGAATGTTATATAGGTCCTTGCTATGTTGCCTGCCAAGTTTGCTTGGGTTAGGTGCACTGATATGTCTGCTACAATCATTTTTTATCTCATGCTCTACTAGGAAGGTTCTGCTAACCTAGGGATTTTTTGGACTACCTAGACCCTCAAAGCACATTCAAATATACTCGCTAGTAGGTTAGAGACATAACCCTCATGTCCCGTGTGAGACATTGTAGTGTGGTGGCTACTAGAAGTAGCAAAAAGCGCGTGCAAAGTAGGCTTTGAGTGCCCTCTCCAAGAAGGAAAAGTATAAATGAGACTATTTTTAACCTACCTGGACAATACATACCTGGGCTTCCCAACTCACATTCTCTCCAAACTCCCAAGTAAGTGCTACTAGACTTTGAAGTATGCTTTCCGTTTGAAAATTTCCTTGTTTGGCTACCTTGCTTTAAGAATTTCACCAAATCACACTTCGTGAGCCCAAGTTAGGCTTCCCGTCATTGTCTTCAGAATTGAAAAATATTTGACATGCTTGTTTGTCTCTTCTTCTTGATCACCAAAAAATATTTCATTTCTCCATCCGAGTCTATTTACTATTTATTTTCTGTTTTTTACCCTTTTTGTTAGAGAGATTAAGATTAGGATCTTAGAAAAATAAAAATCATTTCAAAACATACTAAGTGCATAAGTGAAGGGTGAGTTTAGAAAATGAAAAGACAAATGAAGGTGGAAAGTCAAAAGACAAATGAAGATGGAAAGTCAAAACACCTTTTGTGTCCATATAAGTAGGTGTTTCTCTGCTCTCTCATTTTTCCTTTAGCGTTTTCTTCTAAGTTCTCTTTAGCATCTCTCTCTCTCTCTCTCTCTCTCTCTCTCTCTCTCTCTCTCTCTCAATGTTGTATTCGTCTTAATATTGTTGCAAATCTATGTGGTTTGTCATTGCTTGTCGTTATGTGCTGTAGATTAACGCATCATTTTCTTGTTTTTGAGTGGAATCTTTGAATTAGGAGCATCTTTTCATTTTTTTGAAGCCATTAGGAAAACCTTATAATTTTTATTAGAAAGATTAAGAGAAGAATACAAGACTAATCCAAAAAATAAAAAACAAATCCAAAAACTACCTAAGCACACATAAACACAATACTTGACCATATTTTTGTGGATCTATCCATTTTGATCACTAATTTGGCAATAAAGCACACATAAAATAAAAATTACAATACTTTTGGATTTTTTGACAATATTTATACTATTTACACACACCTAGGGGTTATCATATTACATTATCCCCATTCTCTTTACTTATAAGGGCATTTCTAATGGATTTGCAAATATTCACAAGTTAACATACAATTACTTCAAATATTTCCCTTTTCCTTTTGTTAACTGGTATCATCTTCTCGAATTCGCATTCAAAATGCCTCCTCCTCCTAATGGGAGTCCTCCAAGATGAAAAGGTGTAGTATGGGTAGTGCAGTGCATGGGTGGATGAGTCATGTCTATGCACAACCGTGATTGGCTCTTTCATGCTATCGATGTCAATGCAATTCAAAACATGATGCGGTGCAAGAGGAGGGTCTTGAGTAGATGGATCAAGGGTTGTTGATGTTGAAGCATCATCTCATGAAGAGTAGACCTTTGAGAAATTTTGTCCATTCCTTAATAGTCCTTGTGGAACAACCATTTGTTTTGACTAGACCAATCTGTTGAGAGATTGATGTTGCTATGGTCTTTTCCAACCTTTTGGTACCCACTTGCAGAGTGCTATGTGCTTGTTCTAAAATAGGAATGTATTCATCTAAACCCCTAACCACATTGGTCTTCAAAAATTTTGGTCTTCTGCAAAGTGGATTCCCACTACACTTGTATTAGCTTGAATTAAGTAGTCAGCTTGTTCTTAGGGGCATATGCGCAAAAGTAGAATCCCATTCTTGTTTTTGTGATAGAATCTTCTAGCCAGCAGTCGATAGCCAATTGATCGATTACTTTTCATGTAATTGGAAGTAGATCTATGAATCTACTTGAGCTATGGTCATCAAATGGCAAGATCTTCTGACCATCTTGAGATTATTTCAAGAGAGAATAGATAAGCATCTAGCAAATCATTGTCAATTCCTATGGAAGGTTCTCCTGAAGTGATCCTCAAAATGAGATTTTCCCGTTGATGTGTTGTGCCCTTCTTGACTACTGCTATAAAATCAAACTCCAACAAAATGATAAACCATCTCACAATCCTACCAGTATTGCATGGCTTGTTGACGAAGTAAAGAAGGGCTTGATGGTCCACAAAGAAGACAAACTTATTAGCCAATAAGTAATGCGTCAATTTCTTAACCACATAGACCATCCCAAGTCCTTGTCTTTTGGTTGTGATGTAATTCTTTTTTTCTTTTCTCAATTTTGTGCTAGCATATGAGATAGGAAAATCCATTTTCCTCTCTCTTGGTTGTGCTAATATGCTACCAATAGCAAAGTTTGATGCATCCACATCCACATGGATGACGTCTTCAATATTGATGCTGAAGAAAAAGATTGTTTAAGCTTTTGAAATGACTCTTCACACTCTTTGGTCCATTCAAATTGAGTGATAAGGCTATAAATGGGTTTTTCAATGACGACATACATGTAGATAAATCTACAATGATATCCTCAATGTCCCATGAGTGCCTAATTTTCCTTCAGTCTCAGCATCTCAAAAATTAATCCCACCTTTTTTACATCGATTGCAATGCCATTTTTAGAAACTGTATGTCCAAGAATCTTGCCTTGTCTAACCATGAATACACATTTTTTTAGGATTTAAAAAAATCCTATATAGACGGCATTTCTCAAATACACACTTGAGGTGCTCAAAATGGTCCTCTATTTTTTTATGAATGCACACAAAGATCATCCATGTAAACTTCTAGGTAATTTCTCAAATATTCTTTGAATGCATAGCTCATTAGCCTTTGGAA
Source organism: Adiantum capillus-veneris (assembly GCF_014529385.1). Classification (NCBI taxonomy): domain Eukaryota; kingdom Viridiplantae; phylum Streptophyta; class Polypodiopsida; order Polypodiales; family Pteridaceae; genus Adiantum; species Adiantum capillus-veneris. The sequence goes on from NC_140953.1 coordinate 45,609,502, forward strand.
TGTTGTTGATGCATTGGTCATACCAAAAGGCATGACTCTGTAAGCAAATATTCTCCATTTCGTGGCAAAAGATGTTTTGTGCTGATCTTTTGGATCAACGGCTAGCTATTGGTGCATTGGTCAGATCAATAGGCATGACTCTGTAAGCAAATATTCTCCATTTTTTGGCAAAAGGTGTTTTGTGCTGATCTTTTGGATCAACGGCTAGCTATTGGTGCATTGCAAGAAAATATTTCCCATTCCGTGGAAAAGTCATTTTGTACTGATGTTTTAATGGCTAGTTGAATCTCTCTTTAACTTTTTGGCAATGTCTCATTGTACGTATATGGTTTCTATCTACTTGGTTTGGCATCATCTCTCATAGGAATAGTGTGCCGACAAATTTTAGGATCTACTCCCTTAAGATCTTTATATGACCATGTAAAGACATCCCTATACTCCTTTAGAGTTTTGATGAGGATTTATTTTTCTTTTTCAGATAAGTCTATAGCTATGTATGCTGGTTTTGATTCTTTCCCATGTTTTGCGAGGTCAGTCTTCTTGGCGTTCTTCGGGCCCTCATTGGATTTTCTAGGTTCCTTAGGCTATCGCATTGGTTGCTCCACTATGATCCCTCATTTCTACACATTATATTTTTTGTAATGTCATGGAACGCTAATAGCCCTTGGTTTGTCGCTATTGAGCTCCATTTCAGTGGTCCATACCTCCTTTACGGTTCTCTTCAACTCCCTGTTCTTAGCTTTTTGTTCTTTTTTTGTCATCGAAGGTTCCTTTTCTTTAGTTTCATGAAGTTTTTCCTATTTATGTATCATTTTGGGTTTTCATTTCATGTTTTTTCCTTTCTTTGAGATGCAATATTTACCAATGATCTTATCCTTAATACAATTTTTTGTATCTATGATCATCATAAATGGACTTTTGTTCCCTATTTTCAACACATTTGGATTTCTTCTCGGTTTATTCTCTCGCTTCTTATGATATCTCTATTTGCGTCTTTGATGTGGATTGGAAATTTCAAAAAACTTTTTCTTCCCTCCCCATAGTAGTAGTTTTACTGTCAGGTGCTCTTTTTTAGAGTCAAAATCCTCAATCATGAGTGTTTCCTTCTCTAACTCATCCATGACATCGTAATAGTGATCCAAAAAAACCTGCTCTTCATCCAAAATTTCAATTGTCACCATTTGGATTGGAGCAATTTCATATCCCCCTTCATCGTGAAATAGAGTGGGTGTGGAATGATTGATACAAACATCCATAGTGGCCAAAATTTGAGTCCACTCAACTGGCTCGAACAAATGTTCTGGAAAGGGTTCTAGTATACAATTAGCATCATTTACATCTCGACCCAAGATGCAATTCTTTTGTTGTAAACTACTATTATCTGAGGCTCCACACATCCAGATCATGTATCTTTGCTCAACCATGATGGCAGTGTTTTTTTGGTTTGAAAGTCTTTGAATCTAGGTCTTGGATTGGTGTCTTTGGGACATCCTTGTATGAGGGAGGGGTCTTTTAGATTTACTGACATAATCAATCCAACCTATTTCAAGTAGAGAGTTGTTTTCCCAGTATGGTATTAGCTATATTTTCCTCATAAAAGGTCCTTCTGAGATGATTTCATAGTTCAATATTTTTTAAAAATATACAATGACAAAAGTTTGTTGGTTTCTCATAATCCCATGGGTTTTTTAATGTGCCCATCTGCCAATTGCAGTTGCATTCATCTATGTCTAATTGTAGGTCCTCCTCAAGTTTTCTAGACTAATTTCATTGTGATGGCAATACCTGCCCCATTGTCTAGAACACCCATGGTGGTTACATCATTATATTGTACCAAAAGAGTTATGTTCCCTTTGCATTAATCTCCCACCTTGTTCATATGTACAAATTTGACAATTTTTCCCCGAGATTCTTCTTTATGAAACTCTTCAATGTTTTCTTTGGTTATTCTTGTTATGCCCATTTTTTCTAATGTGCCTTACAAATGTCTCCATATATGTGGTTTTATCTTCAAAAACTCACCCAATGTGATGTGACATTGAATATGTGTTGACATGATAGACTACAAGTTCTCCACATCCAGAGTTTGCTTTGCTCAATTCCATTTTGTGGTCTTGCATACCAATGATTTGTCTTCATTTTCACCCAAGTATGAGGAAAATGTTTTGTCTAGGATTTTGAAAGGCTTGATCAATTGAATCCCCAATCTCCATACAAAGATTGTCCATCTAGATCCATAGGTGGTTGGTTTAGACACACTTCTTCAATTAAGGTTGATTTTAGAGTTAGGCTTCCATCATTTACTTCTTTAACACGTTCCTATGGATGATTTGCCCAACATTCCTCCACTAAGGGGTTTCCATTTAGCCCATCCTCCCTATTTGGAACTATCAGTTTATGTTTGTCAATTTTAACTAAAGAATCCCTCAGTTCCTCGGTGTCTCTGGTTCCACAAGTTCTAGTTTTATTTCATTTTTTGCTATATCTTTGATTATCTCCAATTTTGGTTTCTTTGTTTCCAACATTGATTGCATGATTTGTACCAAGTGTTTATAAGCTTCCATCTTTGATGTTGTCTTTTAAGCATGTAACATCGTTCTCTCTCTCTCTCTCTCTCTCTCTCTCTCTCTCTCTCTCTCTCTCTCTCTCTCTCTCTCTCTCTCTCTCTCTCTCTCTCTCTCTCTCTCTCTCTCTCTCTCTCTCTCTTTTCAAGACTTCTTGCTAGTATCAGTCTTGCTCGCACTATTTTGCCTACTCTTCTTGGCCCGTGCCCTTGTAACTACCTTGACAAGAATTGTGGGCTCACTATTTGAGGAGCTACTTGGCACGACTTGCACTACATTTATGAGCTTTTCTCTTTATTTGCAGGATTCCTAGGACAATCTTCAGGAAAATCTCCACCTTTTTTGTTGCATTGCATGCGGTAGGCCTCAACTTGTCTAGCATTCTTATCCAGCTTTGGATTTCTTTGGACAATCTTTTTTCCAATGGTCATCTGAACCATAGTTATAACAATTCCATGTACTTGGTTTAGGCATTTGTTTCACCATGGGGTGGCCTAGCTCCTTGGTCTGCAATAAAGTAAATTGGTCTTGCCTCTAGATATGCCTATTAAATTGGTTCTACCATGGTAGGAGTTTGTTGAGTGTACCACTCATCTTCTACGACCACGGTTGACAAACTAGCTTCATTGTATGGTGTAGTTGGTACTAGTGATTATGCTTCCACTTGTCCTTTAAGAAGCATTTAATTGGATGGAACTCATTATTTCTTGGCAAAGGTGGTTGATGACCTAGTACAGGCTATGGTCTCTCCATGTTCGGTGGATACCTATACATAGGTTGACCTTGTTGTCTCATCGATAAATACTTGAATTCTTGTCATATTTAGCCTTGTAATAACACTCATTCGTTTCATGGTTTGTCCATTTACCCTTGATATCACACATTTAGATAGTCTGGATTGTCTCATAGGTTGCACTTGTTGTGGAACCTGTCTTGGACCTCACATTGGCAACCTTTTCATATTGCTCATCGTATCATTTATGAACTTAAGCATGTCTTTGATGGCATTCATATGAGCTATCAAAATGGGTAATATGTGTGTTGGTATAGTAGATTTGGTATGCTCACTCTAAGTGTCCTTAACAGTGCTTTCTTCATTGAAGATCTCATAAATTTTCCCCAAGTCCATAGCATCTAGGCTGCATGCTTATGGGGTCATATTCTTCTTGCTATATAGAATGGCATGCAACTCTTTATTAGTAAACCCCCTCCTCCCCCTCCTAGAAATAATGAGACAAGTCTTTCCTCTATTGGAATGTCTCTTAAGGTCTCTCCTTATTTTTGCTTAAAGCTGTAGATTTGTGCCACTGTATTGTGCTTGATTCCCATTTTTGAACAAGCAACAAAAAATCTCATAGCCAATTTTCATAGATCCATAATGGATCTATGAGCTATAAATTAAATCCAATTTAAAGCCTTGTCTTCCAAAGTCATTCCAAACCCTTCAAATTCAATATGGAAGTCCGTTATTTTGTTACACTCCTAGTACCTACCTAAAAATTTCTAGATGGTCATATGGATCCCTAGATCCATTGTATTTCTTGATCCATTTTTGGAAATCAATTGGTTCAACTCTACGATTTTGTTTTACACCCGCTCTTTTGGTTGGTGTCTCTCCAACAAAACCTTCAAACCAATTGCTTGGTAGATGTGACTCATGTGTACCTCTTCTTGTCTTGGTTAGCGGTGGTTTCCATATCTCTTGCCCAATTCTCATCATTGAGGTGGCTACCTTGGGCTACACTACCCCGTTGGTTGTTCATACTATTAAATGATCTCTTGGTTGGTCCCATGTTTTGTTTTGTTTCATGTCTCATATCCATGATCATTTCTCGGATCAAGTAGGCCTAGTACTTAGTATGTTCAACCTCCTTCGGAGTAATCATAACAAAGTTGTTGTTATAAAAATCCCTAAATATATGTATGCAAAGTCCAAATAGGCCTTTCTCCATGATCTTGAAAATATACATTGATTTCAAGTGTTTCTACTGCCCTAGTTTAGCATGAGCTGTCCATAGCAAATCCACGACATTAATTTTCTCCCAACAATAAACTCCTAGTCATGGGTTATCCGTAGGTATACATTTCAAAGTTCTAAAATCTATTTGATGGTAGCCTTCTAGATCTAACACTGACGGTTCCTCTTTAGTGGTCATGTTTGGAATCAATGCATCAACTTCCAAGCCCCATCTGTCTAGTGTCAAGACCCCCAATTTTTAGATATTTCACTTTGTTTTGGTCTATACATAGGTTATTTTGTTTGTTATCTCTAACCTCCTTTTTGAACTCAACTGTTTGGTCATTGATCCTCACCATATACTCTTCATTGGGATCCAGATAAATCCTAGCCCCATGCTTGTTGATCATATAGAAGGTCAAAATGTATTTGAGCCTGAAAGAAGTCCCAATCCCTAATTGAGTAAAAAAGGATGATATCTCTAAAGTAAGTCCCAGGAACTCCCTCAACTATATTCTCTAAAGGCCCCCCTTGGTTCATGATTTCCTTTGTAGATACTCTACTCTCAGTCTCTCTATTCTATGACACAACCTGATGACCTAAGGTACATAAAGACTTGAATTACTCAATAAAAACAAATACCTAGCTCATGTAAGATAAAATTTAATGAAATTAGTCTATTTATCAACAAGTATATACAAGGATTCTTGGTCAAAATATCTAGCTTCAATCCTCCCCAAGGAGCGAAAGGACCAATCTGCAATCTTTAAATCCAGACAACTCAACTTCAAGTAGCAAGCAGTTTCCAAATAACTTCAAACTTTCTAGGCTATATGTATGAGTTGTCTAACAACCTTGTGTTCCAAAAAAGATAAAAAATGAGCTCTCTAGCTATCAGGAGATAATAAGTACGCTTATTATCTATTTAGTCAAAAAATCATCATTTTTCACTTCAATTCACACTGGTCCTGAATGAGGTATTACATTTTTTTGGAGATTTGAATCAATCTTCCAACAATTTTTGTATCTAGAAGTTTAGATACAATCCTAGTAGTCATGCAAGTCAAATGTTATCCAAGTCACTTAAAACTTCTCTCAAGGACTCTATTACTACTCTAGATTTGACCTAACCGTTTTCAGCCCCAAATGCATCCTAGAACTTAGCAATGAAGCCCCAACACCCCTCCAATGCATAAATGCAAATTTACTATGTAAATTATAAGTTATGAGAAGATTAAGGAGGAGGTTAGCTACAACAAAAACATAAGTTTATCGCAAGAGAAGCACAATGTATCGAACTCACATGGGAACGTGATGAAGCAAACGACACTTCAAAATTGACACTTTACGAGGGAGTCTATTAGCTTGAGAAGAAAATAAGAGAGTACATAGTACTTTGTAGAAAAGTCATAACACTTATTATCCAAAAATAACTTCTCTATGTTTTTCAAAATTTGGCTTTTATACTTTAGCCAAAGGTTTTGGATCAAAAATGGGAATACTATCTAACTCTAGTATAGCATGGAATTTCACCGATACAATCTGAAAGCATTTAGCCCCACTTTGTCTAGCTCATAATCACATAATTGTTTACAATTTAAATCAAAAAATCAATAAATTACAAAGGCTTAAGACTAGAGATATCTAAATCGCTCAAGAAATTACATATTGGCTGTATATAGACTCTGATGTTAGCAATAGCAATATGACTAACAATGGGATGTAATGCAACATGTGGAAGGAATCTGTGATGAAAAAGTGTGAGTTGGAATGAAATCTAGGCTTGGAGAGACAATAAGTGTGATGTTTATCTACCCCTACAAATATTAGACCAAATTGACATCTAGTGATACACACTTGTCCCATAGGCCTAGTAAATAATTTTTAGCCCTTTTTGAATGGATTTTGATCCCTTTGGGTTGTTCTCTCTACTTGGTCCTTTGACTTTGGAAGTTTTGTCCCAGACACTTCGTAGTGGCGATTTTCTTCAATCCAGGCTCATGGACATGTCACTTAGGTTGTAGGAAGTTTCCCTATCAAGTTTTGTTCCATTCGGAGTAGATTTGAGGCCGTGGGTCAAAAATTATGCTCTGTAGCTCTTCGAGCAAATTTCTAATGCCATAGGCCCCAAAAGGTATTTTCTTTCATTCCCACCTAGGTACATTGTTTATAGAACCTATGGAGAAGGTTCAACTTGTGGGAATGTTTTATATGCCTATGTTATGGTCCCTTTCAAGTTTGGTCGAATTTGGTGTACAAAGCTAGCCGTTTCCCTTTCAAAAATTTCTTCATTTGGATCCGATTACTCCGCTTCTGAAGATTTCATAGAATCAAGTCCTATGAGCCTAATTTATGCTTCCCGTCATCGTCGTCGGAATTGAACAAGATTCGACATGCTTGTCTGGTTTTGTCTTTGTGATCATCATAATACCTTTGATTTTTCCATTTGAGTCTGTTTACTATTTATTTTTTATTTTTGAAATATTTATTAGAAAAATTAAAAGAAAATTTTAAAAATTTTAAAAAGTAGAATACAATTCCAAAACTCACCTACACACATAATAACACTATATTTGGTCATATTTTATTGGCTTACTCCATTTTCATCACTTTTTTGGCCAAAGAATATGCAAACAGAGTAGAAATAATAATATTTTTGATATTTTTATTGATATTTATACACACCTAGGGGTTATCATATTACTTTTTTCCATTATTTTTATTTGTAAGGACATTTCTCATAGATAATACAAAAAATATCACACATTGATGTACAAACACTTTAAATATTACCTTTTTTCTAGACAATTTCATCTATTCGGGTTCGTATTCATAATGCCTCCTCCGGACTCCTTTGGGATGACAGTGTGGAGCCCAGGTAGTACAATGCATGGGTTAAAAAGTTGTGTTTATGCATAGATGTATTGGCTCTACCATGCTTGTGAGGTCAATGCATTCCAGAACACTATGTTGTGCAAGATCAGGGTCTTGAGCAAATTGCTCAAGGGTTTCTGATGTCGAGGCTTCTTGCTAGTTAACTCTCTTCAACAGTAGATCTTGGAGCAATCATCCTCATTTTATGATAGTTCATGGTGAATAACCATCTAATTTTGTTAGATCATTCTATGAAGAGATTGATTGTTGCTTTTGTGGTTGTTGAAGCTTTTGCACCCATTTGTGAACCACTATGCTCACTTTTTTAGACTGTTATTAGACTTTTGGTATCCACATGTAGATTGACTCAATTGGTTTCTTTTCTTCGGGCTTCTTTTTTGAAACCCACACCCACTTAGTCTTTGGTGGTGGCATCTTCGTTCCACTTTTAGATTGTGAAGCTTGTTGTGATGGTTTGTAGGTACTCCACTTGCTTGATTGCTCCTTGGACACCCAAATTTGCTTAGGATTTTCTTACAAATTGAGCTTTAGGAGCTCAATATTGCCTAGTTCCTTGCATGTCTGAGTCATGAGGATGGATCTTTTGCTGATACATAGATATAGGTGTTGTGCTTGGACTCTTTTTTGCCAGCTTTGAAGCCCGTAAGTCTGCTTTCCACTCCTCCTTGTTGTAAGAAAATTGTAATTTTAACTATACCCCTTTTAGTGTTTGTTCCAACACTTTTGTGTCCCAATCTTGGATAGCGTTGTGTGACCACATCCATGGAACTCCTAGTACCATACCTTCATTCATATGCTCATCTAGAATGAAAATAAATGTGTGTAGGTAGAGAAGTCCATGTACAAAGTTATGCAGGTTGATCATACCCAATGTTAGACTAAACTCTTAGTGGCATGCCATTAGGAATTGAATGGGGTATAGGAGGGAATCTTTATTTGGCACTTCAAGGAACTGCTTAAAGCTTAAGCCAAGTTTGACCAAGCCTAAAAGAGAGGCAAAAGGCCTATGCTGGGATTTATAAAAACGTCGTTTCTATATTTTGTATTTGAAAATAGTCTATTTTCACCCAAAAGAGAGGTGGGTAATCAAATTTTAAAAAGTCTTTTTTCCTCTCTCTCTCTCTCTCTCTCTCTCTCTCTCTCTCTCTCTCTCTCTCTCTCTCTCTCTCTCTCTCTCTCTCTCTCTAACATATAAAACACTCTTTCTCACTTAGATCTCATCAAAGGAAGCACTTTTCAGTCCCCCTCTCTGCAAGAACAGCATATTTTTCACATTCTCTCATTGCAATCTCTCCCTAAAATGTGAGCCAAATCTCTCTCTCTTTCCCCCCCCTTTGCTCTCTTATCACTTTCCCGTCCCAATCATTGAGGGGACATTCTATGCTGCCTACTTTTGATAGAAAGTGCAGATCCTGCAAGGTTGTAGATATGCTCTCTCTCCTAGTCTCTCTTCCTTTTCTCTCTCTCGCTCTCTCTCTCTCTCTCTCATGCTTCTCCCACTCCAACTCCAGGTGAGAGCAATGGAAAGTTCCATTACCTTTGTATGCAATATCATTTCTCTCTCTACAACACTCATGATCAACAATCTGAATTCAAAGGAGGCCGATATGCACTCCCTCTCTTTCTTCCCTCCACAACATAATCATTTTCTCCTATCTCTGAGTACTCTCCACTTTTTCTCACTAGTTATCTGTGCAATCGGTGCAAGAGAAGTGTCTTCTACCTACTACATGTGTTACTATACTTTCAAAGAAGACAAACATGGAGGACATGATTGTAATTCATGGGAATTCAACAAGCAATGAGTTCAGATTATATGGCTATCAGGATTTGGAAGTATGGGAATGTCTTAGATGGGTTGTAAAAGGAGTCTGGCTTATGGCTAGGATGTATAATATTTCTTATGCAACTCATGCCATGATCTAGCTAAATTTTTGGGAGGAGTAACTAGGTTGAGGTCCTTATATAGTAGTTGTTCACAAAATCTAGAGGGGTGGCTAGCACGATGGATAGAGGCTAGGTAGTAAATACTAAAGTCCGGTTGATCTTGTAGCTTGTTTTCCTAAAGAAGGGGTATAAAGGCCCTATTCTTCAAGTTTTTACTCCTATTGCGTTATATGTGGCTTTGCCTACTATGGATGTCCCGATGACATCAATGCAGATCACTTTTGGATAGGGGAGTCCAATCATTTTGGAATATCAAGCTTCGGGGCCGCTTTCAAATTTGCCTTTGTTTTGTTGCAGAACCAGTAACCTAGCTATAATGTGTTACTGTATCAAATATGGTGCCTTCCTCTAATGTAAAACATGGAGTACAACAACCACCAGCTAAGAAATGGAAGCAAGAGATTCTAGAGAGGCACTGTTAGCAACACTTTCTATGGTTATCAAAACAAGACAAACCACCAATGCCACATCATACTATGGCCATACCAATATCTTCCCTTGAATCCATTGCTTTGGTAGTTGTGCCAGTTTCATGACTTTTGTTTCAACTATGGCTATGGTGGTAACTACTCAAGCTGCATCAGCAAGTGTTGTAGGAACTCAAGAACAGGCACAAGTGAAGGGGGTAGCACAATTTTTGCAGAGTTACAACAGATTTTGTTTGGTTCTAGTCAAAATGCAGGATACACATGGTTGCAGTCTGGTTATCAACTGCAAGTATAGCATGTTACTGATTATTTGCAATTTATGTTTTAAGCTAGCAGACATTGGCAAGAGAAAAACAAAAAATTGCAAGAGATACTCGTAGAGAAGAAGAGATTGCATTGGGCAGTCATGCATTTTTGGATCAGAACAACGTGAGGAACAAGCTCAACGTCAAGGGCAACCACTATGGCTGAGGAAAGGCAGATAGAATTTTCTCAGACTATCTCGGACGAGTTGGCGCATCATCAGATATTCAAGTGCATTGGGAAGGGGAGATTAAGAAGTGGTAGTTGGCACTTAAACTATTCAGTAGGGTTCCAACATTGCCCGCGCCAGAGGGTCAATCGGGTGGGACATCAATCGGCTCGGCAGATTGGGGTAAGCAAAAGGTTGGTGATTGTAATTCAACCCCCCAGAGAACTATTTTTTCAAACCTTGTATTTGATGTCGACCCTAATAACTGGTTGCAAAAAGTGGAGGTGGCCCTTTGAGCAACAGAGACGGAGCTAGACAACTTGAAAATGCAATTGTTGTTGATTAAGGAGGAGGAGGAACAATTGAAGGAGGAAGTGGCTACAAAGAGACATAGTGTTAAGAAGTACAAAACTCTTTTTTGACATGCAGCCTTCTTCCAATCATTGTGTAGATTCTCTTAGCATGCTCAATCATATGGCTCTTCCTTGATGGACAAAGGCTTCTACACTATTGCAGAGACATCACCCAATTTATCAATCGTTCATGCAGTTGCAGCCTTCTGTAAATCCCAACCCACATCCCTCTCATTCCACCTGTGAGTTCCTTTGAAGTGGATTAGTTTCTTGTGATGTGGGATCAAGTCCTTCGTGCAAGCCAAATGTTAGACCGGAGGGAATCTTACTAGAAGTATGGAATGATATGCATGCGTATTGGAAACGGTGCAACTATTTGTATGGTGTGTGAGAAGGAGTCTATAAGTCAGATGCACACTGCATACTATGTAGATGTATGCATGTTTTGTTATGTGCAATTAAATGATGATGAATAGCAGTAGGATTCATGTGTTTCTTGGTCTTTTGTACCTTACTTGTCTAGCAATGAAGTACTTGTTCATTTGTTCTATTTGCTACACTGCACACACATCCTCTCATCTAGTGTATGGTGCTTGTTCTGAGCTACATAGAGGGAGAGCTAACCTTTTTTTTCATCTATTTTGAGCATTATAGGGGGCCCTTTTTTGTCAAATTTTTGTATCCAGATTCAATTTTAATTAGAAAATCTCAATTCCTGGATTCAATTTATAGTCTGTGCATCATCTCGTATGCTTTTCTTCTTACCAGTCACTCTCCCCAAATGAGGGGCCCGAAACCACTTAATCCCCCGACATCTTTGGTGAATAGGATGCAAACAAGGTGGGGTGAGATGGTGACCATAAATATATACAAGTAGAGTGGACACTGTTATTGCAAGGATTTGTAAAAAAAAAGTTTGGTTTAACATCCAATGTTTTTGGAATTTTTTAAGAAGATCCAATCAGTACCACGCAATATACATGAAGCGGATGGAATCAAGATGGAATAAAAAGAGATGGACAAAGTAGTGGAATTGCTAGATAGGATTCGTGATAAAATGGGGATTTTTGATCGGTATGATTGTTAGGGATATCTTGCACGCTACAAGTCAGAGATGGAACTTAAAGGCATTTTGGTTGATTGATTGATCAAAGAATTTAAATGATTAATGGCTCCAAGATTGTGTGAGAAAACACAAGAGCTTATTCACACATTATAAGATACTTGGGTGGACTTTGAGAAAGCTATTTTACAAGTGGGTGAAGACTGTATGGCCAAAAAAACAAAGTGTTATTTATCTAATCAATGCTCATGTCATAAATGATGAAGAAGCTTGAGAAGTATGGTGGCCAAATTAACTTATGATCAATTTTGGGAACAAATTTTTGCAAACCTAAAAGCAAAGGAAGTCAAGAAGATAATGTGGCACCAAAGAAGGACAATTATGCAGTAGAGGAGAATTATGACAAAACTTTATCACTTTTTCTAGAAAAAGCAGTTATATCTAAGCAAAGAACTTGCATGGATGCATCCATATGAAAGTACATATACATGAGGTTATGGCTAGCTCTGATGTTTTTTATGTTGATTCATACTCTAGTTTTTCTCTACAAGGACTCTTTGTAGATGTGGATGTAGAGTCTTTCTTTATGGACTAGATTCTTCACTTGATGTAGAAGCCTTTAGCTATTTGACTTTCAATCGCTAAGTGATTGTGAAGCACTCAGGTATGCAAAACCACTCAGAGCTTAGTGCTATTTATTTAGACGGGATGCAAGATGTTGTGCATCCGTGTAATGGTCTTGTGAACCCAGTCTATTATGATGATGTTATCACTAGTAAAATTAATGCTATTTTTGAGTTCCATGTTGAATATTGTGTTGGTACAATGCGAAGAAATCTGATGGAGGGTGAGAAGATTCAAGAGTTGTTTGCAAAACATAAGACCCCTATGCATGTTACATGTGATGATGCTTCTTTTGATTAGTATACAAGGATCTCACATGTTTCTTTGGACCAATGTACACAAAATTTGTAGGATTCTTCACCTATAGCTTAAAGCAATGGGGAGACAATGATGAAGAGCTCATGTAGATGTTAAATGAAGCTTTAAAGGGTTTCAAGCCTATTAGAGATGACATGCATGCACCTTTTCAGGTACCAAATAGCGCTATGAATTCTATAGAAAGAAATTTTCTCTTGTCGCATGCCCATAACTCTTATGCTCATGGGAGTGATGTTGATTCATCCATATTTATGCAAGAGTTGGAGATGTCTATCAATTTGATATAGTCTTATGATTTGGGAGGATCTATAAAAAATATATACTACCACACATTTATGGATTCCATTTGTTTTTATCTAGGTGGAAACCTTGGTGCATGTGGATATATGGGATATTGTGGGTTCCATTTTTTTCTTTTGGGTGGAAATCTTGATGCATGTGGATATATGGGATGTTTTGGAGTTATGATCAATATGTTATTTGAGTGCTTGACGTCTTTTGACCCAGGTGGATATTACCATGCTTATGATCTATGACAGGTAGACTTTTATCATTTTATCTATGAGGAGATGTTTATGTGCACAATTTGGGTGATTTATCTATATGCCTTTTGATCCAAATGGGTTTCATGATTCTTGCAGCTTATGGTAGTTTATCTACATGTTTTATGAAACATGGGTTTTATGGGCTATTGGATGATTTAGCTCTATTGACAAAAAAAAATTGAGCTTTTCTATGATCATGGAAGGGTTTATGCTTTCATGAGATTGGGAGAATATTAATAGGATGCTTATAGTGGGGTAGCGATTGGCTTAAACTTCTACCTTTTTCTTTATGGGTTGATTGATCTATCTATACATAGTATTTTCACAGGTTCCAAGGTTCATCATGGGATAGTTCTATATGGGTTGATTGATCTATCCCACCTTCCAAGGTTCATTCAAGACCCATTTCAGACATGGTGTGCATGTTGTGTCGTGTTTATACATAATCATTTAGGAAACACCAAGTACTTTGAAATATGTTTTTTTTATAATTTGTACTTTAAAAGTGTAGCTATAACATGCTTGTACAAAGTGGATAGATACAATGTCTACATTTTGCATGTGTGGAACCTTTACGGGTGTGTTGTTGAGTAGAGCCTTTGTGTATAAGCTAATGCAAAGTTATAAACAAGTGTGTGTGTGTGTGTGTGTGTGGGGGGGGGGAGGGATATTTCAAATTTTTATCAATTTTTGGTCATAAGTGACGTGGTCTTGTCTATTGTGAATAAGAAAACCTTTGTTGATGCAGCCTCCTACAACGGTGGATGGGGGTTGTGTAGATGAGGTACCTATGTGTGTGTGCCTGGAACCTTGATTGGATAATGTGTTTCTCATCATGAGGTTCATAAACATGGGTGTTGACATGTGCACTTTCACCCTCTTCTTGTTTTTTGGTGATGGAAGCTTTGTGAAGCAGAGCTCCCTTGTACGTGTGTGTCTATGACTCAGGTTTGGCAATGAAAGCCCTTTGCTTTACATGTGAATGGGAGACATTTTCCCCATGTTCTTCATGGTTTTTTCTGATATTTTTGGCTGAAGATCATGATTTTTTGTATAACTCTTGATTTGGATGGTCTTAATGGGTTTATATATATATGGTTGGGGGGGGACCCCATCTTGCATATGTAACTTGTAAGAATTGTTGAGATGGTGGGAGGTCATGGTTTTTATAATCAAAAGTGCAAGGCTTTCTTTGGTTTTTTTCCCCAAAATTCATTCTTTTTTTGCTTCCTTGCAACCAATTGTTCATAGTTGGGGCTATGATAGTGTAGAGGGAAGCTAGTTTAGTGTAAGCAGGGTTTTGCATGGGTGAGAAAATTTTTCAGTGGAGATTGGAATGTGTCTTCTTGAGAGAGGTAATTTTATTTCCTCGTCTATTTTATGAATATGAAGTTGTTATATAGGCCACCCTCAAATCATTTAAATGTTTTGGTGCCCCCTAACCGAGGATCTACTTTGGCTCTCCGACTAAGACTTTCCTAAGAGTCAAGCTCAACCTTCTACTTGATTTTTTTTTGCTTCCTTGAAACCAATTGTTCATAGTTGGGGCTATGGAAATGTAGAGGGAATCTAGTCAAGTGTAAGCAGATTTTTGTGTGGGTGAGCAAATTTGTGAGCAGAAATCAGAATGTATCTTCTTGAGGGAGAGAATTTTCTTTTCCTCATCTATTTTATGAATGTGTAGGTGTTATATAAGCCACGCTCACATCATTCACATGTTTTGGTGTCCCCTAACTAAGGATCTAATTTGGCTCTTTGGTTGAGACTTTCCTTGGAGTCAAGATCAACCTTCTACTTTTAGTTGGAGTCAACTTGTCATGCATGCTCTGAGCTTTACAATTGCAGATGGTAAAGACCGAAGAAGATTATTGAGACATGTACTATTGTAGTGTTTGACAAGGAAATGATTGTGAAGTGGAATGGTTGCAAATGTTTCCTTTTTGTTCTTGAAGGTGATGCATATATGTGGTTTAAGAGCTTCTATGATGAGAGGAATCATGATAAGAGTTGTTGGTCATTGTTGCAAGTAGTATTTTTTCAAAGATATGCAGTCATGCCAACTTCAAATGAGACTTGGTCAAAGGTGAAGAGATCAACTATGCATGAAGATGAATTTGTTTCTTGCTTTTGAAAGAGGCTTCACGATGTAAGTGTGTGAAGCATGCTAAACTGATGCCAACCAAGGAATCATGTGGTACACACATGCAATTTGAGAGATCGGAAATTTTGATAAGCAAGTTGAAACCTACCTTGAAATCACATTGAAAGGGTTAGGGTGAATAACATAATGAGGCATTCATGATGAAAGAGAGTTATTGCATTAGAATCATCTTGTGAGTACAAAGGGTCGTCTTATATAGGCATAAGAGAGAGGCTTGAGCTGACATCATCAATCATTTGTACTTCAGGGTTGACCCTCCACATGTCACCACATGGGGATTGACATGATCTTCACATAGCCTATGCCACCTAGGTTGTGACTAGACTAAATGGTGTATCCCCGGTAGAGTATTCTCAATACACATGTGCAAGTGACAAATCCAAAGAGCATGAAGGGAGCATTATAGGTTGCCTATAACAAAGAGAGAAAGATAATTCTTATGGAAAGTTTGGATGCACCACCAAAGAAAGAGGATATGCACTTTGTTGGTTTATTGTATAGCGTTGTTGAAAATGGTCATGAACTTGAGAAGCCATTTCCTGTTGAGAAAGAAACAAATCATGAGAGTGTAATATCATGTGATCATGTGGATGAAAATCACATACATGTAGCGAATGCATATGATGTAGAAGTAAATCATTCTATGGGTTCTCCTCTTGATGATGGAGATGATGGTTTTTATGCCATGGGTAAGATTGATGTTGATATCGATGGAGACAATGTGTTCGTAGTTGGTTTGGTTGATGAAAATGCTTTGGGTTGTGAAGCTATAAAAGCAATTTCTACAATTGATGCTTGTGTTGTGGATTCCAAGGAGTCCTCTTTTGAAGATAATAATGCTTATTTTGATGGGAGTGTTGGTATTAATACTATGTCATTAATGATGAGATTGTTTCAACAAATGGGTTGTTTAACAAGCTACCCATGGAGGAGAATACTAAAGAGATTTCTTGTGCTACATATGATGCTTTGGAGGCTCATCTTGGTGTTTAAAATTCCCATTTGGATTCCTCTAGTGTTGATAAAAAAATCCATTTGTGAGTGTAAGGTGGTTGAACGTGAAGACTATTAGGGTAAGCCCAGATTGTGGCACCAATATGGGAAAGCCCTCTAGCCACCTAGGAAAGGATATGATGATGACAAGGTCCAATAGCAAGAGGATGAAACCCATCTAGCCAATGATTGTAAAGCACCAGGCCCATATAGAGGCTATTTTCTAATCAATCAACTGCACTTTGAGTCATATCATTGTGTCTACTTACTCTCTCTCTCTCTCTCTCTCTCTCTCTCTCTCTCTCTCTCTCTCTCTCTCTCTCTCTGTGCTCTTGGTTTTGGCATAAGTTAACCCTAATCACCATCTCTCTAACCCTAAACCTAACACCATGGTTAAGCTAAGGCTTCACCCTTCATAACCTAACGATAATCATTGGTGATTAGGGAGTATGCTTGTGCAACAACTAACCCATCAAGTGGTATCAGAGTCAACGGTTTCATACATAGGCTTATCGCTTAACTAATCTCTATTTGCATTAGCTTAATAATCCCTAATCCCCAATCACCACTTGGGCACGAGCATGCTCCACTACCCTTTGGTGATTAGGTGAGGAGGAATTTCCATTTAGGTTGTGTGTATGCATAATTTTTAATGTGCTATTGCACTCACTTTCAGCCAATTTTGCATTAGCATTACTATCATCATATTATTCAATTGCTTTTGCATTTTATGTGTGTGCATTGTGCTCATTGATTCCATTTTGTAGAGATATTGAATGCTAGCATTGCTTGTGATTTGACACTCCAACTGTGTGCCCAAAATCCTTTGTTTTTGGCTTCATTTTGAGCCCTTAAACTCTAAAATCAGAGCACCTCATAATTACATTTCTATCTTTAGGTGTGTGCATGTGTGTGAGCCCCTTCTAGCCAGAAGATATAATCATGTATTTAGAAGGCTACACACAACCAAAGCAAGTTGCTTTGTTGGCTAGCTCAAAGTGGTTAGTCTATTGTTAGGGGGCAAGTCGTGTGTTCAAGCAACCTAATTTTGGAGTGGGCATCTCGGTCGGATGAGAGTTGTGGGGCGGGTCTGTAGTCGATGGTTCCCACGCAAGCAAATCAAATAAATTTTGTATCCACCAAGCAGACGCAAACCGAAGTTAAAAGGAGTGTTTGGATCCTTTTTGGGTCCACAAGGGCCTAGTCCCACGACTAAAGAGTTTTTGGATCCTTTTTGGGTCCACAAGGGCCTAGTCCCACGGCTAAAGTTGCAGAGCCGAAGCTTCTCGCCAAGCAAGAGCTCTTTCCCAGAGTGGGCTTACCATCCCTAAACCCCTTGAGAGTTTCAGCCCATGTTAAGAAGCTATTCACACTACCTGCACAGGAACTAAAAAAACTGGAAATTTATAAGAGGAGGCTCAAAAAGCTTTCAAGAAGCCCAAGTAAGTTCAAAACCATCACTAACACTAAGCATTAGCACAAACCACATTAAAAATTGTATGCCATATTTGTGTCCAAAGCACTTTACACAGGTTTAGACAGTGCCCGAAGAGTCCTTCATGGTAAGACCGCCCACAAACACAAGCACACACAAGATGCGCACCACATTTTCTATGTATGTGTGTATTACACCATTGGCCAAGAAGGCAGTATCTTCAACACAATGGACCAATGAAGATAAAAAAGAAGAAGACAACAATGACATGAAGAAAAAGAAAACAATAACAAAATGAAGACGAAGAAAAATTTGACGACAAAATCAACAAACAACTTTGGTGATTTGAAGGCGGCATCAAAAACACATTTAGCCCACTAACATCAGAGGCAAACACACAGAAAAACATTTGAAAGCACCACATTTTTATTTTGACCTATCACCTAATTGCCTACAAGTCTCTAGGGGAGGTTCACACTTTGATCCTACACCCAGTTGACAATTCGCTGGGGAGGATGTTGTGACTTTGGTCTTATACCCAGTTGACAATGCTTTGGGAAGACACTTTTGTATTTTGGGTGCTACATTTGACTCGCCAAAATGATGCCTATCTACACATGAACACATGAAATCATTGTAAACCTCAAGTTTGGCTTAAGGGTGCGTATGTTTAGGTGAGCCCAACTTGTGGCACCACTATCGGAAAGCCCTATAGCCACTTACGAAAGGATAGATGATGAAAAGGTCCAATAGCAAGAGGATAAAACCCATCTAGCCAATGATTGTAAAGTACTAAGCCTATAGAGTCTATTTTCTAATAAATCAATTGCACTTTGAGTCCTATCATTGTGTATATTCTCTCTCTCTCTCTCTCTCTCTCTCTCTCACACACACACACACACACACACACACACACACACACACACAACCATAATCACCACCTCCGTAAACCTAACCGTAACACTGTGGTTAAGCTAATTCTTCACCCTCCATAGCCTAATGCCAATCATTGGTTATTAGGGAGTATGCTTCCGCAACCACTAACCCATCAAAGACTATGTGTGGTTTGTTTGATGCATTGCCAGCTCATCCAAGCTCCAGTGATGGGATAGAGAGTGTTTTTTATAAGTTAATGCAAGAAGAGAAAGAGAGTGATTTCCTCCAAAATTATGATAGGATGGTACAACCCTCAACTGTACTATTTTGAAATGCAAGTACTCAAAAAAGGTACCTTGATTGATATTTTTTCTTATGATGCTAAGTTACAAGGCTTTGATGATGGTAGCTTGAGTCTGGTTATGGCAAGAATGGATGTGCTAAAAATGTTTGTAAGTGACTTGAGGCTTATCAAAAGGCAACATTAGATGCTCTGAAGAAACAATACTTTGATTTTTATTTACATCATACATTTACTTGTGATACCAACTCTTTACTCAAGTTAAATAGATTTAATTTTCATCATCATGGGCTTGGTGAGCAAGGCATTAGCTAGAATAATTTATACGATGAGTGTACGGTAGATATGTTGTAAAGTGCCTTGTGGGCTTTTGTATATGAAATGTTGGATAATAAGGGCATGCCATTCTATGTGTATGACAAAGGGAAGAGGCATATGTTTCATGTCAAGAGCACATGGGCTTTTCCTTCAATTGGAGATGGATAAGACCAATTGCTCATAGATGAGGGAACGATAGTGTAGAGGGAAGCTTAGGTAGGGTTTGTCTGTGCAAAGATGAGTGAATTTGTAAGTGGAGATCGGACTATATCTTCTTCTAAGGGCTAACTTTCAGTTCCTCATATATTTTGTGAATATGGAGGTGTTACCCCCGAACTGTTCACACTGTGAATGTGTGTGTGCGTGCGCACGTGCACGTGTGTCTCTGTGTACGATTGCATGTTATTGTGCGCGTGTTTTTCCAATAAAAGGCATTGTTGTGAAGGCCACATACCTTTGCATTATTTATGCTTATACAATAACATTAAGCCTTAGCATTGATAGGACTACCCCTAGTTTGGTAGAAGATTATAGTAGGATACTAGGTTTTGTTAACTAATCTCAAATGTAACCGTTGGTCCCTCAAGACTCGGCATGAGCTTGAAATGATTTGTGCTTTTCTGGTGACATTGTAATTCAATCACTCACAATTATGAGTTTTGCAAAAGAAAAAAGGAATGCCCCTAGTTTTGAAAGAAATCTCAACTATTAAATGAGTCCTCAAGGATGTAACCGAATAACCTCTTTCACAGTTTATGCAAGCAAAAGTTGCATATACATTGATAAGTATGCACACAATTTGAAAGTCTTATCTTTTTCTTTGTATGAATAGCTTTCGTAACTGACATTACAAGATATTACATTTGAAAGAAAAATACTTCATCCAATAGACATAACTAATAGGAACTAAAATAAATAGACATTTCTCAAATAAGTATTTTGCTAGTGTCAACACCAACAAATAGGAGTTTTTTTGTAAGCTAATAAGACATTATGAGATGGAGCTTCAGCTTGGTGACTACATGAGTAGAGGGTTTTATCCAACTTAGTTCATCACCATGGACATCTCCCACTTTATTGGTGAAGAAAAAGGATAGTAATATGTGCATGTGCATAGATTATCATGGTTTGGACACATTATCATTAAGAATACGTATCCATTGTCATGGGTGAATAAGTTGTTTAATAAACTCACACATGCCCATCTTTTCATAGAAATACATCTCCAATCAGGGAATCATCAACTAAGAATTAGGATTGTTGATTTACCTAAAACTGCTTTCTAAATAAGGTTTGGACATTATGTGCATAGATTATCATGGTTTGGACACATTATCATTAAGAATACGTATCCATTGTCATGGGTGAATAAGCTGTTTAATAAACTCACACATGCCCATCTTTTCATAGAAATAGATCTCCAATCAGGGAATCATCAACTAAGAATTAGGATTGTTGATTTACCTAAAACTGCTTTCTAAATAAGGTTTGAACATTATGAATTTTGGCTATGCCAGGTACTTTCCTGATGCTCATGGATAGTATCTTAAAATCATATCCAAACAATTTTTTCATTGTTTTTCTCAATGACATTTAAGTGTATAGCGCATTTGAGGAAGAGCAGGTGTTTGATCTTTTTAGGCAACACAAATGATATGCTAACGAATCCACATGTGATTTCCTAAAGACATAAATTCACTATTTAGGGCATGTAATTTCTATTGTTGCCCTTCATATGGATCAAATTGAAGTGGATGCCATCGGTAAATGGCCTTCTCCTAAAATTTTAGAAGAGCTCTTAATTTACTTTGGATTTGTAGGTTTTTATCATAGGTTTGTTAAAAATTATACCATAATTTTTGTTTCTATTATAGACAAATTGAAAGCCAATGGAAAAGCATCTCATTGGGGAGAAACTCAACAAGAAAGCTTTGATGCACTTAAGATTGCTCTAGCTATTGCACCTATCTTAGCTACTATAGATTGAATGAAACCTTTTGTGCTTGAAGCAGATGTCTGTAATCAAGCTATTGGGGCAGTTCTTTTTTTTTTAAAGGCCAGTTTCTTTTGAAAGAACGAAACTCAAAACTCAATTGTACACAAACATAATAATTATGCTTATGAAAAAGAGTTATATGCAATAGTCTACGCTCTTAAAAAATGGCGATATTATTTGTGTATAACATGTTTACACATCAATCTGATCTGAAGGGTCAAAAGGCAAGATGAGATGAGATTCTTCAAGATTATGATGCCAAAAGTATGCTTCCAAGCTCCGGTATCATAAAGGACAACATAATGTGGTAGATGATGCTCTTAGTAGAATGCCTGAGATCAACTCTCTTTGGTTCACGAAACATAGAAGAGTTTTTAAAGGCTCTTAAGGGTAAATGTGAGCATGATAATTCATACTCCAAGATGTGGATTCAGAGTCAAAAAGAGGGATCCTTCTCGTTCCAATGCTAGCAGTGTGTCTATTTCCTTCACATCGATCCTCCTCTTTTGAGTGATGAGCTGACTAGATGGAAGAATATTTCCTTTGATGATGGGTATGCACTCCACAAGGGGAGATTTTGTGTACCAAAAGACATAGAAATTTGACGCCAAATTATTTATCAATGTCATGACAGTCCAAGTGCACGGCACCCAGACATAAAGAAGACATGCACTCGTATGACGATAGTTTTACTAACCAAGTTTACATGAGTATGTTCAAGATTATGTCTTGCATTGCCAAAAATGTCAAGTTAATAAAGCATAGTGCCTGAGGGTAGGAGGTATTTTGCATTCTTTCAAGATTCCCAATGGTAAATAGGAGAGTATCTCTATGAATTTTATTGTGGGTCTACCAACCATCGTACAAGATCATGACCACGTATGGATTATTGTAAATAGGTTTGAGACTAAATTCTATAAGTTTATCTCAACCAAGTCCACCATTAAAACTCCAAAATTAGCCAAGTTGTTTATTGAGAATTTGTATAGGTTATATGGATTTCTCAACAATATTGCAAGTGATCGTGATCCCAAATTTTGTAGTATTTTTTTCAAGGCTTTTTTGAAATGATTGGATACAAAACTCACCATCAATACTACAAACCATCCAACAATGGATGGACAAACTGAACAAGTTAATCAGATGTTTTTAGATATGCTAAGAGCATATGTTAACAAGAAGAAATGCAAGCATACATTACCAAGAAGAAATTCGATTGGAGAGATTATCTCATTGTTTCGGAGTTTGCTTATAATAGTCCAAAGAATGTTACAACAAATTTTAGTCCCTATATACGATTTTCAAACTAAATCAATAGTTACGATGGGATTGGCTAGTGAGAAAATTCAACAAGTCAAGGACTTTATCCAAGATTATGTAGATATGTTAAAAATTTCTAGTCAAAATGTTTTGACAAGCATAGGACAGATACAATAAGTACGCTGATGTTTCTCCCTTTCATGGAACGTGAAGAGGTATTCTACGTGTTCCAGAGCTTTTAGAAAGTCTGAACACTAGTCTTATACCTAAGTTATCTCCTAGATATTGCACCCATTCAAAATACTTAGGTGAGTTGGAGATATGGCCTATACATTTTCTTTACCTACACTCTCTCGCATGCAGGATTGTTTTTTGTGTTAGTCATTTATGTAAACGCTTACATAGGAATGACAATGTAATTGATCATCAGGTTTTCATCAATTTCGTTGAACCTCCAACCCAGCCGCATGAACTCGAGCACATTCTTGACTATCATGATTTATGTACTCGTCCACATGTGCATCACCAAGCATTAGTTAAGTGGAAAGATCAACTTAAAGTAGGTGTCACTTGGAAAAACGTTGGTCTTCTAAGAAGAAATACCCACTTTTTGTATTCTTCCTATTTTTGAGGATGAAAACCCTTCTCCAAGGGGGGAGTAATGTGAGGCTAAGGGCTCATGGAAAGTCGACACGAGATCTACCTATATGTATAGGCAAGATGGCTAGGTGGAGCATGTTTTTCCCTACCTTCTAGCCTCTCAACCTTTGTGATGTAACCCTATTGATGTAACCCCAAGGTTGGGGACTTGAAGCTTACGGGTTGCACTCGATGGTGTTACCAACTTCTCCATTCGGAAAGAAGTTCCTGGTGGGCCCCTTGTGGGTGCCATGTGTATTGCAAGTACGATTGTAAATAAACAAAGATGTCTAAAGTTCTCCCTCCTACCTTTTCACGCACTGATGATATAAAAAACTAAAACAAAACCTTCTAGCATATACCGTCAACTCCATGCATAATACCACCATTCTTTTCTTCAAAAACTAACCATAAACTACTAGTTTATTTTAAAACAAACTCAGAACGATTTTGATATTTATCTTGTTTCTCCTTTCAAAAGTGGAGGTGTATCCTCCTCAATGTTTTCAACATTGATCTTCAAATTTGTTAGGTTTATGGGATTTATCTTATATGTTTGTAGCACCTCTTGTCTACTAAGATGGGAACCATGTAGTAGCATGTTGAAAAGACACCTAGGGGGTGTAGGATGCGGACTCACATAGACTTAGTTAAAGGTACCTAAATTAGTCTAAAACAACATCCACAAGTTCACAAGTGGATCTGGGCTGATTTGAAGCTCCATATGATGTCAGATGAGATACCTACACTAGCTCTATATAATGAGCCTCTTTGAACTCAGTTTGTAGCAATTTGGTAATCAAATTTGTGTCTACACTCTACTCCATTCTCTAGTGTGTAATTAAGTGTTTATTATTATCACAATGCCATGAATGGTTCCACAACAAGTTTGAGACTTTTTCACTACTTGAGAAAAAAGGGAATTAGGAAATTCAATGTGGACAAGTTTCACACTTGTAGGCAAAGTTCAAAGGATGTTTAATGAAAAAAGAATTGCAAAGAGTAGTCAAGCTGACAATTAATGACCCCTCATTTAACGATGAAGCACAAGTTCAAACACAAACTGAGCACACAGAAGTAAGCCAAAGATGAGCAAGCATTAGGAATCATAATCACTGCACTACGTGACAATTATTTACATTTTATTGATGATTGTGAAACTCACCAATTGCATGGGAAGCCCTAGAGAAAGAATTCAGATCCAAAAGAAAGAATAGGGTGAGATTAAAGAAAATTCTATGCAAACTAAACATGGAGCCCGACGAAGATATTGCAAGCCTCGCTTACATAAACTATGTAGTACCAAAGAAGGACAACATTGCAGTGCTACTAGGAGCCTTGCCATCTAGTTTGACCAAATAGTGACCATCATTGAAGAGAAGGAATCCACACCTAACTTGCAAGATGTGATCAACTCTTTTCGGTCGGAGGAGAAGAAGAAAAAAGGAATTCCATTTCAAGGGAAGGAGAATTTACAATTAGTTCTAACATTAAAAAATTATCCTCCCTAAACTCTACAGAATCATTGCTCGAATCATGACTTAGTTTTCAGCATATCAAATTTCTTCAAGAAAGATGTACTGTTTTTTATCGCCCAAAAAATATATATATTTAACAATTACCAATTTATTGCCTATTTATTGTTGCACTAGTTTTGGTACATCAAGCACGACCTCGTTCTTTTTGGTCTAAAACTAAAAGCAGGAAAACTGTAATCAAAGGGCATTCCAAAAAACCTCAAAGAGAAAAACCTTTTGAGTATCTATTATTACAAAAATTAGAATCAAGCAAAGAAAATGCAGTATGCTACCTTGCCAAAATATTTCAAAAACGTAGACTTGGCGGAATGACAAGCGTGATGCAGACTTGTTCAGCAAAAGAAAACCACTAAAAATTATGAGGAAACTAGACTCAAAAATATATTGAAGTGATTACTTTCAAATATGATAATTCATAAGATCTATTCTGTTTTTTGTGTATGCAACCCACACATATAATCTAGGAAAAGTCCAAATTCACCTAAAAAGGTAAAGGCAGGATATAGATCATCCAGACACTAAAACTATTAGCTCCATTATACAATTGTACTCACTCATTACCACCACCATCCCCACAAAGGCCCAAGAGAAAGCTGCTTCTTCACATATATATGATTGCCAATTTTGTAAACATATCAGCGAGAAGCTGCTAGTATGACATGAGTCGAAAACCGTCCACTTTGCATCAAGCAAGCTAAAAGAAGGCTATCTCACAGATCTTGTGCTAAGCGCTCCCGGTTCTTCTCGGGAGCGGCTTGTAAAGAACAACTGTAACATATTTAGAAAGAAAACGATGAGTTAACCCAAGAGCAAGCACAGATTGTACTGTTCTCCCTTTTTCAACATAGAGATGATTAAGGACCACATGTTGGGGTCGAAGCTGAGAAGCAGAAGCATCGCTATTGTCATGCACATCCAGCAGTGTAAGATGTAGCTGTGGTGGCACTGCGGGTGGCTCTTTGCTAAAATCCTCTGACGATGGAAACAGGCTGGTATAACTAGAGTCCGGTGACTGGGGAGGTTCAAACCCCGATACGCTCTCTGTATTCTCTGGAACATTCTCCTGAGAAACCAATCAGAAAATCTGTGTCAACCTTAGAGATGGAAAAGATGATTCACTCTATACGTGTCTGTGTGTGTATACATACATGTACGTATGTATGTAATGTGTATGTATTTATGTATTTATGTATTTATGTACATATGTAGGTATCTATGTATAAACATATGTATGTATCTACCTACATACATACATACATATGTACAGGCATACATAATATACATCTATTCTGATATATATACATGTATCTACATAGAGACGTACAAACATAACATGTATTTATGTACATACGCAGGTATGAACGTACACACGTATCTATCTACCTACAAATGTACATACATATTCTTTTATATGTGTGCGCGAGCGCGCATGTGTGTGTGTGTGTGTGTGTGTGTGTGTGTGTGTGTGTGTGCGCGCGCATGTGTGTGTGTGTGTGTGTGTGTGTGTGTGTGTGTGTGTGTGTAAAAATAAATATATATCTCTATATCTATCTATCCTCTTCAACCACCTACTTGTAAATCAAGAACGTTCTTTACAAGGCCCCTTTCATCATGAGTGCATGGCAAGTCTGGTGAATATCGAAAGGTCCCATCCACTAGAAATCGGAACTGGTATACACCTGGTGGAAGAAGCTTCACTATGGTGAAGTCATTCCCAGCTCTCTGCAAGCGCGTTCTACAAGTGTAAAACAAAGCAATTTAAAGTTTTAGATCAGGAAACAAGGTAAGATTTTACAAATTTCACACAGCCTTCCAACCTGTTTTGCCAATTATCCCATGATCCTTCAATATAGACTTCATTTCCGCCATATGTCCACTGAATTATGGTAGGAATTCCTTGTTGCTCTTCAAGGGTCTGCCTTTGTGATCCTTGAGGGTAAAATGTCATTGGTCCACCGTTGCCTCTTGAAATTGGTAAAATAGGAGCCTGTACACAGCAAACCTCTCTCTCTCTCTCTCTCTCTCTCTCTCTCTCTCTCTCTCTCTCTCTCGTCAGTGTATGCACCACCCAGAGGACAGTCCCCCTTTTCTATTTTGGATGATGACATCTGGGAGTTCTCTAGAGATGGTGACATCATCATTCTAGGGGATTTCAATGTAGGACTGCTCATCATCAGACAGTTTTTTATGATACTTCAGAAGAGATGCTGAGAAAGCTGGATGTTGCAGAGACAGGCCTATCCAGACTATCACATGATGGAGCATACTGAGTATGGACGACACTTGATAGACATGGGGACTGCACATGGATTGGTCATCTTGAATGGCCTACCCGCTGCGGGGGGTTTTACATGCTTTCCACACAGACATGGAGCTAGCACAGTGGATTATGTCATGGCACAGCCGAGTCTCATCTCTAGTATCCAGGACCTCACAGTTGGACCCAGAACTATTGGTGTGGCAGTGGACCATGCTCTTGTGTCGCTGACCATATCTTTCGAGTTTAGTGTAGCACACAGGCCACAAGTGGCAGCTCCTACTCGCTACACCTTCACGCGGGAGACACACTCTGTATACATAGATGGGATCTACAGACGCTTGTGTACAGAAGAGCCAGGGCGACCTTTGGAGGAGCTTACTGCTATACTGACGCAGACGTTACATGATGCAGCAGCAGAGGCATACCCACACACACAGCCTGAGCAGAGACGTCGTTCTGGGAGCATGCCCCAGAACAGCTGGTATGATGAGGAATGCCGAGAGACCAGAGCTAGACTTCAGAGGGAGGTGCTTTTGGGGGACATCACTCACAGACAGACACAGATTGACTTCCGACGACTAGTGCGGCGGAAGAAGAGGGCATTTTTGGCTCGCCTAGAGCAGGATCTATACCAGCTATTCTTGAGTCAGGACTCATGTGAGGCATGGCGGCTCTTTCATGAGCACTCCCCTCCCCCTGCCATTACCTCCACAGAGGCTTGGGGTCAGTACGCGTCATCTCTGAACACAGTTCCTAGACAGCCGCCCCTTCCTGACCCCCCCTCCCCGATCCATGCCCCCACACATGTGCTTTTTTCACTGCTGAGGTGGTGAGGAAGGCCATTGACAAGATGAGGATTGGGAGAGCATATGATCATGATGGTTTAGTGGCTGAGCACTTCATCCATGCCAGAGATCTACTAGCAGAGCTCCTAGCAGTTATGTTTAACCATGCCATGTGTAACGGCTTGCCTGATACTTGGAGCCTGTCTACTATTGTACCTATCTTCAAGTCAGGAGACCCTATGGAGCCTGGGAATTATCGCACTATCATGATCGGACACACATTGGCACGGTTGTACGCATCCATTCTTGAGCAGCAGCTGAGTAGATGGGCAGAGAGGGAAGGGATACGCGCAGCCGGGCAGGCAGGATTCAGGAGAGGTTTTTCTACTCTTGACCATATCTTGACACTCAGATCCATCATTGAGGAGGGCAGATCACATGGGAGACGGATCTATTGCAGCTTTGTGGACTTCCACAAAGCATTTGACACCGTACCCAGAGCTAGATTGATGCCCAGATTACAGGAGATGGGAGTACCCACAGAGCTCATTTGGGGGGTCATGGCACTGTACAGGTCAGTAGTGGGGCATGTACGCACCTCAAAGGGCCTATCTACAGCGGTTCACTCCACTGTTGGGGTGAAGCAGGGTTGTCCGCTCTCTCCTACTCTGTTTGGTATGTATGTGGATGAGGTTTCTGACTACATTGAGAGTGATGGTGATAGAGGTGCACAACTGGCAGGAACATGGATCCCACTATTGTTATATGCTGATGATATTGTGTTGATCTCCGACTCTCCAGAGGGGATGCAACTCACCTGGATGCTTTGCATAGCTTTGCCCATGAAAGTGGTTTGTCTGTCAACCTTGGTAAAACCAAGGTCATGGTATTTAATACGACCCCACAATGGATCAGGAGGTCAGCGCCCGCATTCACATACGGCCAGGAGACGGTGGAGTATACAGATGCTTACACCTACCTTGGAGTGGTTTTTAGTGGACCAGCATTTTCATTGAGAAGAGCAGCAGAGACTAGATTGACCAGAGCCTCAGACGAAGCTCTAGCTCTTTGACACCCTGGTGGCTTCTGCATTGCTCTATGGAGCTGAGATTTGGGGACCTTCATTGGACCATCATGGGAGGACAGGTCGCACTGATGGATGGGGGGACGTGGAGAAACCACTAGTCTCTATGTTCTCACGGCTCATTAGAGCCAAGACTTCAGTACCACGTGCCATTATACGAGCAGAGCTAGCTGCCCCCCCACTAGTGGTTGAGGCGCTCACCAGATCCGTCTCCTTCATACACCGCATCTGGGAACTTCCCAGAAACAGATATGCCCGCCTTGCACTTGAGTCCTCTCGACAGTTAGCCATGCAAGGAGATACAGCATGTTGGTATGGGGAGATGACATCATGGTTCCAAGTGAATGGGTTCAGCATAGACAGACTGCCACCCTTCCAGTACTCATTGGATGCACCCTCTCTGACTCTCACACAGTCCGAGATTACCAGGCTCATCCGCCAGGACCTGACTCAGCTAGACATCAGGAGGACATGGATACAGCCAGCACAGGAGCTAGGCACGAAGATGGCTTTCTACAAAGAGCATCTTCTCCAGCTTACGGAGGACGGTTTTGTGACGATACCTAGATACATGGACACCCACTTGTCTCATGGGATACGATGTGCTATTGGCCAGATACGCACATCTTCACACCAACTGCGGATCGAGACTGGGAGATACAGCAGAGTACCAGCAGAGGTCAGGACATGTCTCCTATGTGACCTGGAGCCTGAGACAGAGTTGCACTACACATGCCACTGCCCCGTCTACTACGAGATACACGGCCGCTTCCACTGCTTGTTCAGAGAGGGCTTCGGACCACTCTCCAGAGTCATGCGGTACGAGGATCAGAGATGCTTGGGTCTGGTTTTGCTCGAGCTGCGCAGACACAGAGAGAGCCTGATGAGAGGAGAGGTCAGCCAGTCTCAGAGACGGATCACAGACTTCTTTAGAGCAGGCACTGGACACCCGGAGGAGCTACTACCACAGGAGAGCTCGCCGCCTCACACCGGAGGCACACTGATCGACCGAGCGACCGAGCTAGGGAGATCCAGACGCCCATGGCTGCGGAGGACTACACGGCATCGACGGAGGTTGCATCAGAGGATTCGGATCACTTTGGCCCAACATGCACGACGCTCGGTCAGGCTATTGACCATGGAGGAGATTGATGCAATCCGCCAACGACCGATGATGGATCTTTTGTGATCTGTGATTTAGCTATCCCACCTAGCTGGATCTTTTGTGATCTGTGATTTAGCTATCCCACCTATCTGCTTAGATCACACCTAGCTGTTTCAGATTCCATAGCATTTTATTATGTCATTTTATTTTGTCATTTTTGTTACTCTTACTTTGTCACAACATTGTAACTTTCTGGTCTCATAGGTCATTCTAGCCTTCTGAAGACGTTAATATAACATTTCATTTCATCTCATCTCATTTCATTTCATTTCATATCTCTCTCTCTCTCTCTCTCTCTCTCTCTCTCTCTCTCTCTCTCTCTCTCTCTCTCTCTCTCTCTCTCTCTCTCTCTCTCTCTCTCTCTCTTTCTTTTTGGAAAAAGTCAGGGCTATATAGTACTGAGTACAATATAATGCCCAACAGATGCCAAAATAGCCTATCAGGTGGGGTGTACAAGCTGAATGTAAGGAGGAGAGCCACTATAGTGACAACTTGACTAGAACAATCTCATGGTGGTCGGTGTGATGAGTAGAGGAGAAACCACCGAGGAGGGGCATAATGCCACGTAATCTGGCCACCTGTAAGGGTGAAGAAGAGTGGGGATCGAGCCCAACGCCGAAGGAAGGCAAATCGGCATGCCTTGGCTGCTCGAGATGTACCTGAGGACGAATCCCACTACCAAATCAGGGTATGAATGATGTCCAGCCAAATGGCAGTGAGGGTATCCTGAAGGAGCTGTGGAGCCGCACTTAGAATGTGGAGACAATGAGCTCTCCAAACATTCCATAGTGTAATACTAGTGATGACTGAAAAAACTTCATCACGTGTCTGAGAATCCCCCTGCCAAGCAATCTGTGGTAGCATAGCCAAAGTACCTCGCCGATAACCAGTCGATGTGAGCATAAAGGCTGGATCTGTGTCTGAGCCCTCGTAGAAAAGATGGGGGCCGGGCATCGGCATCAACCATGAGATAGATCCCCAAGTAAGAAATCCATGCTAAACACCTGCTCTGCTAAGTAGAAAGCAAACTGCAAGCCACAGTACATGGGAAGCTGAGCATGACCAAAGACAATGTGCAAGTGACTCAAGTAGTCGCAAAGGACAGCGAGTACATAACGGATCATGACCCAAGTAGCTAGCCAAGTCCCAACTGGAAGTCCCGCATGTGCAATCATCTGCATGAAAAAAGAAATACGACGAGCCGCATGTAAATCCCAGATGGTGGACCAAAACTGCTGCAGATAGGCATGGGAGAGGCCTGAATGTAACCAGAAACGCATACGAGTGGGCTGCTCTGGCGCTGTCTCATCAATGCTAACCGTCCAATCCTGACAGTGTACTCAAAGAAGGATAATGGTGCACCGGTGGGGTCAGAGTGAGGCCAATGCCACTCGCCTGGGTCCCAATAAAGCTGAGATAGGGCACGACCCTCCCGCACCCAAAGCCTCCAAAGTGCAGCATCGACGGAAGCGAAACGAGGGTCAACACAACGAAGCTTCCCGCGGGAGCCAACTACTCTGATGGCCTCCCATCGAGCTCCGGGAAGGGCAAGGTGCGGAGAGGTGGCATCATATGTCAATCTAGCATGAATCCCCTGAGACTGGTCAGTATCGACTGTGAATAGCATGGTGTCTAAACGAGCAAATAAGAGAGTTCTCTGAGCAAAGAGGCCTTCCCAGCCACAATGGGGAGGCATC
Source organism: Adiantum capillus-veneris (assembly GCF_014529385.1). Taxonomy (NCBI): domain Eukaryota; kingdom Viridiplantae; phylum Streptophyta; class Polypodiopsida; order Polypodiales; family Pteridaceae; genus Adiantum; species Adiantum capillus-veneris. The sequence goes on from NC_140953.1 coordinate 45,641,176, forward strand.
TGAACCGTGCCTCTCATGACTGCATCCCACTTTGAAGGAACGGCGGAATCAATCTCAAGCACTTTGTTTGTCACCCCGCGACCAATGTCATAATGTTCTGCCACAAAATCAGCATCCAGCATACGTGACTCATGAAACAACCGCATAGAGGCAGCAGGGCCAGTGTCCCAGGCAGCCCAATCAATGTGAGTCCTCTCTCCAAGCTGACGGGGTGGATCAACCGAAGAATCAAGAACTGCAGCATTCCAAATGAGAGGTTGGCGCTCAATCTCCTCACGACATGAGGGAGGTGAGCGTATGATAGCCCGTCGCATGGAAACCCAAATCTGAAGGAGCGATCGGATGAAGGGTGTTCTCTTCTCTCTCTATCTCTCAATCTCATACACTTGCACGCACAGTGTCCACTCACTTTGTTCGTGATCATTGCACTCTCATTAAGAACCGAAGGCTCTACCTTCCATAAGAACAAAAAGGAACCTTGAGCATAGTTCGGAGCACTCATCTTAAGCAAAGCGCAAACATTCATTCCGCTGCACGTAACAACTATGCATGGAGCTTCCCTCCGTTCTTCATGCTCTCTTACCATGGCGGCCCGGTGAGCCTCTTGTCATTCCATCATGGACTTCATCAAAGTCTCCATAGCATTTGGTGTAATCCATAGCATAGATGGGGATGGAGGAAGATTTGGAAACCTTTCTCTTGGTGTAGAAACTTCTTCTTCTCCAATTCCAATCTCATCACCTTCACACAAAGTATCCAATCTCATCACCTTCACACAAAGTATTCATTCCACTTCTGGTGATGACCGTGCACTGAGTGCTTGGGGTACTTGAATACTTGGGGTACTTGGGTTCTTGGGGTACTTGGGGTTCTTGGTACTTGCTACTTGGTGCTGCTTGCAATCTGCGTTTAAGAAGGCTTTTCTCTTACCCAAGCTCGACTCCTTCCTGCGGGTGTACCCTTTGGCATCCTTGTGCTCACACCAAGGTTTCTTTTTCCCACCTCACGTCAATTGGCTTGCCGCAATGTGCAAGCCTCAAGGTCCGCTCTCAGGAGCGAGGGAAGGCTTGGCAAGCCCTTCTTTTTTGGGTTACCTACCACTCTTCAAAAACACAGATTAGAGAGATCGACACACCCAAGTTGTTAGGTGCAGCGGAATGATTGTTTGCGCTTTGCTCAAGATGAGTGCTCCGAAATATGCTCAAGGTTCCTTTTTGTTCTTATGGAAGGTAGAGCCTTCCATTCTTAATGAGAGAGTGCAATGATCACGAACAAAGTGAATGGACACTGTGCGTGCAAGTGTATGAGACTGAGAGATAGAGAGAAGAGAGATACGACACCAGAGACGACGTAAAACCCTCCTCCGAAGGCCCCACTCTCGTCGGCAAGAGTGATCTACTTATGATTGCACAATCTGGTACAAATGGTATGCATGAGACTGATGCAAGTCTAGACTATGTCGACGATGACGACGGTGATGGCGAAGTCGACCTAAGGGCTGAAATCTGCAATCTTTCTACTGCTGTCCAAAAACGCTATGTGCTGAAATCTGCTAATCTTCTATCTGCTGAATTCTGACTATATGTCGGTGACGATGTCGATGGCGACGATGCGACGACGACGCGCTGAAAACGCAGATGCTGAAATCTGCGTTTTCCGGGCTGAAACTGTAAACCTTGCGGAAACGGACCGTGCGGCGAGGAACTGCTGCGAAAAGGTGAGATCTGCGAGTTCAGGACTTGATCTGCGGGTATCAACTGCTGAAAACTGAAAACGCTAATGTTCCTTGACTTTCTGTCGTGATGAAGGTACAAAACGCCGGGGCTGATCTGCAACCAAAAACGCTAGGGCTGAATTTTGGTCCTGCTGCTACCGTGGTTCTACAAAATGCAAAACGCTAGGCTGATCTGCTGATCTCTTGCAAAAACGTAGGGGCTCTTGCTGTCTGCGGTAGCTGAGGCTGATCTGATGGGAAAAAACGCTAGGTGATGCTAGATCTGCAAAATGCTAGGTCTCCTGGGGGTGTCTGCTGAGAAGTTTCCTGTTGAGCATGGAGCTCCTGCTGCCTCTTCTGCCATTTAGTGCTAACTTGGGTTTGCTTATATACAAACTTAGCAAAATTGCCCTACCTACTTTTGTTGGGAAGTCACTTAAAAATAATAAGTGAAAAATACCAAAATTAGGGAAAATAGGCTAAATGCACTGGAAAATTCCCCTGATGGAATCTGATGGATTCTGATGGGAATTCTGATGATCATGCTGTGTGCAACTAGAGGATATGCATCTATGCTAAGTGACTAGGCATGCACGGTCTACGAATAGAGTCACAAAAGTGCCAGATCACTTCTAAATCTAGATTGACTGGACTGACTGATTCCTGATCATGATGTAACTTGTCCACGGACACATAGGGTTGGATGTGTCACGTGACATCCCCTGCTTTTCAAACTGAGGTACTGGTACCGAACTGTATGGCGTCAAGGGAGATCGCCAATAGCATCCAGAATCCTGGAAGGGACTTTTCGCCGGCCCACTCTGATGTGTGGGTCATGCGATACTTGAACTTCATAAAGGTCTGCAACGCTTGCTTCTATGGGCCGCGCCGAAAGCGACAAAGTCTTTTGCGGCTTCTTCGATGCTTCAACTTCGTTTAGAGTCATGCTTCTTTCGTCTTCAAGAATCTCCATGGCTAAAAATTCCTGAAACCATTTCCAACGCAAAAACATGAACATACCTATTCCATGTAAAGTGAGTGGAAAAAATCTTGGCTTTCTCAAAGACTGTGCATGCAATGTGGATGAACAAATAGACGGAGTGCCAAACCGTTCACCACATACACGCAACTGTGGAAATTCACAACGGAAATGCCCATGCTTGGTGCTCATACTTTCATGTGTTCTTTCTACATATGTGTCATGCCAAGGAAGAGACATGGAATGTGACTTCTTGACATACATACTTTTCAGCTTTTCATGAAAAATCCGCATACATTCGTGCTCATCCATGAAAGAAACGTGCTCAACATACATATGTCATGCCTAGTAAAAGGGATCACATAAAGATGCTGACTAAAATACAGGAAACGATCACGAATGAAACATTCGAACAATGCGTGCGTATCAATCATGCGAACATATAATACTTCATGTGAGGGTTCCTTGGACCTAGGCTCGAGAGCCAAGATCGGTTCTTCCTGAATGATCGCATCGTCCTGTGGGGTTCTTTGGACCTCGACTCGAAAGCCAAGATCGGTTCTTCGTGATTGATCGAATCTACAACGAGGTTAGCTTCGCTAGAAAAAGCATCAACTAACTCATCATCCTTGTGAACAATCACATCATCTTCATGCAACTCATCATGCTTGTGAGAAATCACATCTTGATCATGCAAATCATCATGCTTGTCATTGGCATCCAAATCATCATGCTTAGCAATATCATTCAAATCATCATGCTTATCTTTGTCATCCAAATCATCATGCTTATCATTGTCAATCAAATCATCATCATGCTTCACACAATCATGTAAATCCTGTGTGTCATGCTGTGGAGAAGAAGAGACTAAGAGAGTCTCCTTTTCCTGATTCTCTTGCATCTGTACCTGAGCTTGAGAAAAGAGTCGCAAGAACTCTTCCCTTCTTGCTTTGATCTCGCGATCAAATTCTGCTTGTCTTGCTTTGTTCGCTGCTTGTCTTTCTCCTTCGTCTTCTACGTGTTTGCGTTCCATTTCTGCTTTTCTTTCTTTGTATTCACGATCCAATTTGGCTTGTCGTTCTTTGGCTTCCAAGAGTGCTTGCTCGCGCTCACGCACTATGGCTGCCATTCTTGCGGCATTTCTTGCTTTGCGTTGTAAATTCTGTTCCATAAACGACAGTTCCAACTCCTCCATTGGATTTAGTGCAATCGTTGTCGTAGATGGGGAAGGGTCAAAAAAACCTTTTGGTGGGGAAAATTCTTCTTCGCCTCTCTCATGCTCATCATCTCCAAGCGAAGTATCCATTCCGCTTCGAGTGATGATCATTCTGAAGTCGTAGGTTCTTGTGGGTTCTTGTGGGTCTTGGGTTCTTAAGTTCACGAGGAACTTGGGTTCTTGTGGGTCTTGGGTTCTTAAGTCCACCAGGAACTTGGGTTCTTGGGGGTCTTGGTTCTTGAGTTCACGAGGAACTTGGGTTCTTGCGGGTCTTGAGTTCTTGAGGTTCTTAAGGTTTTCTTTCGCTTGCAAACCGTGTTCCAGAAAGATCTTCTCTTCACCCAAGTTCTACTCTTTTCCGCGTGCGCACCCCTTGGCGGCCTTGCACTCACACCAAGGTTGCTTTTTCCCACCTCACGTCGATTGGCCGGCCGCTAAGTGCACAGTCCACTCTCAATGAGTGAAAAGAGACACAAGAAGAGGCTGGACAAGCCCTTTTTTCTTGGGATTCGTGTTACTCTTCAGAAAAACACGATTAGGAATCGACACGCCCAAGCGAACTTGGGTTCGTGCGACCTTAACAAGCAAAAAAAATTCTCGTGATTCTTGTGGTTCTTTCCTTGAGCGATACAGAACACTGCCAAAGCTCTGATACCAATGTTAGGTGCAGCGGAATGATTGTTTGCGTTTTGCTCAAGATGAGTGCTCCGAACTGCGCTCAAGGTTCCTTTTTGTTCTTATGGAAGGTAGAGCCTTCCGTTCTTAATGAGAGAGTGCAATGATCACGAACAAAGTGAATGGACACTGTGCGTGCAAGTGCATGAGACTGAGAGATAGAGAGAAGAGAGATACGACACCAGAGACGTTGTAAAACCCTCCTCCGAAGGCCCCACTCTCGTCGGCGAGAGTGGTCTACTTATGATTGCACAATCTGGTACAAATGGTATGCATGAGACTGATGCAAGTCTAGACTATGTCGACGATGACGACGGTGATGGCGAAGTCGACCTAAGGGCTGAAATCTGCAATCTTTCTACTGCTGTCCAAAAACGCTATGTGCTAAAATCTGCTAATCTTCTATCTGCTGACTTCTGACTATATGTCGGTGACAATGTCGATGGCGACGATGCGACGACGACACGCTAAAAACGCAGATGCTGAAATCTGTGTTTTCCGGGCTGAAACTGTAAACCTTGCGGAAACGGATCGTGCGGCAAGGAACTGTTGCGAGAAGGTGAGATCTGCGAGGTTCGGGACTTGATCTGCGGGTATCAACTACTGAAAACTGAAAACGCTAATGTTTCTTGACATTCTGTCGCGATGAAGGTACAAAACGCCAGGGTTGATCTACAACCAAAATCGCTAGGGCTCAATTTTGGTCCTACTGCTGCCGTGGTTCTGCAAAATGCAAAACGCTAGGCTGATCTGCTGATCTCTTGCAAAAACGCTGGGGCTCTTGCTGTCTGCGGTAGCCGAGGTTGATCTGATGGGGAAAAACGCTAGGTGATGCTAGGTCTGCAAAATGCTAGGTCTCCTAGGGATGTCTGCTGAGAAGTTGCATGTTGAGCGTGGAGCTTCTGCTGCCTCTTCTGCCATTTAGTGCTAACTTGGGTTTGCTTATATACAAACTTAGCAAAATTGCCCTACCTACTTTTGTTGGGAAGTCACTTAAAATAATAAGTGAAAAATAGCAAAAATAGGAAAAATAGGCAAAATGTACTGGAAAATTCCCCTGATGAAATCTGATGGATTCTGATGGGAATTCTGATGATCATGCTATGTGCAACTAGAGGATATGTATCTATGCTAAGTGATTGGGCATGCACGGTCTACGAGTAGACTCACAAAAGTGCCAGGTCACTTCTAAATCTAGATTGACTGGTCTGACTGAACCTTGATCATGTTGTAGCTTGTCCACAGACAGATAGGGTTGGATGTGTCACGTGACAGAAGTCGTTACGTGCAAACTCAAACAAGAAAACAAAAATTGTGTTTCTTTATGGCTTAATTGCCCTTAAGACAAAGCAATAAAGACGGGAGCACGCCTAATGCGCGATGGACTAAGGGTGGGAGTGGCAAATAAGTCCAAGTTCGAGACAAGAAGATTGTCATAAAATATAATATCTAACTTTACCAAATGATTTTCTCATATTAAACTGATCACTTAATATGGGAAGATAAAAGGGGAACAAGAGTTGGGATATATATATGTGCTTCTAAACCTATCTTAACAGGGGACCAAAAGGAGAAATGGTTGTATCTCAATAGGGGTCCAAAAGGAGACGGTCTACCAAAGAACAATGTGCAATTAGTGCTTCTAGATTTGCCTCATCAAGGGACCAAGAGGTGAGATGGTTACATCTCAAAAAGAGTCCAAACGGAGGTAGTCTATCAAGGAGCAACGTGCATCTAATGGAGCTTAAAAGACCTTAGGGTTAGCTTCATTAAAGACCTCCAAAAGTTAGTGTTAAAAAGTCATTTGACCTTACGCAAACTAGGGCTAACCTCGAGATGGGAATCCTACCCAAGCATGAGGTGCTAAGATGTTTAAAGTGGTTATAGAAACCTTGCCCAAAGCTTAAGGTGATTTTTATGCTTAAATGACTAAGGTTTTTGAAATGTTGAATTCAAAGATAAATTCTCAAGAGGCATGAACGTTTATATGCTTGATTGACTAAGGCTTAAAGTATTCAATTCAAAACAAATGACTTAAGAAGCATAAAAGACACATGCTTGCTTGATTGACTAAGTCCTTGAAGTATTCAATTCAACCAAATGACTTAATAAGCATGTTCAAATGATCCTTCACATGTGACCTTCATGATGTGCTTGAATGTTATTGGTTATGTTTTAAAGAGGTCCAATGAGAATTTAAATACATAAAAATAAATAATTAAGTTCTTTCTCTCAAAGAGGAAAAACAGGACACATGTCCAAATGAAATAATAAAATAATAAGAGAGAGAGAGAGAGGTGGACCAAGCATGAGAGGGGAGGTATACTCTCCCACACACACACACACATTCTCTCATTGTGTGGAGTGCAAAGTCCAAGAGCTCCATCTCCTTCTCCAAGCATGTGGAGAAGTGGAGAGCCTACACCAACACTCTTGGCTATGGATTGCAAATCCAACCAAGAGCCATGGTTCAATGCTTAAGCTTGTCATCTTCTTCATCTTCATTACTATGCTATTATGCTATGCTAAGAAGAAGAGTGATAATAAGTGAGGAACTATTTCTTTCTCCTATGAATGATTCTTCTTCTTCTTCCCTACCCTCATTCCCCGCTAGCTCTCTCCACCTTCAAAGGTGTTTGAGGCCTTGGGACTGAGGCTTGGGATAGTTAATGCTTTTTGCAAGGTTATGTTAAGCTCGTGATGCATGAAGCTTTCCATCTTCAATGTTCATAGCATCACCAAGGAACAAAAAGATTGTATTGTCACAAGGAACACAAAGATTGTATTGAAACAAAGTCTCTCTTGATGGGAGAATCTATAATACAAACGCCTTTTAGAGGGGGGACCGGCTCCAAGTAAATCCGGTCCTCAACTATTGTCATGTTCTCTAATACTCTCTCTCTTGCAAAAGTATTGTTCATGCCAAGTTAATTAAGTACTATATTCAAGTTGCTACCATCAATTAAGTTCACCCTCTATGTTCTCAAAGTAATCTCACAAAAATGCTCACTCTTAAGTCTCTTAATTCCGCTATTCTCAAAGTTCATAGGCCATTCCCATTACAAGATTCTTTGAGAAAAAACCTAAGACAGATTCTTTAGGTTCTTTTCTTGAGTGATGATACCTAACACTGCCAAAGAGCTCTGATACCAATGTAATGTGCAGCGGAAGTGATTGATGGTGAATGCTCAAGATGAGTGCTCAGTGCATACTCAAGGTTCCTTTTACTGAAGGAGGGAGAGAGCCCTCCTTTTTACTTCATGAGAATTGTGCAATAGACTAGAGTGAGAGAGAGAATGAAAACTATGAGTGATAGAGAAAGAAACCGACATCAAATGGGGTCCCAAATCCCCCTCCAAGGAAACCCCCCTCTCTATTGCTAGGTACAATGGTACTACATGCCAGAATGCTGATGGAACTTGCGGTAGATGCTCTGTACTGTGAGAGTGAGCAGCGAAAAGAATGTGAGCCACGTGCGCTGAAAACGCTGGAGAGAGAGAGAGAGAGAGAGAGAGAGAGAGAGAGAGAGAGAACGCAAGTGCTCTGCAAATGATGCTCTCAATAAACAATCTATGAATGACTACAAGACCCTAAGCATTCTATTTATAGAATCTTAGGTTGAGGTAGGGCAAAAATGTGTAACTAGTGCAAAAAACATTAAAAGCCCAAAAATGGCTAAAACTGTGTGCACCCAGCCAGGCTCAGAAAATTACCGGCCAGACACATGCTAAAAGTGTCCCCCATGCAATCTACATGATGTGCGATGGGTGGCCAACCCAGGACAATCACTAGCCGTATAAAATGGCAAAGTAACGGTGGTGTAACTCTAACAGGTACTGCGAGGCTGAAGGCTGAAATCTGAAAACGCTAATGATGTCGAGGCTAGGATCTGCGATCGCAACGAGACTATGGGCTAATGCTAAAAATGCTAATGAACTTTGGCTTGAAACTGCAATCTGCTGGTGATCATGGCTGAAATCTGCAAACGCTGAAAAACGATGATGATGGCGGGTGAAAACATTGATAGGGGAATGCTGAAATTGTTGCATTGATGGTGCTGAAGATGGCTGGAAAAACGTTGGTTGGAGGGGTGGCCTTTTGGGTCCTTGTGTTGCAGGTACTATTGGTACTTCTGAAGGAGTACGAGCGGAAGTGCGACGCGAGAGAGAGTGCGAGAAGAAGAGCACGACGATATGGTGAACTCGCTCTACTGTAATGTGTAGAGCATAGTGAGTTCTTATTAGGTTTTTACAAAAGAATATGTGTACATACCTGGCGGCACGCCCACTTACCTGGGCGACCACATTGGGCTTTATACCCCAACAACCTCCCACTTAAAGTCCAATGTGGTACTTTAAGTGTGAGAGAAGCTACTATACACGCTAATATACAAGAGATGTAGAGAAGTGATGTACTACCCTACACCTAACTGCTTGCGAAAATGCGCAAAGCTCTTTGAGGGAAGTCCTTTTGTAAGTAGATCAGCAGGATTTTCTGTGGTGTGAACTTTGACAAGCTGAAGTTGCTTATCCTCGAGCATTTCCCTGATGAAATGATACTTCACATCCATATGCTTTGTCTTTGAGTGATAAACTGGATTGCGAGCCAATTGTATAGCACTTTGACTATCACAATATAACACAGACATCTCTTCTTTGATTCCCAAATCTGTTACTAGTCGATTAAGCCAAATTGATTCTTTGCATGCCTCTGATGCTGCAACATATTCAGCCTCTGTAGTAGACTGAGTAACACAATCTTGTAATCTAGAACGCCATGATACTGCTCCACCAACCAATGTAAAGACATACCCTGACGTAGACCTTCGGTTGTCTAAGTCACCTGCATAATCTGAGTCTGTAAAACCCTTTACACTTAGCTTCTGACTCCCATAGCATATACGCATACTCTTTGTAGCTTTCAGGTATCTCAATATTCCTTTCACTGCCTCCCAATGTTTCTTGCCTGGGTTTGACATGAATCGACTTACTACTCCCACTGCAAATGCAATGTCTGGGCGAGTAGCAATCATTGCATACATCAAACTACCCACTGCAGACGCATATGGAATCTTATCCATTTCAGCCTGTTCTTCCTCAGACACAGGACAATCTTGTTTGCTAAGTTTCACATATGGTGGCAATGGAACACTCAGTGCCTTTCCCTTCTCCATATTGAAACGTTGCAAAACCTTGTCAATATACTCTGTTTGAGATAACCAAATCAACTGCTTTGATCTGTCTCTCTCAATGCGCATACCAAGTATATGACTTGCCTCACCCATGTCTTTCATGTCAAACGATTTTGCCATCTTTGACTTCAAAGCTGAAATTTCTTCCAAGTGCTTGCCAGCAATCAACATGTCATCCACATACAAAATAAGGATCAGCCAACTTCCATCCTTAGCCTTCTTTGTATATAGACAGTGATCGAACTCAATACGTTTGTAGCCTTGAGAAAGCATAAACTTGTGGAATTTATGGTACCATGCCCTCAGTGATTGTTTTAAGCCATAAAGACTCTTTAACAACTGGCATACCCAATCTTCCTTGCCTTTCTCAACAAACCCTTCTGGCTGCTGCATGTAAATTTCCACATCTAAATCACCATGCAAGAACGCTGTCTTGACATCCATTTGGTGCAACACCAAATCTAATATGGCAACCAATGCAAGAAAGCATCTCAATGTAGTCATCTTGACCACTGGAGAGAAGACTTCATCAAAGTCAATGCCTTGTTCTTGCTTAAAGCCCTTGGCAACAAGCCTTGCTTTGTACTTTGGCTGACTATCATGAGCGGTGATCTTATACCTGTAAACCCATTTACAGGGTAGAGCCTTTTTGCCCTGTGGTAATTTAACTAGCTTCCATGTCTTGTTTTTATGCAGAGCTGTCATCTCTAACTGCATGGCCAATTGCCAATTCCCGGAGTCCTTCATTTGCACTGCTTCCTTGTAACAAGAAGGCTCATTGCAATCAGTCAACATGACATAGTTCATAGATGGAACAAACCTATCAGGAGGTCGCGTGACACATCCAGATCTACGCACAATAGGTGGCTCAGGCTCAGCCACAACCTGTGGTTCCACTCTATCCTGTCCTTGCTCCTCTTGAGCCCTGACATTTTGTCTTGCACGTGCAGGTCCATCTTCTTGGAAGACAACTCTTCTAATCTCCTTAACCCTCTCTGGTTTAGAATGATATTTGGATTCATTAAAGTGAACATCATTGCTGCGGACAACCTTTCTGGATTCGGGATCCCAAAGTCTGTACCCCATCTCACCAGAATTACCATAGCCTAGAAAGATGCACTTTCTACTCTTTGGCTCAAGTTTGTTCCTAAATTCCTCACACCCAAAGACTCTGAGATGCTTGTATGAGGGCATTTTGCCTGACCATACCATCTCTGGCACTGAATCCTTCTGCAAAACCTTGCTAGGAGATCTATTTACAAGATGAACAGCTGTTGATACAGCTTCAGCCCAAAACCCATTTGGCAGTTGTGCATTAGACAACATACTTCTGACCTTCTCTTGTATGGTCCTATTCATCCTCTCAGCAACACCATTTTGAGGAGGATTGTAAGGAGCAGTAAGTTCACGTTTTATACCTTTTGACTCACAAAAGTCCTGAAAGGCCTTTGAAACATACTCTCCACCATTGTCAGTGCGTAAGCATTTAAGCTTCTTGCCACTCTGATTCTCCACAAGTGTCACAAACGTTTTGAAAACACTAAACGCTTCATCCTTGTGCTTGAGAAAGTAAACCCATACTTTCCTCGAGTAATCATCTATAAATGTCATAAAGTAAGAAGCTCCCCCTAGAGATAGGTTAGGCATAGGTCCACACAAATCACTATGAACAAGTGCCAACTGTGTATCTCTTCTACTGCTTCTATGCTTATGTGGCTGCTGTGTTTGCTTATGCCTCACAGCCAAAGACTCTGAGATGCTTGTATGAGGGCATTTTGCCTGACCATACCATCTCTGGCACTGAATCCTTCTGCAAAACCTTGCTAGGAGATCTATTAACAAGATGAACAGCTGTTGATACAGCTTCAGCCCAAAACCCATTTGGCAGCTGTGCATTAGACAACATACTTCTGACCTTCTCTTGTATGGTCCTATTCATCCTCTCAGCAACACCATTTTGAGGAGGATTGTAAGGAGCAGTAAGTTCACGTTTTATACCTTTTGACTCACAAAAGTCCTGAAAGGCCTTTGAAACATACTCTCCACCATTGTCAGTGCGTAAGCATTTAAGCTTCTTGCCACTCTGATTCTCCACAAGTGTCACAAACGTTTTGAAAACACTAAACGCTTCATCCTTGTGCTTGAGAAAGTAAACCCATACTTTCCTCGAGTAATCATCTATAAATGTCATAAAGTAAGAAGCTCCCCCTAGAGATAGGTTAGGCATAGGTCCACACAAATCACTATGAACAAGTGCCAACTGTGTATCTCTTCTACTGCTTCTATGCTTATGTGGTTGCTGTGTTTGCTTACCATACAGACAATGTTCACAGAATTCAAAATCATTAAATGAAAAGCCAGGCAAATAACCAGAACGAGACAAGATTTCCATTCCCTTCTTGGACATATGTCCTAACCGGCTATGCCACAAAGAAACGTTGCTGCTCGGTTACATTGATTACATTTTAGAGACATTTGATACATAAATCATGTAAAGTCCTCCAGACTTTACTCCATGTGCTACTGTCATAGAACCCTTGGATATCTTCCACATGTTCTGTCCAAAAGTGGTGACGTAGCCAGCATCATCAAGTAAACCTGTGCTGATCAAGCTCTTTGTAATTGCGGGAACATGTCTCACATTCTTCAGCGTGAAAGAAGAGCCATTCTGAAACTTCAATTGTACATCTCCAACACCTAAGATCTCACATGTCTGTCCATTGCCTAGCCGAACATGATCTTTAGTGGTCACATAAGAGGTAAACCACTCCTTGTTTGGAGACACATGAAGTGATGTCCCTGAGTCTATAATCCAGTCACTCAGTGCATTTCCATCAGATGCTGTAAGAAGAGCTGAGTCCATTGTATTCTTCAAGAAGTAGATGTCTCCTGAAACTAGACTGTCATCCTCTGCAACAGTGTTTGTCACATTTATTTCTTGAATCTTGACTGAGGACTTGTTCTTCTCACCATGGTCTTCAGCTTTCTCTTTGCCTTTTTCTGCTTTCCATTCTCTCCAGTCTCTTTTCATGTGACCCTTCTTGCCACAATGGTAGCATTCTATGTCACTCTTGCCTTTAGCACTGCGGGACTTGCTACGAGACTGATTCCTCTTTCCACCTTTGTACTTTTCTTTGGTCCTTCCCCTGACAACTAAGGCTGTTCCTTTGCCTTTGTCCATTGTCTTTCTATTGGTTTCTTCAGTAAGCAGACTTCTTTCTACACCTGCTATGTTCAAACCATCTGGAGGTGCAGAATTACTCAAAGCTGTGCGAAAAGTGTCCCAACTTTCCGGCAATGTGATCAACAGGAACATAGCTCTAACAGGTTCATCAAACTTGACACCTTGAGCTGACAACTGACTATAGATTGTGTTGAATTCATTCAAATGATTGGACATAGATGTCCCTTCTTTCATCTTCAAGTCAACAAGCTTCTTAAGCCAGTATACCTGTGAAGCTGCACTCTGCTTCTCATAAAGATCACTGAGCTTTAACCATGCTTGATAAGCCGACATCTCATCTGCTACATTGAAGTAAACGCTTTCTGCCAAAGTCAGCATAATGGTAGAAAGTGCCAATTCATCCATTTCGCTCCATTCATCTTCGTCCATATCTTCTGGTTTTATCCCCTTGAGCTTTATAGGTTTTATCTGCTTCTTTTGTACCAACACGTGCCAAATCTGCTTCTTCCACAATGGGAAATTGGTTCCATCCAGCTTCTTGATATTGTAAAGAGCAGTGTCCTGTGATCCAGCCATAGCTACGCTTCACAGTGGTTTACTTTCCTGGAAAAAATTCGGCAAAGTTTCCCCTGTAAACTGACCTCTGAACCAATATCAACCTGTCAAATGAACCAAGAAAGCTTCAGATTCTGCATAAATTTTGGCAGTCTCCTTTGTAAAATGGCTATGGTGTACTCAAAAACAGACCAAAAAACAGCTCAAAAAACATTGTCTCTCTGACACTGTAAGCTGCGGGTAAACCTGTCCTGCACCTGTACTGTCTCTCACTGTCCTGTCACTGTCCTATAAGCATAGACTGCGACAATGCCTCAACGGCAGTAAAGCAAAGATGCAATCCCAACTGTCTAACTCACAGTCAATACATCCTAGCTGCCTATCTAAGGGTGCTCGAGGGATCGCTCCAAGACCTGTATCACCGAAAGGATCTTAACATTCGAGAATCCCCCAGCTCAATAAAACCTCACTCGACCCTCAACAAAGGCTGCAGTAAATCTGACAGTACATAGAATTCCCACAAAGTCATACATCCACAAATTTCCCACTGTATGCTGTAACCGCTGCGGCGGTTGTTTGCGCGTGACTCACAGCCAGCAAACCCTCAACAGACATACATCATCTCTGACAATACATCCCATGTGGAAGTACCTGCAATGTCAGGATGAAATCTGGAATATCAAGCAGCAAACACAAGCTACCTGATGAACTAGTGGATGTTGCCTACAGTCTGTGTGTAGATGCGCCCGTGTCGTATGTGACACGCCTCCAAGAATTGTGAGCCGTCCTTCGATGTGTAGACAGCCACAAATCAACACTCTGGGAGTGTCGATATCCTCAGCACATGCAGTCGTAGGCCGAAAACCCCAAATTTGCAGAGTCGGATCTGCACCCACCGAGACCACGTAGTCGAAAATGGCCTGTGTAGACCTTTGTCGAAGCCGAACGGTGGTCGAGATGACCTCAGAATGAAATTCTGAGAACACCATGCCCTTCGGGCTCTCCCACAGGATTTGGGGCCGTGTCTTCGCCTGTCGAATTTCACTCCAATCTGAGCTGGTGACTCTAGCCTCCTGCAGTGCTGCCCCGAGCCTCGATCTGAGCTCTGATACCAGTTGAAGGAGTACGAGCGGAAGTGCGACGCGAGAGAGAGTGCGAGAAGAAGAGCACGACGATATGGTGAACTCGCTCTACTGTAATGTGTAGAGCATAGTGAGTTCTTATTAGGTTTTTACAAAAGAATATGTGTACATACCTGGCGGCCCGCCCACTTACCTGGGCGACCACATTGGGCTTTATACCCCAACAACTTCTGCTTCTTGTCCATGGGCTGCCTATATAGCATCAAAAAGCTGGGTCGAGCAATGTCCCTCCAACCCCCACGATTTGCAGTAAAATGTCAAAATGTCACTTATTATCAAGTTTGACGACTCACTAATAAGAGGTGGTTCCCATGCGGTAAATGGGGTTCACATGCGGTGAATTGTCTAAACTTGGTACTAATGGTACTATATGGACTGGGCAATCAGGGTATGCAACTACTCTAAAAGCCTGGACATGCATGTCCTGCATACAAGCTCACAAGGATGCCAAAACACTTCCTATGTTGACCTAAACCATAGAAGTAGGAGTTACAGCTTGTCCACATGCACATAGGGTTAGATGTGCACGTGACAACACCATATCTAACGGAAAATAGCAAACTGACCTAAAAGAAAACACTTTATTCCAGACACAATGGGGCAGCCCCTATCAGGCACCCCTTGCGGTATTTCTTTTTATATTAAGGAACTGTCATGATTACAACAGTTTCTTGAGCCCACTCACACATATTTGAATACCAATAGACACTTGGCCCCAAAAAGAAACTCACTTTATCTGCTATTTACAATTGTATGTTAAAACATATGTTATTGACATAACTGGCCAAAAGCAGTACTGGCCACCATATTATAGCCCAGCGTAAAAATTGCAAGGTAGTAATAACAATATTAATCAAAAAATAATAGCACACAAGGCCGAATGACATTGAGTCAAAGAAATACTACCTTAGTTTGCAAGGCTCAAACAATGATTGTGAAAAGAAGACTTAATGATTATGGGAGATTGAATCAACAAAACTATAGTATAGTCCAAATCAGAATCACACATTAACAAAGAACACAAAGAGAATTTACCAAATAAAGTCTACTCTCACACAATAAAAATGCTACCCATGAAATAACAAGGACTCAATATAGTGATTGGAACTACCGAAGAAGGTTGGACTGAGCTGTGTCCTTCTTTGTTTAAACAAGATTTTCTCTCCCAAAAAAAATCACTTTTTTACTGTGAATTAACTCAATATCTAGAAAGAATTCCACAAGCTTTCCAGTGAGTTTTTCGGTGCCCCTCTAATTCCTTTTATAAAAATGAATCACATGATGAGCGCAAAGTGGGTATCTTAATTTCACTATTTGCATAAAATATGTAACATTTTAGCACCACAAGGGCTGTGTATTGGCATGAACACGCTTGAGGTAGTAATTATTAAAAACTGAATATATAAAATCCCAACTATGACATAAATGATTAGATTACTGACCTGCGGGGAGAACATGAGTGGAGAGCGCACAGAGCTGCTGGGTGACTCAGGGGGTGTGTTGGCCATTGAATCGGAATCACCAGAATTACAATCCTCTTCATGGGAGTTCGAATTCTGGAGCTCTGATCTTAGAATTTGAGTGCACTCCACTCCTTTCTGCTCTTGGGTGCTGTTAGCATTGCCCATCGATCTCCTTGTTCTTTGAGTTCTTTCAGAAAGGAGAAACGGGGAAAGCAAGCATCAAGAGCTTCATCGACTAGCTTGTAAGAAAAGCGCAGCTCGGAAGGAAAAACGAGGAAAGCCGGCGTCACGGCGTCATGGCCTTGAAGTCTTGCTTCTTGCTGGTCAGAAAAGCGCATCTGCAGACGGGCCTACCTCACGCTCTCTCTCCTCTCTCTCTCTCTCTCCCTCAATCCTCAATTTCCCAGTGCGCTCAAGTAAACCCCTCCTCCACTCACTATCTCACACGAGCATCTGTACGAGGCGGTCGATGGCACACGCCCATTTCAAGGATCTGGTGCAATATGAGCCGTCTGATGCGCTTTGTGTAAATTCAGAAAAATCGGTAAACTCAGATGCAACAACAAAAGTGAGGGGATTGACACATGCGAACGTGTCTCGAAAGACAGCTTGAATCTTGGCCATTAAATCAACCTATTTGTAAACACCCAACTTTACAAACCTAAGGCTCCATTCATACGTGCCCGACGACAAACTTGTAGATTTTCTTATACATTTGTCCTCACGTTCACACAGAACGGCATTTGAGCTTGTATAACCAATCACAAGAGCACAGACAGGCAATCGTGCATAGCCTAGCGGGTGTGCTTGTGAGGGCCATGCCAAGGACCCTCGACTATACCATCTTCAAATGGATACACTGAGATCCTTGACATCCCTCTCGCTTGAAGCCGACACCAAGTCAGGACTCCTCCTGCTCTTCGATGCCAACTCAAGGGGGTGATACCATTTACTTTTCTCATATTAATCCCTTAACTACAAAGCACCTTTGCTTATCGGTCCATCAGACTAATTCTTGAACTCAACCTTTTAGGGTCAATCGGTGGGAGTTCTCTAATTCACCTTTGGTTCAAGTTCACTGACATTTTTTTTCCAGTTATGATTGTCATAAAATCTAATATCTAACCAACCCAAATGATTTTCTCATATTAAATTGATCACTTAATGTGGGAGAATAAACGAGAACAAGTGTTAAGATATAGATATGTGCTTATAGATCTATCTCAACACGGGGCCAATGGTAAAGGGGCCCAAATGAGAGATGGTCTATCAAAGAGCAAAGCTAACCAATGGAGCATAAGACCTTAGGGTTAGCTTCATTGAAGACCTCCAATAATGTGTGTAAAAGTCCTTTGACCTTAGGTAAGCTAGGGCTGAGCTTGAGGCGGGAACCCGGCCCAAGCTCGAGGTGCTTGTCATGCTTGATTAAGGTGCTTGAGGTGCTTGACCTACTACATGCTTGAGGTGCTTGACTTGCTACTTGATTAAGGTGCTCGAGGTGCTTTGACATGCTTGCATGAGATGCTTGTGGGAACACCCCTAGTTCAAGTGCATTGTCATGCTTGATGACTAAGGTGCTTGAGCACCAAAAGTCAAAAGTATCCCTACAAGAGGGGGGGAGAGCCCTTCTCCTAGGGGATAGAGAGAGAACACACACTCACACACACAAGGAAGGCCCAAGCTTGAAGAGGCAGCAGGGACACATGTCAGGCGCCTACCTATGTTACCTTCATGAGATGCCTGAAGCCCATTGGTTGACCACCCAAGGGGTCCAATAGTAATTTAGGAGATTTAATTAATTGATTTAGCATTTATCTAGCCCTCTCTCTCAAAGGGGAAAGGGGGACACTTGTCTCAAGGCTACCCCTACTGCTTGTAATGCCTCCTGCTTATGATTGGCTAGGCCTGGAGGGGTCCAATGAACTTCAAGCATGAGATACAAGGGGGGGTCGACCCAAGCAAGCTAGGGGGTTGCTTAGGGGGTATACTCACCCACACACACTCACAAACACTCTCATTGTGTGCTATGCAAAGTGCAAGAGCTCCCTCTCCAAGCAAGTAGAGGTTGAGAGCCTACACCAACACGCTTGGCTATGGAGTGCAAATCCAACCAAGAGCCATGCTTCAATGCTTAAGCTTTCCATCTCCTTCTTCTTCATTAATATGCTATTATGTATGCTAGCAACAAGAGTTATGATAAGTGAGGAACTAATTCTTTCTCCTACGAAATGTTTCTTCTTCCTCTTCCCTACCCTCATTCCCTGCTAGCTCTCTCCACCTTCGAAGGTGTTTGAGGTCTTGGGACTGAGGCTTGGGATAGCTAAAGCTTTCTTCAAGTTTATGTTATGGTTGTGATGCATGAAGCTTTCCATCTTCATTGCATCACCTAGGTCACAAGGAACACAAAGACTGTATTGTAACAAGTCTCTCTTAATGGGAGAAATCATAATACAAATGCCTATTGGAGGGGGGACCGGCTCCACATAAATCCGGTCCTCAACTGTTGTCATGTTCTCTAAATTCTCTCTCTTGCAAAAGTATTGTTCATGCCAAGTTAACTAATTGCTATGATTATGTTGATATCTTCAATTATGTTCACCCGTTATGCTCACAAAGTTATTTCTCAAAAGTACTCTCATTAATTTCCGCTACTCTCAAGTTAAATAGGCCAATTCCATTACATGATGGAGCATAGTCGTCAGTGTGTTCCCCTAAAATGAGTATACTTATAATCTACACGAATCCCTCGTTCCCAAGTTTGATCCCCACTCCGTAGATCGAAATCCCTTTCCTTGTCCTTGGTTTAACTTAACACCCAACATAAAATTGGGTTCAACTTTTCCGCCAACAAATTAACCATCCGAAATCCACCCTCCCACCGAACCGTTTGATAAATGCACCTTCCAAAGGTAATACTATGATACTAGAAAACAGTAATCCCTTCATGTTGAACAAAGAATACATTTCAAGCATTTGAAAGCAGCATACAAATTGTTGCATACCCTTGCAAGTGTGCATTTATCAAATCTCACCTTTATCCTTTTAGAATGTTCGATTCTTTTTTCTTTTAGTATTATTAAAGATATCTAGTTATCTTTCAAGCAATCACATATACTTCTCTACGCATATCCCGATCCTCATCATAGGATTTGGGTAGCATGTCTCCTCCGTTACGTGTGGAGGCATAATACTTTACAAAATTTTCAATTCTATTTTTTTTCTTTAGCGTGTGTGGAAAAGGCTTACACAACTACTCTACTCTAAGTTCCCTTTTGGATAAATAATCCGAGAAACAGAGCAAATGTCATCGGTAACTGAGGACAATTGTGAGATAGCCCAATTAGATTCCTAGTCTTTTCAAGGTTCCTTTTTACTAGACAATTAGAAGAGTTCCTTAATTAAATCACATCCTCCTCCCTTATGCGACCCCTTCTTGAATTATTTTTTATTTTTTCTTCCTCCTTTTTCCATCGGCATCATGCCTACCCATACTAAGCCGATTTTCATATGCATCCGTGGGTCTTACAACTCCACCGGGATTCACTCCCATCCAATCCCATTTCTAAAACATTGAATGAACCCACACTCGAAATATAAACCAACGGTTATCAGTCCTAGCCAAAAAGGACCATCCCCCGTTGCATCCCAGAAGTAAACAATTACGCTTACCTTTTCCAAATATGTAAGACAAAGTTCACATTTAAATCTTCTATTTTATGCTAGGACTATCCACGTCATATCTTCTCGGTAAAGTTTTAGTTCTAGTTGATATTTAGAGTAGGTTCCTTTGAGTTATAGTCACTTAATTCCTACTTCCTTTTAATTTTATACTCGAACAAGACCTTAAGAAAACAAGAAGTCTCTTGGAAGTTAAAGTTTTGTCTCGACGTAAGTTTCAAATTAACCGCGTCTTGGGCGAATCCCATTCGTTTTTCTTGCATCATTTGCAATCCATGGGGCATCTCCATGGAAGTGATGGGAGTTTTATGTCCAAGCAACACGGTCATCACTTCAGTGAAGCTATCCCCTTACTCCCTCCCCCCATATCACAATTGCAAACAAATTTTAAGCAATACAAACTTGAAAAGAACAATGCATATGCTCTTTATAATGATCTTCGCTTCAGTGTGGGTCATGAATTGGAAACATAGAACTTCAGAGTGCACCAACTTACAATCGTAAACTTCTTTTTAGTGATTATGCAAAGAGTTGATGCTTGATGGTGTAAGAGTAGAACTATTCAATGAATGATAGTGTAAAGCTCCTGAGAGTGGATATGCTTGTGTTAGTGAGAAATGCTCGTGCAAAGAAGTATGATTGTCTAACAAAATCTTCTTAAGATGGGATTTAGGCTTACCTCTTCTACCATGGAAAGGAATACTCATGTATTTATGAGAGGTTTAAAGATTTAGATTTTTCCAATTGACAAGAGGGAAGAGAGGGAATGATCTTATGGGGAATCCTCTTTCTCAAAGAATTTCCTTTGATTATGCTAATTTACCCTTCAAAACTCAGCTTTCTCTTGAGAAAATCAAATATCAACCTAATTGCATTACTTAAACAAACCCTTGCACATACACTTTTTAGAGTTATTTTCTGATTTGAATGCATAATCAAGAAAAATTTGTGAGCCTTTCATGAGAGTATTTCATTTTTTGAGAAATTATAATGCATCTTTGGTAATTATGGTTAGTTCTAAAAATTTCATAACTTGATTACCTTTGGGTTATGGCATTTAATTCCCTTATGTAATTCAAGAAAAATGAGTAACTTGGAAATCAATAAGAGATTGTTGTGGAGAATTAGGGAGAAGTTTAGATATTATTCACCAAATAGCATGCATACTACTTGGATAGGTATGATCTCTTGTTACCTATGGTTAAAGAGAGTGCTTTCTACTCTCTTGATGTCATATTAGTCTGGTAATCTACGAAACTTAAAATACCGGATCTTGAAAGAACATCGTATTTAGCATTAGTAACTTTGTTAGTTAACAATCAAAATTAATAAGATTTTCTTGAAAGTAAGAGGAATTCTTGCTTCGAGAACATGAGAGCTTAAACATGAATTATCTTAGAGTAAAAGTAACCAAATTATTTATGATGTGCAATTGCATGAATACTGAAGGAAAAATTACCTTGGTGTGTGTGTGTGTGTGTGTGTGTAGAGTCTTCTTCTTGCTTTGGAAATTATCGAAGAAGCTTGGTGACGTAGTCTTCTCTCTCCCTCTTTGTTTTACTTGAAAGACCACCGATGGCACTACTTGGAGTGAGCGGATATGAAAGATTCAAGCTATGGAAAGCTTGAATGTAGAGGAGATGTAGAGAGGAGATGGAGAGTGTGATGATAAACTGGAGCACGGTTGTGGACATGGCTTCTCTTGGAGAAAGAGATGTGTGTGGAAGAGGATTAGCTTTGGCTTTCACAAGCTTTCTCTTAAGCTTGCACAAAAATGAGATGGAAAAAGTGTTGAACTAATAGGGAAAGCCTCCTTTTATGCTTATTTTGATAAGGGCCTCAACTTATCTTGATAAGTTATTTTTACTTATCTTGAAATCTTTTCTTCCTTTTCAAAGCTTCTTCAACAAGCTTCCTATTCACCTCATCCTTATCCTTAGCTTCTCTTCCTTTTCCCTTTTTCTAAAAGCTAATTTCCCATGCATTGGTTATGCCCATGTTCCCATGGCATAAGCCCGAAGTGGCTTGTGGATAAACTTTAAAGCTTGAATTTGGCTCGGATCTTTTTATTATTTATTTATTATTATTATTATTATTTTCCATTCTTTTGAGTCAGTAGCTTAGTTGTGCTGACTATACATAAGAACTAGGAGGAGGCCCTTACAATGCTATTGATCGCAGTTCTGCTGATGTGCAAGGTTTGAGCTTGTTTCTCCGTATTTTGCACTAAAAAGGAGCCCAGCAATGCGGTTTCTAGAGGGGCACGCCCAAGAGGTGGCGGGTCCAGAGAGAAGTCTCGATTTTGCAACCCAATGGGTGCGCGCCAGGTAGGAAGCACGCACCTTCCTTCCGTTCTGTTGTCGGCTCGTCTAAACACAGCCTACTCAATTTTGTAAACCCAAACAAACTTGAGGGCTTATGAATTTTTTTACTCACGCCCATTTCAACAAGTCTTACGTATGCACATGGTTAGGTCACCTGGCTTGCTTACTTCAAGTTATGGGCTCGAGTCCAACGGTACCTTGAGTTCAAGATTAGTGAGATATAAAAATTATTCTCTCACTCTCCCTCTTGACTAGAGTTTGACTAGAGTTCAAGTCTCTCTCTCTCTCTCTCTCTCTCTCTCTCTCTCTTCAAATGACTTACAATTGGTAAAAGTGTACTTTCATCTAGGGCTTCTATCGGGTCACTGTGCTCATGGAGTAAGAAGATTTCCCTTTGCCTCGTGAGCAAGCAAGCTCTTGGAAGGGGGGATATGCAGGGGTTTCCTTAGATAGGTGCGATGAGCGTGCTTGGGTTGTGGGTGTTGATGCATATGTTGTAGGGGCTTGTCTCGAGGGGGGAAAGGGGACACCCGGTTGGCTAACGGTTGGCTTCAACACGTCTCTTTGTCCATACCCTTATTTCTTGCTACGATGGAGGGCGCTCTTCATTCTTGCTCTCTGCAACAAAATGGCGATCATGGCGCAGGGGAAGATGGTTTGTCAGGAAAGTTAATTTCTAACCTTTTAGAAGTATTTTCCATCTTAATTTTGCCATTCATGTCTAGGAAAAATGAAAAAGAACAAGAGAAGTTGATTAAAGTGCTTAAAGACCTACCTCTGTCAAAGGCTTGGGTCTATAAAAGAGCAAGGATAATCGCTATTTATATATCTTGATCGAAGGTACACATCAAGAAATGATAAGACTATTCCAAGCAACCTTGATCAAAGGTACACGACAAAGGGAGCTAGTTATAGTAATTACATGATTTAAAAAATAAAAACTAGATGTGTAAATTTTAAATAATTAAATTTATTCAGTACTCTAAGTATGAAGTCTGGGAAGCCTAAGGGTAAGATTTAAACTTGACAAAGATAGTTTAAATTTAGCGAGTCCAAATATAGCAGGTTTCCAGACCAGCTTCATAGTAAGGACTGTGCTAAGGTTTTGCACATGAGGTGAAGCTCCAAAGCCCAAGGGTAAGTTTAATTTTTACTAGAGTCCGTCCTAATTTAACAAGTCCTAAATCAACAGGTAGACTCTAGCTCAGCTTCATAGAGCCTCCAAATGATAGTGCAAAGGGCTTGTATCTGAGCTAGTTAATGTAACGCAAAGGGCAAACCCAAAGGATCACGGACCCAAGCCAAGGGCCGGTTGCTAGATGTGGATAGGGGATCCTAGATATAGACGACCAAGAGCTTATATAATAAGGTGGTAGGGCGGAGTATCCTCAAGGCAGCTCCCCTAGGTCTCACACCGGTATCAAAGCTCAGGGGAGAGGGGAGCTATGGAGGAGGGGGAAAGCAAACATGGAGTGGCCTTGCATGGCTATGCATGTTCTCTCTCTCTCTCTCTCTCTCTCATTCTCATGCAAGGCTATGGAGTTTTCAAGAGGGAGGAAGTTTCTCTCTCAACCTCTCTCAAGAAGGTAAAAAGGTGAACTTGACAAGGCAGAGAAGTTCGTGGGAAGCATGGCTTCCACAAATGAATCTTGGAGGATATTATTTTTCTGGACATACTTATATGAGACATGGCCCACATGTGGAGAATATGAGTCTATGAGACCGACACCGGTGTTGGGGTAAAGGCGCTTCGCCTTTGCTCGGGGCCAGACGTCCGATGTTGGACCGCCTGCCCACCATGTGTACATGCCCTTATTCATTATATACATATGAATAAGTATGAATAAGGAGCACCTCACTCACTAGTTCCTGAGGTTGCTCCACCCACACCGGTCTCGTGCTTCTCCCCTTCCCCGCACGCAGCGCACCGCACCATGCACGCATACATCTACGCACATGCGCACTCACAAGTGGTATCAGAGCTACATTGGTGAACGACGCACGCACGACCGCTTCCCGGCGACAGACACAAGAGCGATGGAGCTTGGCCATGGTGGCTTGAGCTCGACGGCCGCAGAATCGGCTCGGCGGCATCGGATTGGAGCTCCTTGGATCTCGGCTTCTCTTGAGTGCACAACCCCTCTTGAGGAGAAGGGGGAATCTTTGAGAGTATCTTTGCATCTCTGTAGAAACAGAGATTTGCAAGAACACAGGGCTTGTGTGGAACCTTGGAGCTTTTGAAAAGCTTTGCAGACACATAGTCGAGCTTGAAGGCTTTTAAAACTCTTGGCAGAGTAGCATGAGCTTGAAATTGAGCCAATAAGGCAGCCAGGTTTGGGCAGAGAAGCTTGCAAACAAGCTTGAGCATGAGGAGCAAAGGCTTGGAGTTGGAGCATTAAAGCAATCAAGCGAGCAGAATCGGGAAAGCAGCAGCTTGTGATCTCTGGAGCTTGGAGATCTCAAATTGGGCTGTCATAACACTCACTTGCAAAGGCTTGCAATGAGCACTGAGTTGCTTGGCAAGTAAGTTGGCAGCAACAAATAAGCTAGGAGCATTTGGAGCTTCAAGGCAAGGAAGCTCTGCAGGCAGCCGACATATAGAGTTTGGAAATTGAAGCTTGTGTGGTGCAAATGAGCATTGAAGCTTGAGAAAGGGCTATACACACACACACACACACACACACACACACACACACACACACACACAGTGAGGTCAACGAGCAGACAATTGGAGTTAGTAAAGATCTAGAGAGTCGGAGTCGGGCAAGTGAATCGGAAGCATAACAAAGCTTGCAATTGAGGAGACAATTGGGGGCAAGCATAGCTCAATTGGATTCCGGCAGTGTCGACGAGCTGAGGCAATCCAGCAGGCATCTAGGGGCAACATGAAATCGGGCCAGGAGCATTCGAGAGTAGGGGAGCCACACACACACATACACTGCAATTTGGCCAAAGTCGATAGAGTCAATTCTGGCATTTCGACAGAGAGCGCTGCCATATTTTGTCAGTTTGC
The DNA here is from genome assembly GCF_014529385.1 of Adiantum capillus-veneris. NCBI lineage: Eukaryota > Viridiplantae > Streptophyta > Polypodiopsida > Polypodiales > Pteridaceae > Adiantum > Adiantum capillus-veneris. The sequence continues at coordinate 45,666,310 of NC_140953.1, forward strand.
AGGTTTTTCGACAGTGAACTGAAATTATTATTTTTTATTCAAGTGACTTAACACATTATTGTGTGCAAGGGTGGGTGCCCCCCCCCATCCCGTTCTCACACACCCCGACTCTCTCACCCCGGGAGAGAGCTTGATTGAAGCAGTGTTGAAAGAATGAGAGCAAGCTGAGAGTGATCGAGTGAGAGACAGAAATAGTGAACGAGTGAGAGATAGAGATAGCGGATAGGCTCTTGGCTTGGACCCGACATCAGCGAGCACACTTTTACGACTTTGGTTTCTGCATTTGGCGGCTTGACACCGTTTTCTCGATGTTTCGCATCATCTCGGCTCTTGACATCAGCACATCGATTTCGACACCGATTTCTATGGCTCGAACTCGGCTTTGAGCATCGGCGATTATCCATTCTGACATCAGTTTTGACACCAATTTTGGCGGTTTTTCTTGGCATTTCGATGTTTTTCCTCTACGATTTCGCGTTGACGGCTCGACATCAATTTTGACACCGATTAGACGGCTATTCAGCTAGCGTGCTTCCACCCGACAGTAGCGGAAGACGGTGGATAGGGGGAATGGGGAACACACCCGACACACACACAATGGCCCCTATATAGCTCAGGGTATTCACAACACTTCTGTCCTCTCAAAAACACCTTCATAAAAGACAATTTACACTAGCAAGGCCTCGCGTGCACTTCGCCCAACGCACACACGCTTTGCACAATCACTAAACAGCGATTATACCGATCTTGCCCGCTTCCAGCCCTTCCACATCTTGACACCTCTCTCTCTCTTTCTCTCTCACACACACAGGGGCCCCGGGGGACGCACGCACTCACACACACCGGCACCACACACCCTGGAGACGAGCAAAGAAGAAAGGGGGGAAGGGGGAAGAGAGGACGCCAAAAACCGGCAATGATAACTTCCTTTGCAATGAAAAAGCACCATGTACAACATCCATGTAGTCTGCTCTTGGCCGCACCATGGCCATCACCCATTCGTGCAGAGGGGGACACACATCCCTCGAAACTCGACTACGTCGACACACACTTCGATGAGAAAGTTCACCACTCGCTTCACATTGACGAAAACTTCGCACCTCGATAGCCCTTGCTGACCGCCTTCTTCGCAAGGCGCTCGCTCTTTCAAGCCGCTTCACAGATCACACCCTGTGTGCCGACTTCGATCGCCGAATGCACGAAACCTTTCCTCTTCTTCCAATTCTCTTTTTTTTCCTCCTCCAAGCAACACGAAAAAGACTCTCCTCGAAAACGCTATCCCCCCTCTCTTTTTTTTTCCACCTTACTTCCTAGCTTCAACAAAGGAAAAAGAAAAAAAATTCTATTCCAAGCCATAGCGCCTGGCTCCATTGGTAGGCCTCCCCTTAAAAATAAGCTTTGAACTTCTTTCTTTTTTTCATTCTTTCCCTCCCTCTTGAGTCCAGCCACCCTTTTCTTTTCTTTTCAATTCACAACCAAAGAGTCCTTGGTTCCCACATGGTCAGTGCTCACTGCTCACAACACAACCAAGGCTTGCCATCCGAATTTTCCATGGGAGATTCATTTGCCGGCCCCAAAAGCCTCGCGCTTCCCCGACATTCCGTACCATGGCCTCCGAAAACATGTCCATAGACGGGGAAAACCACCCGATCCTTTTTCGCCATCACCGCCTGCCAACTTGAACTGTGCGTATCGCGATGTCCATGACATTGATCGGCAAGCCATAAATTTTGGTTGACTCCCCACAATGTATGCTACCTTGCCAAACCTGGTCGAGGTAAGAAAAACACCTGGCTGCATGCCTTTTGATGCGGACAACCTTGCACACACCTGACCCCCGACAAATATTGCGTAGGCCATAACTTGCTCGTCTGAGCTTCGAATGACGAACCGAAAAAATTGGCATGATCGATAGCTCGAGATTTACACGTGTATCCACTAATCCCCGTTCTAGTCGCCTGTCCATATCTGCCCTATTCGTCGAGATCTGCAAAGCCTTCTAACTTCGGACTGTCATATCTTTCACACCGTGGCCCCGTTTGACGAGCCGTCTGGACGGGCTCCTAGAGCATCTTGAGCACTTCACTCTAGGGCCTATCCCCACACTTTGAACACCTTGACCTGCCATCTCAATTATCCCAATTTGAAGGCCCCCCTGGCCTAAAAAACCACTTTAACCCTACATTTCTGCTACCACTCTCCTGCTCAGGGCCTTCATACCTGCTTTAGCCCTTTACCATGCACCTGTTAGCATACACATAATTGCACTGTACACTTCCCAGCACGGATCAACTTTGGCTGCACCATCATTGCCCACCCTCTTGTTGAACATTCATGTTCAACTACAAACAGATTTATTGCACTAAAAACTGCCACACCAAAACAAACTCTCTGCACATCACAAAACCACCTAACATATGTACAAAACCAAGTATCCACTACCCGCTGCCTTTGTTCATGCGGGTTGCCCAACCCCCTGCATAGCATGGTTACCACCTGGCATTGATCACTTCCATCCACTTGCAACGGCCTCCCATAGTGCTGCATCCCAGCGCATATCCAATCATCCACATAATTTTCCCTCGGCATGCTTCCAATGCTCCTAGCATTCATAGGCATATTGTCCACTTCCAAAAAAACAGTATCAAAAGCGTCACCGCTTCCATCAGACATATCATCATTGACACATAACATACCATGCCCTCCCTCCCAACCATGTAAAATTAGATCCTCATCCAGCAAATCCTGTACCTGCTCAACAGCCGCTTTTATCAACATCCCTTTCAACCACCATTCACAAATCCCTTTAGAAAGCTCGGACACAATCTGGCAATCCGTATTCTCTGCCACCATAGAGTGCACTTGCTGCATAGGAAGCACCTCTATCTTTGGCTCCATGCTTGCTTTCTCATCTGCATTGCACTCAACTCCAACATCATCAAGATCTCCCTCATCAATCGGCCCTTCAAGGTCGATAAGCACCAGTTGCTTGTCGGCTTCCATTACCTGCTCTCAAGCATCTCTTCTACTGCTGCATCATGCTCCATCGAGGAAGAGAGAAACTCGTTCTCTATCGCATTATCCTCATCTTGATCTTCATCCATAAGCAAGGTTGCTCCATCCCTTTTGGCAAAGTTTTGCACCTGTTGTACCACTATGGCACACTCCACTGCCAGTTTCATCAACATGGCCATTAACATGGTACCACACATCACCTTCACCTCCATATCATCACCTGTAGGCTCGGGCTCCTCCACTTGGTCTCCATCAAGCATAATAGTATGCACTGCTCCTTGCTCCTCGCACACATTCACTGTATCTCCACCCACTTGCAAGAGATCAAACTCATCATACCTTGACTGAGACGACTCAGTCTCCCAACTTGTGTCAGCGTCTATAGAGCTACTTTCACTTGGTTCAACCTCGTCCTCTATCTCAAGCTCGGGAAGCTCCTCTAGCTTCACCGCTTCAACCTCGTCTACAAACCACACTCTTTGGCCCTTATCACACTTCAATGGAGCTTCTAAAGCCGCACCTAGACTTGGCAGCACATCCTTTGCCCGATGTAGAATCACATGTGCATCCTCCACAATTGGAGCCGCCCTAACTGGCATTCTCGGCATAGGAACCACCCTGTCTTTCTGTAGCCAAAGAACCCTCAGTTCCTCTTGCACATGCACTTCTCTTTGCACAATTCTTGGCTCGGCTACCACTGCATCAACCTGCTTTGGGATCACACCACTTGGCAAACCCTGTTTAGCTTCACGCTTCTTGAGAACCTTCTTGGTTTGCCCTTTCGCTAGAGCCACCGCTTCTTCATATGACATCGGGCCGTCTATCTCAGCCTTGTCACGCACTTTCTCATGCAAGCAATCCAAAAACTTGCTCAATTTTTAAAAACCCAACATTCTCAGCAGCAGTTACCTTGATCAATTTCCCCCAAAGGGCTTCGAACTCCCACTTGAACGCTTGAAAATCACCTTCCAAGCTTTGCTTCAAACCGTCTAGCTTTCTCTTCACTTTGTCCAGTTGCGTACCCGCAACATATTTGCTTCGAAAAGCTACCTCTAGGGCTTCACAATCTTTGTTTTCTGCATTACGTAGGCCATCGAACCATAGCCTCGCTTTACCACGAACCAGGAGAGGAAACACCTGTACCGCACCTTCTTCCCTCGACAAACCACTTTCCAGCACGAACAACCCATAGTCTTGGAGCCAGGTTCCTGCATCTTCGACCCCAGTGAAAATGGGAAATCCCGTCCAAGCCATTACTTCTCTAGCAGCACCTGCTCTCCAAAGGCCGCACCTTTGGCGTCACCAAAATCATTGCTTTGTCTTCAAACAGGAGCATCAGTGTGCTCCTCCGTGGGAGCACCAGAAGATGGAGAAGGGGAATGGGGAACACACCCGACACAGACGCAATGGCCCCTATATAGCTCAGGGTATTCACAACACCCCTGTCCTCTCGAAAACACCTTCACAAAAGACAATTTACACTAGCAGGGCCTCGCTTGCACTTCGCCCAACGCACACACGCTTTGCACAATCACCAAACAACGATCATACCGATCTTGCCCGCTTCCAGCCCTTCCACATCTCGACACCTCTCTCTCTCTTTCTCTCTCACACACACAGGGGCCCCGGGGGACGCACGCACTCACACACACCGGCACCACACACCCTGGAGACGAGCAAAGAAGAAAGGGGGGAAGGGGGGAGAGAGGATGCCAAAAACCGGCAATGATAACTTCCCTTGCAATGAAAAAGCACCATGTACAACATCCATGTAGTTTGCTCTTGGCCGCACCATGGCCACCACCCACCCGTGCAGAGGGGGACACACATCCTTCGAAACTCGACTACGTCGGCACACACTTCGATGAGAAAGTTCACCACTCGCTTCACATCGGCAAAAAATTCGCGCCTCGATAGCCCTTGCTGGCCGCCTTCTCCGCAAGGCGCTCGCTCTTTCAAGACGCTTCACAGATCACACCCTACGTGCCGACTTCGATCGCCGAATGCACGAAACCTTTTCTCCTCTTCCAATTCTCTTTTTTTTCCTCCTCCAAGCAACACGAAAAAGACTCTCCTAAAAAACGCTGTCCCTCCTCTTTTTTTTTTCCACCTTACTTCCAAGCCAGCGCCACTGCTTCTTTTGAGAGGCCTCCCTTTAAAAATAAGCTTTGAACTTCTTTCTTTTTTTCCTTCTTTCCCTCTTGAGTCCAGCCACCCTTTTCTTTTCTTTTCAATTCACAACCAAAGAGTCCTTGTTTCCCACATGGTCAGTGCTCACTGCTCACAACACAACCAGGGCTTGCCATCCGAATTTTTCGACTATGTTGCATGGGAGATTCATTTGCCGGCCCCAAAATCCTCGCGCTTCCCTGGCATTCCGTACCATGGCCTCCGAAAACATATCCAAAGACGGGGAAAACCACCTGATCCTTTTTCGCCATCATCGCTGCCAACTTGAACTGTGCGTATCGCAATGCCCATGACATTGATCGGCAAGCCGTAAATTTTGGTTGACTCCCCACAATGTATGCTACCTTGCCAAACCTGGCCATAACTTGCTCGTCTGAGCTCCGAATGATGAACCGAAAAAACCTGCATGATCGATAGCTCGAGCTTTACACGTGTATCCACTAATCCCCGTTCTGGTCACCTGTCCATATCTGCCCTGTTCATCAAGATCTGCAAAGCCTTCTAACTTCGGACTGGCATATCTTTCACAGCGTGGCCCCGTTTGACGAGCCGTCTGGACGGGCTCCTAGAGCATCTTGAGCACATTCATTCTAGGGCCTATCCCCACACTTTGAACACCTTGACATGCCATCTCAATTATCCCAATTTGAAGGCCCCCCTGGCCTAAAAAACCACTTTAAGCCTACATTTCCGCTGCCACTCTCCTGCTCAGGGCCTTCATACCTGCTTTAGCCCTTTACCATGCACCTGTCAGCATACACATCATTGCACTGTACACTTCCCAGCACGGACCAACTTTGGCTGCACCAACGGCATCAATGACTTTCCAATCTCGACACAACAAAGACAATAGAGCGAGAGCGGCATCAGCTCTCCTCTACCCCCTTTCGGAGTGGCCCGGCTCCGACGTACTCTCCATGGCGTTTTTGCTTCGATAGCTTCCCGGTTTTTTGGCTTCGATGGCACATACCGACACATACGGCTCTGATGGCCCATTCCGAATTGGTTTTTTTTTCCCTCAAGCGCACTTGGCTCTTGGACAATGTTTCCGGTCGACGAGTTTACCACTACAAGAGATTATGTGCACTTGTGACGCTTTTAACGACGAAAATACATTGGGTTTTTATACTCCCCGGCGTCGCTAAGATCGTCGCTACGAGAATGTCGCTATAAGCGTTGCTATAATCGTTGCTATATAGCAATGTATATGCGACGGTTACAGTCCTTCTGTAGCGACGCTTATAGCGACATAACAGAACCTTATATAGAGACGCTTATAGCGACGCTCGAGAGTAAAAATTTTTGGGTGGTAGGACATTCACCCATCAACCATATTGAATGTTTCCAAAATAGAGTAAACCTAAATGAATCCAAGAGAAGCCTAGATTTACCTTTGAAAGAAAGTGCAAGACATAGACCCAAAGTAGTCACCCACAAGACAATATAACCATTAACTCCATCATGCATAGTATTGTTTGCAAAATAAAGATACAAAACTGACAAAAGTAATTGAACGAAAGTAAATTCATGAAACTAAATTGACGAAAGTAAATCAATGACAATTATACACATCATAGGCAAAATCAATTGATTGTTAAGCTTTGCAAATGTAATAGTTACAACACAATTGTCATTATTGAGAAAATACATGGTTTTCCAATAGTTACAAAAAGGCGTATACATGTTATCTCATTATACATGCTATGAAAAAAGGAAACTAATGCTATCTATATACGGCTAGACCGACGTTGTCTAATCAGACGTCTCATAGCGTCCAAGCGGTGTATCTGTCGGATTCTGTAGAAAAGAACAATAAGACTTTCTGTAAGTATAAACATATAATTACAAAACAATCTATTTTCTTAGCTTATCATTAAAATACAACAAATGTAAAAGAGTAAAGTGAAATACTAACCATGCCGCCGTGAGAACTCAGAATGTCCATCAGGGCGTTTAAGCCCTTTCCGCCTCGTACTCACACTTGTACAGTGTGGGGTCACGTCCTGTCATCGACCACTATTCAAAACATACAAAGAATCCATTATGTTAGAATTTAAAAAAACAAATAGACGTAACTACCAAACCTAAAAAGCAATGCAAAAACACTTACAAAATCGGCCTCAAATGATGCCCACCCTGCGCTCCCCAAGTGGTACGAGCTCCCTGCCTCTACTCGCGCTTTGGCTACCTCCTTTTGTTGCTTCCACTTGTCAGGATTCTCGTGTGCTGTTCGCTTTGCATTCTTCCAATCTTATTTAACCAGCCAATCTGATCTGTTCCACCCATGCTTTATTGCTCTTTGTACTTCAAAACGCTTGTGCTTGCAGTATTCATGCATTCAAACCTTCATCAGGTCTTCATTGAAGCGCTCATCTCGACTTGACATGGGAAACGCGTCATGCAGCATGCTGATGACTCTGTCTTTTAGTTCATTTGGTACTTTAATCCAAGTGTTTAGTATGTAGTGTCTAAACACATGAGAGCAAAGACCGTGTTGTGCGCAATCGCGAGATTACCTTCTTGCCTTCGTCATCCAAGATGATGCCGCCACTAATGTTGATCGAGTACGGCAAGCCCTCTCGCCAGTGACGCGTAAACTTGGGTGTCTCGGCAGGTGTCTCTAGCGGTGTCTCGATGGGGGTACGGACGTCAGGTGTCTCCATTGGAGTCTGGGACCCGAAGCGAGGAGTGTCGACTCGGGTGACTCTCGGAGGAGTACCTAGTGGTGTGTAGCTAGGAACGGCCGTTAGCCGTGCAAAACCTGGCGTAGATGGAAATGGGGTGGCTGGTTGGAGGCAGGCAAAGAAGGGAAAGATAAGGAGCCTCGTCGAACACGAGGCGGTGTCGAGGCATCAGCGGCGGCATCTCCACAACAAGCACCATCCCCACCACTAGAGTGTTGATGCCTAGATGAGTGCGAAGATCATCTCGTCGACACCGAAACTTCGGAGCGTGCTAAATGCTCCGAAACAGATGGAGATGTTGAAGGAGTGGAATGACGTGATGGTGCTCCAGAGCAATGACGCTCCTCGTACCACCTCCTGTGCTGGGACAAAGAAGAAAGAAACTCATCATCATCCATACCTCATTAAACACACGAACATTCAATCTTAATATTGAATGGAGAAGAAAACATTGACAAGTTATAATCTATACTATAGATAATAGGGAGAGGGATTCATGTCTAGAGAGAGAGAGAGAGAGAGAGAGAGAGAGAGAGAGAGAGAGAGAGAGAGAGAGGACTCATAAAGTGGGAGGGATTCCTGTGTAGAGAGATTCCTGTGAAGTTCTTGTGAATTTGTCTTATGTGTACATTCTACATAACTTGTAAAAGCATTGTGCTCTGAGTGCGATGGAGATTGAGGCTGCAATTGTGAAGGAGGTGATTTGTCTCTGCTCATAGATGCTGCTCGTCCCTCCACTAGATCTAGTTTCACTACTTTGGCCCCAACAGTAGTGCTTCTTAGCATCTCTTTCACCTGATCAACTAGATCTAGTGGAGGGACGAGCAACATCTATGAGCAGAGACGGATCACCTCTTTCGCGATTGCAGCCTCAGTCTCCATCACACTCGGAGCGCAGTGCTGCATCGGCATATCAGAATTTCACAACACATCGAGGAGTGTCCCTGCTTGTGAGAACATACCTGGAGCATACCTGGAGTGGATGCAATGGCAATTAAACACAATTTAAATTTTCTCAAGTATAGCATATAGACAAGAATGGACAAAAAGCCACGTGAATACGATATATATTATAAAACGGAGCAAAATTGTTCAAATACAATGCTTATGGCTTTAAGAGGTCTCTCTCTCATCCTCGCATAGCTCAGCATAACTCCCTATATCTATATAGAGCTCTCCACTTAGGCAGATGTCCACAGTTTCATTTTGTAGATCCTCTGCATGCACCCCATAGAGAGTGGCAACTTGATGCTCGTCTGGCACCACCTCAATGGCTTTTGACTGAGCATCTTGTCCGATCTCCTCCATTGATGCCACTGTGATTGGCACATGGTAGCCCTCATACGTCCGTGCACTACGAGGGGCTACCTCTATGACGTACCACCAGTTTGATGCAGACTTTGTAGGATGAAATATCACCTGCCAGAGCCACATAACTTACATGAGAGCTTCCAAGCACATAACTTCTAAAATTGGATGTTAATCATTTACAAACTTACTTGTTCACAATGCTCGGATAGTATGAAAGTGTCTCTTAGGTCGGTCCATTTTTTAGTTGAATCCACCTCAAGGAAACCAGACACTCCTCTGCGCACAGTAGCGTTGCGACCCTCCATGTTTATCTTGAACCATTGCATGTCGAACAAGTTGACAAAAATCCTCTATAATCGATCCTCAAAATCTCTTGTAGCATGCCGAAGTAAGTGAGTTCCAACACAGGATGTGCATTAGAGGACCGTCGTTGACTAGACTGTTCAAATTTTGCCATGATTCCACACTCTTGAGTAAAATGATTTTTGTCGATCCGTTCCACCCTAAAATATCAACCTTTACACCATGCTGCTGTGTATGACTTATACTACAACCAACAAAGATTATGAGTGGCCGTTCAAACATCTAGAAAGTCGCTAGTCGTACATTGCAAACTTACCTTGGTCGCGCAACCCCGAGAGTACTCCCACTCCTCCTTAGTCACTTCCTGACCGCACTGTTGCGCTTTTCAATTGGTTGTGCAACCATCTCATGAATGTTGGTAGGCTCTCCAAACCCATCGGATAATGCATCGGTGGTCTTCTTCCCTATCTACACTCCATTCGTGCCCTTTGTCACTCTTACTTTGCATCCTCGTATTGTGAAATCCACTTTTGCATCACTGGATTGTGAAGCATGCAAAATCGGTTGATTTTAGCCTCTAGATCTTCCGTCATCTTCTTCTCAACACCGAGATTGCACATGACAATCCCAGATATGCGCTCATCATCTATGGTTTTCCATAGCGTGTCTCAGTCTTTATCAAGTCCTTCTAGCAACTCTCCAATGTAAACTAGGGACTCTAATACCAGCCAACCTTCTGCCATGCTACCCTTCGAACGTGCCTTCTGACACACATATCCCTTGAGCGTTTCCATGAAACGTTCTAAAAAGAACATCCATCTGGAATGTACTGTGCCAGCTATTTCCACCTCATCAGCTATGTGAACAAGAAGATGCACCTGAATGGTTAGCATGGTAGTAGGAAAGTGTTTCTCAACACATGCACACAACCTCCGCAGCGTTTAGTTTGGTAAATGGTATGGAGTCGACATTGATCTGCTTTTGTGAGATCCATTGCACCAACTTCGCAAGTTCGTAGATTGTGTTATGGACGTCAGGAGACAAACATCCCTCAATGGCCACCGGTAAAATAAGCTGCAAAAGACGTCTAGTAATGATATTAAAATCCACAGATGAATTTGTTACACAATTCCCACTATGATATATTCCACTTCAAACATACCTGACACATTTTATGCCAGTCGTGTGACTTCAAACTGGTAAGCTTACCTTGTTTAGTGAAACACATTCGAAGCAAGTGCATTACGCCAGTGGGGGTCCGCACATATCGAATGGTCTCTTTTACTTTGCGTTCTTGGGCTCCTGTCAAAATCCATGGAGCTTTAGGGAGTTTTATTGATCCATCAGGGGTGCTTTCTGCGGCCAATATTGCTCCATACGATCCACATTTCTAAGGTCAACCCTGGCTCCCAAAGTATCTTTCTTGCCGGTTAGATGGTCCCACAACAGATTACCCACAGTCTTGAATATGTGCATTGGATCGAGCAAGTGATTGATCATGAGTCTGGGCCAATATGGTAACTCGTACCATAGAGAGAGTCTCTTCATCCCTGGGGGCAAACCGTCATCACACATCTCCTTCTGATCTAACCATGCTTGTGCAGACATCCTCGGTGGCTCTCTTCCCAAAATTCCCTCGTGTAACTCATGATTCTCTAGAAGATACGCTTGATGACCTTCGTAGATTTGCTTCTTCAATAAGGGCACCCAACGTGCATTAAGTCTAGGTCTACATGTGACACATGCTCTATATCCACTTGTTTGAAGCCCTGCATGTATACACATGACAACAGATAAGCTTGAGAAAAACCAAGATTTACAGTGTCTGAGTTTGAGTGTAAATCACATGAGCATTCTATTAGTCCGGGATAGTCATACATGGTCCACATTAGAATGCCTCTGATCAAAGCATTCCGTCGACCTGTGTGTCGGCTCATATCCACCACTTCTATGCCAATCCACAATTGTTGTAGCTTTTCCAATAGTGGACGAAGATACACAACCATATTCTTCACTTTATACCGCCCTGGTGCAATCAAGCTTAGAAACAGGTGCCCCTTCTTGGTAGTCAAGGGAGAATGTTGTAGTTGACGATGACACAACTGGCCATACACTATAAGATATTGATCTCTGACCAAATAAATTTATGCCATCCATAGCCAGGACTATGTGCAAATTTCGAGCTTCCCTGGAAAAATCCGGCCATGTATCGTCTATATGCTTCCAAGCTGCACAATCTGCAAGAATTCGTAGCACACCATCCGAAGATCTATTCTCCTCATGCCATGATGCTAGGGCGGCCATGGACTTACATTCCAAGAAATGCTTGATGCGAGGAAGCAGAGGAAAATGTCACAAAACCTTTTGTGGAATTTTTTGTCCGTGGAGATCTACTTGATATCTCTCAGAATCACATTTCGAACACTTCTCCAGTCTATGTATTCCCCCTTGAAAAGAATGCAGTCATCAGGACAAGCGTGAATTAAATTGTTATCCCGTCCCCAAGTTTCGCAAGATTGTTCTTGCTTTCTCTCTAGAATCTCGCATCACATTATCAGCTGGCAATATGTGCTCTTTGATCAATCTACACAACGAAAAAAATGCAGTATACTTGTCTAAGTAATCTATGAGATCATTATATATCTAGAGTTTTTTATTGAAGTAAACACATTGTAATAGATCACCTGAAAAGCGTTGTGACGCTAGTATCACTCCATCCAAACTTTGCCTGCATGTTGAGAAGAACCAGGAGCGCCTTCAATCTAGACACACGTGCTCCATCATACAATGGTGTATCGGCTTCACTTTTCATATCATCATAGATAAGCCTTTCTGAATTTATGATCGTCTAGATCATTTCATCGATCTTGGGCTCAAACATGACTTGTTGGGAATGTGGTCTGTATGATCATCCTTTGAGCTGTGAGAGGCTACATCTTGTGGCCTCACCTATGCTGCTTGACCAAAGCGTCTGCAAACATGTCTATTGGGTTGCAAGATTGCTGCCTGTTGGCCAGCGTCAGAGTCCGACGAGTTATAATTGGCAACAATTCGATCTATAATAGATGGATCAAACTCGCTAAATTCACAAACGTGCTGCAAAGAAACGCGTCTTGTCCGTCGCACAACATGCTTGCATTGATTACAAGGACATAAGATCCTTGTTGAGAGATAGGTGCTTGGTTGGATGGCCCCACATCTTTGTCACTACTCATAATGAATGTAAAAACCTTATAACCTGGACATAAATTTAATCTTCTATTGGCATCCTCTGTCTTTTATCTCTCTCTCTCTCTCTCTTTGTTCACACTGTAAACTGCCTCACATTCTCTCGTCATGTCCGATCCCCGCACACCTTGGTCTAGAGGTGCAGGAGATCAGAACCACCGGGTTATAATCTCGTCTTTATTGGTCGATGCCTATATTTGTGGGTATGAGAAATCTACGCACCCATGTCTACATGATAGTGCATGTAGTGGACAAAACCCCTTTGCCTCTTCTCTAGTTGTAGCAATTTACATCGTCTTAACATCTCTTCACAACAGATCCTTCTTCGAGGGATTACTTAGCACATTACATGTTGGCCCCCAATCTGAGTATCATGCCGTTGAAAGCTTTCCAACTTAAGGTCGTATCCGTAGAGAGGGATCACCATCCGCCTCACTCTAATTTTTTTCTGTAATCCCGAAGGTAGACTTTAATATAAAAACTAAATCCAAAATCTAATCTCACCTCTTTCGCTTGAGCGCCAAAACTCAGATCTGAGATTCGAGTTTTTGGCACTCTCGGTTTGTTTTTTACCGTTGTTGACGTCGCTATGGGCGTCGCTATGCAACAAAGAAAATAGCGACGCCCATAGCGATGTAGTGGATTTTCAATTTTGAGTGTCGCACTGTGAGCGTCGCTAATGTGAAGCACCTCTTCTAGTGTACCGATCAATGAGGTAGTGTTTGTCAGTTTCCAAGCTGTTTGCATTCCAGAGAGCTTTTGGCACGGTCTTGTGCAGTTTCATGCTATGTATGCATTATGCAGATACAATTTGAGCTTGGTATAGCTCGTAGGTAGTAGGTTTGTAGCTTTATAGGTGTTTTTGAACAGGTATACGTCCATAGAGCCACTCGATGAGAAGTGAGCTGTTTTGCCAAGGTTTTCGTAGTGCTTTGTATGCCATTTGTGGATTTTGCTACTGAGACACTGAGTGTCTATTTCCATGCGTATTTGGTGAGATTTTTGAGCTTTTGCTCAGTTTTCAGGGAAAACTCTGTCGAAGTTTTCTCAGATTCTCGCCATGGTTTATGCGCATTCATAGTTTACTCTTTGATGGTTTAGTGGTCGAGTTGCCTCCCACTTTGACAGTTATCTTGCAGTTTTTTGGCTTGCGATTTGCGTTGAGTTTTGACTCGTTTTGCAAAGGAAATTATGTTCATTTATACACGTCTTCTCACCATAAAAGTTTTAAAGTGTTATGCCATCTTGTACAATGGTCGATATATTCCCACTTTTAGTGTTTAATCTCACTTTGACAGGCAGCTTGGACACAATTTGGTGTTCTTGTACCCACTCTTGCAGGCATGTGTCAAAATTGTGTACCATCCATAGATCTCCGCTATTGTCTCATACGCTTGAAATGATGATGCCTAATGTGCCATGTGTGACCACAATGCCAACATCATACGTATCGATAAGAACAAGACCTTCGTCTCTCACTATCACACATGTCTGATGTCGTAAATGCCAAAATGGCGATAAAAGTGGGAGAACACTCGGCCACTACGCAATCATGAAAACCATGACCAATCACATCAAAACCGATGCTCGCATTTGCATAAAATAACTCCACAGTTTTCAAACTTTGCAAGCACACAACCTGGGACAAACTGCTCAATCGAGTGTAAAGCGCATAACCATATATGCAAGTAGAGAGCAAACTAGCTCAAAACGCATCCCGTAAGAGAAACTGTCTGCAAAAACCTGTGAAACATGTGACTGTCCATTTGTAGCCACACAAGCATACGCTAATATATTTTGTGTACAAGACTAGTTGGACAAACATCAAAAGTGTTCGATCAATGCAGCTGATGGGCACCCTCCTAGTCCCCCACACATCATCCAAGCCCCATTTTTGATGTACTTTATCCTTGTTTTTTGAGAAGCCTTGTAAATCAGTCTATGCAAACTTGATTCGAGGATTGTATACTTTGAGTTGTGATATTTTATCATGAGGCCAAAGCCCAAGTAGCCGGTCATTCACCATTTTGAAAAGCCCTAGGAATAAAGCTCAATAATCTTAGTTTGAACTGAACGATTATAGCATTATTTTTTTAATAAATAGAAGAGCTCTATATATGACTGTCAAACTATAATCCATTATTCTCTTGATTCTGTAATCCAAATTCAGTTCTAAGAATTGCATTGTGTTTCTTGTCTCTTGCTCTTTCAATTAAGTATAAGTATTTTTAGTTTTGTTGTGGTTTGCGACTACATGTCTGTGAATATTATTTGCAGATTTCAGTGCTTAAATCACTATTTTTTTTATACAGACCATAGGAGAGTGTTATTAGACCTTAGGGCGACTTATTTATGCTGTTTTGTTGCAATTTATTGAACTTGGTGCATGATGCATTGTGATTTTGGTAACTTGTTAGCAGACTTTGTAGACTTGTGTCCTGAGACCTAATATAGCTTCCCTTAAAATTTATTGACAATCGAAGTCCATATAATCCACGAAATGGTGCGATGACCTAGAGAGGCAAGGTAAGAGAGAGAATTTTTTGATCAAAGAGTGGTGGTTAGCTTGTTGAGTTGATATGTTAGTTTGCTAGGTTCACTTCTTGCGAGCTGACTATCTCAAAGAGTCTTCGTGCCCCATCTGAGTCACTTCCCTGAGTATTGACATGTTATGTTAGTGCCAGATAGCTATGCTACAAACGTCGGTCGTTGCGGCGACGTGCTTACATTTTACATCATTGCCGAGAACAATCCTTAGGTGGTGAGTGACCTAGTCATATTTAGAGCCTTCTTTCCCAAAGATTTTGTTGCTCATTCCGTTTACACTTTAGCAATAAAGTAGCCAGACATGGGTTTAGTGCTTGATAGAGTCTAGAGTCGAGGGGCCGGCTAGATCTATCCTTGAGGGGTAGAGAGAGTTGTGAGTGAGATATCAAAATCATTTCATTCTTCAAATCTTCACCGATCCATTTTCCACTCCTACTCTAATTTCTACTATTTTGTTCATTTTTATTCTTAGTTTCTTTTGGCCACATAAGAGTAGGGTAAGTAGAAATCAACACCATCAAATTGGACTGAAAAGATCAGAGCAAAAAGGACTGAAAACCATATTTGGGCAAAAAAGATCAGAACTTTGAAAATTAGGAAATTTGATGGTAGAGATCTAAAAGCCGATCAAAACTCAAAAAGTTGGTGCCCAAAAGTTTCTAAAACTTAGAGGAAGCAATCTAATAAGTTTCATCCAACTCTATGGTGGAACATGGATCACGAACCATGTCTCCCATAGATAGACTGTAGTTAAACAGAGACCATCTGATACCTGGTGGCTTCAATCAACTGAAACCAAAGTTTGGGATCAATTGAAACCAAAATCCTACTCAAATTAGGGAAATTGGAAAAAATAACAAAAAGCTACTAAAAAAATTCACAAAAATCTGGGAGGTTTTCAACTTTTTGTGATCCAAATTTAAAAAGATTTGAGGAATAGCTTCAAGATAGCATTGACAATACGTTGGCCAAATTTCATGTCAAAATGAGGTCAAACATGCATCGCAATCCATGTACCTCATCATAGATTTTGAATGAGATTTGAGCAGTGAGTAGTTGAGACTAATTGAAACACATTTTCTAGAAGAGACACTTGCAAAAAAGTTGAAGAAAGTGATCAAAAGAGCCAAATACTGAAAATAGTTAAAAACCACCAACACAGATTCAAGATTTCAGTTTTGGTAGACAAAAACTAATCCAAATACAAAAAGATTTTGGGGATAGGCTACAAACATCATAGTCTATTAGCTCACAAAATTCCAAGATAAGAAGTGATGAAACATGGATTGTGATCCATGTGCCCCATCTAAGTTTTTGGGTAGAGACTTTTCCAGTCTATAGCAGAGGTCTTTAGAAACAATACTTCCCGAAGTAACGTTGCCAAAAAAGTCCACAAAAAACACTTCTAAGTGAAAAACCACAAGGTTGGACCTCGGTTTTTGACTTTTAGCTAGCCTAATCAGGTCCAAATCACATAAAAAGCATATAGTTGGTGTCAAGGTACTAGGGGCAAGCTGTGTATCAAGTTTCATCACATTATACCATAGAGGTATAGGGATCGCAATCCATGTTCCCCTGTCATAGAACGAGACCACATTTGTATCATAGGTAGATGTAGTCACAAGAAACCCATTGGTCTTTTTAAAATTGAATTTGGACTTCGGTAGGATTTGATAAGTTGAAATAGGTTTTGTACCAAAAGCACAATTGTTTTGTTAGTTCAAAAACTTTGACTAATAGAGCGGCTGTAAACTCATAGCCACTAAATGTTTGTTGTACAAATTGCAAGGGCTAGAGCACTGCGGTTTGAAGTGATTTTGAGTCAAGGATTTGGAAGCAAATTAAAGAGGTAATAGTCAGGGTTCTGTAAGATTCTTTTTTCTTGATGTATTTGAGATCAAGTAGACTATATCAGAGTAGAAACCCTGCTATAGGAGACAAAGTTATTAATTTTACATGGACGAGAGTGTGAATCACGGACCATTGCCTCCCTTAGAGCTGATCCCAGAGGAAAGTTTGTATGATACTTCATCAGAGAGATCCTATACCTACATGACTGAGGGATTCAAAAGTGTGAGTTTTAAAGAGAGAACTAACATGGGAGTAGGACCATCCCAACCAACACCAACAATGAGATTGTTGCACTTGAAATACGAATTTGAAAATGACCAGAGTGCAAAAATTTACAAAAATGGTATGGATTTATTGCGTAAAGTTAGAGGAGATACCTAGTGAGTTCAAGAACTTGGTGCCTGTGGACTACAATGGAGATCGATACAAATGATGAGGGAATAATGTATCTACTTGTGCAAAATCCCTATATTGTGGAGAAATGGGGAATGACAGGCACAAAAGACACAATTGACGTAGAGCCTAAGGACAAGCTACCTAGGTTGGGCATTCTAACTGCAAAACTAAGGGAGTCTTCCAAACGGCGAGCGAACATTCTCGAGCAAAGAAAAAATTGAGCGACTTTCTCACAAACTTTAAGCTTTGTTATTAGCAGCATCTCATGTGACATTCTATCAATATTGCAACAACAAAATATGTTTTATGGGTTTTCTGAGCTTTTTATCCATTACATGATAGACTTTAAGTATAACAAAATAGGGCCAAAATAAAGGTTTGGACAATGGGTTGGGATTGTTACAAGCTATGGCATCCTTTTTTCTGTGGAGAAAATCAAAGGAAGCTTTGTGCAACCACATCAACGGACTGCCCAATGCCTTTGCAATGGAGGAACCCATATGGAAGTGTATAAAGTACTTAAGATACATCTCAAGAAAAGTGCTTAAATCTTTTCTCACTATATATTGAGAAAGCATTTAGCTTAGCTGACTATATGTACGTGTAGCCATCCGCAACAACATGGATGCCTATAGGTAGTGTAAAGTGGGAGGTAAAACACAATTGAGAAGAGGTCCATGTGTTACCCCAGTTCTTGTGCGCTCTATTCATTGCCTCCCCCAGCTGGTGACTCTAGTTTTGCAAAAAAGGATCGATCAAAAAGTTCACTCCATGGTTGTCCGGAGAAAGAGCAGATGTCGATGGATTTGATAATCGAGACCCAAAAAAATTGTCACCTAATGACTATGTATTTTTTGTTGCATAGCGCAGTGTTCCCCCCCCCCCCCCCCCCCCCCCCCCCCCCCCCCCCCCCCCCCCTCTCTCTCTCTCTCTCTCTCTCTCTCTCTCTCTCTCTCTCTCTCTCTCTCTCTCTCTCTCTTCGTGTGTGTGTGTGTGTGTGTACCCGCATGCACACACAAATTTTCCCATACAAAAACCTATGTGAAGTAGTTCGAGACTCCTCATCAATTGTGGAAGTTCATTTGGTAATACTATGTATTTGAAGATGCTTGTGGCATCCTCATAAGTTGTCCTATCCTAGGAGGATATCCTCTAGGTTTAATTCTAATTTGCTATGAGCATGAGCATGTTCTCATCCAGTGTGTAATGGTTTGTGTTGATTGAGCAATGTATGATGTCTCTATAGCATCATCTGAACTTACCCAAGAAGGATGAACTTTTTTGGCGTATACAATACCCTCAAGTTCTCTTGTGTAAGTCTCAGCTCGTTCTTCATAAGAGGTCAGTGGAAACATTTTTGGATTTGCAAGTGTTTCTACAGGCTGCATATACCTAACAATTGCTCAATTCTCTTGGGGTAAAGGAGGTTGTCGGCCCAACACTGGTTGATGCTTGTCTCCCCCTTGAGTTGCATTATTCGGACCTATTTGGTTTCTCAGTGATCGTGGAAAAGGTTGTATCCTTGAGGGTCCATATGGCCTTTCCCTCACATAATTTTTGTTCTAAAAACAATCATTCGTCTCATGATTGGTATGCTTTTTCTCAATTGCACACCACTTGAAGACACTCAAACCCCTAGACCGGCACTACAATCCATTGACCCCCGTAGGATTTTCTTCTTCCTTTTCTTGTTGGACAACCCTTAGTCCTTAATTGAGATGTATGTCACAATCTTGTGTAGAAGCCCGATGTATTGTTTTGTTTTGGTCCCATAGGTCATATTTGACCTCCGTGATAATAATTCAATCTATCTATTTATCTCTCTCTCTCTCTCTCTCTCTCTCTCTCTCTCTCTCTCTCTCTCTCTCTCTCTCTCGTCTTACATTATGATGAGCGATTTATTTGAGCTGCGATGAGCTGGGACGGTCTGAATGGTACCGAGATGATCCATGCATTCAAAAAATTGTTGAGTACTTGGAAAAGCAGGTGAAGAAACTGGGTGCCAGGCTGGATGAAGCTATCTCACTTTTATGAGCATACCATGGCAGATACTTCAATTGTCTCGCCTCTATGAGTACACCACATCATCGCCATCAGACTTTTCCTAAACATGAACACCTTGCGTTGCTGCTACATGCATTTGTGGAACTTTGCTCCTCTTGTCATTTTTTGCCCTTACTCCTCCCAGCCTATGTGCGAGTTTACAGTGGAGAATAGACATGCTCATATAGAGTTTTGGAATATGTTCAACAAGATAGTCATAGACTTGGTAGGTACCCAAGTGGCCTCATAGACATGCCCTTTGTAGCATTGTGGAGAAGTTATTATATCTCTACATTGGGTTTTCTTGGAAAATCAAGAATGCAGATGTCTCTAGCGTCCCTTAAATTAGTATTGTCAAATATGGATATCCATGGGGACAACGTCAAAATCTAGCAGGACAGAAAAATATCAACCAATGAAAAAGATGTTCCTTCCAAATCATCCATTGGCGAGGTCACGGCATGCAGGTTTAATCTAAACCACTAGGCATAAAAGATGTGAAGCTGAAAAAGCATGGGAGGATGTATCATTCCACCTATGTTAGCAGAGTATCTACAATGGAAAATACTACCTATGGTAGTGAAGGACCAAGAGCCATCTACTCATCACCAAGGTTGATGTGTGGTGTACATGTAAAAGTCACAAGTTGTGTTTCAACTTGTTGAGGATCTTCATATTTCTTCTGGTTCATTGCCCTTGTATTGGATCATTAAGTGTTTGCCATACTCTAAGATTTAATTTGGGTTTTATTTCCCTACCTAATGAGAGCATCATTGTTGTGTATGTATAGTAATATGTTGCACGAGATGGTGTCTGGTGCATCTAGCACTCTCAGTGCAGACTCGTATAGTGTCAACATGATAGGGAGTGCGGGTGTGTGTGTGTGTGTGTGTGTGTGTGTGTGTGTGTGTGATGGATCCTCTTGGGATTTTTGTACGATATTAGTGTTGTGACAACTCAACAAAAAAGACCATCAAATATGTGGTGCATCATGGATGCTTGGAGTGAGGATAGTGACAATGAATGGAGTGTGCACCTTGTTGTTGTTGTGTTGAAAGCGACCTCCTCCTCTTTATATAGGTGGAGAGGAGGAATCATTTACAATTTTTATCTGCTAGACACAGAGGGCCATGGCACATGGCTTGGACCTTGCAAGGAAGACCACTGTTTTGGCTTTCTTGAAGGTGGTGATGACGGCTTGATGCCCTCTAGCCAGTGGGTAGCCATTCTGGCTAGAGAGAGGTATACACAGTGAATTCTAGTTTTTAAAATTACAAAAAAAGATGAGGGTGAGGATAGACATGGTATGAGAGACATTTACAAGTCTTCATGCCGTCGAAGACAACACTCGATACTAATGCAAACTAACTACGACATGTTTGATTGATGCTTTCTCAATACACTACTTGATCGAGTACACCCTTGGCTCCATCGTACCATTTGGGACTGCTTTTGTGTGCTTTTGGTGTTACCAGGATTGTCCAAACCTAGGTTTTTATTGAGTTTTGTGCTCAATATGTAGTGGCAGTGCTATGTGTTATGTGTTTGTACATAGTGGTTGTATGTCGAGAGTTATGTATGGTGCATGTGTGTGTGTGTGTGTGTGTGTGTGTGTGAGAGAGAGAGAGAGAGAGAGAGAGAGAGAGAGAGAGAGAGAGAGAGAGAGAGAGAGGGACGGGTAAGAGGGTGAGAGGGAGTGCATGGTGTGTATGTGTTGAAGAAAGAGTTGTCAACTCTGCAAGTCCAAGAGAGAGATGTAAAGCACACATGAGGCCATTTGTTTGGCCATTCATTCTCAAAAAAGAGCAACAAATGGATGCAAGCTTTTTTCCATTTTGTGCACATGCATCTGATCATGCATCTGTTTAGTCAAAAAACAACCTGCTCCATTCGACCACGTCCTGTGTGCGCTTGTGGTTAGTCACATTTGTTTGTTGCTAGAGTTGTCATACAAAACAACAGTACACAAACAAACCATGCATTGCCAACATCACAAAGATAGCTTTTCCAACAAAAAACTCCCAATAACATTGTCAAGAATGCATGAAAAAAACACATGATAAAAAATGATACAAATGTCCGACAACCACATAAACATTGATTGACAGCCATAAACAAGTTGCATCAGAATGGATCATTGAAAACGATGAAAAATCTTTGAAATTGTTTCTCATTGGCATCCATAAACGAAAATGCTTGAAATCCATAATGAAAACAATAGAGGTGACATCCATAAAACAAGCTACATGAAGGAAACTGTAATCGCATGGCATGCCTCAATCCTTGGATTCTGATTCATCATCAAGCACTGCATAACACAACTTCATGAATTAGACATAAGTCTTATAGATACATATTTAAAACATTATCTAAAACAAAGTACATGATCAATTTAAAAAATAAGAATAATTATTGAATTCACAACGTGCTAACCTGGACCTGCTACATTTTGAACCCTCAAATTGCTATGGTGGAGTTAGGCTGCCCTTATCTCCAAGGCCATCTTGTGGTGAGCAAGATTATCGCCATCATTGGGAGGTGGTTCTTGGGAGTTGGGATGCGGATCTCGCTGATCATGAGGCTCCACATTATGTAAGAAACATTAGGCTCCTATCATAGTGGGTGCGAAAGTAATATTGTCGTTAAGATCTCGTAAAATCTACCACCTACACTACAAGAGGCTATTCATATTAGCGACGCTCACACAGCGACGCTCAAAAAAAATTTTCCCGGCGTCGCTATGAGCGTCGCAAATTTACAAGTAAATTTGCGACGCTCATAGCGACGCCGGCTGGGCTAAAAAAAATAACAGAGAGCGCCCAAAAACTCAGATCTCAGATCTGAGTTTTTCGGCGCCCTCAAGCAAGGAGCAGGTAACGCTCTCCCTCTCTCTCTCTCTTTCTTCTCCACACACACACACACACACACACACACGAGGAGAGGAAGGAGAGCCAGGTATGCTCCTTCCCTCTCCTCACTCTCATGTTCCCTTCCCCTCTTTCTCTCTCCCTCTCTCGCTCTCTCTCTCTCTCTCACACACACACACACACACACATAGTGTTTTTGAGAGAGAGAGAGAGAGAGAGAGAGAGAGAGAGAGAGAGAGAGAGAGAGAGAGAAAGAGTACAAACATAAACAAAAACGCACACACACATACATAAACAAAGAATGCACACACACATTGAGAGAGGAAAAGAGAGAGAGAGAGCATGCATAAACAAAAAACGCACACATTGAGAGAGGAAAAGAGAGAGAGAACATGCATAAACAAAAAACGCACACATTGAGAGAGGAAAAGAGAGAGAAAACATACATAAACAAAAAACGCACACACATTGAGAGAGAAAGAGAGAGAAACTAATTTAACGTCGTAGGAAACTAATTAAAATTAAAAGACCTAAAGATCTAACTGACGAGGAGTTGAACTCAAGACCTATTATTCAAGAGGGAAATGGCATAACCAATCTATCATACTTGGCATGGGTGATAGAAAGGTTATACCATTTATCTCTTTTTATTGGCACACACATCCACACACGCGCACACACACAAGAAGAAGAGAGTTATAACGTCGTAGGAAACTATCCTAAAAGACGTTAAAGATTAGGTTAGATGTAGACTTACGTTAAATTAGATTTAGGTTTATTTAAGTTAAATTAGATTAGATTTAGGTTTATTTACGCTAGATTTAGATTTACGTTATATTAGATTAGATTTAGGTCTCCATAGACTGCGATGCCTGCATGAAGCAGGTGAAGAAAGCCCTCAATGGAATATAGGGTATTGCTGCCTTCACTCATGGTGGGCTCCGTCGATCCAAAAGTACTGGTGAAATGTCTTCAGAAGATAGGGAAGAAGGTGGATCTTCAGGGTGGCAAGAGTCACTACATCCCCGACAATGACCATCTAGACAACCTATAGTCATTCAACAGCAACTTCAAAGTTAGTAACAAGAGCACGAACGGTCCAAAGGGCCAATTGCTGTCGTCAGATGTGGATGGAGATGAGGCAGCGTCACCGCCGGAAGTTAACTCTCACATCTTTAGTGATGAGAATGCCAACTCTTGCCGAGTTATGTGAAAAATTATGTGTTAAATCAGTTTTAAGGTTCTTATAATCCCTGTTAGTTTAGTTCTTTGTTTTTAATATAACATAATTTACGTTAGATTTAGATTTATGTTATATTAGATTAGACTTAGGTTTATTTAGGTTTACCCACACACACACACACACACACACACACACACACACACACACAAGAAGAAGAGAGTTTTAACGTCGTAGGAAACTATCCCAAAAGACGTTAAAGATTAGGTTAGATGTAGACTTACGTTAAATTAGATTTAGGTTTATTTTTAGTTAGATTTACGTTTATTTAGATTTACGCTTATTTACATTAGATCAAGTCCACGCCAGAATTACTTACGGTTTAGGGTTTAGAGTTAGACGAACAGTGAAAAGATCTACTGTGAAAAGATGTTAAGATGCTGTGAAGTGCTACAGCTAGAGAAGAGGCAAAGGGGTTTTGTCCACTACATGCAGTATCATGTAGACGTGGGTCTGTAGATTTCTTGTACCCACAAATATAGGTATTGACCAATAAAGACGAGATTATAACCCGGTGGTTCTGATCTCCGTGCACCTCTAGACCGAGGTGTGCGGGGATTGGACATGACTAGAGAATGTGAGGTAGGTAGAGAGAGAGAGAGAGAGAGAGAGAGAGAGAGAGATAAGATGAAGAATGCCAATAGAATATTAAATTTGTTGTCCAGGTTATAAGATTTTTATCCTCATTATGAGTAGTGACGAGGATGTGGGACCGTCCAACCGAAACACCTATCTCTCAACGAGGGTCTTATGTCCTTGTAATCAATGCAAGCATGCTGTGCGACGGACAAGACGTGTTTCTTTGTAGCACGTTCACGAATTTGGCGAGTTCGATCCATCTATTATAGATCGAGTTGTTGCCAATTATAACTCGTCGGACTCTGACACTGGCCAACAGGCAGCAATCTTGCAACCCAATAGACGTGTTCGCAGGCGCTTTGGTCAAGCAGCATATGTGAGGCCACAAGATGTAGTCTCTGATAGCTCGGGGGATGATCATGCAGAGCACATTCCCAACGAGGCAATGTTTGAGCCCGAGATTGATGAAATGATCGAGACGATCATGGATTCAGAAAGGCTTATCTATGATGATATGAAAAGTGAAGCCGATACGCCATTGTATAATGGAGCACGTATGTCTAGATTGAAAGCACTCCTGGTTCTTCTCAACATGCAGGCAAAGTTTGGATGGAGTGACACTAGCGTCACAGCGCTTTTCAGGTGATCTATTACAATTAGTTTACTTTAATAAAACTCTAAATGTATAATGATATGATAGATTTTTACACGACTGTATCGTATTTGTATGTTGTGTAGATTGCTTAAAGAGCACATACTACCAGCTGACAATGTGATGCCAGATTCCCGAGATGAAGCAAGAAAGATTTTGCGAAACTTGGGGATGGATTACAATTCTATCCACGCTTGTCCTAATGACTGCATTCTTTTCAGAGGGGAATACATAGACATGGAGAAGTGTCCGAAATGTGATTCCGAAAGATATCGAGTAGATCTCCACGGGACAAAAATTCCACAAAAGGTTTTGCGAGATTTTCCTCTGCTTCCTCGCATCAAGCATTTCTTCGAATGTAAGTCCATGGCCGCCCTAGCATCATGGCATGAGGAGAATAAATCTTCGGATGGTGTGCTACGAATTCCTGCAGATTGCGCAGCCTGGAAACATATAGATGGAACATGGTCGGATTTTGCCAGGGAAGCTCGAAATTTGCGCTTAGGCCTGGCTATGGATGGCGTAAATCTATTTGGTCAAAGATCAACATCTTACAGTGTATGGCCCGTTGTCATCGTCAACTACAACATTCCCCCGTGGTTGACTACGAAGAAGGGGCACCTATGGCTAAGCTTGATTGTGCCAGGGCGATATAAAGTGGAGAATATGGATGTGTATCTTCGTCCACTATTGGAAGAGCTACAACAATTGTGGATTGGCATAGAGGTGGTGGATATGAGCCGACACACAGGACGACGGAATGCTTTGATCAGAGGCATTCTAATGTGGACCATGCATGACTATCCCGGGCTAACAGAATGCTCAGGTGATCTATTGACACTCCTCACTCAGACACTGTAAATCTTGTTTTTTCCCATAGTTGATCTATTATCATGTGTATACATGCAGGGCTTCAAACAAGCGGATACAGAGCATGTGTCACATGTGGACCTAGACTGAATGCACGTAGGGCGCCCTCACTGAAGAAGCAAATCTACGAAGGTCATCAAGTGTATCTTCCAGAGAATCATGTGTTACGCGACGGCTTTTTGGGAAGAGAGCCACCAAGGATGTCTGCACAAGCATGGTTAGAGCAGAAGGAGATGTGCGATGACGGATTGCCTCCAGGGATGAAGAGACTATCTCTATGGTACGAGTTACCATGCTGGCCCCGACTCATGATCAATCACTTGCTCGATCCAATGCACATATTCAAGAATGTGGGTAATCTACTATGGGACCATCTGACGGGCAAGAAAGATACTTTGGGAGCCAGAGTTGACCTTAGAAATGTGGATCGTATGGAGAAATATTGGCCGCAAACAGCATCTGATGGATCGATAAAACTCCCTAAAGCACCATGGATTTTCACAGGAGCCCAAGAACGCAAAGTAAAAGAGACCATTCGATCTTTGCGGACCCCCACTGGTGTAATGCACTCGCTCTGAATTTGTTTTACTAAAGAAGGAAAGCTTACCGGTTTGAAGTCACACGATTGGCATAAAATGTGTCAGGTACATTCATAGTGGACTTTAATATCATTGCATAAAATGTGGACTTTAATATCATTGCTGCACATACTTTACAGTTTATTTTACCGGTTTCCATTGAGGGATGTTTGTCTCTCGACATCCGTAACACAATCTACAAACTTGCAAAGCTGGTGCAATGGATCTCACAAAAGGAGATCAACGTAGACTCCATACCATTCGCCAGACTAAATGCTGCGGAGCTTGTGTGCATGTTTGAGAAACATTTTCCTACTACCATGCTAACCATTCAGGTGCATCTTCTTGTTCACATAGTTGATGAGGTGGAAATAGCTGGCACAGTTCAATCCAGATGGATGTTCTTCTTAGAACGTTTCATGAAAACGCTTAAGGGATATGTGCGTCAAAAGGCACGTCCGGAGGGTAGCATGGCAGAAGGTTGGTTGGTATCAGAGTCCCTAGTGTACATTGGAGAGTGGCTAGACGGATTTGATAAAGCCCGGGACACGCTATGGAGAACCATAGATGATGAGCGCATATCTGGGATTGTCATGTGCAATCTCGGTGTTGAGAAGAAGATGACGGAAGATCTAGAGGCTAAAATCAACCGATTTTGCATGCTTCACAATCCAGTGATGCAAAAGTGGATTTCACAATATGAGGATGCAAAGCAAGAGCGACAAAGGGCACGAATCGAGTGGAGACGGGGAAGACGACCATCGATGCACTATCCGACGGTTCTGGAGAGCCTACCAACATTCATGAGCTTAAGATGGTTGCATAACCAATTGAAAAGCGCACAACAATGCGGTGACGAAGTGACTGAGGAAGAGTGGGAGTACTCTTGGGGTTGCGCGACCAAGGTAAGTTTGCAATGTACGACTAGCTAGTGACTTTATTTCTAAACGTTTGAACGGCCACTCATAATCTTTGTTCGTTGTAGTATAAGTCATACACAGCAGCATGGTGTAAAGGTCAACATTTTAGGGTGGAACGGATCGACAAAAAGCGTTTTACTCAAGATTGTGGAATCATGGCAAAATTTGAACAGTCTAGTCGACGACGTTCCTCTGATGCAGATCCTGTGGTGGCGGAACTCACTTACTTCGGCACGCTACAAGAGATTTTGAGGATCGATTACAAAGGATTTTTTGTCGACTTGTTCGACGTGCAATGGTTCAAGATAATCATGGAGGGTCGCAACGCTACTGTGCGTAGAGGAGAGTCTGGTTTTCTTGAGGTGGATTCTACTAAGAAATGGACTGACCTAAGAGACACTTTCGTACTACCCGAGCATTGTGAACAAGTAAGTATGTAAATAGTTAACATCTCCCTTTTACAAGTTATGTGCTTGAAAGCTCTCATGTAAGTTATGTGGCTCTGGCAGGTAATATTTCATCCTACAAAGTCTACATCAAACTGGTGGTACGTCATAGAGGTAGCCCCTCGTAGTGCAAGGCTACCATGTGCCAATCACAACGGCATCAATGGAGGAGATCAGAGAAGATGCTCAATCAGAAGCCGCTGCGGTGGTGCCAGACGAGCATCAAGATGCTACTACTCTATATGGGGTGCATGCAGAGGAGCTACAAAATGAAACAGAGGATATGTGTTTAAACGGAGAGCTCTATATAGATATAGGAAGTTATGCTGAGTTATGCGAGGATGAGAGAGAGATCTCTTAAAGCCACAAATATTGTATTTGAACAATTTTGCTCCGTGTTGTAAAAGCTCTGGCTCTCTAAGTACCTTCCATGGTGTATAACGCTCTTTTCTACTCGCGCTCACATCTTTTGATTGAAAATTCTGAGTTTTCGACTTGCCTCTTCTATCACTCAATTCATTGCGTCATTGTATTTATATGCGTCATTACGTCATTGTATTTAATGGTCTTTGCGTCATTGTCTACTCTATTCATTCAATATTAAGCTTAAATATTCGTGTGTTTAATGCAGGTATGGATGATGAGGAGTTTCTTTCTTCTTTGTCACCGCAGCAGAGACAGTGGTACGTGGAGCGTCATCGCTCTGGCGCATCATCGTGCGTTCCTACTCCATCCGCATCTCCCTCTCTTTCGGAGCATTCGGCGCGCTCCGAAGCTTCGGCGTCGACGAGACGATCTTCACACTCGTCTAGACACCGGCGCTCGAGTGGTGGTGGTGGCGGTTGTTGTGGGGATTCCGCCACCGATGCCTCCACACCGCCTCGTGTTCGACGAGGCTCTTTATCCTCCCCTTCTTTGCCCGCCCCCACACCAGCCACAACATCGCCATCTACGCCAGGTTTTGCGCGGCTGACTGTTCCTAGCAGCTACACACCTCTACCTACTCCGCCAGGAGCCACCCCACTCGACACTCCTCGCTTCGGGGCCCAGATGCCGGTGGAGACACCTGACGTCCGTACCCCCATCGACACGCCGCTAGAGACCCCTACCGGGACACCCAGGTTCACGCGTCACCGGCCAGAGGGCTTGCCTTACTCCGTCGACTTCAGCGGCGGCATCATCATGGATGATGACGGCAAGAAGGTGATCTCGCGCATGCGTGGTCTTTGCTCTCAGCTGTTTAGACACTACATACTAAACAAATGGAGTGAAGTACCAAGTGATTTAAAAAACAGAGTCATTAGCATACTTCATGATGAGTTTCCCGTTCCAACACGAGATCAGCGCTTCAATGAAGACCTGATGAAGATTCGAATGCGCGAATACTGCAAACACAAGCGTTCCGAAGTGCAAAAAGCAATCAAGCATGGGTGGAACAGGCCAGATTGGCTGGCCAAAGAAGATTGGAAGAATGCGAAGAAAGCAGCGCGCGAGAATCCCGACAAGTGGAAGCAACAAAAGGATGCAGCCAGAGCGCGACTAGAGGCAGGGAGCTCGCACCACTTGGGGAGCGGTGGATGGGCATCATTTGAGGCCGATTTTGTAAGTGTTTTCGCATTGCTCTTTATGTTCGATAGTTTAGGGTTTATGAGTTTTTTAATTCTAACATAATGAAATCTTTGTATGTTTTGACAGTGGTCGATGACAGGACGTGATCCCACACCGTAGGAGCGCGAGTACGCAGGCAGGAAGGGCTTAGACGCCCTGATGGACATTCTCAGTTCTCACGGCGGCATGGTTAGTATTAGGGTTTACTCTTTTCTATTTTTTGTATTGTTTTATAAATGTCGTTATATGTTTATACTTACTGAAAGCTGTCTTATTGTCTTTTTTTGCAGAATCCGACAGATACGCCGCTTGGACGCGATGAGACGTCTGACTAGACGATGTCAGTTTAGCCGTAGCTAGATAGCATTAGTTTAGGGTTTCTCATAGCTTATGTATCATGAGACGGATTTTATATGTCTTTTTGAACCATGTATATTATTACATTTGTCACTGCAGTTCATTTTGCCAATCAATTCTTTATGCCTATGATGTTGTACAATTGTCATTATTACATTTGCCAATCAATTCATTTTGCCTATGATGTGTACAATTGTCAATTTTACGCTTGTCAATTTTGCAAACAATGCGTCTTGTGGGTGACTATTTTGGGTCTATTATCTACCCTTGCACTTTTTTAAAAAAGTGAATCAAGTACAATATGGTTGATGGGTGGCAGGGCATTCAATGCCCTGTCACCAAAAAAAATTTCTCTCGGGCGTCGCTATAACCGTCGCTATTTATGGTTATGGAGCGTCGCTATAAGCGTCGCTATAGACTTCTGTGTAAACGTCGCTATAACCGTTGCTATGAGCGTCTCTATATAGCGACGCCTATAGCATCGCATATAGCAACGCTCTCGTAGCGACGCTATTAGCGACGGTTTTAGCGACGTCGAGGGTTATAAAAACCCAGTGTATTTCCGTCGCTAACAGCGTCACAAGAGCACACAACCTCTTGTAGTGCTATTCTTCAAGAGACCAAATGAATTTTCCACTTTCACTCTCCCGTTTGAGAGTTTCCTATCAAACTCTTGCTTCTAATGTAAAAGTTGCCCTATCTTCACTTGATATGGATTGAACAAGAATGTCCTTGCTTTATAGGTTGCATCTGCAATTAAATAAGGTTGTATTGTCTCCCTCCTAAATGTGCAATAGTGGTTGATCAAGTGCTTCTCGCCATTTGAGATGCCTATACAAGTCACATTCTTTGAAGTGAGAAGAGTCATGCACCCCTCCTGCAGCCCTACAAACTGCACTAAAAGAAAGTTTGTTGGAGTTGACAATACTTTGTACGAGGATGCTTGGAAAACCATGTATGTTGATGTATTGTGATGGAAATAACTCTCATACTGGGCTTTCTCTCTAGACAGATGTGAGTCCCATAAAGTTTCCCTACAATATGTGACAAACAAGAGATAGCATCAAATCCTGCCATTATCTACTCAAGACGGTCTCCATGCGGCACTCTAATGCCGACCCTATGGAAGAAGTTGGTGTTGGAATTAGGGTTGTAGGAAAACACACACAACTTGGAGAAGACGAAGGAAGTTCAAGGCCAGGTAAGAGCTCCACGCATTGACGTAAGCAGTTCACAGTAATTCGTAGCTTTTGGCGTCGTCACCCGTAGACTAATTTCATCATAACTAGGAATTTACACTTTCAAATAAAAAACTAAGCATAGGTGGGGTATTGGGGCATCATTGCTAAGCATTTAGATGCATTCTGGGTCAAAAACGACTAGGTCAAAAATCCACTGCTGTTAATAATTGCGATTTTGAAAATTGACCTAAAGTGGGGTTTGAGACCATAAGCATGTGTGCTTAGGTCTTATAAACTTGTCCTAGAAGTTTTGTTACGTTTGGATGTCATTTGATGCTGCAACAAATGTGATTTGTTTGCGGATGAGCGGTTGGGTTTTGGTAATTTCAGTCACTTGAGTGTAGCTTGAGTTAGATGCGAGTTGTTAGTTGTTTTCCGAGAGATTGACAACCTCTTGTAGCCTCTATGCACTAATCGAGTCACCTTCATCCCATGGATTGAAAAATTAATCGTGGTTATCGCTAATACTGCAATAAGATAGGTCAGACATGCGTCCCACACACTCCTATACCAAAATCTTTTGAACTACTGGTGGGATGACAGGGGATCAAAGAATATAGAATCTTTTGGTCCTCCAAACTTAGGGCCTACCCTCATGGGTCTAATCCTACCTGGATATATAACCTCAGCTACCTGATCAAATACCCACTGGTTCTGGGACACCTTTATCCCATCTATAGTAATGGTTTGATCCTGATCTTCAGTCCCGCTGAAAAAATAGACTTCGATGGTTTGAAGTGTTTCAGCCCATTTGAGTCTCTTCAAGTTTAGTGCCAATCCCTCTATCTGTCCTGCATCAAACAAGAAAATTCCACCAAACTTTGACCAGCTGATTCCCCACGTAGGAGGAGGAGAAAACATCTTGTCAAGTAATTGCATGATGCTCTTGCAAAATACAAATTTACTAGATCTGCAAGCAGCCTTGAACATGATATTGAAGTCATAAACTTTTGGTAAGACTGGCGGACATTTTCTTGTATTGATAGGGAAATTCTCATTTCAAAATATACTACAATTATAATTGCAAAATTACTTATTAGACCCTCATTTTGTCAACCTTTTTCCCTAGGTTCATGACCTTACTAATACTTGCTCTGATACCACTTGTGAGGTCCCCAACCCCACCGACACCCAAGTGGGATGGGATCCTTGATAGGTCTCTAGGTCTAATAGAAGTCGAGAGTCTCTCAACAAGAAAAATCCAGGGAATAGACCTTTACCATTGACAATGGCTTGGGTCTATAACCCTAGAAGAAGACTTAGTCCTGTCTCGTAGTGGAAGCAAAAAAGTTTTTTTGAAATTTCTAAAACTATTTCGGCCCTATACTTCCACAATTTGGGTTAAGGTATCCTCAACCAATGCTTTTTTTCCCCTAACATATGTGAGGGCACAGCCGCCACTGGTGGGCTCCTCTTCTAAGTGGATAAGTTCTCTAGTCGTTTTTAGTGCACGAGAATGGATATTCACCTGACTAATTAGGTCCACCTGTCCATGATTAACATCCTTAATCAATCCCCGCTTATCACCCCTGCACTCACACATGATACTTTGTTATTTAATTACTACCACATTCTTATCACAATTAAAATAATGATTCTTGGAGTAAAATATTCCAAGAAATCAAAGGTGTCTTGAGACAAGCTGTCTTAAGGATGATCAAACATTCTTTCCTCGGTCAACCAGTCTTAGCCCAAACAATTCTTTCCTAATTACAAACAATGCTCATTGGTTTCTTGGATGTTTCCTTCCATTTTCGGCCAATTATTCCTTTTTTGATTCCTATTCCCTCCGTATGTATGCAATGTTAACTTATAAAAGAACTTAAACTTATTTAAAGACTTAAGGAAACCCACTTGGGAATGATTAAGCCATCCGCTGCTGTGCTGGCGCCTGAAGAATCTCCTCCATAGGCATACTACTAGGCCCAACCTCATGGTCCTGGGATGCCCTAGTCATTTTTTGCGTTGTATCTTCCTCATCGGACTGAGGATTCCTCGGGTCCTCTTCGAAGCCATAGTGGTAGTCTTATAAAAAGATACTTAATCGATTAGAGAATTAATTGAACAATCTCTCTTATTTGTTTTACCCAAAAATAGAAATTTTTGGACTAAGTAAATATCTTAGGTAAATATGTGGATGAGATATTTTTTCCTCAACTTCCTAGTAGTATTACTGTGCTCCCATAATTATCCCATAATTATTGGAGCTATTTTACTAATTTTCCTATTTAATTTCTTCTCAAAAATACCCTAATTTGGCTTTAGTAATTTATGAATTACTTATCTGCTTGTGGGATATTTATCCTAGGTGGATTTTGATGTATCATAACCCTTTCCATTATCTTGCTAACTTTTAAATTGATTTACTAATTTCCCTTCTTAATTTATAGTCAAAATTAGAAAATATTAGTTAAGATAATTAGCTAAACTGATTTTTTGAGCTTAAGGTAATTGTCCTAACTTCCTAAATCTGTTTTCACCTTTTTTAATTACTATGTAATTATATAAATTAATTTGTTAATTCCCTTTCAATTTATAGTCAAAATCAGACAATATTAGCTAAGATAATTAGCTAAATTAATTATCTATGTATGAGCTATTTATCTCAAGTTTTGAAGAGTGATTTCTACCTTTGATAATTACTATTTAATTATCTAAGTAATTTAGCTAATTTTCCCCTTCAATTTATGCTAAAAACATATAATTTTGGTCTAATTGATATGATAAACTAATTTTCTGTGTATGCCCTAATTATCTCAGCTTGCTAACATTGATTTATACTTTGATAATTACTATATAGTTATCTAAGTAATTAATTAATTTCTCCTTTTAATTTATGCTTAAAATAGACAATTTTGGCCTAATTAATTACTTAGATTAATTATCTGTTAATGAGGAGTTTATCCCGTGTTGTTAATAGTGTTTCGTACTTGTGATAGTTAGCTTAATAGTTTTTGAGCTAGTTAAGTAGGTTTCCCATTAGTTTGTTTATTAAAAATAGCTAATTCTTGCCTAATTAATTACAAAAACTAATCATAAAATTAAGGGATAATTTTCCTATCATCTTGATAGTCTAATCCAGTTTTGATAATTATATTATACTAATCTAAGTTTAACTAATATGATTATCCTTAATTTATGACCAAAAAGATTAATTTCAGTCCTAATATGGCTTAATAATTAATTAGATTAATATCCCCAATCTTAATCTAAAAAATCAATAGAATACTAAGAATTAAGAGAGTAATTTAGAGTGTAAATAAGTTTGATCTTCTTAATTAATTAGATTAATGAAGAAAATATAGGTAAATTAGCATAATTTGGCTAATTAAAAAGGAACTAGGCTAATTATCGTGGATATTCAGCTAGAGGTTTTCTCTCTAGTGATTTTTGGGTAGAGTTTTCTCCCTATGTGAGAGAGAAATGGCCAAGACTTCGAGTCTGAGTTCAATTGTGAAGAGAGGGACCTATTTATAAGTTTTTAGGACTCATAGGCTTTTTTTGGCATTTACTTGCACTTCAAGGCAGCCCCTAACCTTCCCCTAGTGCCACCTTGCTGCTAATTCCAATGTGGGCAAGTTCATTACTACCCCACACAGCCCCCCAGATACGCAAAGTTGATTTCTGCTAATTTTCAAAACTATACAACTTAATTTGTCAAATATCTCTAAATATCTGTAAATTATTTAGAAAGTTCTATGCTAAAAGTGTTTTGCAACAATGATTACCAAGACTTTACAATTTATTTAGTTAATTTAGTTAACAGCATAAACTTCCAGAGGCCATAATTATGCCAGTTTTTGTCGGAATTCACTTCTGAAAATTTCTAACCATAGTAAAGTCATGATTACGCTTCAAAAAATACCAGTATATGCCATGGTTAGACAATTCTACATTGCCTTCTTAACAAATAGATCAATTTGATTATGATTGATACAATTTCTATGGTTTCAAAAACTGGAAACCTTACACTCATTGATTACAATATTCATCTGGAAAATAGGAGTTACAATATTCCCAATTTATCAAAAGAGTGTTTTTACAATAAAAGCTCCCAAAAAATGTTACATGGATTAGCTTGCTGCTAACATAGTCATACGACAAGTGGGAGAAAAAGTCTCTTCATAATGTATGCCTTTTTGCTGTGCATAACCCTTTGCAACAAGTCAAGCCTTATAGAGATCAATCTCACCAGTTGGCTTGCGTTTCAACTTGTAAACCCACTTTCTACCGATGACCTTTTTGCCAGGAGGCAAATCACATAAATTCCATGTCATAATAACTAATATCTAA
Source organism: Adiantum capillus-veneris (assembly GCF_014529385.1). Lineage (NCBI taxonomy): Eukaryota > Viridiplantae > Streptophyta > Polypodiopsida > Polypodiales > Pteridaceae > Adiantum > Adiantum capillus-veneris. The sequence continues at coordinate 45,701,529 of NC_140953.1, forward strand.
TTCTCCCAAATGATTTTCTCATGTTAAAATGATCATTTAATATGGGGAGGTACTAGGGGAGAAAAAGCTAGATTATTGGTAAGGCTAGCAGACTCGTCACAGTAGGGATACAAAGGAGAGAAAATAGCGATCCAAAGGGAGACCATCTGCAGAAGAGCAATGTGCAAGCAATGGGATTCAAAGACATAAGGTTCAGACCATTAAGACTCCCAAAATGCTAAGGTTCCAAAATTCAAAGGTTAAGTCCAATGGTCACTGCTTAGGAAAATTGGGTGCTTGGTAGTGTGCACAAAGTCTTCAAAAACTCCTAAAGAGGAGGGGGCGAGCCCTTTAAGGGATGAGAGAGAAACACACACACACACACACACACTCACAGGCTCCCTTTACACAAAGGGAATAAGGGACACATGTCAGCTCCCTAGCCCAGTTGCCCCCAAGGTGCACTCAAATCCTATTGGATGGCCATAGAGGTGGACCAATGAGAATTAGGCTAGATACATTTAGTTTAATTCATTTTAAAACACTTGATAAAAGAACCAATAGAAATTAAGCTCTCTAGAAGACTATTGGACAGTCTCCCAAGGCGTCCAATGAGCATTCAACAGCCCAATGGCTTGCCTAATTCCTATTGGCCAAAAGACAAAGGGGTCCAATGAGAGTTTAATTGCATTAATTAAATACCTAAAGCTCTCACAAAAGGGGAAAGGGGGACACATGTCAAAGGCTATCACTTATGCTTCTCAATTATCATTGGCTAAGCTTTGCAGGGTCCAATGGGGTGTCATCATGAGTAAAATGCAAGAGGGATTGACCAAGAGAGAGGGGGGGCTGATTTTGGGAAGGCATTATCACACACACACTCACACAATCTCATGTGTGAAGCAAAGAAGACTCTCTCTCCTCAAGCTTTAATGGAAAGCTCATCATCTACTCCAAGCTTGTGAGAAGGGAGGCCTACACCAACAACTCTTGGCTTTGTGATGCAAATCCAACCAAGAGCCAAGCTTCAATGCATGCTCATCTCCTCTACCATGCCAATTACTAAGCTATGCTAGCTTTTATGAGTGATTATGTGAGGAGATATACTTCTTTCTCATAAGACCATCTTCATTCGAAGGTGTGTGAGGTCTTGGGTTTGAGACCGTGAGGGTATTGATGTTGTGTTTTACAAGTGTGTGCATGGTGCTTGAAGCTTCCATCTTCATTGCACCAACAAGCTATTGAAGGAACACAAAGTATTGTATTGTAAAATGTCTCCTTTGATGAAGGAAACCTACAATACAAAACCTTTTGGAGGGGGGACCAGTGTCATGTAAATCCTATCCTCAACTGTTGTCAATAGCTTAATTTCTCTCTCTTTTGAAATATTGTTCATTCCTATCTAACTAGGTGTTATGCTTTCTGTTGCTCTCTCTATCCAAGCACTCTTTCTATGCTCATTAGGAATCTATTCTAATGAAATGCTCACTATGTTTATGCTATTTTCCGCTACACACAAGTTACTAGGCCATTAAATGCTGTATTGGTATTGGAGCACAAGGTTTCTCTTTTCTTGCTGAAGAAGGGAGGTCCTCAAGCTAACTATAAATGGTTGGTATCATTAATTGCAATTGAGTAAGTAGAATAGGGATGTGTCAGTCCTGCAATGTGCCTGCTTCGTGCAGATAACGGGTCATCACCATCGAGAGCTATGGTCTTAATAGTGGAGTCCTTCGGGGCATGCCTACGGCTTAACCATTATTGAGCTATTAGAAGCATGACAGGAGCTGGTACTGTTTTGGTGTTGAAAGACCCTCTCTTCTATTCCTTGCAATTAATGATATTCGAGCCACGGGTACAGGAGCTTGAGTGCTTTTCTAAAGGGGTAAAGAGGAGTAGCAACTAGGGCTTGAAGTGCCAAAGTACACCTAAAAAAGTTTACACCTAAAATTTGTTAGCATGGCTAACAATAGTATAGAGAGTGAAATTAATATTGATAGCTTTGATTTTGCTAATGAGCAGGCTACTAATGATGCCCCTATGCTTGTTAACTACCTTCTTTCTAGGCTTCAACAAGCCATGGGCAATCCATCCCTCCAAAGTGAAGTGCAGTGGTAGCTACATGCTCATGGGATTCTCCAAAATCCCCACCATGAAGAGAGAGTACCTAGAAAGCCTCCTTGTGAGACTTCTAAAAGAGGCTTCTCTCCGATTCGAGAAGAAGAAGATCCGTAGAAGGGCTCAAAAATCTACTACTTGACAATGCATCTCTTTCCCAAAGCAGAACTCAAGAGCCCCCACCAAAAGAACGAGAAAGAAGTGAGTCTCCTGCCACCTCGACGGAGATGACTCCATGAAGACGGCGGGAAAAACGCTCTCCAACACCCCCTAAATGGAGAAGACCATTGTATACTTCTCCACACCATAATTCAAAGAGGGATGACATGAAACAAGAGAAGAAGAAGGCGAGAAAGAGGTCACCCTCTTCTCCATCTTCTTCACCCTCTTCCTCTTATGAAGAAAGTTATGGTGCAGACAAGGAAGAACAAGGGAAGAAAAAGGCGAGAAAGAGGTCACCCTCTTCTCCATCCTCCTTAAATTCTTCCTCCTCTGAAGAAAGTGATGGTACAACTTTTGAACCACCAAAAAGAAGAGGCCATAGAAATCCTATACCGTGTGGAAGAGGTTGTCCAAGCTCAAGAAGTTCAAAGAGGGAGGAAAGAACATCTCTTTCCTTGCCTACGATGGCACCTTTGGTGCTATGGACAAAGTCTTGGCTTTCATCCAACAATTTGATGTAGCGTTTGGAGATGAGGGCTTCACGGAGTCCCGTAAGCTACGCCATGTAGCTATGCATTTTCAAAAGTCCGCCAAGCAATGGTGGTCTAGCCTACGGGCAAACGGTGAAGCTCCGCAAACATGGAAAGCTTTAAGAGCTTCCAAAATGAAGCAATTTTTGGCTACCGATGCCAAAGACAAAGTACTCACATAATGTCTTGAAGCTCTCTCCTTACAAATCTATTCACAAATATGTAGACAAGTTTTGGGACTTACATCTCAAAGCCACTGTCTTCAAAAAGATGGATTTTGGAGAGCAAAAACAACAACTCAGCTGAAGATATGGTGGAGTATGTCAACTCCCAAAGGCCATGCACCATATCTGCGGTCATACACCAAACCATGGTGGCTTCACGAATCAATTTCCAAACAAGGGCTAAGAGAAATCTTAAGCCCACGGAGAACAAGGACCGTAACAATGAGCCTAAGGGGAAGGACAATGTCCAAAAGTGTCCTAAAGGCAACACCAACAACAACAAAGCTAAGGAGAAGGGAGTTTATAAAGGAAAAAATAAACTCTCTTCTGAAGAGCTTGAGCACTATCGTAAAGATAACCGCTGCTTCAAGTGCGGGGAGCAAGGGCATGCTTATCATGCTTGCCCCCACAAGAATACATGAATCGAGCCTCCTAGAGCTACCTTGGTTGAAATCCAAGAAGAGGAAGCTCACCACAAAGGATCTCCTCTATGCCATGCTTGGGGAAAGGTAAGAGAACATGATGTTTTTATTCTCTTTGACCCTGGTTCTACTTACAATTTCATATCCACATAATTGGCCACCAAGCTAGGCATCCAAGCCTATGAGATGGGAGATGTCCTACCCGCCGATGGTGCTTTCAAGGGGCAAGAAGCTTCAGTCACTCCCTTAATCTAGAAATTGAGGCTCCATGTCCAAAGCTATGTGGACAAAGAGGACTTCTTTATCTCTCCTCTCAATTATGAGGATGTAATCCTAGGGGCACCATGGCTTGATTGCATGGCTGCCAATGTTAAATTCCCTAAAAGGAAAATCTACTTTAGGTTCAGGGAAAAAGATATGTACATAGATGCTAAGGAGTTGGGAAACACCACACCCATTGTACATATACAAGCTTTCGATAAGTCAATAAAGAGCTCTATTTCCGTGCACATGATTTTTGTTAAAGATTCTCAAAATGAACCTAATGCTTTAGCAAAGAAAATATAAACAATCACAAGGAATTAGAGTTATCCAATTTTCTCAAGGGATTTCAAGATGTTTTTATTGACGACATCCCTTGTGAACTACCTCCTAAACGAGGCAATGATGACCATGTAATTGAACTTCTTCCAGGAAGTTCACTGCCTAATAAACCTCCTTATAGAGTTTCTCAAGCTCAACAAGAGGAGATCGACAAGTGCATGAGTTAGTTGAGAAGGGCATGGTTAGGCCTAGATCATCTCCATTTTGTTCACTCGTGTTATTAGTGCAAAAGAAAGACGGCACATATCGTATGTGTGTTGACTATAGAGCACTACATAGAATCACTATCAAAAATAGGTTTCCAGTTCCACGAGTAGAAGACCTATTTGATAAGCTACAAGGGTCGACCTACTTCAGTAGGATTGACCTAAAAAGTGGCTACCACCAAATAAGGATAGTTGATCAAGACATTGTAAAGACCGCATGGTTTGACCAATGCACCAGCCACATTTAATCGCTTGATGGAGAAGCTATTCAGGCCTCATCGAACCTTTATTGGTTGATGATATTATCATCTCATCTAATTCACTAGATGAACACAAGCAACACCTCCAGGTAATATTTCAAGTCTTACCAGAGAATAAACTTTATATTAACTGAAAGAAAAGTGAGTCTTTCTTACAAGAGATTCAATATTCAAGTCACATTATCTCTCAAGATGGCATCCAAATGGATCCATCAAAGCTAGAGGTAATAAAAGGATGGCCTAATCCAAGGAATCTTCATGAACAAAGAAGCTTTATAGGTATGTGTGAATACTATAGATGCTTCATAGAAAAGTTCTCACAAGTCGTGGGACCATTACATGACCTAACAAAGAAAAACATTAGGTATACATGGTCTACCAAGGAGAACAATTCTTTCAAAAAGCTTAAAGAAAAGCTTATCTCTCAACCTGTGCTTATACTACCGGATCTCTCAAAGCCATTTGAGGTCCAATGTGACGCTTGTGGTGATTGCCTTGGAGCTGTTTTGCTCCAAGAAGGGCGCGCCATAGCCTATAAAAGTCGAAGGCTTGATCCTATTGAGCAAGCTCTAGGCATATATAATCAGGAACTCCTCATAGTTCTACATGCCTTAGACTCGTGGAAGCACTATTTATTGGGGACTCCTTTCATTCTGCGGACGGATCACCAAAGCCTTAAGTACTTCATGACGTAGACCAAGCTCTCCGACAAACAAATGAGGTGGGCAAATTTCCTTTTGCAATTTCATTTTCATATTGCTCACATTGCTGGCAAGCATAATTGAGTAGCTGATGCACTCTCAAGACGGTCGAGAGTGAATGCGGTTTCCATAGCAACTCACAATGATCTATCTTCTATGATAGATGAGTACGCTATTGATCCTGATTTTAGAGATGTGATTTCAGCCCTTGCACTAGAGAAGAAAGAAGAACCATTTACCCTACAAGATGGTTATCTTATCTATGGTAATAGACTATGTGTTACTAGCTCACTACATGAGAAAGTAATGTATGAATCTCATGCTCCTCCTTATGCGGGGCATAGAGGGATTCAGTCTACCCTAAAAGGGATTGAAACATATTTCTATTGGCATGCCATGAAAGCATACATACAAGAGTATGTTTCTAAATGTGTGTTATGCCAAAAGACGTTTGATAGAAGGAAGCAACCTGGATTGATTCAACCTTTGCCAATCCCTAATTCACCATGGAAGAGCATATCCATGGATTTTATCTTTGGATTGCCCAAGTCTATCCATGGGAATACGGGAATATGGACGATAGTAGAAAAATTCAACAAAAACAAGCTCATTTTATACCCGTCAAAAAGACTATCAAAGCCCATCAAATGGCAACCCTCTTCATATCACAAATCTTCAAGTACCATGGCTTGCCAATGTCCACAGTGTCGGATAGAGATCCTAGAATGACCAGTAATTTTTGGAAGGGTTGAGAATTTAGGGACAAGGCTAAACTTCTTTTCGACCTATCATCCACAAACGGATGGCCAAAGTGAAATAGCTAACCTAACAATTTTTGCTCTACTAAAAACCTATGTATTAGAAGTAGATCAAAGGTCCCAATGGGAGAAGAACTTACCCTTGGTGGAGTATGCCTACAATAATACTGTATACCTTCACGAGAAAAGCACCTTTTGAGGTAATTGAGGGAAGATCCAAAAGTCCCCTACTACTTAAGGTGCACAGGAAGATCTTTGCTGCAGATGAGTATAGCAAAGACCTACAAGAATCTTTCCAAAAGATTAAGGATGCTATCTCTATCTCACAGAAAAAGAAAAAGGCCGCTACTGATAAACACAGAAGAGCCCAAGACTTTAAAGAAAATGATTGGGTCTTGCTTAAATTCCCCAAGGCTTGATTAAGGCACACGACGGGCAAGAATGCTACGGGACACCAAAAGTACTATGCTAAGTTAGCAAAAAGGTACTATGGTCCCTTCCAAATTCTTAAACCAATCAATGAAATGACCTATCAACTTAAGTTGCCCAATCATTGGCTCATACAAAATGCTTTCCATGTGAGCCCACTAAAGACTTACAAAGGAGAGCCACCTCAAGAACCAAGTATTGAAGACCCACCGAAGATCGAGGACCAAGAAGAGGTGCTGCAACCTGAGTCCATTCTGCGACATGAAGACAAGGTATTGAGAGGTGGTAAGATTATCTGACGGTATCTTATAAAGTTTAAGAATTATTCTTTTGAAGATGCTAGATGGATGCAAGGCATACAATTAAAGGATAACCTAAACCTTGCCAATGCTTACAATGCTTCCCTAGAGTAAGCAAATGTACAAATGTTTAAAATGAACAAAGTTTCTTTTGTCTTATAAGACTCTCTTTTTCTTTATTGTGCACAAATGTTAAGTAGTATGCATGCTTAGGGTCAAGTTTACAGAGATGATGTCTTCCAAACACCAAGTAGAGATTGTCACTCTATTATGGAAGATTGATAGGACTAATGTGCAGACATGCTTGCGATAGCTTAGGCTCTCAAGCACCAAATGGATTAGTCATCCATTCTAAAACGATGTCATAGGGTAAGATAGGGATCCTCTACCCGCTAGAAAAAGGACTAATGAATAAGCTTCATCTTCTCTATCCCATAGTCGAGGACGACTATGATTTCAAGAGAGAGGTAATGTCATAATAACTAATATCTAGTTCTCCTAATGATTTTCTCATGTTAAACTGATCATTTAATATGGAGAAGTACCGGGGAGAAAAAGCTAGATTATTGGTAAGGCTAGAAGACCGGTCACACTAGGATCCAAAGGAGGGAAAATAGGGATCCAAAGGGGGACAATCTGGAGAAGAGCAATGTGCAAGCAATGGGCTTCAAAGACCTAAGGTTCAGCCCATTAAGACTTTCAAAATGGTAAGGTTCCAAAATTCAAAGGTTAAGTCCAATGGTCATTGCTTAGGAAAATTGGATGCTTGGTAGTGTACTCAAAGTCTTCAAAGACTCCTAAAGAGGAGGGGGCGAGCCCTTTTAGTAGAGGATGAGAGAGAAACACACACACACACACACACACACACACACACACACACACACACACACACACACACACACACACACACACTCAGGCTCCCTTTACACAAAGGGAATAAGGGACACATGTCATCTTCCTAGCCCAGTTGCCCCCAAGGTGCACTCAAATCCTATTGGATGGCCATAGAGGTGGGCCAATGAGAATTAGGCTAGAGTACATTTAGTTTAATTCATTTTAAAAATTTGATAAAAGAACCAATATAAATTAAGCTCTCTAGAAGACTATTGGACAATCTCCAAGGGGTCCAATGAGCATTCAGCAGCCCAATGGCTTGCCTGATTCCTGTTGGGTGGCCATAAGACAAAGGGGTCCAATGAGAGTTTACTTGCATTAATTAAATACCTAAAGCTCTCACAAAAGGGGAAAGGGGGACACATGTCAAAAGGCTATCACTTATGCTTCTTAATTATCATTGGCTAAGCTTTGCAGGGTCCAATGGGGTGTCAGCATGAGTAAAATGCAAGAGGAGTCAACCAAGAGAGAGGCGGGGCTGATTTTGGGAAGGCATTATCACACACACACTCACACAATCTCATGTGTGAAGCAAAGAAGACTCTCTCTCCTTCTCAAGCTTTAATAGAAATCTCATCATCTACTCCAAGCTTGTGAGAAGGGAGGCCTACACCAACAACTCTTGGCTTTGTGATGCAAATCCAACCAAGAGCCAAGCTTCAATGCATGCTCATCTCCTCTACCAGGCTAATTACTAAGCTATGCTAAGATTTTATGAGTGATTATGTGAGAGACATACTTCTATCTTGTAAGACTACTGCTTCTTCCTCTCAATCTACTCTCATACCCCGCTAGCTCTCACCATCTTCGAAGGTGTGCGAGGTATTGGGTCTGAGACCGTGAGGGAATTGATGTTGTGTTTTATAAGTGTGTGCATGGTGCTTGAAGCTTCCATCTTCATTGCACCAACAAGTTATTGAAGGAACACAAAGTATTGTATTGTAAAATGTCTCCTTTGATGGGGGAAACCTATAATACAAAGCTTTTGGAGGGGGGACTGGCTCCATGTAAATCCGGTCCTCAACTGTTGTGAATAGCTTAATTTCTCTCTTTTTTGAAGTATTGTTCATGCCTATCTAACTAGGTGTTATGATTTTTGTTGCTCTCTCCATCCAAGCACTCTTGCTATGCTCATTAGGAATATATTCTAATGAAATGCTCACTATGTTTATGCTATTTTCTGCTACACACAAGTTACTAGGCCATTAAATGTTACAGTCCACATGTCATTTTCTATAAGTGCATCATATTCTAATTGCATGGCAACCATCCAATTTTTTAATTTTGTGCTTCATCAAAAGGCAAAGGTTCCTCAACATCATGTGAGCTAGAGACAACCAAAGCATAACAATCTAATGCATAAGATGCATGGCGAGAACCTGAACGATATGACTAGACAAAGGTGCATCCACTTTATTGTCATGCAAAGTATGCACCAGCCATTTAGGCATACCTTTAGCCTGTTCATTCTTAGCCCTTTCTTCATCAAGTACATCATGTACATCTACATCAGTAATAGGCTCATCTATAACATTTTCAGAAACCCTCATACGCTGTACATTTTCCTCATTGGAATTTACATTCGAACTTCCACCACTGAAAAGAGGCAACAAAGTGTCATAAAATGTCATGTGAGCTTACATTACTGTCTCTAGTACATGACAGCAAGGGCTGAACAAAATGTTCCACAAACACAACGTCCCATGAAAACAAGATACGCTTTGTTTGTGGATGATACAACATGTAACCTTTGATTTCAACACTATAACCAACAAAAATACATTTGAAAGCCTTATCATTCAAATTCATGCGCTACATTTGTGGCACCAAAGCATATGCCAAACATCCAAAAACACGCATGTTTTGAATAGAAGGCTTTCTATCATGCTATGCTTCAAATGAAGTCATAGACTGCAAAGATTTCGTAGGAAACCAGTTTACATAAATGGAACACATGATGGCCTCAAGCCAAAACGAATGCGGCAAAGCTTGAATTTGAACCATAGATCGTGCCATTTTTCATAAGTAATTTTTTTCCCCTCTCAGCAACACCATTTTGCTGAGGTATATAAGGAACTATACATTGGTGTTTTATCCCATGACTAGCCAAAATGCATTAAATTCATGAGACATATACTCCCCCCCTTAATCGGAACGGAGGGTGCCCATAGTACATTTTGAGACATTTTCAGCCATAGCCAAATTTTTTTTGAAGCACATAAATACTTTGAGCTTTGCCTTAAGCGGATGCACCCAAGCATGCCTGGAGTAATCATCAATAAAAGTCATGAAGTAAAGGTAATGGCCCAAGGACGCAGTTTGCATGGGCCCACAAACATCACTATGCACAAGATGAAACTTACATGTGGCCCTAACGGAACCATACTAGTTTGGAAACTTAGAACGCTGCATCTTACCCAAAATACAGCCTTCACAAATATGTTTGTTGATAGGTGCTTCAAGAGGCGGCAAAGAAGCAACCATATCAAATTTTTGCAAATGCAACAAACTGGAAAATTCAGATGTCCAAAACATGCATGCCAATGTTTTGCATCTGAAATAGCCTTTGAGTTCACAACTGCATTTGCAAAATTCTACCCACACTTGTCATACAAAGTGAGCTTATACAACCCATGACATAAAATGCCAAATGCAACAATTTCATCATTACCACAATTGAGATCATGTACCCTACATCTGTCATCCACAAATTCGACTTCAAGTCCAAGTCTAGCAAGTGCAGATACATACAAAAGATTCTTCTTGATCCCAGGTACATACAATGCATCAACAAGTGAGAAAGAATTGCCATTAGCAATAGTAAGCACAATCTTTCCAACTCCCGGATAAGAGGCATTGTTGGCACAAGTTACTGAATTCCCATGAGGGACATACTCAAGAGAGGAACAAATCACAACGTGAAGTAATGTGCTTTGTAGCACCATTGTCAAAATACCACAATTGTGAATGTGCAGCAACTAACATGCATGCATCATGGACAACTTCATTAGAGCTACAATCTATACTAAAAACCCATTCTGCATCAACATCAATATCAACATCACAGTCTCCTTTCACAAAAGACTCAACAATAGCTGCATTTTTAGTGGAACCATCATTTGCCGTGGAACCACCCTCTTTCTTCTTAGCCTCTTTGGACTTCAACTTAGGACACTGCTTGATCAAGTGAGCATTAGATTTACATAATGGCAACGCATCTTCTTTTTACCCTTATCACCAAAATTCCTAGATGAATTGCTGCTAGCAGAAGCATTAAGAACATGTAATTTACCACTCGTAGAAGAACCATGAGAAGTGAATACATTGCTGCTACCACCTCTCTTTGAGAAACGAGGAAGGCCTATTCAACTGCACGCTGCCTAGTCCTATTTTTTTTGAAAAGTGTCTCTTGCAACAGCGATGTGCACAATGCATCAAACTTGACAACTTTGGAATTTCCTTGGGTTATAAGTCTCCAAGTACTAGCAATAGTCTGGTAAGAATCTGGCAAGGCATCAAGGACAATCTGCACAAGGAAACTGTCTAAAATGGCTCCACCTGCAGAAATAAATTGCTCATTGATATCCTTGACACCAGCAAAGAAAGTGTCCATGTCATGTTCCTCATGCATAATCTTTGACTCGAGCTCTTTATGCAACAATGCAATTTTAGCCTCATTGCAACTTGCATAAAGACCACCTAGAATATCCCAAGCCATATCCCAAGCCTGTTTGTAGATTTTGCTGAACAAATGTGAGGAGTAATAGTGTGCTTCATAGACAACGTAATCAATGCATGAGCGTGTGCATATTTTACATCCCAACAAGCTTGTTCTACCGTAGGCAAAACAAGTCTAACAACAGCAATCCTTGTAAGAAGACTTGCAACATCCTCGGCATCGCTTGTGTCCTCAGAACCAGGACGTACATCAATGCCATGCACAATGTTCCAAACACCCTTTGACACAAGAACATGTTGCATCATATAAGCCCACATAGAGTAATTGTCCCCATCCAATCTGTCCGCAACATCATACATCTTGAACACATTTGTGTTGTTGTCAACCATGGTATATGCTGCACTTGCTCTGAAAACTATCTGAAAAGAGGAGAAGGAAAGCGAGAATAACATGTGCTATATAACACAAACCATAGAAGACCGTAAGGGACTTGTTATGCAAAAAACGGCACTGACAGAAGTTTTGCACAAAATGATGAAATAGCATGCATAGTACTGCTTGTAGTCAAAATGAGCTCAAATAAAAAATATGAGAAAGTGAATTGGCGTGTGTTGGAGCTGTTGGCAACTTATCTCGGGAGGATGCAACCTACTCTAATACCAATTTTTGGAATTAGGGCTGCAAGAAAACACATGCAACTTGGAGAAGATGAAGGAAGCTCAAGGCACACAACAGAGTGTGTATTACTTAGTGTGCAATGGAAAGATTGATAGCCCTAGAATGATGGGCATATATACAATGCACGGGGGAAAAAACCTCCTAAAAGCCGGAAAAATTCCCCGACTGTCTCAAGTGTATTCACATACATCACTACCATATGTATATGGTAATAGTTGGTATTGCTCAATATGTGACAAATGATCACCACATATTTGCGAATGGATCTCTCACCCATGCCAAAAATATTTGCCATGCTTCATGAGGAGTGTACATGGGCAAGTTGCCAAAGGATGGAAGAAAGCGCAGCCTTTGGAGGAATAGGCCCTCTGACAAATCTCTCTCCACTTGGGGGAAATAGTGGACGAATCGTGTTTAGAAGCACAATGTTGGCAGCCAAGCTAGATGGGCACCCTTCAAGTCGAGACCTTCCTCCATGAGCCTAAAATTTGGATTTTGATGTATTCCCCGAAAGCCTTGTAATTATTTTGATCATCTTTGATTAAAAGATGGACAAGCTCTGAGAAGATGAGCTATAAAGTCTGTAATGAGTCTGAGTTTTGTATGGCCGGCCACTGGCCAAGAGAGCCCTAGGTATAAAGAAAAGGTAGTTTCGAAGATTTTTGAAGCGCACGGCTAAGAGTGGCTTCTTTCCTACAACTTGTAATCCTCGTATCTTGAGCTCTGGTGTTGACATTCCAATGTTGCAACTTGAAATCCTCATATCTTGAGCTCTGGTGTTGACATTCCAATGTTGCAACTTGAAATATGTTCCTTTTTTGATACTCTTTCATTCAAGTATGCTCATTGTCAATTCTGCTGTGATTTTTGACTACGTGTTAGTAAGCTAAATTTGCTGATTTGATTGCATTAATGAGCGTTTTTTGACATTTCAAGTATAGGAGAGTGTTTCTAGACCCTAGGATTGACCTTTTGATGTGTTCTATTGTAGCCTTTGAGACCTAAATTATGATGGATTGTGATTTTGGTACCTCCTCAAAATGCGTCCAAAACTGGTAGGTTAGTGTCCTTGACCTCCTCCTAAAGTTTTGTAGCATTTGGACTCCATTTGACTGCCAAAACGGGTTGATAAATGAGTGCAATGACGTAGGACATATGTAAATTGGCAGATCTGAGAGTGAGAGATTTACATGTGTTAGAGATAGAGTGAACTGAGAGCGAGAGATTTGCATGTGTTAGAGATAGAGTTGTTTCCCCGGTTCTCGAGATTGACACCCTCAAAGAGTCTTTATGCACCATCCGAGTCGCTTCCCTGAGTATTGACATTATGTTAGTGTTGGAAAGCTATGCTATAGATGTCCACCCAAGGACAAAGGACAACCCGCTAACATTGGTGCCACTAATGGGGATAGTGATCCTTAGTGGTGAGTGATTGAGTCATTGCTTTCACTTAGAAACTTTGACTTTGATTTCCATTACATTTACACTTTAGCAGTCAGGTAGCTAAACACGTGGTTTAGTGCTTGGTAGAGTCTAGGAGTCAAGGACTCGCGAGATCTAAGAGGGTTGTGAGTCCAATTTCTTCATTACTTTCAGAGTGCTGTACCGTTTTCCGTATCAACTTAAAATTGTATTGTTTTCTCTATTTTTTCTTCATTTTTCATTTTAGTACTTAGGAGTAGGGTAAGTAGAAACTATCACCATCAAATTTTGGCTGAAAGATCATGGCAAAATTTGTCAAAAACCATATTTTGGTCGAAACGACCATAAACTCTGCAATATTGAAAATTTGGTGGTCATAACTCCAAAGTTGATCAAAACTAAAAAAGAAGTGCAAAAAAGGCATAAACAAACCACAGAGAGTGAATCTAGAAAGTTCCATGCAAATTGGTCCAGGAACATGGATCGCGATCCATGACCCCCCGTAACATTTTTGACAAGAACTGATACCACTTGGTCCACGATCCTAAAGATTCAGGTATACAATTTTGGTGGAAAAATTGACAAAAAACTCAACCAAATCTAAGAAATTGGTCAGAAACACAAAGAACCTTGAAAATAAACTAAAATTGGAGATTTTTGACTTTTTGGTATCCAAATTCAAAAAGAAGTGAAAATCTGACTTAACATTGGCCTGGATATACAACTGACAAAATATCATGTCTAGATGCAGTGGAACATGGATCACGATCCATGACCCCCTGAGACATTCGACACTTAGATTTGACCAGCGAGAAGCTGATACCATTTGGAACAACTGTTGTGAAGACCTTCATAGAAAAGAACCACAAAAAGTTGACCAAAACACCCAAAAACAAACTGTAAGTCAAAAACCACAAGCAAACACAAAACTTGACCTTTGTCAAGGCAAAAGGGATTCAAATCCAAAAAGAAGTGGATAGGTGAACCCCCCATACTTTGAGTAATCATCTGACCAAGTTTTGGGTCCAGACCCGGAGGAACATGGATCGCGATCTATGACCTCCTACTAGATTTGGGGACTGTAACTTTATAGATTGGTAGCAGTGACCAAATAAACATTTTTCTCCAAAACAATGATATAAAAAAACACTCAAAGGAGGCTATAAAAAATCTAGAGACAATCAAGACCAAAATGCACAAGATAGACTAATCAAGTGACTTTTGGGGGAGCTAGAGGTCATCAAATCATCTAAAAGTCACCCAGCAATTGTCAAGATACAGTGGGAACCGTGTGTATTAGAATTCAAGCACAATTCTATCATGGGTGATCGCGATCCATGACTTCCTGATACAAAAAATTCTCAGATTGATACTAGCGCTAGCCCTAATCCTGGTGAGCACAGTGGTCTTTTCAAAATTCAATTTGGAATTGTATTGTGAAAATTGAAAGCAAGATAGGAGTTTTGACAAAAGTTTGACAAAAGTCCGATTTTTGTAGATTTTGACTAACTCGACAGCTATAAGGTTCTAGCCACCAAGTGAATTTTGAGCAGGTTCAACGGATCAGAGTTGCGTGGAGTTTTCTTTGGTCAAGGGATTCAATGCACCATAAAAGGTAACATGTCAAGGTTTAGTAACCTTCATTTTCTTGATGTTTTTACGATCATGCAAATTGTATCAGAATAGAAGCCCTAGCAATAGAGACCAAGCAAGCCATATTTCCACCGAGGGTAGTGTCAACCAAAAGACCATACACACCGTAGATCCAATCTCGAAAGAGAGACTTTCTAATACTTCGTCGGGGAGATCATATCACTATATGGCTGAGGGAACCAATATTGTGAGTTTTTGAGAAGAGACCAAAATGGGAGCGGGACCATGTCATCCTGCACCAACCCAAAACCTTTTGCACTTATAGTTTTAGTTCAAGAATGAGCAAGGTGCTTAGATCTATAAAGACGGTATGGATCAATACTATGTAAAAATTGAAGAGAGGCCAAGTGAACTTAAGTTCCTAGTGCCAGTAGATTATAGTGGCGATCGGTACTTTGACAAAGAGGGAAACATGTATATAGTCGTGCTAAATCCTTTCATTGTGGACAAATGGGGATTAACAATCACCAAAGAGAAATTTGACAAAGAGCCTGAAGAGAAAAGCAACGCTAGACATTCCGAATGCCAAGCTTAGGTGAGTAAACATGGCTACACGTGTCAACACCAATGATACCCATGTGGGCTTATGTTGAAGTATGACAATGGAGAGCAAATGCTCTATTATAGATGTGAGGAGACCAATACACGGGAGTTAATTGAGTAGAAATTCTTCTTTGTGTTTACATTTGAAATTGAGAGAGATACACAAATAATTATGTTAGACAAGTATGGTCGGAAGTATTCTTCAATGAGTTGTAATGAGCTCGAGGGCTATACGTACTTTGGGGGGCCACTCCATTAGTACTACTTCACCCCTACTTGCACATACCTACTTTTTCAAAACAACAAAACCAGAAACAATGAGAGTGAGTCCCTTGAAATCTCATGTGGAAGATTCATTTAGTCGACCTCATCTGTCCGCACCTAAACCAATGGGATCCCTGGATTTCCGGGCTCCTATGTCAATACATTGAGGCAATGACATCATGAATACCATTTTAAGCACGAGAGTGCCATATATAAGAGCAAAAAGTTTGGACATAAGACCTGAGGGAAGGGTTCCAACGAGCTCCTTCCAGAACACTTGTCAGTGGCTATGAAACGAGAGATGCTACGGGTGGAGAACCTAGAGTGATGAGGAGGGTTGCAAAAAATAAAAAAATGTAGCCTTCTCAGGTGGCTAGATGCGTGTCAAAGAAAAAAGCGGATCAAGAGATCCATATACACATGTTTCTATCTTTAAGAAAGTATTAAGAGGGGAACAAGTCTTAAGGGAACCATGCACGAGCGGATCAGAGCCTAAGCCAACAATTCTTATCAAAGTGGTGACTAGAGCTCAAGCTCAAGAAGCTACAAAAAATTGATCGATAGTAGATGATCTAAAATTCACAGAACAAACCAAATTGGAGAACTGATGAATTAGAACTCAAAGAAAATCTTGGAAAGTCAAACGGGATAAAATAAAAGAGAAGAGGCTACATGAGAAAATTGATGTGGAAACTAAATTGAACCAAACCAAAGAACAACTTAAACATGAGTAAGAAAGTTAAAAAGATGCAAAGGGAGTGAAATAGTCACAGATTGACTCAGGTGATTCGGTCTTGGTGGAGAAAGTGAACAAACATTAGACGCAATATTGTGAGCACATGCTGCAAGGCTCAATAAGAACCAAACTCTGAAGCAAAGACTGTTGACCTACCCGCATCGAGAAGATGAAACAACACGAGAATGGTAGTATACAAGAGACTTATCAAAGCTACTCAAGCCATACTACAGTCTGAAGTTCTAAAAACTTTTGAGCCAATAATGCAGGAGTTGAGGAAAGAAAACACAAAAAAACAAGGAGAAACCAACACAGGTGAAGAAAACAAAATTCAAGGATTCTGTGATCGATGCAAAAAATATCACTTACTCGTGAATTGTGCTCATAATCGAGATAACAAAATAAAACCTGTGGAAACAGACAAAGAGGAGCCACATACGACGATAATTGTCACAACAAACACAACAGACAAGGATAGATCTCTAGAGATGCAAGCAATTCCAAAAATAGATGAACCATGGCCACAATCATTAGTATGAAAAACAATTAGAAACAGAAAAGACAAGAGTGCCACTCTGATATTAGCACCAATATTTGAAATAGATATGGATCATGAAATCTATCCAAGAGATATTCAATCATTGTACAGAGATGCAAGAATGAAGGTTTTGGTAGAGAGAAAATTAATATCCATAAGAATCTTACTGTCATTCGTAGGGGAACATGAGATTAAATCCAAGATTAAGATTGTGCCATCCAGGTGGAATTCGATTCCACAACTGACAAATACAAAGATCTTGCACAATCTATTGTCTTCTACTATCAGGTGCACTATCACTCTCGTGGAACAATTGAAAATCAAACCTTATATGTGGGGGAAAATGAGAAAAAACTTATGGGGGAAAAAGTCTAGGCAATAGATGAACTCATGGAAGAAACCAATAAAAAAACCATATTGAGAAGCCAAAAGCATAACCTGTACGAGTAAATAAGGTAGGTGAATATTGTGAAGGTGAAGACGGAAACACCACCTTACCTCTAGAATTTAAGGGAGTAACCACTGTTGTGATACTTGACATTGGGGCAGGAATAGCCATCACTACAAAAGGAATGTGGGAAATGGGGAAGACTAGCTCTCAAAAGAACACGCATGAAATTGAAATTAGCTGATGGGTATGTGGAAAGGCCCTTGGGGATTTTGAAATAAGTGACAATATCCTCATGTGGGATAGAGTACGAACACACCTTTGCAGTGGTAGATTTTGGAAAAGGCAACAACTTTGAAGTTATTTTGGTGTAACCTTTTTTGCACCAACTCAAAATGATTGGGGCTATGACCATCTTTACTTAATACGACATAAGGGAGTTATCACCAAGGTGAATACCAAAAATCATAGTTACCGGGATGTCAAACAGACTTCAATAGAAGAATTTACTGTAACTTCGGACGACAAAACACAATTACCTGCTTGGCTAGTGAAGGATGCTCACGCTTAGATGTGTGGAGCATTAGAATGTGGGAGTCTAAAGAAGCAGGATTGCATCGTAGAGCATGCAATAGAAGACGAGCACTATGTAAAGGAACCATTCCGAGAGGAGCTAATTTCGGGCAAAGTAAAAAAAAAGCAAGAAGCAGCCAAAAAACGAAACCGAAAAGTCACCAAAAATGTCCAAAACACAACACAAAGGTGAATACCAAAAATTAAAACGAACATTGAAGGAGGTTTGGACGACAAAAATGGAAACTGAGGGGGACTCTAACTCGAAAGATTTGACACACCCTCTCCTTACAAGAAATATACAATTCAGGATATTGTGATAGAACAACTGATGAGAGAGTTGAAAGAACTAGGAACATCGTATGATGGACCCGAGAACACAAAGAAGATAGATTTGGCAAGACTTGGAGAAGAACCAAAACAGGCTTATATAGCTATAGACCTTATTGAGAAAGAGGAGCGACTATTGATAGCTTTCGAAAAATACAAAGATGTATTTGCATGGTCATTAAAAGGATCTTAAAGGGGTAGATCCTAGTATTTGCTAACAAATGATACCTCTAAAAAGTGATACAAAACCAGGCCAACAACATCCATACACTTACAATGAAACTTTTACAAAGAAAATTAAGAAAGAGATAAACAAACTGAAAGAGGTAGAGTTCATCTATGAGATCAAACATACAGAGTGGGTGTCACCAATTGTCGTGGTGCGTAAAAAGAACGGTAAATTAAGAGTGTGTGGAAATCTCAAGCAAGTCAATGCTGCCACAATCAGAGGCAACTATCCCTTATCCATCACAAATCATGTGATTGAAAGAGTTGGTGGAAAGGAAGCCTATAAATTTCTAGATGGATTTTCAGGCTATAATTAACTCATGATTAAGGTGGAGGATCAACACAAAACTTTCTTTGCTATAGAATGGGGCCTTTTTGCGTATCGGATAATGCCATTTGTTTTGACCAATGGGCCTACCATATTCCAAAGGCTGATGAGTCATGCATTCAAGGAATATCTAAGACAATTCTTAGAGGTTAATATGGATGACCTGTGTGTGCATTCTCTTCACAGAAGTGAGCTCTTCACAAAAGTAAGTATGTTGAGCACGTAAAGAAAGTCTTTGAGAAATGTAGGACATATCGTATCTTCCTAAATTGTGAAAAGTGTGTTTTCATGGTAAGACATGGCAAGATTCTGAAAAATAATGTGTCCAAAAACAGTATTTCTACTGACATTGAAAAGATACAAGTGATTGTTGCCCTTCCATGACCAACAAAAGCTAGAGAGATACAAGCCTTCATGTGCCATTGTGGATATTATTGCAGATTCATTTACATGTACGCGATCATTGTGCGAAACCTCTCTACACACTTATCACTAAGTTTGAGTGGAATGAGGAGTGTGAGAAAGCTTTTCAACAATTGAAGCAGAGACTTATTTTTACTCCAATCTTGAAGGCTCTTGATTGGAACAAAATCTTTCATGTCCATGTTGACGCATCGGCATACGCTATTGGCTATATCATGGCACAACGTGGGAAAAAAAACATGGATTTTACAATTTGTTACTCTAGCAAACAACTAAACAATGCGGAATGAAATTACACTATCACAGAAAGAGAGGACTTGTGAATGATGTGCTTTGTAAAAAAGTGTACACATTACCTGCTTGCATAAAATTTTGTGCTCTTTGTGGACCATCAGGCATTGTTATACCTCATTAAAAAACCTTGCAATACACGTTGAATCATTCGATGGTTCCTAATATTGCTTGAGTTTGATTTCACGGTGGTGGTAAAAAAAGGAACTACACATAAGAGAGCATACCTTGTTTTACAAATGCTACATGGGGAAGCTACTATACAAGTTGAAGATGATTTGCCAGACTCTTATCTCTTCAATATCTAGATGGTACCAAGGTGGAGAAAACATGTCATACCTTTGCTCACCATAGGTTCACTGCAGATCAAGAAATAACCATCAATCATCAAGAAATCTTGCAACTTAGTGTTGATTGGAGGAGGATTATATAAACGAGGACATGATTGCATACTCAGGTTATGCATCAAGACATGCAAGAAAGAGTTGTATTTGAAACAAGCTCATGTGAAAATTATGGACATGCATAATGCCAAAACACAAACATATCAAAGAATACTACTTGGGGTATATTGGCTCAACATGTAGAAAAGCGTACACAACTATGTTCGCTCATGTAATGTTTTCACAATCAAAAATCCAATAAAAAGTGCTACATTGTTCAGGATAGCAATAACACCCAAATGGGCGAAGTACCTAGTGAACAAGGAGTTCTACCAAAAAACTTGAACAGATCCGGAGTGCGATCGATTCAACACGAAGCCAAAGTTTTTCTATGATTAGAAACCAAATTTATCAAAGGGATGGATGAAAACTTAAGAATTTGTGCTACAAAAGTTGAGAACTTGACCATACTTGAGCAAGCTCATCCTGGTTCAGTAGAAGGATACTTTTCGGCTGAAAAAACAATAAAAGAAATACTCCTAGCAGGAACACTACAAGAGGTTCTTCACACTTGTTACAACTGTAGCAACAAAAATACACGGGGATAATTTTTCCTCGGTGTCACTATAGGCGTCACTAAAAATATCACAAAGAGAATGTTGCTATATGCATCACTATATAGTGACATATATAGCAACGCTTATAGAGAATTTGCAATTCCTAATTTAGAGACGCGTATAGAGACGCTGTAGGACAAAAAATAGAGACGCATATGGCGACGTCCAAGAATTTCTTTTTTTTTGTGACAAGGCATTCATTGCCTTGCCACCCCATCAACCATATTGAACATAAAGTTTCCAGAATAAAGATACAAAACTGACAAAAGTATCTCGATGAAAGTGAATTGACCAAAGTGATACACTAACAAAATTATATACATCATAGGCAAAATCACTTGATCGTTAAGCTTTGACCAAAATGTAATAGTTACAACACAATTTTAATTGTTGAGAAAATACATTGTTGACTAGTAGAGCTACAAAAATAACGTACACACATCATCTCATTATACATGCTACGAGAAAAGAAAACTAGTGCTATTTGGCTACGACTAGATTGATGTCCAAGCGGCGTATCTGTCGGATTCTGCGGAAAAAACAATAAGACTTCCTGTAAGTATAAACATACTAGTTACAAAAAAAACTAATTTTTAGCTTATTATTAAAATACAACAAATATAAGAGAGTAAAGTTAAATACTAACCAAGCCGGAGTGAGAAATCAGAATGTCCATAAGGCCTTTAAGCCCTTTTTGCCCGCATACTCGTTCTTGTGCAATGTGGGATCACGTCCTGTCATCGACCATTGTTCAAAACATACAAAGAACGTTATGTTAGAATTTAAAAGCACAAATATCCATAACTAGAAAACCTGAAGGGCAATACAAAAACACTTACAAAGTCGGCCTCAAATGATGCCCATCCTCAAGTGATGCGAGCTTCTTGCCTCTACTCGTGCTTTGGATGCCTCCTTTTGTTGCTTCCACTTGTTAGGATTCTCGAGTGCTGCTTGCTTTGCACTCTTCCAATCTTCTTTGGCTAGCCAATCTAAACTGTTCCACCCATGATTTATTGCTTTCTGCACTTTAAAGCTCTTGTGCTTGGAGTTCTCGCTCATCCGCACCTTCATCAGGTCTTCATTGAAGCTCTTATCCCAATTTGACATGGGAAACTTGTCATGTAGCATGTTGATGACTCTAAATTTTAATTCATTTGGCACTTCATTCTGAGTGTTTAGTATGTAGGGTTAAAACACCTTAGAGAAAAGGCCACGCATGTGCGAGATCACCTTCTTACCGCCGTCATCCAAGATGATGCTGCTGCTGATGTCAATCGAGTATGGCAAGCTCTCTCGCTTGTGATGCATGAACCTGGGTGTCTTGGTAGGGGTCTTGAGTGGCATTTCAATAGGGTTATGGACAATAGGTGTCTCCACTAGAGTCTGGGCCCCGAAGCGAGGAGTGTTGAGTGGGGTGACTCCCGAACGAGTAGCGAGTGGTGTGTAGCCAGGAACGACCAATAGTCGCGTAAAACCTGGAGTAGAGAGCAACGTCATGGTTGGTGTGGGGGCGGCAAAATAAGGGAAAGGTAAGGAGCCTCGACGACTACGAGGCAGTGTAGAAGCATCAGCGGTGGCTCCTCCACAACAATCGCCACCACCACTAGAGCATCGATGCCTAGAGGAGAGTGTAGATCGTCTAGTCAACACTAAACTCTTGGAGCGCGATGATCGCTCTAAAGAACGGAGACTCTGAAGGAGTGGAACGACATGACTGTGTATTGAAGCAATGACAGTCCTCGTACCACCTCCTTTGCTTGGGATCTAAGGAAGAAAGAAACTGATCATCATCCATACTTGCATGAAATACATGAGCATTGAATCTTAGTGACGAATGGAGAAGAAAATCTAAATAAGTTATAATTTGATTCAAAATTTAAATTTCACAAGTTTAGCATAGAGTCAAGAATTAGAAAAACTCCACATGGATACAATATATATTATAAAAAGAAGCAAATTGCTCAGATACAATGTCTATGGCTTTAACACTAGGTTGGTAACCTAACAGGACATAAAAGTGTCCTTTCAGGGTTTTGAAAAAAACCTCCAAAACCGTAGTAGATCCACTCATTTTGTAAAATCCTTTCATGAGGTTATAGTTCAAGGCCTACTACACATGGAAAAAATAAGAAACTTGTAAAATTTCTCAACTTTTGGTCACACCAAGCCTCCAAAGTTGATGGACCAGTACATTTTCATCAAAACAGTCATTTCTTACGTTTTGTTGCATAAAAATAAGATTAGGGATTTTTGTAGGACTTGAGATAAATTCCCTAGTTAACTTCAATGGGTTGGTGATCAGAACATCTGATTGCTTCTCACTCACTATTTTTTGTTTTTCCAAAAGAAATAGGTACAAAAAAGTTGAATTTTTATCATTCTGCAAACCTATCATCAAAGTTTCTATAGCCACGCTCAATACAAATAATATATGCATGTTTTCTTAGTTCCCTATTGTCCTTTAGGTTCATAAGGAGCCATGGAGCATGTCAAAAGAATAATACATCTCTTACTAAGGGGAATCTTGGGGACAAAGATGAAGTGCTAAATACAGCAAACATGAAAGAACTGGGTTCAACATTATGAGTTGTAGAATCCCATAGAAACTATTCAATATCTAGCCAAATTTGATCCTTATGACTAGATATGGTTACTACCTACAAAATGCATGTAGTTGTCACAAGAAACTAACAATATTGAAAAAGCTATACTTGATATACTAGAATGTTTCGTTTTCTTATATAATTGAAAAAATCAACCATCGTTGTCTACTATGCAAAATAGGGTATTAGGTGCCCCAAAACTCAAGGAATATTAGCTTTATGTTACAATATGCGACATAGAAAATCAAAAATTCATTTGGATATCATGAAAGCCACCAAAAAAATCATAGAAGAGCTAAAATTGGCTAAAAAACAGGATTTGACAATTTTTTGTAATTTGGTCATAACTTACAACTTTAACATTTATTTCTCCCTAGAAGCATCAGGACATGTTGAGGACTACTAAACATAGTTCTCTAGAATTATAGACCTCACAAACATGAATTCTAGAGTGGTATAGTTGCAAAAAGTTGAAAAAAGCCAAAAACAGGACCCGTTTTTTTCACACAGTTTAGGTTGTGAAATGTTGTGCAAGGACAAGGTTAAAGATGGAATTGATATTCCAAAAAAATGTCGGGTTTTTTTCAGCTCATGAGACAACTTTCTAGATAGATAGCACCTCAAAATCCATTTTGAAACTCTTGACATAATTCAAGGAAAATGGTCACTTAACAGGACATAAAAGTGTCCCAGGATATAAAAGTGTCCCATTACCAACCTAGTGTTAAGAGGTCTCTCTCTCATCCTTGCATAACTCATCATAACTCCCTATGTTTATATAGAGCTCTTTGTTTAGGCAGATGCCCTTCATTTCATATCGTAGGTCCTTCACATGCATCCCATAGAGAGTAGCACCGCTAGGCTCATTTGGCACCACCTCAACGGCTTTCGAATCAGAATCCTCTCCGATCGCCTTCAATGATGCCATGTGATTGGCACATTGTAGCCCTCATATGTTCATGCATTACAAGGGGATACTGACATACCACCAATTTTATGCAAACTTTGTAGGATGGAAAACCACCTACAAGAGCCACATAACTTACTTGAGTGCTTCTAGACCACCAGTTCCCTAAAGTTGGATATTAAATATTTACAGACTTACTTGTTCACACTGCTTGGGTAGTACAAAAGGGCCACGAAGGTCGGTCCATTTTTGGTTGAGTCCACCTCAAGGAAACCTCACTCTCCTCTGTGCACAGTAGTGTTGTGGCCCTCCATGTTTATCTTGAACCATTGCACGTCAAACAAATCCACAAAAAATCCTCTATAATCTATCCTCAAACTTTCTTGTAGCGTGCCAAAGTAAGTGAGTTTCGCCACCCCAAGATCTGCATCAAAGAATCGTCGTCAACTACATTATTTGAATTTTGCCATTGACGGCCGGTTTTTGAAACCGCGACCGCAAGAACCAAACCCTAAGAAGGGGAGACCAAGGGAAAACAAAAAAAAAAGAGAAAAGTTTCTTTAACATTCACCACCCCTCTAGGCTTGACCACTGGCGGGGCGCCACCAATTTGGCCACATCTCTCCATTATTGCCAGAAGACAGGACCCTCTCTCTCCTGCTGCTCGGCTTGGCCAACACTCTCTCTCTCACTTACCTTGCCGCTGCATCACCCGGCCCAATGGGCGCATAAAAACAAAAAATTCCACTATCCCCTAGCGGGCCGCCAATTTTGTAATTTCTCTCTCTCTCTCTCTCTCTCTCTCTCTCTCTCTCTCTCTCTCTCTCTCTTTCATTATTCACAAGCTCTCTCTCTCTCTCTCTCTCTCTCTCTCTCTCTCTCTCTCTCTCTCTCTCTCTCTCTCTCTCTCTCTCTCTCTCTCTCTCTCTCTTTGCTCGTCCATATCCCAGCCCAGTGGGCCGCCATACCTCACCTCTCCCTCTTCCCTCTCATCCACACCCCCTCGGCTTCACTCTCCTCCCTATCCCTCCCCTCTTGTTTTCTTCCCACCGGATGACCACTACCCTATCCTCCCCTATCTTCCCCTCCCTCAGTTAGCTCTCTCACTCTCTCTCCCTTTCAGTGAGCGGCCCCGCGGGCATGAAATAGGATAACTCTCTCTCTCTCTCTCTCTCTC
Organism: Adiantum capillus-veneris; assembly: GCF_014529385.1. Classification (NCBI taxonomy): domain Eukaryota; kingdom Viridiplantae; phylum Streptophyta; class Polypodiopsida; order Polypodiales; family Pteridaceae; genus Adiantum; species Adiantum capillus-veneris. Next base: position 45,726,875 of record NC_140953.1, read on the forward strand.
TCTCTCTCTCTCTCTCTCTCTCTCTCTCTCTCTCTCTCTCTCTCTCTCTCTCTCTCAATTCACTCCCTCCACATAACCTCTTCCTCTTATCCATTCCCCCCAGTCACACACTCTCTCTCCCAGGGGTAGGAACCCGCCGCAATATATTCTCTCTCTCTCTCTCTCTCTCTCTCTACAACCACTATATCCCCCCCCCCTTCCCATTCTGTTGACCACTCTCACACCCCCCCCTTCTCGCTCTTTGTCGGCCATGGGCCACCCGAACCAAGCGCTCCCTCAAACTCTCTCTTGCACTCTCTTTTCTCGAGCCCAAAGGCCCCAAGCAGCCAGCACCAGCGCCCGCTCTCTCTGTCTCTTATCCACCCTCACCTTCTCCCTCCCTCGCCACCTCACCCCGGCATCTCTCTCGCACTGTGTTGAGCAGCCTGAAGGCACGCAGTGAAACAGTATAATACTTTCTCTCTCTCTCTCTCTCTCTCACCTACTACATGCACTCTCTCTCTCTCTCTCTCTCTCTCTCTCTCTCTCTCTCTCTCTCTCTCTCTCTCTCTCTCTCTCTCTCTCTCTCTCTCTCTCTCTCTCTCTCCCATCTCTCCTCGGCGCCCCAGGCAACCATCTGTCTCTCTCGCTCTCAACTCATCAGAGGCGCGCAGCCAGGCAACGGGGACTCTCTCTCTCTCTCTCTCTCTCTCTCTCTCTCTCTCTCTCTCTCTCTCTCTCTCTCTCTCTCCATCACACCCGCCACACCCTTGTCGTATGCACACACACACACACCCACACACACACACAGACATATAGCCCCCCCCCTCACTCACAGACCTTCCTCACGCCATCTCTGTGGCACCGCGTAGAAAAAAAGATATAACATATATATATATATATATTCTTTAACTTATACCCCCCCCGTTCCCATGCACACCTTGCCATATATACACTCACCTACATACACATACGCCGCACACACAACACATAAACACAATCACATATCGTACACACACAATGCACACACGCATATACGCACCCACATTAAAAAAAAGAAAACAAAGGAATAATTGACATCGATGCCAAAGAAAAAAAGGATGGGAAAGTCTCGCGTCGCCAACACCAAAACAAGCAAAGGCGCCGAAGGCATGCCCCGGCCGACGACCCCGAAAGTGACGAATGCGCTACAACGATACACCAGCTAGGCCGCCATTCACCGGCATCGTATCCACGACGCCCTCTCCAATAAAACCCGTAGGTTGTCATCATTTTTTTCTAGTTTCAAACCAAATCTTGTAAAAAGTCCCAAATTTGCAAATTCTCATCTCTCTAGGTGATGGTCACAAAGGCCCACCTAGAGGTTTTCCTTATAATATTTCCCAAGACAAAGCAAGGGTCAACCACCTAGGGCCCACTGCCTTGCTTTGTCTCCCTTGATTAGATTACCCTAATCAAACCAGATTACCCTAATCTAAAGCAGCCAACACCTATAAAAAGGCACTAAGAGGTCACTATCGGGGGGGGGGGTAAGTTCATCAGAGGTCTGCACTTGGTAGTATTTTGGTGGGAGGGATTGGCAACATTTGCATCACAAGAGAGGGGACTTAGTGTAGCGATTTTCTTTGGGAATTTGTACTATGTGAAGAAGATATGTCTACATCTCGACTCCAATGGTCGATGCACACACACTCATGTCAGCAAGATTCTTGTGTCAGTGAGTCATCTCTAGAGAACGCACTAGTAGGCTCACTATCTCTCCCTCTATCTCTCTATCACCATGAATTTCCACATCATAAAAAATAAGGTTGCTGTAAATATTGCAAGAAAATAATCCTCGCTCACACCCCCAAGGGTTTTCATCACCTGTCATTTTCCCTCTCTCTCTCTCTCTCTCTCTCTCTCTCTCTCCCCCCCCCCCCCCCCCCCCCCCCTTGTGTGGAGAGTTCGTGATATTTCAAATCACCGTTGTCTGCATCCTAGCCGCTCAAAGCTAGGTGGTGCCCCTTGTTTGCTTTAGCGTGATCGGCTTGCGGCATGCATCGACTCCCGACGTTTTGGAGGCCTTTGGGGTTCGTGTCGCGCTTTGCGCTCATCATTTGGTTCCCCCACTGAGGAGGGCTTCTCGAAAACCTTCAGTTTACAATACTGAAAGCAACGCACATCATCAATCATGGACGAATGACTGAAGGAGTTCTGTAACTGGAGGACGGAAGAGGAGGAAACTAAAGAGGCACTAGCCGCCTTCATTGAAGTACTATTGCCAGGCTGTAGTGTCGTCAGTATTCAAGAGGTAAGATTCCCATCTCGTGTTGCTCGTGCTAACCGCAAATTGAGAGCATCAAGTGGGAAGGCTATGAAGTGCCATCACTGCTGTCAACCAAAGCATTCTGTCAATGAGTGCCGACAGAGGAAGTGAAGAAAGAACGGTGAGTTTTGCTTTTGAAAACTGCGGCACTCTCACAACAGTCAGATTTTCTGTACCACCAAGTGTTTTCTCTCTAATGGTCCGAGAGGAGTCGTCAACCACATCAGCCACAAAGTCTAAGTTCGGAAGCCTAAAGCATTTGGTGGATGCAAGTGGGCCTACACTCTTTCTAGGCCTGGGGAGTTCAAATGAAGTTCGACCACCCAAGTGCCTTCGCCGCATGAAGAATGGAAAGCCGATTGAGGTAGACTCTTCTTGCTCAGTCTGTTTTGAACCTAATGTGGAGGATTGTGTGGATTTCTACAAGAGGTAGAAGCGTGTGGTGAAGGTGTCACCTCGTCAACACCTGAGGTACGCAACCCTAGTGGTCAAGATCCTTGCCCTACACCCGACATGGATAATAACAATAGGCCATAAGTATTTCCTTTTCGTCTCTTGCAACACATGCATATAAATGTGTATACTGATAGGAAGATATTCTACCAGCAAAAAAAAGTTTTCCTATTCGGAGCCGAGATGCTTGATGAAATCCTGAGATCTCCACGTCCCATCATCTTGCCCCTTCTGGATTACTACCACTCTTTTGATGTAAGCATTTTTATTCTGTTCTAGCTTTGCGATCCATTCTTCATCCTTTTTAATCTATCCACCCAACCCTATAAAAAGCCGCTATGAGTCTCTATTGCCATTAATAAAAAAAAAAAGAGTTTGTAATTTCCTGAGTTACTACCATGGCAAGTGTTTCTTTCCCCACGTTCAGTGGAAAGAAGGGAGAAGACGTCACCACCGACTTTCTGGATGATTTGGACATCGCTTGTGTGGTCTCCAACAAGGATGACGATGCGTCACGGCTTCGAATTTTTCCTCTACTGATGAGAGTAGAGGCCAAGTCTGGGTACAATGCTTTGCCCCAAGCTACCAAAAATGCATGGGATGTACTATGTGCTGCCTTTGTGAAGAGGTTTGGTGGAGGTACAACCTCAGAAAAGCTATGGCAGCTATTGACGGAATTAAAGCAGGGAGGTCTGCTAGAGTATGCCACCTATGAGTCCAAGTTTGTGGATTTGTGGGAGATATGGGTTGCCTCACTGGAGGAAGGTGAAGGAGCGCCTAATTTCCTGAAGAAGGACCGTTTCCTTGCTGGCTTGTGGTCACTGCTTAAGGAGAAGGTGAAGGGAAGGTTTCCTGCAACATATGAGTTGGCAGTGGAAGTAGCCCGCCTTAAAGACAAGAAGCGGCACATGCAAGCAAGAGTCAACGAGTCAGAGGAATCAAGCCCAGTCCGACTAACCCTAGTGACTGCAACGGCCGTTCATAGAGCCCAACCACAATAGGCATCAGAAGAGCAGCAAGACCTGCTGAGTCGCATCACTACCCAACTCGAGAGTTTATCCGTGCATCGAGTGCAGCAAGGGTATGCACCTGTCAGAAATCCAGAACAAGGAAGAGGACAACGAAGGCAAAACCAAGAGTACCACTGCTGTAATTGTGGGGAAGACGGCCATGGCATGTACTACTGCCCACATCCAAGAAGGCAAAATTTCAATAGAGGAGGGAGACAGAATCAGATCTCTCTACCAAGGGCAAGACCACCACCACCAAGGCAACCAGGGCCGATTCCACTGGTCCAAATATTTCGATCACCTGTACAACAACAACCACCACCACCACCTCTTATTCCATCGCTACCGCCACCACCTGCTGTAAACCAAGCAGTGAGTGTTATTAGATTGGAAGCTAAAGGGAAGGCAAAGGTAGAAGAACCAGTTTGAGAGAAGCACAAAGGAAAAGCAAAAGTAGAAGAGGTGGATGCCATGGGAGTGAAGCGTGCCAGGCACAAAGAAGCCTTTCAAAAAGAAGAGAAAATGAAAGGGAAGGGCGAGTCTAGCAAGCAGGCAGCTAAACCGACGGAAGATAGACATCGTGGATTTTTCACTAGGCGAGTATGCTAAACCATATGACTTAGTTCAGGATGTGTTGATGCAGGGCCCGAAGATAACTTGGCCCCAATTACTCCACCTTGCACCAAGGATGAGGAGGCAATGGACGAAGATGGTAAGTACAAGGAAATTAAGACCAAGGATAGCTGGGGCTATCTCTGGGAGGGATCTTGACGACATCCTACCAACTATGGATGCCCACATCAAGGGGCAACGAATATCAAACGTCTACATAGATGGTGGCGCGCAAATATGTGTCATGAGTGAAAAAATGATGCACCATCTAGGCCTAGAGGTGAGTAGGCCGGCACCCTACCGAGCCAAAATGGCAAATAACATAAGAGTGAAATATGTAGGCATTGTGAATGCGGTCAAAGTAAAGGCATTCAATACAGAAGTGGAGGTAAACATTTTTGTCATGCCACACAAAGGGGAGGGCTACCCTATCGTTCTTGGAAGACCCTGGATCATGGCTATGGAAGCTAAGCAAGACTGGAGTATTAGAATGATCCAGATGAAGGACGCTAAAGGCAAGTCCATATTCTACAACATGAGGACTGGGAAGCAACGCAACATGATCTTGGAGGCTTCAGAAGATGAGTCCATCAGTGACTATTTGTCCACTTTAGGAGAAGAGACAACAACAACTGAAGAAAGTGACAGTGGCATTGAAGTGATGGGGGTCATCCTTAAAGACCCAAAAAGATTGACACAATCTGAAGCACCCCCGACAAACTGAGAGGAACCATTAGGTACGCAATCCTTAGAGGATACAAGTAAGTTACATCGGATGCTCTCCAATGAGTTAACCGATGAAGAGTGGAAGGAATATGTCTCCATGCTAGGTAACTTCACCACATTGTTCATTGATGGTTATGATAGGATCACAGGAATCACAGTAGTACAACACCGCATAAAACTCAAGGAAGGAAGTCACAACCCGTAGTGCAAAAGCTCAGAAGACTTGGGGTAATCCAACAAGAGGCACTACTCAAAGAAGTGAGGAATTTGCTACAGGCAGGCTTCATCTACCCCGTTGAAGACTCAGAATGGGTCTCTACAATAGTGGTAACACCAAAGAAGAATGGCAAGTGGAGACTCTGTGTGGACTATAAACCTCTCAATGCAGCCACAAAGAGGGATCACTTTCCCCTCCTATTCCAAGATGAAATTCTCAATGAAGTGGCGGGTCATGAGCGCTACACAGTATGTGATGGCTACTTAGGATACTTTCATATTAGCATTGCGGAAGAAGACAAAAAAAAAGACAACCTTCATAACACCTTGGGGATGCTTTGCTTACAGAGTGATGCCTTTTGCCTCACCAATGCTCCAGACATATTCCAGCGCTATGTGACTTTTGTCTTCCAACCATACTTTGGAACGTCAATACGGGTCTTCATAGATGATTTTTGCATCTATAGTTCACGCTCCCTCCATTTGAGCAAAGTCTATGATGGCCTGACCAGGCTGCAAACCTTGGGTGGCCACCTCAACGTGGATAAGTTTCACATTGGTGAAAGCAAAGTTACTCTCCTTGGCCATGTAATTTTAGCAAAAGGGATTGAGGCTGACCCTAGCAAGATTCAAGCTTTGGTATCTTTGTCATCACCCACCACCGCTAAGCAGTTGGTCTCTTTCCTTCAGAAGGTAAGATACTTCAGCAGGTTCATTCACTTGCTATCTCAAGTGGTCCTCCCTCTACAACAAGTCACTCGGAGGGATGTCTTCTCATGGAGTGAAGAAAACGAGCAGCAATTTACCGAGGTGAAGAAAATCCTAGCTACACTTCCCACTATTTCACCCCCCAGATGGGACGAGCCATTTTATGTGAACCCCAGTGTAGGAAGTGATACACTCGGAGCCGTACTAATGCAAAAGGACCCCCAAACTTCTTTCATGCGTCCTATCTACTTCTCTAGTCATGTCATGACCCCATCAGAAAAGGGATTCACCACAGTGGAGCACATGGTGCTCGCATTAATGTTTGCTACCACAAAGTTCTGCTCCTATCTACTGCCTAGACCCTTTGTGATTCTGACAATGGAGGAGGTTTTTCCATATGTAATGAGACACATGGATGTCTCATCTAGGATCTCTAAATGGCTGGTTAGATTACAAGAGTTTGACTACACCATGCAAGTAGAAAACTCCACCAGGGCCAGTGTAGTAGGTATTCTTACTCATCGCCACTATGAGAAGAAGCTGAAGGTCAACACGGAAGCAAAAGAAGAGACACCAATGGTAGAAAGTCCTAAGCTACTCACTCTCTTTTCTTTGACGGAGCATACAAGAGAACATTGGACCAGTCTGCAGCTGGCATCATCATTTTCAATGAGCAAGAAGAAAGGGTATTCTCCATCGGGCAGCTATTACAGTCCCACTCCAACAACGAAGTAGAGTATGCAGCTTTAATACTTGGGTTAGAACAATGTATTTTGCAAGGGATTCAACGCCTAAATGTGTTTGGCGATGCTTTGCTTTTGATAAAGCAGATAAACGGCACTTGGGTTTGTAAAAACCAGGTTTTACTTGGTCAACTATGCCAAGTTAAGGATCTTTTAAGAAAGTTTGAAGCAGTGCAATTATTTCATGTCCCCAGGACAGAAAATCAGGAGGCAGATGCTCTAGCCAAGGAAAGAATACAAGACGTTCCCATAGGAGCAATCAAACTGAAACTACCCCTCTTCCAAGGTAGTGATGCTATGCCTGATATTATCAGCTTTCTAAATACAAGAGAATGTCCAGAAGGGTACACTAGGGGCTAGAAACAGTGGCTTGTAAGGAAGGCTACAAGATACCGCCTTGTAAATGACCACTTGTATTGTAAGGGAAAAGATCAGATTCTTAGGCGAGTACCAACCTCCAGTGAGATCACAGAGGTAATTTCAAGTTTCCATGATGGTGTTCGCGGCGGTCATTTTGCTTTAGATATCACTAGTAGGAAGATTCTATAGGTAGGATACTCTTGGCCTAGTCTGAACAGGGATGTGCATCATTGGTGTAAAACGTGCAAGGCTTGTCAAGTGGCCAGTGATCACACACTAACCTATGAGACACAGACTCCTATCATCTCATATGGTCCATTTGAGAAATGGGGGATAGATGCAATCGGTCCTCTACCAAGGTCCCAATCAGGTAAACTATGCATTCTAGTTGGTGTAGACTACATGACCCGATGGGTGGAAGCAACGGCTACCACCCGCATTACAGCCCAAGAGGTAGCAAAGTTCGTATTTGAGCACATCTGTTGCTGTTTTGGCACTCCTCTCTAGATAATATCTGATAGGGGACCAGAGGCGATCTGGTGGGATAACTGATAAAAAAATTAGGCATTACACACCAACATTCCACACCATACTATCCACAGTGTAATGGCCTAGTAGAAAAGGTAAACGGAATGATCTGCAAAATCATCACAAAGCAGGTGAATAACCACACAGGTGATTGGGATAAACATCTCATGGCCGCTCTATGGGCCTACCGAACGACATTCCGAACATCATTAGGTTTCACCCCTTTCCATCTAGTTTATGAAAGGAGGCAATTCTACCCATAGAGGTATAGATAGCCAACTTACGAGTCATGGCTAGCCAATTACAATGCCCAATTATGAATCTCCGCAACCACATCCTGGATCTGGAAAGGCTCCAACTAGATAGGGAAGATGCAATCAATCACTATGCAACGCAAGCAGAGCGACGCCGGATCACCTTCAATCAAGGGCTTAAGGAAAAGGGCATGTTAGTATTGAGATACGACAACAGATTTGACACCAGGAAGGACAAGAAATTTCAACCCCGATGGGAAGGACCATTGATTGTCAAAAGGCGCTATGACAACGGCAGCTATAAGCTGATGGAAGCAGATGGGAGAATTCACAAGACTAGAGTCAATGGATGGAGGCTAAAAAGGTATTTTCTTAGGTTTGATCCAAAGTTCATGCTAGATATTCCGGAAGAGGGGGAACCCTCCAACTCCGCGACTAAAGAATCAGAGGTAGGGCTAGAAGCATGCATGCCTCTAGCCAGACGGGAGGGCTAATGACGGCCAATTTTCAAAACCGTGACCGCGAGAACCAAACCCCAAGAAGGGGAGAGCATATTACAAAGGGAAAAAAAAAGGAGAAAAGTTTCTTTAACATTCACCACCCCTCTAGGCTTAACCACTGGCGGGGCGCCACCAATTTGGCCACATCTCTCCATAATTGCCAGAAGACAGGACCCTCTCTATCCTGCTGCTCGATTCCGCCAACACTCTCTGTCTCACTTACCCTGCCGCTGCATCACCCGGCCCAATGGGCGCATAAAAAAATAATTTCCACTATCCCCTGGTGGGCCGCCAATTTTGTAAATTCTCTCTCTCTCTCTCTCTTTCATTATTCACAAGCTCTCTCTCTCTCTCTCTCTCTCTCTCTCTCTCTCTCTCTCTCTCTCTCTCTCTCTCTCTCTCTCTCTCTCTCTCTCTCTCTCTCTCTCTCGTCCATATCCCAGCCCAGCGGGCCGCCATACCTCACCCCTCCCTCTTCCCTCTCGTCCACACCCCCTTGGCTTCACTCTCCTCCCTATCCCTCCCCTCTTGTTTTCTTCCCACCGGCGGACCACCGCCCTATCCTCCCCTATCTTCCCCTCCCTTAGTTAGCTCTCTCACTCTCTCTCCCTTTGAGTGAGCGGCCCCGCGGGCATGAAATAGGATAACTCTCTCTATCTCTCTCTCTCTCTCTCTCTCTCAATTCACCCCCTTCACATAACCTCTTCCTCTTATCCATTCCTCCCCCACTCACACACTCTCTCTCACTCTCTCTCCCACGGGTAGGAACCCACCACAATATATTTTCTCTCTCTCTCTCTCTCTCTCTCTCTCTCTCTCTCTCTCTCTCTCTCTCTCTCTCTCTCTCTCTCTCTCTCTCTCTCTCTCTCTCTCTACAACCACTATCCACCTCCCCTTCCCATTCCGTTGACAACTCTCACACCCCCCCCCCTCCCCCCTTCTCGCTCTCTGTCAGCCACGGGCCACCCGACCCAAGCGCTCCCTTAGACTCTGTCTCGTGCTCTCTCTGCTCAAGCCCAAAGGCCACAAGCAGCCAGCACCAGGGCCCGCTCTCTCAGTCTCTTATCCACCCTCGCCTTCTCCCTCCCTCGCCACCTCACCCCGGCATGTCTCTCTCACCCTATGTTGAGCAGCCCGAAGGCACGCAGTGAAAAAGTATAATATACTCTCTCTCTCTCTCACCCACTACGCACACACACACACACACACACACACACACACACACACACACACACACACACACACACACACACACACACACACACACACACACACACACACACACACACACACACACTCCCCCTCCCATCTCTCCCCGGCGCCCGCAGGCAGCCATCTCTCTTTCTCGCTCTCAGCTCCTCGGAGGCACGCAACCAGGCAACGAGGACTCTCTCTCTCTCTCTCTCTCTCTCTCTCTCTCTCTCTCTCTCTCTCTCTCTCTCTCTCTCTCTCTCTCTCTCTCTCTCTATCACACCCGCCACACCCTTGCCGTATGCGCACACACACACCCACCCACACACACACACATATACCCCCCTCACTCACACACCTTCCTCATGCCATCTCTGTGGGGGTTGGCAGGCATTCCGTAGAAAAAAAAACATAACATAAATTATACCGTTCTTTAACTTATACTCCCCTGGTTCCCACGCACACCTTGCCATACATACACTCACCTACATACACATACGCACGCACACACAACACATAAACACAATCACATATCGTACACACATAGTGCACGCACATATACGCACCGATAATAAAAAGAAAAAAACAAAGGAATAATCGACATCGACGCCAAAGAAAAAAAGGATGGTCAAGTATCGCGTCGCCAACACCAAAACAAGCAAAGGCATGGAAGGCATGCCCCGGCCGACCCCGAAAGTGACGAATGCGCTACACCGATGCTAGCTAGGCCACCATTCACCGGCATCCCATCCATGACCCTCTTCAGTAAAACCCGTAGGTTGTCATCATTTTTTTCCAGTTTCAAACCAAATGTTGTAAAAATCCCAAATTTGTAAATTCTCATCTCTCTAGGTGATGGTCACAAAGGCCCACCTAGAGGTTTTCCTTATTATATTTCCCAAGACAAAGCAAGGGTCAACCACCCAGAGCCCACCACCTTGCTTTGTATCCCTTGATTAGATTACCCTAATCAAACCAGATTACCCTAATCTAAAGCAGCCAACACCTATAAAAAGGCACTGAGAGGTCACTATCAAGGGGGAGGGGGGGTAAGTTCATCAGAGGTCTACACTTGGTAGTATTTTGATGGGAGGGATTTGCAACATTTGCATCACAAGAGAGGGGACTTAGTGTAGCGATTTTCTTTGGCAATTTGTACTATGTAAAGAATCTATGTCTACATCTCGACTCCAATGGTTGATGCACACACACTCATGTCAGCAAGGTTCTCGTGTCAGTGAGTCATCTCTAGAGAACGCACTAGTAGGCTCACTATCCCCCCCTCTATCTCTCTATCACCATGAATTGCCACCTTGTCGGAAATAAGGTTCTCGTGTCAGTGAGTCATCTCTAGAGAACGCACTAGTAGGCTCACTATCTCTCCCTCTATCTCTCTATCACCATGAATTGCCACCTCGTCGGAAATAAGGTTGCTGTAAATATTGCAAGAAAATAATCCTCCCTTACACCCCCGAGGGTTTTCATCACCTGTCATTTTCCCTCTCTCTCTTTCTCTCTCTCTCTCTCTCTCTCTCTCTCTCTCTCTCTCTCTCTCTGTCTCTCGCTCTCTCTCTCTCTCCCCCCCCCCCCCCCCCCACCCTTGTGTGGAGAGTCTGTGATATTTCAAATCACCGTTGTCTGCGTCCTAGCCGCTCAAAGCTAGGTGATGCCCCCTGTTTGCTTCACCGTGACCGACTTGCGGCGTGCATCGGCTCATGGTGTTTTTGAGGCCGTCGAGGTTGGTGTCGCGCTTTGCGCTCGTCAACATGATTCCACAATCTTGTGTAAAACACTTTTTGTCAATCCGTTCCATCCTAAAATGTCGATCTTTACACCATGATGCCGTGTATGATCTATACTACTACTACCAACAAAGATTATGAGTGGCTGTTCAAACATTTAGAAAGCCACCAATCATCCATTGTAAACATACCTTGGGGCTGCAACCCCGCGAGTACTCCCACTCCTCCTCAATCACGTGTCTGCCGCACTGTTTTGCACTTTTCAATTGGTTGTGCAACCATATTAAGCTCATGAATGTTGGTAGGCTCTCAAAGCCCATCGGATAATGCATCAGTGGTTGTCTTCCTTGTCTCCACTCGATTCTTGCCCTTTGTCACTCTTGCTTTTCATCCTTGTATTGTGAAATTTACTTTTGCATCAATGGATTGTGAAGCATGCAAAATCAATTGATCTTAGCCTCTAGATCTTTTGTCATTTTCTTTTCAACACTGAGATTGCACATCACCTTACTAGGTATGTGCTCATCATCTATGGTGCACCAAAGAATATCTTGGGCACGATAAAATCCGTCTAGACACTCTCCAATGCAAACTAGGGACTTTGATACCAGCCAACCCTCGGCCATGCTACTCTCTGGACGTGCCTTCTGACGCATATATCCTTTGATCATTTTCATGAAACGTTAAAAAATGAACATTCATCTGTGCCTGCTATTTCCACCTCATCAATTATGTGAGCAAGAAGATGTACTTGAATGGTTAGCATGGTAGTAGGGAAGTGTTTCTCAAACATGCAAACAACCTCCACAATGTTTAGTTTGGCGGATGGTATGGAACCTACATGGATCTCCTTTTGGGAGATCCATTGCACCAACTTCGCGAGGTTATAGATTGTGGTATGGATGCTAGGGGACAAACAACCATCAATGGTCACCCGTAAAATAAATTGCAAAACACGTCTAGCAATGGTATTGAAGTCCATAAATGGATATGCTACACAATTTCCACTATGATCTATTTCACTTCAAACATTTCTGACACATTTTATGCCAATTGTGTGACTTCAAACCAGTAAGCTTCCCTTCTTTAGTGAAACATGTTTGGAGAGAATGCATTATGCTAGTGGCCATCCGGATCAAAGATCTCTTTTACTTTGTGTTCTTGGCCTCCTGTCAAAATCCATGGTGCTTTAGGGAGTTTTTTCAATCCATCGAGTGCTGTCTGCGGCGGCCAGTATTTCTCCATATGATCCACATTTCTAAGGTCAATTCAGGCTCCCAAAGTATCTTTCTTTTCAATGAGATGGTCCCACAACACATTACTCACATTCTTGAATAACTGCATTGGATCGAGCAAGTGATTGATCATGAGTCTGCGCCAATATGGTAACTCGTACCATAGAAAGAATCTCTTCATCCCTGGGGGCAAACCGTCATCACACATCTCCTTCTGCTCTAACCATGCTCGAGCAGACATCCTTGGTGGTTCTCTTCTCAAAAAACCTTTGCGTAACTCGTGATCCTCTAGAAGATATGCTTGATGACCTTTGTAGATTTGTTTCTTGAGTGAGGGCACCCGACGTGCATTAAGTCTACGTCCACATGTGATGCATGCTCTGTATCCGCTTGTTTGGAGCCCTGCCTGTATACACATGACAATAGATAAGCATGAGGAAAACAAAGGTTTATATTGTTTGAATTTGAGTATATATGACACCTGAACATTCTGTTAGTCTGGGATACTCATGCATGGTCCAAAGCATTACGTTGACCTTTGTGTCGGATCATATCTACCACTTCTATTCCAATCCACAATTGTTGCAGCTCTTCCAATAGTGGACGAAGATACACATCCATATTATTCACTTTATACCGCCCTGGCACAATCAAGCTTAGAAATAGGCACCTCTTCTTGGTAGTCAACCACGGGGGAATGTTGTAATTGATAATGACAACTGGCCATACATTGTAAGATGTTGACCTCTAACCAAATGGATTTACGCCATCCATAGCCAGGTCAAGGTGCAAATTTTGAGCTTCTTTGGCAAAATCCGACCATGTATCATCTATATGCTTCCATGCCACACAATTTGCAGGTATCCATAGCACACTATCCAAAAATTTATTCTCCTCATGCCATGATGCTAGAGCGGCCATGGACTTACATTCAAAGAAATGCTTGATGCGAGGCAGCACAAAAAAGTGTCGCAACACCTTCTGCGAAACGTTTTGTCCGTGGAGATCTACTCCATATCTTGGAATCACATTTCGGACACTTGTCCATGTCTATGTATTCCCCTCTAAAAATAATGCAGTCGTTAGGTCAAGCGTGAATAGAATTGTAATCCATTCCCGACTTTTGCAAGATCTTTCTTGCTTCCTCTCTGGAATCTGGCATCACATTATCAACACGTAGTATGTGCTCTTTGAGCAATCTACACAGTGAAATCATGCAAAACACTCGTGTAATTAATTTGGTACATTATACATTTATAGTTTTTTATTTGAAGAAGAAACATTGTAATAGATCATCTGAAAAGTGTTGTGATGGTAGTCTCACTCCATCCAAACTTTGCCTGCATGTTGAGAAGAACCAGGAGTGCCTTCAATCTAGACACATGTGCTCCACCATACAATGGTGCATCGGCTTCACTTTTCATGTCATCATAGATAAGCCTTTCTAAATCCATGATCGTCTCGATCATTTTGTCAATCGTGGGCTCAAAACATAGCCTTATTGGGAATGTGCTCTGCACGATCACCCTCCAAGCTGTCAGAGGTTGCATCTTGTGGCCTCACATATGCTGCTTGAGTAAAGTGCCTATGAACACGTCTATTGGGTTGCAAGATTGTTGCCTGTTGTCCACGCCAGAGTTTGATGAGTTGTCATTGGCAACAAATCGAGCTATAACAAATGGATCAAACTCTCTGAATTTGCAAATGTGCTACAAAGAAACGCATCTTGTCCTGTTGCACAACATGTTTGCATTGATTACAAGGACATAAGATCCTTGTTGAGAGAAGGCGTCACTACTCGTAATGAATGTAAAAACCTTATACCCTGAACATAAATTTAACTTCTATTGGCATCCTCTGTCTCTTATCTCTCTCTCTCTCTCTCTCTCTCTCTCTCTCTCTCTCTCTCTCTCTCTCTCTCTCTCTCAATCTCCCTCACAATCAAGAAACCATAAATCACACTGTAAACTACCTCAAATTCTCTAGCAATGTCCGATCCCCGCACACTGGTCTAGAGGTGCACGTAGATGAGAACCACCGTGTTGTAGTATCTTCTTTATTGGTCAATGCCTATATTTGTGGGTATGAGAAATCTACACATCCACATCTACATGACAATGCATGTAGTGGACAAAACCCCTTTGCCTCTTGTTCAAATGTAGCCATTCCCTACTGTAAACTACCTCAAAGAGCTATGGTTGTAAGTGAAGACGGGTGTACGCACCGTTTTACTGTGCACATTGTATGTCTCACTCCATTGTGAGGTACAATGTCGTTGAAAGCTTTCTAGCTTAGTGCCGTATCCATGGAGAGAAAGAAAGGGAGAAATACAAAAAGAGAGAGAAAGATAGAGAAGGTAGAGAGAAGAGAGTAGAAAGTCATTTCTGAACTCTATCCTAGGGACGTAAATAAGATCTTGCAAACAACTACATACCTAAGCTCATTACTCACTTGGAAGCTCACATACGCAAACGCCTTGTCCGCGAGCCGTTTCCACATGTGAGCTTGCAAACAACTACATACCTAAGCTCATGTGAGCTACATGCAAACTACTGTGAACATAATCATAAACCTTACTCTAAATTTAATCCGTGATATATCTTGAAGCTAAAATTAAATATAACAACTAAATCTAAAATCTAAACCTAAGCTCTCATCACTAACTATCATTAAATATCCCTAACTATGCTCTAAAGCTTAAATATAGAGTTAGATCCTAAGCTAACTCCAAAGCCCTAACATTAAATCTAAACCTAAACTTTAACTTAAATGTAAAAACTAAATCCTAAACCTATGACTATCTCTCTCTCTATCTCTCTTTCTCTTTCTCTTTATCTATATATGTCATAGTACGTCTATTTACAAAGACGGATGTTGAGGAAGCTCTTCACCAACCGATGCACTACTTTCTCAGACAACGTAGACATTAGATTAGATCCAGAAGGAGTTTATCGGATTGGTATCATAAATCATTTTGACATTTTGAAGCCGTTTAATAATAACATTTCATTTCATATTCTCTCTCTCTCTTTCATATTTCATATTCTGAAGACGTTTAATAATAACATTTCATTTCATATTCTCTCTCTCTTTGCTTTGTCTCTCTCTCTCTCTCTCTCTCTCTCTCTCTCTCCCACACATACATACCCACAACATTGTGTATGAGAGAGAGAGAGAGAGAGAGAGAGAGAGAGAGAGAGGGGGGGGGGGGGGGAGGGAACATGACAGAGAGGAGAGGGAAGGAGTATACCTGGCTCTCCTTCCTCTCCTCGTGTGTGTGTTTGTGTGTCTGAGAGAGAGAGAGAGAGAGAGAGAGAGAGAGGGGGGGGGGGGGGGGGGGCGGGGAAGGGAACATGACAGAGAGGAGAGGGAAGGAGTATACCTGGCTCTCCTTCCTCTCCTCGTGTGTGTGTTTGTGTGTCTAAGAGAGAGAGAGAGAGAGAGAGAGAGAGAGAGAGAGTATACTTGTTTCGTAAGAGCGCAAAAACTGAGATCTGTAGATCTGAGTTTTTGGCACTCACAAATTATTTTTTTACAAGTTGGGCATCGTTATGGGCGTCGCTATAGTATTTGTTACATAGCGATGCTCATAGCGACGCCTATAATGACACCGTGAATTTTCCACATTTGAGCGTTGCCCTGCTACCATCGCTACTTTGAAGAACCTCTTGTAGTGGAATTTGGTGGCCTACTCTATCTATTGATGTGGAACATTACATGAAACATTGTGACTCGTGCCAACGTAGTAAGGTATTTGCACGATGAGATGACATGCCGCTAAGACCAATGATCGAAGCACACGCTTTTGTCAAGTGGGGATTAGACTTAGTAGGGCCTATCTCTCCACCGGCATGTGGAGCGCATGCTTAATGCATTATAGTGACAACGGATTATCTGACCAAGTGGGCCAATGCTAAGGCAACCCAAAGGAATGATGCTCGCACCATAACACAATTCTTGTACGAGAACATTTTCACCCGATATGGCCTTTTGATCAAAATTGTGAGTGATCAAGGCACACATTTCCTCAATGACATGATTGAATTCCTGCTGCTTGAATTTACAATCATTCATTATAAATCACCTCCATATCACCTGCAGGCTAATGGACAAGCTAAGAGTACCAACAAAGTTTTGTGCACAATATTCACAAAGATCATGAAGTGAATCTAGAAGGCATTGGGAATTGAACCTACACTCAGTCGTATGGGCATATCGGGTAGCATATAAAATACCACAAATACATCTACTTTTAACTTAGTGTTTGGAATAAATTCTATACTATCGGTAGAGTCCTTGATTCCTATTGATTCCTACACTACGCAAAGCTCAAGATTTGGAGTGGATGGACATGAGATGTCTGATAGATTGGACCAACTAATCCAATTAGAGGAGGCCAAACTTCTATCCATTGTAGCTATGTATGCGCACAAATGAAAGTTGAAACAATTCCATGACCAAGATATACAAAACAAGGAATTTCAAAAGGGTGACTATGTGTTAAACGTCTATACCTTTAAACAACATTCCAAGAAACTTAAAAAGCGGGATAATGGCCCCTTTGTGATCAAACAAATATTACCAAAAGGAGCCATCCAACTTGCAACATTAGAGGGAGAGATGATGTCTAACTGGATAAATGGGTGCATATTGAAAAAGTATCACCAACCTCTCACAACAGACATGCTGAAAAGGATACATTTAGCTAAGGAGCGACAAAAGAAAGTTCAAGCAATTAAAGATCAGGCACATGAGAAAGAAAAATTACGGAGTTTGAAGAGAAAGAATAAACAACAGCCACCACCTCCTATTGCAATAATTCAAGTCAAACAACCTTGGCTTGGTGGAATGGATGTTCGGATCAATGTAAGGCTAGCTGATGGCACGACTGAAAGAGTGCTTGTGGATATCATACCACGCGTCAATGCTATGCAATATTTGACATACCTCAACCTATCAAGATCCATGATTGAAACAACCAAGATTGAACTAAAAGCGGCCAATAGGAAAACCATGGTTAGTTTAGGACAAGCGAGTGTCTCATTTGATATTGATGGAAACCAATGCCCACATAGGTTCCATATTATGGATGATACATACCTCAATGAGCGCATCATCTTGGGAGTTTTGTGGATGCAAAATTACAAAGCTAGACCACATTGGAAGGATGACACACTTCATTATGATCTCAAGGATCAGTCTTATGTCACACCATTCATGCAAACGAACCACTTTTGGGATGATCAAACAAATTGAAGTAACGATGAAACAAAGCAAGAACACCTTGCTTCTACAACATAGCTACATGTCAGTAAATGCAAAGGACGGGTACATTAAGTTTGATTCGGATAATCGATTTTGGAATCAGAACCAAAATAGATATGGATTCCAAAAATATGTAGACATGTAGTAGTGTTAGTGTGTATACGCGCTTCACCAGGGGCACTTTTCTCCCACTGGGTTTTTCCCCCTGGACATCCGGTGTGAAAGGACACCTTATCTCTTAGGGTTTCATGTAAGCTTTGTAGCTCTGAGTTTATATACACATTTATTCTAATACAGAGAGATAGACTACAGAGATCTCGTACACAAGCTCTGTGTCTTCTCCTTCTCCATCTTCTTTCTACTCTGAGTTGTTGTCTTCCTTCTGTTTCCTGTTTCATCATCTTCAACAATTGGTATCAGAGCAAGGTGATTTCCAGAGCCTCTACTTGCGTTTTCGCGTCCGCGCGCGCAATCGCAGTTTTCAGGCAGTTTTCGGAAAATTTGCTCGTGGGAGCATCCTCGACGTTCCGGGAGTATTCTGAGTAGGTGACCTGGGGTTTTACTCCCCTTTCGAAGCCATTCGAGCCCTCAGAATTTTGTTCTGAGCAACGTTGTCGTGCTGTGACATGTACATAGTGGGAACACATGCTACAAGAGTTATCTTGTAACTTTTTAGATACATAATTATATTTCCTATAATGTACATATGCATATGTAAGTATAAAAATAAGCTTTCTATCTCATCTTATTATTTATCTCAAGGGTAATGTATTCTTACTTTACCATCAAAAAAAAAATAATATGGGAAAAGTGTCAATAGCTCCGCCTCTTTAACTTGGGGCAAAAAGCATTGATTCTTTATTTCTACTATTTCATTATCATCTCACACCCTAGCTAGATCCTATATCTAGGGTAAACTCCAATATATATATATTCTATGTATTTTTTATACTTTTCTTATATTTCTTTTTAAATAGCTACTAGGAGAGAATCAAATCCTAGTGGGACACTATGTGGCATGATTTCAAAGATACACTTATTTTAATGCATTATTGCAAGCATGGTTACAAAAATTTGTCAAGGATAAATGTCATGCTTTCATATGGCATGAGGTGTCCTTGGGAATTAAATGAAAGTCAAGGCTAAGGAGACCACATGAAGACTTTTGCTGCCATAAATGGACCCTATTTTGATGAATTTTTTACACAAGGTTCCAATCCGAATTGGAGAATGATTTTAAAATGAAAATCGTAGCTAATGAGCTGAAGTTTCTGCCCATATTTTTATTTTTTTATTTGGAGCTACGGTTGAGGAGATATGATCAAAATACTGGACCCCAGTCTGCCCACATCATGCAGGGACAGCTCATTTCCAACTTTTCCAATTCCTGTTCACACTGGCTCCTCTCTTCTTGTGTAAACCCTTGGGGGTTCCCTTCACCTATAAAAGGGGACCTCTTCTTCCTTGAAGAGAAACTCAAGCATTCAAGCCATTGATGAGAGGAATTCTTGAGGGAGTGAGTAGTAATGCCTAATTGTACTTAGCCCCATTAACATAAGCCCAAGCCTACACTTTCTCCTAGAGGAAAACTAGCCATTCTTGTACGCCATACTTGGAGGATCAACTCTAATAAAAGAAGGTGTTGTACTTGGCGTATCAATCAAAGTGGAATTATCCACTCTTCTTCTCTCTCCCATCAATAATGGTGCCGAAGGGTTTCAAGTAAGATGTGTTCTACATTGATGTTTTCTTGATTTCTTGTTGTTTTCATTTTCATCTCTAATCCAACATATATATATATATATATATATATATATATATATATATATATATATGTATCTAATCTCATCTCCTTAACCAAGCCTATCTCTCTCATTCTTAGTAATTCATCCTCTCTAGGTTCTCTTTGCTACAGGTACATCTCTCCCCGCAGTATCCTTATTGCCTACGGGCAAGAATAGGGCTTGGGAGGGAAACTTCTCATCTCTTCACTTCTCTCATATCTACATTTCTCACATACTATCCTAGATGAATAACCCACATGATGATCATTTCTATCGCTTTCACTCTGTACGATCTATTAGAATTAACGTATGGATTAGCCGAAAAATACACTTTCAACAACGTATAGTGTTTCTCTTTGGCCCAGAAAGGCTTAATGAAATACTTCTATCACCGGATCCCATCATACTACCTCTCATAGACTATAATTTTTCTTTTGATGTAAGCGTAGTTATCTTGCTATGAACCAAGAGATTTGTACACACAATTAATCCCAATCACTAGACAAAATATATATATTATGGTAAGCACAAAACTACAATTCCAAAGAACAATTCGTAGCCTATTTGGTCAGCCAAGATTGAATGCCATTAACTCATCCATTAACCCTTTCATATTACCCATGATACGATATGACCATAGCCTTGATGTTTTCATCTTCGTATTGTTTTGACATTCTCTTTTGCGTTCTTTTTTTGTGTGTGTGAATGCAAGAGAGAAAGAGTGAGTCTTCTTTGATTGCACTTCTTTCTAAACCCTAGTCTTCATGGCATCTATGGTTTAACTCCTTCATATAGTTTTTGTTGAGTTCTCTCACAAACTCTCATAGCCATAAGCCTGGTGCTTTCCTGGCAAGACCGCAAATTTCTCGACATATTTTTGGTGAACCCGACGCGAATCTGCTAGCGTGAGAGTTTGTGGGTAACCATGGGTGATCATGTTGAGCAACAGGGTATGCATTTTGACCCAGCAACAATGCAAATGTTTCAAGCATTTGCAATGTTCATGCAACAACAACATGCTACTGAAAGAAGGGAGATTTTAGCAACAAAGGCCATACAAGTGGTCGTCAACAGAATGGATCAGTTCAATGGCAAAGATGTAACCAAGTACTTACGCGAGTATGTGAAGGAGATGGAGCTGCATCGCGTGTCAGAAGGTGAGATGATTCAAAGCTTTGAGCTAGTTGTTGCTCCAGAAATTAGGGAGCATGTTAGGGCAATTAAAGATGGGCATGGGAGAAATTGGGAAGAACTCAAAGTAGCTTTAAAGGAGGAATATTTCATGGAGGACTCGGAGAGAGTGACCAAAAGGACATTCTTAGAATGGGTAGTCAAGCCAAAGCAAGGACTATCAATAACAGATCTACTTAGGGAATTTGAGCGGCGCTATGCACAACTCACTAGGACAGAAAGGGCCACACTAGATGCAGAGAAGACAGATCTTTTCTTACAAGCTGCAGGTAAAGAGTTTCAAGAAAATTTGGAGCTTCTTCTTGAAGATAAAGATGCTGAGCAAGGACTAAAGACCGACTGGAATGAGGTTGAAGGTGCTGTCTCACTGCTTGCCAAACGACAAAGAAGAAGGGACAAGATGGTAGTAAACACTACAAGTCCTTCCACCTCAACTTCTGACAAAATGGTAAAGCCTACTTTTATCGCTCCTAAGTTTGATGAGTCCATGCTAGATGAGCTTGTGAAGGGAATGCGTGACTTGAAGGTGAAGTTTGCAAAGCTTGAAGAAAAAGGCCAACCATCAGGGCCACTTCCTAGGCAAAGACAACATCCCAAAGAAGGGTTTGTTAATAGATGTATTTGGTGTGATAGTACAAACCATGTAAGAAGGGATTGTGATGATTTTAGTGATGCTTTGTCAAAAGATGTTGTCTTTTTTAAGGATGGTAAAATCCACTTAAGAGAGACAGGTCTACCCTTGAGAACTAACTTTGGGAAGGGGGGAATGCAAACCTTAGTTGAAGATATGGCAACCAAGCATGCCACCTCTTCAGTTGAGGCAGCTACTTATGGAGTAAAAATTGAACATTTTTGTGATGAAGAGGTGAGTGACCATCATGGTCAAATTTGGCCAAATGTCATGCAATTAGCTAAAAAGGGAAAGCTTACAAAAGAGATTCTACATGAAGTAGGTGATTGCATACGTCTAGAAACAGGATGGAATGATCCAGTGGACTCATTGTCAGTGCATGCCTACATTACAAAATGCCAACAAAATGAGGCAATTGTAGAAGAGAAGCGCAGACGTGAGAATGCTGATGAAGGACCATCAAAAAGAGCTTCTAGAAGTGGGGGAAGAAGAGACTCAATGCCTTCTCAAACACCCTCAACACAAGGAGCATCTCCACCTGAAGTACTCATGGAGGAGTCTACAACAGGAAAGAAGAAAGAGCCAACGAAAGGTAAGACAAAAGGCCCAACTTATAAACTACAATCTGATATTGAGGTTGCTACAGATTTAAAGAACGTCTTGGAGGAAAGGATCTTGAATAGCAAGATTGAGTTTACTCTGGGAGAAGTTCTTGGCATTGCAAAGCGTGAATTCCATGAGGAGATCATTGACATCATCAAGAGAAAGAGGCAAACCCTTGCTGAAGTTTCTCGTCCACAGGTTGAAGGGGAAACCTCAAAGACACAAGGGATGCAACTGCAAAATAAGGAGAATGATGGAGCTATGGTAGGATGCTACCAATCTAGTGGGAGAGTGAAGCAAGTGTATTTCTCAAATGATGATGAAGAAGTTGAAGATATTCCTAGGAGTTACTATTCACGAAGTCATTGGGCAAGGGCTACTACAGAAACTTTGGTCAAGGTAGGTGATCTTGAAGAGCCATTTGTTGCCTTGATTGACCATGGTTCAGAAATAAACATAATGTCAAAGAGTCTCTACAACAAGTGCAAATGGCCGATGGACACAGATCATGGCTGGATGGTAAAAGTGGCAAACAATTCATCCGGTGAATTGTATGCAGCATGTCCAGGTGTGAAGGTAACAATAGGTGATGTAAAGATTGACCAAAACTTCTTTGTACAGGATACATCTTCATATCATCTCATCCTTGGAAAACCCTACATTGTGGGAGTTCGAATGGAAACAAAGGTAATGGATGATGGTTCAGCATATGCTAGGATACGTAGCAAAGATGGTAAACGTGCTGTCCAATTTCTCACAGTTTGTGTAAACCATGAAAGAAATCGTGACAACCTCAACGAACATCCTCTACCAAAGGTGAGCAAAGAGTTTCATGATCATAGAGAAATGATGGGTTTTGGCCAAGTACCATTGTAAAGCGGGATTGCAGTGGTACAGAAAGAAAAAGGGTCTCGCCTGATCCAAAAATAGGTGAAGCATTTTCAACGAGCTCCTTGGTAACAAAGAATGGATCAGTATGTTTTACAAAACTTGAAGATTTGAAGAGATGTGAGAAGCAATATGTGCATAATGTACAAATAGGCATGAAAAAGAGTGGGTTGCTAGAGCCTACTGAAAATGTTTTGGGTTTGTGTGAACAAGTTTCTTTTGTAGATACTATGGGTGAGCTTAATGCTATAATGAGGTCTAGTTTGCATCTTGAAAATGAAGTTGTGGAAGTTTGCTCTATGGAAATGTATCAAGTAATAGAAGCCTTTAAAGAAAGCCAAACAGTAGGCCCAGAAGTCCATGTTGAAACTAAATACAAGAGTGTAGCAAAGAAGGTGAAACCACTAGCTTCACCCTTACCACCCAACAACAGGGAAAAGATTGAACAGGCTTCTTTACAACCAAGTTTGTGGAATCCTAAAAAGATCGGGCATACCTTCACAAAGGAGTCTTTTCAAGAGTTGCAGATTGGTTGCGAGGAGTTTCTAACACAGGAGGAGACAAAGTGCTTCAAAGAAATGCTTTCAAAGCATGGTAAGGCTTTTGCATTTGAGCCACATGAGATAGGATGTGTTGATCCTTATATTGTAGCTCCTATGGTAATTTTCACAATACCTCATGTGCCTTGGAATCTGCGGCCTATTCCGGTTCCAAAGGCTCATTTGCCAAAGTTAGTAGAGCTACTGAATGAGAAAATCAAAATGGGAATCTTGGAGCCTTCTTGTGCTCCATACTCAAACAGATGGTTCACAGTTCCAAAGAAGAATGGTTCTCTACGCTTCATCCAAGATATGCAACCAATGAACAAGGTGACAATTAGAAATGTAGGTACAGGTCCAATTGTGGATGAATTCGCAGAGGCGTTTGCAGGGAGAGCAATCTACTCAATGGGGGATCTCTACTCAGGGTATGATCAATTTCAGCTTGCAATCGAAAGCAGAGACTTGACAACCATGAGGACACCTTTGGGTTTGGTAAGGATGTGTACCTTGCCACAGGGAGCAACCAACTCGGTTGCACATATGATGAATGGGATGAATAAGGTCTTACGTGACTTTATTCCTCACATCACAATGCCTTTCATTGATGATTTGCCTATCAAAGGATGTGAAGAAAGTGACAAAGTTGAAGCTTTGGATCTCAAGGGATGTCGCAGGTTTGTGGTAAATCACATAAATGATTGTGATAAAATTTTGTCTAGGTTGGAAGAAGTGAATCTTACATTGTCAGGGAAAAAGTCTATGTTTGGTGTCAATGAAGTGCTCATTGTGGGGCACATGTGCGGGCCATATGGTAGGAAACCTTGTCCATCAAAGGTAGATGCCATCCAAAGAATGAAAGAAACATGCACTAGCATCACTGAGGTTAGAAGGTTTCTGGGAGCATGTGTCTTCTATGTTATTTGGATTCCACATTATGCACATGTAGCTGATCCTCTTTATCAGCTGCTTAGAAAGAATCAAAAGTTTAAATGGACAGAAGCACATGTAAAATCCATGAAAAAGCTAAAGGAGTTGCTCCAGTCAGCACCAACTTTGAGAAAGGTAGACTATGAGTGTCAAAGGCCAGTAATTGTGACAGTAGACACCAGTCCTACAGGGATTGGATGGGCAATAGGGCAAGATGACGTAGAAGGACGTAGGTATGTGGTAAGATTTGGAGCAAAGGTACTAAGTGCTCGCCAAAGAAACTATCCACAAATAAAGAGAGAGCTATGGGGTATGGTTACAGCCTTGAAAAATGGGAAAGAGTACCTAATTGGTGCATGTGTGGTTGTAGAAACAGATTGTCTACTACTTCTTGGGATGATTACAAGCTGCTCAACACCAGACATTGCTATGTTGCGGTGGATTGCCTACATTAAGTCCTTAAATCCCGAGTTTAAGCACATTGCAGGTAAAGTCAATACAGTGGCAGATATGCTATCAAGGGCAAGGTATGAAGATGAGTCACATATGATTGATGAGGGAGATGATGTGGGCACAAAGTTCTATTCCATCTCTCATGTCAAAAGTAACAATGTCAACATGACTAATCCACTTGAATTGTTCTTGAAAGATCTTTATGAAGGTGATTGGCTTCTTATTGGAAGCTACTTGAGTACTCTAACAAAACAGGATGATTGGTCTGAACATGAATTCAAGAGGATACGCAGGAAAGCATACGGTTACTTTTTGAGGGATGGTTACTTGTGGAAGCATCCTAAACAAAAGGGTGCTACACCACAAAGGGTTATATGTAAAAAAGAGACTCAAGTAAAGCTCATGCAAGAGTTTCATGAGAGTCTATGGGCTGGACACAGGGGTGTGTGGGCAACCTTCTCCAAGTTGAAAGAAAAATACTGGTGGAAGGGTATGTATAAAGATGTATCTCAATTTGTAGAGTCATGTGTAACTTGTCAAATGTATTCAAATGTCCGACATCGTGATGGATTGCACCCTACATACCCACTAGCCATGCATTATAAATGGGTTGTGGATCTAGTCACAATGCCTTTAGGACTCTGGCAGATGAGGTACTTGGTTCTTGCACGAGAGGACCTAACTAATCAAGTTGAAGGAAGAGCATTAAGAGCTAAAACCACAGAAGCTGTGTGCAAATTCCTTCTTGATGAGGTGATTTGCCGTTATGGTTGTGTGGGAAAGATCACTGCAGACAGAGGTGAACTGGATGCCGAAGAAGCAAGGGAGTTCTTTTCTAGATTAGGAATCAAGCTTTCTCTTACTACAGCTTACAACCCTGAAGGCAATGGAAAGAGTGAAAGAGGGCACCCTCCTATCATCAAAGCTTTGGCCAAGGCTTGCGAAGGAAGAAATGGTGAGTGGCCAAAACTGTTACCATATGCTTTATGGGCTGATCATACAACACATAGCTCAGTAACTGGCTACATGCCTGCGGAGCTAATGTATGGTCAAAAGCTAGTGATGCCGATTGAAGATACAATTCCCACATGGAATGTACTACCTTGGCAAGAGGAGCTTAGTAGGGAAGATCTCTTTGCATTGCGCATAAGGCAACTAGAGAGAAGACCTGGAGACATTGAGGCTGCAAAAGAACGACTCAAAAATGCAAGATTGAAAAACAAGGACTACTTTGATAAGCGACATCGGCTCAGGAGCAAAGCAATTGACAAAGGTGACTGGGTTTTAGTGTATGATAGTAGCCTTGATAACCAACACACAGTCATGCGTAAGTTTTCAAAAAGATGGTTTGGACCATATGTTGTAAAACATGTGCATGAAAATGCTACTTACAGCTTGTCTGAACTAGATGGCACAGAAGTAAAGATTCCCATTGCAGGAAAAAGGATCAAAATGTTTAAGAGAAGAGGAGACAATGATCCAGAAAATGCTGATGAGGAAGAAGAGCAAAACACAGGTGAAGATCAAAGTGAAAATGAAGCTCTGGAATCATCGAGTGAAGATGAAAGCAAGGAAGATGTACAAGAGGGCTGATCTTACAAAGAAATAATTTGGCACATACCGGAGGATGTGCAGGTTTAGAGGGGGTGGATGTCGTGCTGTGACATGTACATAGTGGGAACACATGCTACAAGAGTTATCTTGTAACTTTTTAGATACATAATTATATTTCCTATAATGTACATATGCATATGTAAGTATAAAAATAAGCTTTCTATCTCATCTTATTATTTATCTCAAGGGTAATGTATTCTTACTTTACCATCAAAAAAAAAATACTATGGGAAAAGTGTCAATAGCTCCGCCTCTTTAACTTGGGGCAAAAAGCATTGATTCTTTATTTCTACTATTTCATTATCATCTCACACCTTAGCTAGATCCTATATCTAGGGTAAACTCCAATATATATATATTCTATGTATTTTTTATACTTTTCTTATATTTCTTTTTAAATAGCTACTAGGAGAGAATCAAATCCTAGTGGGACACTATGTGGCATGATTTCAAAGATACACTTATTTTAATGCATTATTGCAAGCATGGTTACAAAAATTTGTCAAGGATAAATGTCATGCTTTCATATGGCATGAGGTGTCCTTGGGAATTAAATGAAAGTCAAGGCTAAGGAGACCACATGAAGACTTTTGCTGCCATAAATGGACCCTATTTTGATGAATTTTTTACACAAGGTTCCAATCCGAATTGGAGAATGATTTTAAAATGAAAATCGTAGCTAATGAGCTGAAGTTTCTGCCCATATTTTTATTTTTTTATTTGGAGCTACGGTTGAGGAGATATGATCAAAATACTGGACCCCAGTCTGCCCACATCATGCAGGGACAGCTCATTTCCAACTTTTCCAATTCCTGTTCACACTGGCTCCTCTCTTCTTGTGTAAACCCTTGGGGGTTCCCTTCACCTATAAAAGGGGACCTCTTCTTCCTTGAAGAGAAACTCAAGCATTCAAGCCATTGATGAGAAGAATTCTTGAGGGAGTGAGTAGTAATGCCTAATTGTACTTAGCCCCATTAACATAAGCCCAAGCCTACACTTTCTCCTAGAGGAAAACTAGCCATTCTTGTACGCCATACTTGGAGGATCAACTCTAATAAAAGAAGGTGTTGTACTTGGCGTATCAATCAAAGTGGAATTATCCACTCTTCTTCTCTCTCCCATCAATAATGGTGCCGAAGGGTTTCAAGTAAGATGTGTTCTACATTGATGTTTTCTTGATTTCTTGTTGTTTTCATTTTCATCTCTAATCCAACATATATATATATATATATATATATATATATATATATATATATATATATATATATATATATATATATATGTATCTAATCTCATCTCCTTAACCAAGCCTATCTCTCTCATTCTTAGTAATTCATCCTCTCTAGGTTCTCTTTGCTACAAGTACATCTCTCCCCGCAGTATCCTTATTGCCTACGGGCAAGAATAGGGCTTGGGAGGGAAACTTCTCATCTCTTCACTTCTCTCATATCTACATTTCTCACATACTATCCTAGATGAATAACCCACATGATGATCATTTCTATCGCTTTCACTCTGTACGATCTATTAGAATTAACGTATGGATTAGCCGAAAAATACACTTTCAACAACGTATAGTGTTTCTCTTTGGCCCAGAAAGGCTTAATGAAATACTTCTATCACCGGATCCCATCATACTACCTCTCATAGACTATAATTTTTCTTTTGATGTAAGCGTAGTTATCTTGCTATGAACCAAGAGATTTGTACACACAATTAATCCCAATCACTAGACAAAATATATATATTATGGTAAGCACAAAACTACAATTCCAAAGAACAATTCGTAGCCTATTTGGTCAGCCAAGATTGAATGCCATTAACTCATCCATTAACCCTTTCATATTACCCATGATACGATATGACCATAGCCTTGATGTTTTCATCTTCGTATTGTTTTGACATTCTCTTTTGCGTTCTTTCTTTGTGTGTGTGAATACAAGAGAGAAAGAGTGAGTCTTCTTTGATTGCACTTCTTTCTAAACCCTAGTCTTCATGGCATCTATGGTTTAACTCCTTCATATAGTTTTTGTTGAGTTCTCTCACAAACTCTCACAGCCATAAGCCCGGTGCTTTCCTGGCAAGACCGCAAATTTCTCGACAGCGTAGCAGAAGTTACTTTTCGGAGGCGTTTAGATCAAGAGGGTGTGCTTTTTGACAGATTTTTTTTAGGTAAACAGTTCTTTTGGGAAGCAGCTTGTCTTAGCTTTGTGCTGAGATTTTGTGTAGAGTTTTGCTTGCATTGGAGAGGAGATTTGTGAATCTCTTGGAGGTTCTTTTGCTCTCTTGTGTGCATCCACAGTATGGCTCAATCTAGAGAGAAAGAGATTTTTGGTGCGTTTACATCCGAAGACAAATTGGATGGTACCAACTATTCTCTTTGGTCTTTTATGGCCAAAAATGTTTTGGTTGGTAAAGGATTGTGGGATTATGTATCTGGAGATGAATTTCGTCCAGGTAGCATTGCACCTGCCACGCCTGGTCGTGGTGCAGCTGTTGGTGCAGGACCCTCACAAGTCACTCCAGAGCAAAAGAGATGGGATACTAAAGATGCACAAGCTATGGCTGTGATTGCCTTAACCATAAAGAGGACAATCACACCACATATCAGATCTTGCAGAACTTCTGAGGATGCTTGGAACACTCTGCAAGCTATGTTTGGAGGAAGAAACGCTGCCAGAATAGAGTTTTTGAAGAAACAACTTGACAAAATACAAATGGACGAAGGTGACGATATTGTCGAGCATCTTACAAAAATCAGGGATCTTAAAGAGCAATTGCTTAGCATTGATGAAGTGATTCCAGAGAAGGACTTGGTTTCCAAAACACTCAATTCACTACCACCATCTTATTTGACTTTTCAGACTTCTTTGACTCTGTCTTTGCGAGCTAATCCTGAGCCTCTTCATTTTGAAGAGTTAGTGGCTTTGCTATTGCAGGAGGATCAATCACGTAAGAACAAGTCTTTACAGGTGGATGGTATGGATCATGCTCTTGTTGTACAGAACAAAAACAAGGGTAAAGAGAGTGCTCATCACTCCAAGTATAGTGCAGGACAATCTTCAGAGAAGTCTAAAGGTGATTCCGACAAGTCTAAGAAGAAAGGTAAATGTCACTACTGCAAGAAACTTGGTCACTACATTAGTGAGTGTAAAAAGCGAATTGCTAAAGAAAAGAAGAAAGAGTCAAGTTTGGTTGTTTCAGCTTCTGGTGATTCTTCTACAGCTAAAGAAGAGTCTGCAAACTTTGTGCAGGATTCTTATGCTTTCGTAGTATGTTCAGATTTTTCTGCTTACAGTGTTGACAAGACACAAATGATTTGGTACTTTGATAGTGGTGCATCCAGGCATATTACTTCAAGGAAGGATTTGTTTTGTTCATTGGATGCAGCTCCAGCAGGAAAGAAGGTGACATGTGCAAATAATGCTTCTTATCCAATCAAAGGCGTTGGTAAGATTTTGATTACCATTTCAGATGGTTTAGATTTATGCTTGCCAGATGTCTTATATGTTCCAGGGATCAAGAAGAATTTGTTTTCTGTATCCTCTCTTGCAAAAAATGGTCTTCGGGTCATTTTTGAGGATGACAGATGTGTTGTACGAGATCGAGAGAATGTTTATTCTCTTATCACTACAGGTACGCTGGAAAATGGACTATTTGTGCTAGATCGTTATGAAAAGCAGATTCAGGTATGTATTGCAGAAACAAAAACTCAGGCCATGCAGGATGCTGAGTTGTGGCATGCTAGATTCGGGCATGTTAGTTATGGCAGTTTGATGACTTTACAACGTCATAATATGGTGCATGATTTGTCTTTATTGGAGATGCCACCAAGACATGTATGTGAAGGTTGCGTTCTTGGAAAGATGCACAGATTTGCATTTTCGCAGGATGGTTCAGTTAGAGCGACACGAAAGTTGCAGCTTGTACACAGTGATGTATGTGGTCCTATGAGGACACCATCTTTGGGAAACAGCCTTTATTTTGTGACCTTCATTGATGACTTTTCCAGGTTTTGTTGGGTGTATCCACTCAAAGCAAAGTCAGATGTGTTTGCAATTTTTCAACATTATGTCGCCATGGTTGAAAATGAAACAGGTTGCAAAGTACAGACTCTTCGTACTGATCGAGGAGGTGAATACATGTCAGGTGCATTTAAGGATTTTTTGGGAAAGAAAGGCATTAAACACCAATGCACTATGCCATACACACCACAACAGAATGGTGTTGCAGAAAGGAAGAACAGGTCTTTAATGGAGACGGCTAGATGTATGCTCAAGGCTAAGAGTTTGCCTCATAAGCTATGGATGGAGGCAGTTGCTTGTGCATCACATGTTTTGAACAGGTGTCCTACTCGTGCCTTGAAGACCATTACTCCATATGAAGCTTGGTATGACAGAAAACCTTCAGTCAGTTATCTTCATGTTTTTGGTTGTCTTGTTTATGCTCACATCCCTCAGCAGTTACGTGGGAAGCTTGATGATAAGGCAATCAAATGTATATTTGTGGGGTACAGTAGTGGAAGTAAAGGTTATAGACTTTACAATCTTGCTACAAACAAGATTTTTGAAAGTCGTGATGTAATTTTTGCAGAAACTAATGCTCAACCTATGGTTGCTTTTGATATACCTCATATGCAGACACATGATGTATTTGAAGGTTTGCTTCCTTCTTTTGTGGAGAATCAAGAATCACAACAGGTTGATAATCTTGATCAATCTTTTGATCAGCATGTGACACCTCATGATGTAGAGGAAATTGTGCGTGAAGAGCAAGAAGTTCTCAGGGAAGAAAGAACCTTGCCTAAATGGGTTCAGAAAACTTTGCAGGATAGCAAGTTGGATGCACCGTTGCCACGAAAAACACGTGCTGGTACTACTTTTGGTAGAGAGCAAGTAGATTTGGCTTGCTTTAGCACTCTTTGTGATGCAGATGAGCCTGATTCATTTGAACAAGCTTTAGAGTGTGTTCAGTGGAAAGATGCTATGCAGCAAGAAATTGATTCTATTCATAAGAATCATACATGGGATCTAGTGGACTTGCCTAGAGGTAAAAAGCCTATTGGTTCAAAGTGGGTTTTTAAGGTAAAAAGGAAACAAGATGGTACTGTTGACAGGTACAAAGTAAGGCTTGTGGCAAAAGGCTATACGCAACAGAAAGGCATAGATTATGATGAAACCTTTGCTCCTACTTCTCGTGCGTCCACAGTTAGATCACTAGTTGCAATTGCTGCTCATCATGGTTGGAAAGTGCATCAGTTGGATATCAAAACTGCTTTTTTGAATGGTGATTTGCAGGAAGAAGTTTATGTAAGTCAACCAAGTGGTTTTGTTGTAAAAGGTCAAGAGCAAAAGGTATGTAGATTGCGTAAAGCTTTGTATGGTCTCAAACAGGCTCCAAGAGCATGGTATGAGAAGATACATACTTATTTGATTGGCCAGGGATTTCAGAATAGTCCAACAGAAAGTACTTTGTATGTCAAAAAGAGAGATGGAGTTCTCATTATGCTAACACTTTATGTGGATGATATGCTTCTTACAGGCAATACTGCAGATGAAATTGAAGCGTTTAAAGATGCTTTGAGAAAAACTTTTGAGATGTCTGATCTTGGTTTGCTACATTATTACTTGGGTATTCAGTTTGTGAAATTAGAGGATGGCATATACATGTTGTAGGCAAAATATTTGCATAAAATTTTGGACAAGTTTGGTATGCAAAATTGTAAGCCAATCTCTACACCCGTAGAAACTGGATCAAAGTTGAGCATGCACGATGCTGGAGAACCTTTTGATGTACATACTTATGCAACAGCGGTTGGTTGCTTGATATATTTGGCAGGCAACACTCATCCAGACATTCAATTTGGGGTTTGACTAGCAAGCAGATTTATGCACAGCCCAGGTATGCATCATTGGCAGGCTGTGAAGCGCATACTTCGTTACCTTTCAGGTACCCCTAATCTTGCCATGTTCTTTCCAAGGGGGGATATGTATGGAAAGCACAGTTCTATGCAGCTTCTTGGTTACAACGATTCAGATTGGGCTGGTGATTTTGACACACGACATTCCACAAGTGGCAATTGTTTTTTCTTGGGAAATACATGTATATCTTGGCTAAGCAAGAAGCAACCCACAGTGGCTACATCAACTTGTGAAGCTGAGTACAGGGTAGCTTTCACGGCAACAGTTGATTGTGTATGGATACGCAGGTTATTGGCAGATCTTTGTGAGTGTCAACAGGCACCCACTACCATTTTCACTGACAGTCAGAGTGCTATGGCAGTTGCAAGGAATCCAGTATTTCATGCAAGAACAAAGCACATAGAGGTTCACTACCACTATGTCAGGGAAAGGCTACATGCAGGGGAGATCACACTAACTTACTGTCCTACACAGGATAACATTGCAGATCTATTTACGAAGGTGTTATCACGAGAAAAGTTTGAAGCTTTCCGAAAAGCTTTGGGCTTACTTTCATACACATGATAATCTGCTACCTTGTACAGATTCACACTATCACTACAGGGGGGATTTGTAGACATGTAGTAGTGTTAGTGTGTATACGCGCTTCACCAGGGGCACTTTTCTCCCACTGGGTTTTTCCCCCTGGACATCCGGTGTGAAAGGACACCTTATCTCTTAGGGTTTCATATAAGCTTTGTAGCTGTGAGTTTATACACACATTTATTCTAATACAGAGAGATAGACTACAGAGATCTCGTACACAAGCTCTGTGTCTTCTCCTTCTCCATCTTCTTCCTACTCTGAGTTGTTGTCTTCCTTCTGTGTCTTGTTTCATCATCTTCAACAAAATAATGTTGGCTAAATAGTATTTGAAAATAAAGTACGAAGAATTTACTTGTGACAGAGCCAACAAAGCTTCAAATTATTGTTGGAAGCACTTCAATCAACCAATCAACACTATAGGTGGACCGCAAGATTACAAATGGCTTCCAAAAAACGACATCCACAAGAAAAATAGGTCAAAGACTGTCACATGGGAATGGAGACCAAAAGCACCAAATACAAAAACCATGCCATAATCTCCAAAAAAAAAACTTAAGTGGATCCCTAAAGTACAACCTATTCAAAGAGTGGAGAGCCTACCCATACAAAAGCAACCAAACAGGTCACCCATTTTGAAACAAACAACTCATCTTCAACTACTATTGTTTGGACGATGTAAAAAATAGGAAACCTCGGCCACAAAAGCCCCTGAATAGCTGGTTCAGAACCCGTTCACAACCATATGAAAATGTGGAGCCTATATAATTACAATGTCATATGTACAAAGCTACCATAATAGTAGAGAGGCTAATCTAGAAAGAGTGAGGCTGAAGAAACTCCAAGATCCAAGTGAAAGAGGACAAAGCGTGACTCGTTGAGGCCTTTGGTAAGAATATCTACAATCATCTAGTCATTTGGACAATGTTCACTCATGATAGTGCCTTTGTGTACTTCATATCCGACATAATGATAATGCACATCAAAATACTTTGACTTGCTATGTTGAACATAGTCTTTTACAAGACTAATAGCACTCTGATTATCACACCCAAAGGGTGTGCTAGAAAGAGGATAATGACCAATATCAACCATCATTTGTCGAAGCTAGATTAGCTCACATGCAGTGATGCAAAAAAATATTTAGACTGTGTGGTAGAAACTGTAACACTATGTTGTTTGTTGTTGGTCCAAGAAACAAAATCATTAATAAAGAATCAATTTCCTCTAGTAGTTTTCATAGATAAATGCGAGCTTGCCCAATCTGCATCTGTGTAACCCAAAAGAGAGAGAGATTGCATAGAGCTCGATGTCAATTTTTGTTGATAGACCAAACCAAAATATGTAGTTATAGACCAATGCTTCAGAGAAGGATGTGTAAGATGTTGCCCAAGATGATTGTCAATTTTAAAAGTGTTTTTTGTAGAAATCGTAAGACAAGGAATGTTGATTGAATGTGCACTTTCCAAGCCAAATGATTGAATAGTATTTACAATAAAATTTGACTGTCAAAGTAACAAAATGCCTTTCGTGTGGTTCCTTTAAATCCAAATGCTAAGACATCAGTGAAGCTCTCCAAGATCCACCATATCAAAATGCTGTAGACAACAACTTCTTGACTTGTTAAAGAAATCCCAAATCATTGGAAACAAGGATGATATCGTCCACATAAAGAGCAAGAATAAAAAAACTACCACCTTGGAATTTTATATATAAGTTTTGAGTCTAAAGAGCAAGATATAAATTCTTTGAAGGTGAGAAAAAGATTGAATTTCATGTACTAGGCTCGTGAAGCTTATTTGAAACTATATAATGCCTTATGAAGCTGAGCAACAAAAAACCCTTTTGGCTGCTCCATATAAATTTCCTCATTCAAATTACCATTTAGAAAAGTAGTTTGCATGTCTATTTGGTGAGTCTCTAAATCAAATTGGATAGAAAATGCCTATAAGACTCAAACACTTGTAATGAAAACAGCTGGTGAGAAAGTCTCTTGATAATCAACACCAGCAACTTGAGAATCACCTTTGGCAACTAAACATGTCTTGAATTTGTCAAAAGATCCATTTTCTTTTACTTTTTTTTGATACACCCACTTGGCACTTACACTTGATAGATGTACGCCTACGAAGTAGTTCAGTCAGTATCAATGTACCTCTTTAGAGATGAGAGAATCGTACTCTGCTTCCATAGCCTCTTACCATTCATCCTTTGGTGGAGAAGATATAGCTTCTGGAATAAAATCTAATATCTAACCAACCCAAATGATTTTCTCATATTAAACTGATCATTTAATATGGGATAATAAATGGGAACAAGGGTTAGAATATAGACATGTGCTTACGGATCTATCTCAACACGAGGCCAATGGTGAAGGGGTCCAAATGAGAGATGGTCACTCAAAGAGCAAGGCTAACTAATGGAGCTTAAAAGATCTTACGGCTAGCTTCATTAAAGATCTCCAATGGTTAGTGTTAAAAATCCTTCGACCTTAGGCAATCTAGGGCTGAGCTTGAGGTGTGAGCCCGACCTAAGCTTGAGGTGCTTGTCGTGCTTGAAGACTAAGGTGCTTGAGGTGCTTGTCATGCTTGATGAGTAAGGTGCTTGCGGTGCTTGTCATGCTTGATGACTAAGGTGCTTGAGGTGCTTGTCATGCTTGATGAGGAAGGTGCTTGAGAAGCTTCCCATGCATGGGGGGTAAGGTGATTGAGTCAAAAGGAGACCCTACAAAGGAGGGGGAAAGCCCCAAAGTTAGGATAATATTTGACTTTACCTCCCACTCACCCAAAGGGAACCCCGATTTTTTGAATGGGCACATGGACACATGTCAGACTCTCCCTATGCTTAGCCACATGCTGTGCTTGAATGCTATTGGCTGAGCTAAAGAGGGGTCCAATGAGATTCTAGTTCCATTCAACAAATATCTAGATATTTTTAGGCTCTCTCTCTCAAAGGGATAAGGAGGGAACTTTTCTAAAGACTACCCATGTGCTTGAAATGCATGTTGCATGTGATTGGCTAGGGGGATAGGGGTCCAATAAGCTTGAAGCTTGAGAAAAATGGGGGGGGCTCGCCCAAAAGCAAGGAAGGGGTATGCTTGGGGGGGTATACACCTCTCACACACTCACTTTTTTGGGACATTCCCACTTGGTGAAAGTAGAGGAACTCCACCTCCTTCTCCAAGCTTGTTGAGAAGTGAGAGCCTACACCAACACTCTTGGCTATGGAATGCAAATCCAACCAAGAGCCATGCTTCAATGCTTAAGCTTGCCATCTTCTCCATCTTCATTACTATGCTATTATGTATACTAGCAAGAAGAGTGATGCTAAGTGAGGAACTATTTCTTTCTCCTACGGAATATTTCTTCTTCCTCTTCACTACCCTCAATCCCTGCTAGCTCTCTCCACCTTCAAAGGTGTTTGAGGCCTTGGGAATGAGGCTTGGGATAGTTAATGCTTTCTACAA
Organism: Adiantum capillus-veneris; assembly: GCF_014529385.1. Classification (NCBI taxonomy): domain Eukaryota; kingdom Viridiplantae; phylum Streptophyta; class Polypodiopsida; order Polypodiales; family Pteridaceae; genus Adiantum; species Adiantum capillus-veneris. Next base: position 45,763,307 of record NC_140953.1, read on the forward strand.
AGTTTATGTTATGCTTGTGATGCATGAAGCTTTCCATCTTCACTGCATCACCTAGGTCACAAGGAACACAAATATTGTATTGTACCAGTCTCTCTTGATGGAGAAACTATAATACAACTGCCTATTGAAGGGGCGACCAGCTCTGTATGAATCCGGTCCTCAACTGTTGTCATGTTCTTTAAACTCTCTCTCTTGCAAAAGTATTGTTCATGCCAAGTTAGCTAAGTACCATGTTTATGTTGTTACCATCAATTAAGTTCACCCGCTATGCTCACAAAGTAACCTCACAAAAGTGCTTTACCTAATTCCCTAATTCCGCTACTCTCAAACTTCATAGGCCATTTTCATTACAGCTTCAATATAAATGACAAGATCTTTAGAAGTAGGAGAACATTCTTAAAAATATCGTCATTAAAAACATGACAAAAACCATGCTCAAAATCAATAGGCAGATTTAAAAAAATGTCAACATCATCATTGATAACATTTGAAAGTGATGGTTGTGAAGAGGGAAGTTGCTCTTTAGGAAGAGGTTCATCATCTAAAATAAATGGAAAATCCTGAAGCAAAGATTTAGTATCTTCAACATCATCATGGACCATGAGCCTCCCATAAGCTGTTCATTAAAATTAGCATCACAATTCACGATTACTTTCTTAGAGGAGGTGGGGGTCATAGAATATGTAGCGTTTGAAAGTGTTAGAATATCCAATATAGATAACATTAAGACTGGGAGCATCAAGCTTTGTTTGTGTTTCTTTAAGAAGATGAATATAAGCAATACATCTGAAGGTTTGAAAATAAGATAAAGAAGGAATTTCACATGTTCATGTTGTGATGGGTATTTTATCAGAAGAAGCAGTGATAGGAAGATGATTGTGAATAAATACTGCTGTCAAAGTAGCTTCAACCCAAAAAACACAAGATAACCCAGAATGAGTCATCATACATCTTACAACATTGAGAATAGTGCAATTCTTCTTGGAATTAGGGTTGCAGAGAAACACACACATCTTGGAGAAGGCGAAAGAAGCTCAAGGCACACAATAGAGAGTGTGTTACTTAGTGTTCAATGAAAAGATAGATAGCCCTAGAGTGATGGGCGTATTTACAATGCTCGGGGGAAAAAACCTCCTAAAGAGGGAAAGAATGCCCCGGCGGTCCTAGTGTGTTCACTCACATCACTACCACATGTATATGGTAACAAATCCCCCCTGGAGTGATGCGGTGAACGAGAGCTGGCACATGAGTAAAGGGAAGTGCCATGTCCTGAGGACATGATCAGTCCACAAAGGGGAGTAAGCCCAAAGCTTTGCAGAAAGCTTCAAGCTTCTCACGAGACAATGCCTTTGTCAAAAGATCTGCAAGGTTGTCTTGTGTTGGCACATAATCCAAGCTGACCTCTCCTGCTGAGAGCCTGTCCCTGACATAGTGGTAATGCACCTCAATGTGCTTTGTGCGAGCATGAAAAACTGGGTTCCTCGCAACTGCCAATGCACTCTGACTGTCAGTGTAGATAGTGTCGGTAGTGTCCTGTCCAACACCCAAATCAGCCATAAGGCGTCTGAGCCATACACACTCAACCGTAGCTGTGAAGACTGCATCGTACTTAGCCTCACAACTCGAAGTGGCCACATTAGGTTGCTTCTTGCTCAACCATGATATACATGAACTGCCAATCATTAAACAAAAACCACTTGTGGACACTCGCATGTCAAAACAGCCAGCCCAATCCGAGTCCGAAAAAGCATGTAAGTTTGAAGGCAATGATCCCCCCTTGGGATAAAAAAAGCCAAGATTTAAAGTTCCACTAAGGTAGCGGAAAATCCTCTTGACAGCCTGCCAATGCTTAGACCCTGGGCTATGCATAAATCTGCTGACCTGTGAGACTGCAAACTGAATATCTGGCCTCGTGTTGCATACATAAATGAGGCAGCCAACAACAGTTTGATAAAGAGTGACATCAGCAGGATCGCCAGCATCATGTAGACTCAACTTCAAACCTGTTTCCATGGGAGTGGCAATAGGTTTGCAATCCTCAAGTCCAAACTTACATAGCAATGTCTCTATGTAACTTTTCTGACACAAGGCAATACCACCATCACACTGCTTAAACTGTATACCCAAGTAATGATGCAACAGCCCCAAATCTTTCATCTTGAAATTAGCATTCAAATCAGCCTTAAATTCAGCAATATGTCTCTCATTTGGTCCAGTGATCAGCAAATCATCAACATAAAGAACCACAATGTGAGAAGTACATCACCCTCACGCTTTACATACAATGTGCTTTCTGTTGGACTGTTACGAAAGCCTCGTTTAACCAAATGAGTGTCAAATTTCTCATACCAAGCACGAGGAGATTGCTTCAACCCATACAAAGCCTTCTTACATCTGCACACTTTGTCCTCTTGTCCTTTTATGACAAAACCGCGAGGCTGCGTTACATAAACTTCCTCAAATATGTCACCATTCAAGAAAGCAATAACAATGTCTGATTGATGTACATACCAACCAAAATGAGCTGCCAATTCACATAGAAAATGCACAGTAGGCATACGACAAGTGGGAGCAAAAGTCTCTTCATAATCTATGCCTTTTTGCTGTGCATAACCCATTGCAACAAGTCGAGCCTTATGGCGATCGATCTCACCATCCGGCTTGCGTTTCAACTTGTAAACCCACTTCATACCAATGGCCTTTTTTCCAGGAGGCAAATCACATAAAGTCCATGTGTCATTTTCTAGAAGTGCATCATATTTTGATTGCATGGCAGCCATCCAATTTTCTGAATTCTGTGCTTCATCAAAAGATAGAGGCCTCTAAACATCATGTAAGCTAGACATAGCCAAAGCATAACAATCTGATGCATAAGATGCATGGCGAGAGTCTGAATGAGTACGACTAGACAAAGGTGCATCCAATTTACTATTACGCTAAGTGTGCACCAGCCATTTTGGCATACCTCTAGCCTGCTCATTTTCAGCCCTTTCCTCATCAAGTACATCATGTACATCTGCAACAGTAATAGGTTGATCTGTAACATTTTCAGAAACCCCCATAGGCTGTACATTTGCCTCATTGGAACTTACATTCATATTTCCACCACTGAAAAGAGGCAACAAAGTGTCATAAATGTCCTGTGAGCTTACATTACTGTCTCTAGTACATGACAGCAAGGGCTGAACAGAATCTTCCACAAACACCACATCCCATGAAACCAGAATACGTTTTGTTTGCGGATGATACAACCTGTAACCTTTTCTTTCAGCGCTATAACCAACAAAAATACATTTGATAGCCTTATCATCCAATTTTCTACGCTGTGTTTGTGGTACCAAAGCATATGCCAAACAACCAAAAACACGCATGCGCTCAATAGAAGGCTTTCTATCATGCCATGCTTCATATGGAGTAATAGACTGCAAAGCTTTCGTAGGACACCTGTTTAGTATATAAGTGGCACCCATGATGGCCTCAAGCCAAAAAGAATGCGGCAAAGCTTGACTTTTGACCATACATCGTGCCATTTTCGTAAGTGACCTGTTTTTCCTCTCAGCAACACCATTTTGCTGAGGTGTATAAGGCACTGTACATTGGTGTTTTATCCCACGACTAGCCAGAAATGCATTAAATTCATGAGACATATACTTCCCCCCTCGATCAGAAGGGAGGGTGCCCATAGTACATTTCAAGACATTTTCAGTCATAGGGCCAGAAATTTTTTGAAGCACATAAAAAACTTGGAACTTTGCTTTAAGCGGAAATACCCATGCATGCCTCGAGTAATCATCAATGAAAGTCACAAAGTAAAGGTAATTACCCATTGGTACGAAGTGGGTTTACAAGTTGAAACGCAAGCCGGATGGTGAGATCGATCGCCATAAGGCTCGACTTGTTGCAAAGGGTTATGCACAACAAAAAGGCATAGATTATGAAGAGACTTTTGCTCCCACTTGTCGTATGACTACTGTGCGTTTTCTATGTGCATTGGCAGCTCATTTTGGTTGGGATGTACATCAATCAGACATTGTTACTGCTTTCTTGAATGGTGACATATTTGAGGAAGTTTATGTAACGCAGCCTCGTGGTTTTTTCATAAAAGGACAAGAGGACAAAGTGTGAAAATGTAAGAAGGCTTTGTATGGGTTGAAGCAATCTCCTCGTGCTTGGTATGAGAAAGCTGACACTCATTTGGTTAAACGAGGCTTTCGTAACAGTCCAACAGAAAGCACATTGTATGTAAAGCGTGAGGATGATGTATTTCTCATTGTGGTTCTTTATGTTGATGATTTACTGATCACTGGACCAAATGAGAGACATATTGCTGAATTTAAGGCTGATTTGAATGCCACTTTCAAGATGAAAGATTTGGGGCTGTTGCATCATTACTTGGGTATACAGTTTAAGCAGTGTGATGGTGGTATTGCCTTCTGTCAGAAAAGTTACATAGAGACATTGCTATGTAAGTTTGGACTTGAGGATTGCAAACCTATTGCCACTCCCATGGAAACAGGTTTGAAGTTGAGTCTACATGATGCTGGCGATCCTGCTGATGTCACTCTTTACCAAACTGCTGTTGGCTGCCTCATTTATGTATGCAACACGAGGCCAGATATTCAGTTTGCAGTCTCGCAGGTCAGCAGATTTATGCATAGCCCAGGGTCTAAGCATTGGCAGGCTGTCAAGAGGATTTTCCGCTACCTTAGTGGCACTTTACATCTTGGCTTGTTTTATCCCAAGGGGGGATCATTGCCGCCAGACTTACATGCTTTTTCGGACTCAGATTGGGCTGGTTGTTTTGACACGCGAGTGTCCACAAGTGGTTTTTGTTTCATGCTTGGCAGTTCATGTATATCATGGTTGAGCAAGAAGCAACCTACTGTGGCCACTTCGAGTTGTGAGGCTGAGTACAGGGCAGTCTTCACAGCTACGGTTGAGTGTGTATGGCTCAGACGCCTTATGGCTGACTTGGGTGTTGGACAGGACACTGCCAACACTATCTACACTGACAGTGAGAGCGCATTGGCAGTTGCGAGGAACCCATTTTTTCATGCTCGCACAAAGCACATTGAGGTGCATTACCACTATGTCAGGGAGAGGCTCTCAGCAGGAGAGATCAGCTTGGCTTATGTGCCAACACAGGACAACCTTGCAGATCTTTTCACAAAGGCATTGTCTCGTGAGAAGCTTGAAGCTTTCCGCAAAGCTTTGGGCTTACTCCCCTTTGTGGACTGATCCTGTCCTCAGGGCATGGCACTTCCCTTTACTCATGTGCCAGCTCTCGTTCACCGCATCACTCCAGGGGGGATTTGTTACCATATACATGTGGTAGTGATGTGTGTGAACACACTAGGACCGCCGGGGCATTTTTTCCCTCTTTAGGAGGTTTTTTCCCCCGTGCATTGTATATACGCCCATCACTCTAGGGCTATCTATCTTTCCATTGCACACTAAGTAACACACTCTCTATTGTGTGCCTTGAGCTTCCTTCGTCTTCTCCAAGCTGTGTGTGTTTCTCTGCAACCCTAATTCCAACAATAATGGCAACGCATCTTCTTTTTTCCCTTATCTCCAGAATTTCCAGACAAAGTGTTGCCAGTAGAAGCATTAGGAATAGAAGTTTTTCCACTCGCAGCAGAACCATAAGAAGTGGCTGCATTACTGTTACCACCCTTTCTTTGAGAAGCAATAAAAGCATGTTCAACTGCACGCTGCCTAGTCCTGTTTTTTCTGGAAAGTGACTCTTGCAACAGCAATGTGCATAATGCATCAAACTTGACAACTTCAGGATTTCCTTGGGTCATAAGTCTCCAAGTACTAGCAAAAGTCTGGTAAGAATCTGGTAAGGCATCAAGAACAGTTTGCACAAGGGAATTGTCTAAAATGACTTCACCTGCAGAAATAAGTTGCTCATTGATATCCTTGACACTAGCAAGGAAAGTGTCCATATCCTCTTCCTCATGCATAATGTTCGACTCCAGCTCTTTACGCAGAAAATAAATTTTAGCCTCATTGCGGCTTTCATAAAGACCTGCTAGAATATCCCAAGCATGTTTTGAAGATTTTGCTGAACGGATGTGAGGAACAATGGTGTGCTTCATAGACAACGCAATCAATGCATGAGCCTGCACATCCTTTACATCCCAACGAGCTTGTTCTACCGTAGGTAAAACAACTCTAATAGTAGCAATCCTTGCAGCAAGACCTGCAACATCCTTAACCTCGCCTACATCCTCAGAACCAGGACGTACATCAATGCCCTACACAATATTGAAATGCCCTTTGACACAAGAACGTGTTGCATCATATAAGCCCACATAGGGTAATTGTCCCCATCCAACCTGTCCTCAACAGCAAACATCTTGAACACGTCTGTGTTGTTGTTGTTAGCCATGGTAAATGCTGTACCTGATGTGAAAACTATTCAAAAATAGGAGAAATGGAGCGGGAACAACTTGTGCTATATAGCACAAACCGTAGAAGACTATAAGGCATCTGTTATGCAGAAAACGACACTGACAAAAATTCTGCACAAAATGACGAAATAGCTTGTGCAGTACTATCTGCAGTGGAAACGGAGGCCGAAATGAGTCCGAATAAAAAATCTGAGCAGACTGAGCTCAACGAGTTCTCCTGAAGTATTTGTCAACCTGCGAACGCTTGCCAAAGCTCACTGAAATTGGAGAAAGTGAGCAGGCGTGTGCTGGAGCAGCTGGCGACTAAGCCCGGGAGGATGCAACCTGCTCTGATACCAATCGTTGGAATTAGGGTTGCAGAGAAACGCACACAGCTTGGAGAAGACGAAGGAAGCTCAAGGCACACAATAGAGTGTGTGTTACTTAGTGTGCAATGGAAAGATAGATAGCCCTAGAGTGATGGGCGTATATACAATGCTCGGGGGAAAAAACCTCCTAAAGAGGGAAAAAATGCCCCGGCGGTCCTAGTGTGTTCACACACATCACTACCACATGTATATGGTAAAAATTCTTTCCTTAAGCAAGATCATTCTATTGAGGTGAATATGGAATAGTGTGGTCATGATGAATACCACTCTCAGCACAGTAACCTGTAAACTCTCAAAAAACACATTCACCTCCATTGTCACTGCAACATTTTCTTTGAGGCAACGACTAGTTTGAAGTTTTGCGGCCTTTTGAAATTTCTTGAAAACAAATAAGGCCTCAAATTTTTATCTAAACAAAAAAAGTGATATACCATGAGTAATCATCAATAAACATAATGAAATAACAATGTTGTGATCTTGATGAAGGTAGACGTCCACATATATCAATATGAACAAGATCCAATATATCTTGAGGATGAGCTGGATTTGAGAGAGGAAAGGGTTTGCGCATGTGTTTCCCAAGAGAACAAAACTCACAAATTACCATTTGGGGATGAGCTTTAAGATCATGCTATGAACAAGATCACAAAGATGAAGATCAATAATTTTTGAGAAATCAGTATGAACAAAGTGGTAAGAAATGCCATACTTTGCAATCATGATCACCTGAAGCAGGGTTGATATTTTCTACAACATCATTGAGAGAGAGTTTAAACAAATTACCATTTTGAGCAGTCACAATATTCTATCTATCTTTCTTAATATGGAATTTGGTATAATCAAATTCAACAAACATACCAAGATCAACAAGTCTGGTAGTTGAAAAAAGATTATGTTGAAGATCTGGAACATGTAGCATCCCTTGTAAAACTTGAGTGGAAAAAGGTGAGGTACCAAGATATAAATCTCCAATACACTTTACTTGACAAGCCATATCATCAAGGATATAAACAATAAGGTGAACAGGTAGTGAATGATAGCTATGTAACTACTTAATTTGATATGTTATATTTTGTGTAGCACCAAAGTCGATAATAAAAAGTGAACCATCATGTATATAAAGTATTCTATCTGGAGAAATCAAACATAAAACACAACTTGTTTTTGTAGAATATTAGTATGATGCTCAATATTATATACTCTATTGCGATTTGTGTTGAATCAACGCTTGAAGCACATGTGAGTGAGATGATCAGATCATCCACAAAATTCACAAGAAGAAGAAGAATCTCGTCATAAACATGGATATTTAGTGATTATATTGTGTTCTTCATCATATTGACTCCATATTGATGTGTTCAACAATCATCATCATCTTTAGTATGGCCAATTGTGTTGTAGTAAGAACAATGCTTGTTAGAAAATTTGAGACGAGAGAAACTATTACAACAACCACCACCTCCGTGATTTCTTCTTGTGAAATCATAGTTGCATCAGGATCAATAGTACGCTGTTCTTGAGGTTAAGACTCAGTCTCTTCTTGTGAAATTATAGTTGCATCATGATCAATATTACGTTGTTGTGACTCAGTCTCTTCTTGTGAAATCATAGTTGCATGATGATCAATATTACGCTGTTCTTGAGGTTGAGAGTATTCAATTGAAGATATGCACGTTTAATCAAAATCCAGACTTCCCTTGTTAGAAAGAATGGTAATAATGTTATCATTGGAAGAGTCCTTCATTGTATCAAGGAGAAGTGTAATCAGCTGTTTTTGTAGAACAGTTTCATCGGTAGCAGCAAGGTGATTAGTAATAAATTTAAAAGACAATATGTCTTGTCATAGCAGTACCATCTTCATATTGTAAATTGGTAAGTAAACCTCTCAAATAAAGTATTTTTGTAAGGGATTTCTTCTAAAAGTTTGCAATAAGATACTTCCATACATCATGAAAAGTATACAGTTCATATACATCAAGTAAAAGAGAATCAGTAAGAGCATAAAGAATCTAACAACGAGCTGCTTTATCACGTCTTTGGTAATTAGTATATGCAAGATGCTAGTCTTCAAATACAGGTCCTTCAGTGAATTAAGAATATTTTCGTGATCCAAAACAACATGCTGAGACATCTTGAATGTTAAACGCCGACGCTTCACGAAGACAAAACCTATATTAAGCTCGATTGTACTAAAAGCAGGATAACTTTTTGGTACCAACTCCGTTTTCTACAAACCATGACTCATAAATAAAATCAACAAGTAAATGTAATCAACAATTCACCACATCAACGAGCAATAGACATTACATAAAACACTAATTATAAATTTCTTTTAGCACAAAACAATTACTATGAACAAGAATTGATCCTCAAAAATAAAATTTACAAAAATTATGAATCTTGCAAGTGAACCGTATACATATACTCTGTTTCTTTACCATGAATTGAATCATCGCGTGATCACTACCGCTCTAATATCATGTTGAGATATATATATATATATATGTGTGTGTGTGTGTGTGTGTGTGTGTATATATATATATACATATATATATATATATATATATATATATATATATATGTATGTATATATATATATATATATATACGTATATATGTATGTATATATATATATACACATATATATGTATGTATATATGTATGTACACACACACACACACACACACACATATATATGTATGTATGTATGTATGTATGTATGTATGTATGTATGTATGTATGTATGTATGTATATATGTATGTATATATGTATGTACACACACACACACATATATATGTATGCATATATGTATGTACACACACACACACACACACACACACACACATAGCACGTGGGTGGGTAATCACTGATGGCAGCGATCGTCCAGTAATTCAATGAGACCGGTGTGCAAGGTTCTTTGAATGCTCTCAGTTCTATGGTTCACAAAGCAATACTTAACCAACACAATGACTCTCTCCCTCTCTCTTCCAGTTGGCTGCACCATCGTAACTGAATTTATCTGGCACTCTTAGATGAGAAATAATATAATAACCACCAAGGCATGTTGATTGGAGAGAGAGAGAGAGAGAGAGAGAGAGAGAGAGAGAGGTGCCAGCTCCACCTTCGATGGTGCTTGTTGAGGAACGTAAACAAAAGCAACCTAGAGAGTAAGGTCATTACTATAACCAGTTTAGACCTAGCCCAATGGTGCTTCGGAGATGCACTTCACTTCTCAAGTTAAGCTTCTTCTACCCCATCTCCTCACAGGACTAGCTGGCATGGCTCCTATGCGAGCTGCCAGAGCTTTCCACCTTCCTCCCTCTACTCTCCCACCACATGCGATCTTCTCGGCCGTGCTGTCGTCTCTTGGAGTGCACTAATTGCTAGATATGTCCAATTTGGGTACGGCCAAGAAGCTCTGGGCTATTTTCAATGGAGGCAAAGTGAGGGTGTCTCTCTAGATGCAATCACATATGCTTGCATCTTGAAGGCAAGGGTCAGGGTCACAAAGCTCTGGGTTGTTTTCGACAGATGCAGAGAGAGGGCATCTCCAAAAGCAATTACTTACACTTGAATGATCACTTGAACCTTGAAGGCATGTGGCATTACACAAGATGATAATACTATGGGCAAAATAATTCACGATGATCTTGTTAGATTGGAACTGTTGAAAGCGCCATGTATCCCAAATGTGGTGCACTTCATAAAGCACAAAAAGCACACAAGGAGCTTCTTGTCTGGCATGTCATCTCTTGGAATGCATTGATTGCGGGATATGTCCAACTAAGGCAAGGCCAAGAAACTGTTTGCTGTTTTGGCAGATGCAAAGTGAGGGTGTCTCTTAAAATGCAATCACATTTCCTTGCATCTTGAAGGAAAACATGGTAAGGTGAAGGGAGAGATTTGCAATGAGACGTTTGTAGCTCGGGATCCAAGGCACGATGTGATGAGGAGGCTGACAGATGCTCCAAGACTGTGCTAAGAAGTACGACTTGCTAGAGATGGAAGCCTGACTGCCCTGCAAAATACTCGAAAATAGCACGTAGCAAGACATAAACGACTAAATCTACGTACCTGCTGACTCACACAAATCCATCAACGAGCACAACACAAATAGAGAGAGACTGAGAGCGGGAGAGAGCAAGAGAGCGCGTGCAGGCGCACCTCCTAGAGTGGAGTGCTACGTCGGCGCGACGAGAGAGAGAAAAGAGGAGAGGAGAAGAATAATGCAGACGCTGGGTGCAATCTCCCCCCGTGCAAGAGTGACCATCTCCCTCTTGCATGTATTTGTTTGATAGATTTCTTGAATGGTCAAATTGGTTACAAATTGGCCGGCCGGTCATAAATGGCCAAAGCTCATAAAAGAGCACTTGAATAACAAAATGTACAATGTATATATTTTTATTCACATAGGCCTAGCTCGATCCATTATTTTCCACCTGTCACAACTGCAGTAAATAATAAAATATCAATTCCATAACATACCTCTCTGTTGGAAAGCAACTGTCCTCAATTGCGAAGATAAAAATCTGCAAACAATACTTGTCAAAAACAATGATTAGGAATCTGTAGCAAATAGTAAAAGAAAAATCCATAAAATTAGACAACATTTCTTATGCCTGCCGTCATCCACATACTACCTATTCTAGTGTCCCATACCACTAGAATAAGCAGTATATGTCATACCCTGATGAATTAGGATATCATTGGTCACACTCATCATCAATCTCATAATGTCAAGTCTCATCATATAAACACTACCGTGATAAAATAATCATGAGATACCAAATCCCAATCCAATTCCAATTCCACAATATAAGTCCAAATCCAAATCACTTTCATCATATACCCGGGTAACAAAATCATACCAGTTACAGTGGTGGCCAGCCACAGCAGCATGATTTTGTGATCGGTGTTGCCTAAATCGGCGAATCTACACCAATAAGACGTGTTGCTTAAATTGGCGAATCTGCACTAATGTTGCCTAAATCGACGAATCTGAATTGGATTTTGTTTAAAAATCATGAATCTTCTGTTTTATCAATGTGCTGCCTAAATCGGCGAATCTGCACAAAGATGAGTATCTATACACTGCCTACATCGACAAATCTGTGTGTCTGTGACCAATGGACTAGGCTAGGCATAAAAGTGAAAAATAAATGACCTGTTTGATATGAAATTAGATTAGAGTGGAATGTGGAAGCATGTATCAAATCTTAGTGATCATTGCACACCAACTGAGCTCATATAAGTAGTGGTATGACAAGTCATCTTAGGAAAGAGTCCAATCAAAGAAAATAAAAGTCGTGACATTAGAAACAATGGATGTTGGAAACATAATATAAACAAGTAAGGAAGTTATGTCATCTTAAAGCATCTGGAAAAAATTCTTGCTTGCTACAAAGGTGCCTGGGTATTTATAGGGGTGTGAGAATAGAAAAAAGAAAGACTCACTTAAAATTAGAAATCAAATTTAATTTATCAAACCACTCTTAAACTAGAGGATTTGTTCATAAGGATACGTGGTGAAGAGTCAGGGAATTTCGAGGGGCCAAGACAAGAGAAGAGATGGGAATTTCATACCTGGGGCTTGATATGAGAACATTGTATTTAGATTTATCTGCAAAACTTTTCTAGAAAACCAAAGCACTAAAAACGACTTTGTGTTAAATTCAACAACAAGCAAATCATACACTAAATTTACGTGGCCAAATGCGGAATATCGTGAGTCTATTGATTTTAAAACTGATAATTTGAGAGGGAATTTGTGCAAAATGGGAACAGTCATAGTGATGGACATACAGGGGACATGTCATGTTAACAGTGAGAAGTCGACATGAATGTGTGATATATTTACCATTGGTACTAAAAGTGAAAATATACTGCACAAAGAGTGTGTCATGTATTTAAAATTCAGGTAGATTCATTTGAAAAGGATGCTAAATAAACAAAGAACATAATTATGAACATTTTAATACCAATGGCAAGAACTTATCGAATTCATGAGTAGTGGCCGGGTAGCTTGTGCTCAAATAGTTTTGAAGCACTTAATTTTGGTGGAAAGTTTCATAAAAAAACTGCTTTCAACTTGGTGGCATGTTCAACTAAAATGAGCAAAGCTGCTCTGGATAAGCTGCAATTATGAGGGTGGTTAGTGTATGACACTAGCGTCCAAATTATATACGAGCGTTGCCTATTGCATTGTTCGGGTACCAGGTAGATGCGTGTTCTCTAATGTTTTTATTATTATTAGTATTATTATTATAATGATATATATATATTTGATTGGGGTGGGAGGAGAGGGAGGCGGGTGGATGTGAAAAGAGAGAGAGAAATGAAATGTTATAATCCATCTTTAAAATGTAAAAATAACCTACGAAAAAAAATGGAGACAGTCCTTGTGGTTCTAATACAATGTTTAGGTACGAAAATAGATTAAAATCATCGTCATCGTTGTCAAGCCACGTGGATGCCCAACCTTGGGCGTCGTCGCAAAGAGTATCGCATTAGTCATGGAAGAGCTTCATCAATGTCCACCGCTGTAAGTACTCATATTGGGAGGAGAAAGAGAGAGAGCGACATGAAATGCTATATTTCGCGTCTTGCAAAGGTCTATGGGACCAAACTAATACAATCCTTATGGTTCTAATACAATGTTTGGGTACAAGATAAAATGAAATAATGTGAAAAAAAAGGATTACAACTAAAAAGCTAAAGTCATCAGGTCATCATCATCGGCAATGCCTGAGGATGCCTGATGTACAGGGAATAGGTGTGAGCGGACATCACCATCAAACCACTGGTTTGTGGGTAGAGTAAAAATAAAAATAAAAATGGGCAGTGACAAGTTGTAACTAAAACTTGGTTGACATGGGCGATTCTCATGAATAGATATGGCAATTTATGAATGAAAAGATAATGATAGCAATGATAATTTTGCGTGGGACTCCTTGATTAGCAGCATTGTGGCGAGAATTTGTTGTATATGCTTGGAGATTGTCACAGTCACCTTGCCTTAGGTACCTTGTCCCATGTCGATGATGGTGACCTTGATCTTTATCGGCAGAATGTCATGCCACGTGAATTCTTGCCAGTATTCTTGGCCTACCTGGGTTTCGAAAACTTGAAGTCACGAGGGTAATTTGTGTAGGTGAAAATATTTTGTCCACCACTGATGTGGGCCATTGTAAAATGACGGGTCCCAGCATATACCGCCGATAGATTGCCGTCATGCCCTCACATCAACAAACCGAGCCGCCCAACTGTCTGCTGTCAACGCAATGAAGCTGAGAACGTGATGTGTGTATATATATGCAGGGCAAACAGAGCTCACAAAATTGTCCTTCCACTAGCGAGTTGAGCCATCCAAGGTGGCTGTAGCGAATAACCTGAAGAGGTCGGGCTATGCAAAACTTGGCGCGCAATCACGATCAGTGCAAGGCACATGCGGCCTACCAGAGAGGTTGGAGCGCCAGTGGTCGCATGGAAGATGTAGTGGGCCAGGCCGGAATGAATTAGCAGCTTGAGAGGGCGATAGGCGGGGAGAGCGAGAGGTGGTTGAAGTGTGGGCTCTAACTGCCTGGCGCCATGCAAGAGATAGAGGGCGGGTGGGCTGGTTGGTGCAACTCTCAAAAGGGCCATTCAGAACTCTTTGGCATGCAACCCTGTAGGACCAGGAAATTCTGCGGCTACGGAAAATTCTTGCATGTGTCTTGTGTGAAGGTCAGTTGGTTGGTCGTAGTTGCGGCAACCAAGAGTGTGTGTGTGTGACACTTCTACTGCAGAAAGGGAGAGAGAGGAGTGCTTAGCCCCCCCCCCCCCCGGCTCTCTCTCTCTCTCCCTTTCTTTCCCTTTTTAAAAAAAATTAAAAAAAACTACACTCCACTCTCCCCTCTCACAATCCCCCCCCCCCCCCCCCCCCCCCCTCTGTGCCCAAACCTTCCCTTCCCTTGCAGACCCCCTCCCCCCTTTTCTCTCTCTCTCTCTCTCTCTCTCTCTCTCTCTCTCTCTCTCTCTCTCTCTCCCCCCCCCTTCTTTCTCATTTTATTTTGTACCCAGACATTGTATTAGATCCACCAAGAATGTGTCATTTTGGTCGCATGGGTCATTTTGGCCTTTTGATGACAGTTAACATAGCATTTCATTTCATTTGTCATTAGGATTGGAGGGACTCAAAAAGTGACAATGTGACAAGAGGCAAAGAAAGAAAAAAGGAAGATGCAGTGGGAGAGAGATCGATCAAGAAGGGGAGAGAGGGGGCGACAAAATTCTGAGGGAGAGAGAGAGAGAGAGAGAGAGAGAGAGAGAGAGAGAGAGAGAGAGAGAGAGAGAGAGAGAGAGAGAGAGAGAGAGAGAGAGAGAGAGAAGGGGGCGACAAAATTCTGAGGGAGAGAGGTGAAGTGTATTGTTTTTTTTTTAAAGAAAGACGCCCCCCCCCCCCCCCCTTCCTCCCCGCGCTTGCTTTCTTTCTCCCTCCCAGTCTCCTACTCTCTCTCCACCTGCCACCCCTCTTCTCTTTATCTCTCTCTCCCTCCCAATGCCCCCCCTCTCTCTTCCCCTCCCGCTATCACTCTCTCTTTCTCTCCCCCTCTCTCCCTCTTTTACAAAAAAACGGAGGCACTAGAAATACTGCTAGTGCTTTGTTTTTTTTAAATAGCTCTCTGCACCCCTCTCTCTCTCTCTCTCTCTCTCTCTCTCTCTCTCTCTCTCTCTCTCTCTCTCTCTCTCTACCCTTCCCACTCGTCCTAGTGTGTGTGTATGTGTGTGTGTCACAGAGAGAGAGAGAGAGAGAGAGAGAGAGAGAGAGAGAGAGAGAGAGAGAGAGATTCTACCCTTGCCACCCTTCCCTCTCGTCCTAGTTAGTGTGTGTGTGTGTGTGTGTGTGTTTGTGTGTGTGTGTGTGAGGCAGAGAGAGAGAGAGAGAGAGAGAGAGAGAGAGAGAGAGAGAGAGAGAGAGAGAGAGAGAGAGAGAAGACATGGGGGAGAGAGGGGTGAATCTCACTCCAGGAAGGGAGGGAAGGAAAGGGGGAGAGAGAGAGAGAGAGAGAGAGAGGAGAGAGAGAGAGAGAGAGAGAGAGAGAGAGAGAGAGAGAGAGAGAGAGAGAGAGAGAGAGAGAGGAGCGGAGCGGAGCGGGGGGGGGGGGGGGGGGGGGGGGGCGAGAGAGAGAACACGCACAGAGGGAAGACATCACGAGAGAGAGAGAGAGAGAGAGAGAGAGAGAGAGAGAGAGAGAGAGAGAGAGAGAGAGAGAGAGAGAGAGAGAGAGAGAGAGAGAGAGAGAGAGAGAGAGAGAGAGAGAGAGAGAGAGAGAGGGATAAGGAGAGGGGTTATAGAGAGACTAAGAAAAGAGAGAGGAAAAAGGGAGTAGGAGATAGGAGGACTTTAGGGAAGGGATGGTGGTTTCTAGAGGAGGAGCTGGAGGAAGGGAAGGTGGTTAGAGGAGTAGATGGAGAGAGGAGGTGGAGGAGAGGAAAGATTTTGGAGGAGGAGGCTGAGGAGGAGAAGGAAGGGAAGAGGAGGAAGCACATGGGTGGCAGGAGGAGGAAGGGGAGGTAAAGAGGGCGGCACTCCAAAAAAAAAAAAAAAAACTCACTCCAAAACTCGCTCCGTTGAGCTCGCTCGAAGACCCAACTCATGCCATGCTTCATTGACATTGATCGGTATGAGAAGGTTGACATTGATTGAGTGCACGATCCACTCTTCCCATTGCATCGCCTCTTTCCATATGGTCTCTATCTCCTCTTCCACTTGTTTCTTTAAAGCATCTTTCTCTTCTGTAGTTACGCTTTTTGGTTGAGCTGAGGGTCCAGCTTCTTCATGAGAAATCTCTAGCTCTAAGAGATTTCCCCTTGAGTGGTGCCTGCTTCAATTTCCATGAACTATAGGGCATCTTTATCTCTCATTGCCGAGTCAGCTTGTTCTTCCCCTAGTGTGTATACATGTGCTTTCGCAGCCTCTTGTGCTTTGCTTAGTTTTTATTTGAGTTGTTCAATTTCTTTTTGGTACCTTTTCTCTCGATGCGTAAAACCAATGGACTAGTCTCTTCTGTGCATTTTCTCTAGCTTTAGCTCCATTTTCAGGTCTTGAACCTTATGTTCCAGAACTTTATAGGACTCATCTGTTTCCTATAGTGTGGCCAATGTTGGGTTGTCCTTGAGTTGATTTAGCAATGTGTTCTGATCTTGGTAATGATATTTTGACTATGCCAGCTGAGTATTTGCGATATTTAGCTGGATCTACAGCCATTGTAGTATGGAAGCTAACTCTTGTAAAGCGGTGGTGGCCTCTTTAACTTCTTGCTCTTGCCGTGGTTCTTTGTTTGGAGAGCTTCCAAGTTTTCTCCTACTGACTTTTCAATAAGTTTGGCTAGTCACTTCTCTTTGAAATCCATGGTTTCTTTGTATGCTTCATTATAAATGTTTTTCATGTTGAGCTTGTCATTAGAGTACTACAGTCTCTGATACAAATTGTGGAGCTATTGGTGGCGAGCTTAGATCTCATATTCATTTTATCCCTCACATCATGTGCAAACTGCACATACTTATCAATGTCATCTAGACTTTCCAAGTTTCTTGAGTGGCTAGCTTTTGGTTGATCTGTTTGCGTGTCTGGAGCCTTGGTGGGGAGGGCTTCATCTAGCTTATCTTCTTGGTCCTCTTCAGTCTTCTTGACAAGCTCTGTTTGTGCTTCTTCATTTCTAGCATCTGGAGCACTTTCCTCTTGTTGTGGTTTCTCTCTTGGAGGAGTAAAGGGTGTATCTTGTTCAATGTTTGCTTGTTCTGGTGGTGAGTCCTCTCTTGGAGGTGTTTGCTCTTCATCTTGTGCTTTTTCTTGCTCTTTTTATCATTTTTCTTGCCAATAGAGATGTTATAATCCGCAAGAGGATCATCATTCAGATTGTATAGGAGGTTTTTTGGATCGAACTTTGAACTTTCTAGGTGAGGGCTTCCATTTCTATTCAAAGTCCCCTTTGAGCCCTCTCTCAAGCTCAAAAGCAGCTTCCCTCTAAGCCCTTGCCGCTTTTTGGGGTGGTTCTTCTACTTGTCGTGGGTCTTGGTTGCCTTTTGGGTTCTTCGTCATCTACCTTAGCTTTTGCCTTTTCTCTTTTCTTCCTTTTGAACGGAGTGTTCTTCTCCTTCTTTTCTTCTTCCTCTTTGTCGTTGTTAATGGCCTTCTATGTGGTAGTGGTCTCTTGGCTTGAGACATTGACCAGCCTTGTCCTCAATCTTGTGTCAATTTGTGGATCTCTTGTCTTTGCTTCTTCGTCATCATTATTCTTTTATACTAGCCACAAATTTTTCTTTGGAGCAGGTGATAGATGTTGTACCTAGCCAATATCATGATAGGCTATCCATGTTAGTTCTTTTGGATCTCCCAAGAAAGTTATGTTCTCTAGCTTTTTCACATGGTTGAGGGTTGTGTAGACATATTGGACATGGTTCACTTTAGTCTCGTGGGGGTCACTTAATAATTATGTGACTATCATGTGAGTGCATCAAAAAGGGTTATTAAATTTCTTTTTTTTCACATTTTTACATACAGAAGAGTACCATAAAATGAAATTAGAGAAAAAAATTATAGATTAAATAAGAAAAGGGTGTTTTCTATTTGTCAAAAATTGATAGATAAGGATTTTTAGAAATAGTCCTTGAACGCACACGATATACATAATTTATACATAGTGACGTCCCCTTTCTTGGATGCTTGAGTAAATGTGGAAGGCACGATATGATTTGGAACTGTATATCTTGGAGGACACTTTGCAGTGAAGTGGAGATGCCGGTGATAGATCCTAAGTGCTCGCTCTATCTCCATTTTCTTTAGATCAGAGAATGATGTGGATCTATTGGTGAAAATGCTAGTTGTGGGTAGTTATCGGTCTCTCATTGGTTTTCCTTCCTTTTGCAACTTTAGGGAATTACAACTTGCTCTTCTGTGATGTTTAATTCTATTAGGGAGTCATTCAAATCTGAAATGGTTGCCCTCCTTTCTTGTGTAATACTATGTAAGAGCTCATAAGCTCTCTTGTAATCAACATTGCAGCAGGGCTCCAGCTCCATGTAATCCTTGCGGCCAATCTTCTCCCAAAGTGGCTTGACTACATCTTCTTTGGCAAGGTCCTGAGCTTCCTTTGGCAACATTTGGACTTCTACTCTGGATCCTTGTGAGCTTTTGAAGGTGTCATGGTAGACGGTGACATGCTGACTCTCTTGTTGTTCCTTGGCAAGCCACATGTGACACTTTCCTCATTTAGTGATTCTTCCTCTATTTAATATGGAGAAAGTTCGGCCAACTTTTCTTTCATGGTCCTTGTTCCTTGTTTCCTTGTTGTTCCTTGGCAAGCCATGTGACACTTGCATCTTTCAGTGATTCTTCCTCTATTTGATATGGAGGAGGTTCGGTCAACTTTTCTTTCATGGTCTTCTTTTTTGGAGCTCCTAAAGTGGATGAGATTGAACCTGACAAAATATCATCAAATTTGGTCGTCAGACCAACTCTAACAAGTCCCAACAAGTAGAAAAGCTAATAAAAATAAAAAATGCACTAAAAAGTACAATTCTGACAAACTTTATCTTAGGCGTGCCTAAGATGCAGATGTGTTGAAATGCCTACAAAATGGTGCTAGATTGAATGAATAGGATTTGTATGAGTTGCAAGTGATGTGCATGAATTTTGATGGATTTTGGACACTTGTGGTGAGAGTTATGGACAACTTTGTCCGCTTTATCACTTTTAGAGCTTTTGGTGAATGATGGAGTTATGATGTGCCAAACTTGATGAGACTTTTTAAGGTGATTTATTTGAACCTTATGTACATATCTATGTCCTCAAATGACAGGTCAGGTCCTCTTGGTGGCATTTCTATGTTAGGCATGCCTAAGGTATATATGGATGATTTTGGGTCAAACTTAGCTCATGTCAACTTGATTGGCTTTGTAGGGTTGAATCTTGGTGCTTGATGAAGTTTGGGAAAGTATACCAATGTGATGTAGGATTTTTGATGGGGTAAGGGGATCACGACATGTGAAAATATGTGCAAAAAGTGCTTTCAACCATGTAGACCACCTTTGGTGGCCCTAAGATCAAATTTACATTTTATTGTCACCTAGGCCCTAATCTTGCCCTACCTAGCCTCTACTATGTTAGTTATGATGGTTGAAGCCCTTGGTTGTGTTTCTTGCACTTAACGGTTTCCCTTGATGAGGTTGATGGTCTTCTTTTGAGCCGAGATTGACTTGGAATTATTAGGAAGTAGTTATATTTCCACTGAAGGTTGGTGAAGGTCCATTGCAATGTATAGAGTGCCCCCCTTGAGTTTGAGGTCGAACCGACCAATATTTTGCATTGTGGTGCAAAATGTCTTTGCAGTGAAGATATGGTCATTTTGCCCTATCCTGATGATTCGGACTCCAATGCACCCCTAATTCTCCACAGTTCCCCAATATGATACCCTCGACAATATGTCAAATTTGATCCATATCTGGCTCCTTTCATCTTCACGCCAAAGATACTAGGTCATCTTTTCTGGCATATTTTACAACTTTGAGCTTACCAATGTGTTCCACCACTAGTGATGAGCCTATAATTCAAGTTTGGTGGAGTTTGGATGTCTGGTGTGGCTAGTGTTAGTATCTCTATTCCTGAAAGTTACCAAATTTCCCTGTGTTGGCGTGCCCCCTATAGCCCTTGTGGTTTGCAAAGTGATAATTAAAATACTTCTATACATAGTTAGGAACTTGCCCCTCATGGATGGAAGCGAGTGAGAGCTGGCACACGGTATATAGGAGCGCGTGGGGTCACCGAAATCCACAACCTGGAGCTCTCTCTCTAAAGGCTAGCCTATGCAAATGAGAGGGAAAATGGCCTAAGGGACTATACATACCTGGACTTTTCTGACACTCCCCATCCAATACCTACCATTTGAGTTCACTAGGCCTTATAGTGTACTCCTACATCAAAAAAATTTAAAAACCGACATCCGTGGACCCTTCTCTCGTAATTTGTTGCAGATGGTTAGTGAGTCAGAACGGCCGTCGAGTTTTTTGATCGAAATTGCTCCAAAAAAAAGGCTTTTCTTTTGAGCTTTGAGATTTGACGTTTGAAGTCGTAATCGTATTTTATTTATTTTGGCTTTTATTAGCTTTTTTAGCAAAAATTGAAGAAAATTAATTAAACTACTCAAAAACATCCACTCTACATTCAAAAATACGAAAACACTTCTAATGTTATTATTTGGCCATGTTTTTGTGGATTGTTTCATTTTGATCATGATTTTGGCCAAAAAACACACTGTACAAGTAAAAATTATACTATTTTTGACACATTGACTAGTCTTGTCCGCAACCTTGTGGCTACTGGTGGTGCTTCAATTTGCACTTCTTCTTCTTTTTCTCTTTTGCCTACTAGCCATAGATTTTGTTCTGGTGCTGGTGGTAGATGCTCTGCTAGACTGATAACATGATAAGCTATTCTTGTAAACACTTCAGGAGCTCCCAAAAAGGTATATAATGTTCTCTGGCTTCTTTACATGTGTGAGGGTGTTATGGATGTAGTGGGTGTGGTCTACTACAGTGGCTCTCTCTTTCTTGGATGCTTTTCTAAATGTAGATGCCACTGGATGATTCAAAACTTCTCCAAAATCCTCTCCTTCTGCAGCAGGGCATCTCACTTATATATGCATTAGAGGGTGCATTACAAGGCTAGCCTGGACCTTTGCCGAGGCAAGCGATCAAGGCAAGATAGGCCAAAAGCCAGAGGCGGCAAGAACTCGAATTGTAAGTTGTTACATGGACTGAGTCAGATAGCGAGTCGGATTGGCGCCACAATATATCTCATTTTTTACAAACACGAAGTTCTTTTTCTATTGAAAAGGTTGTTAGTATATCTCTCGACTCAGTGTTGTGAGTTGGTTGTGTGTGTGTGTGTGTGTGTGTGTGTGTTGGGGGGGGGGGGGGACAACAAAGTTGGATGATATGTGATGACAATCTCACAAAAAACATACAATATGCAAGATTTAAGTTGCTCGAAAAGTGCTCAAGGTGGAGGGTTCAAGGGATGTTGAGGTTATATCCATAGATGCAAAGGGTAGGAGGGAGTGTGGTGTGTGAGAATGGGAGTGTAGGAAGGCTTCCCCAAGAAAATTTACAAGAAAAAATTGCTAGGTTCCAACATCTAATGAGGCTTCAGTTTGCTGAAGTATCCTAAGAGGTAGCTCTTTTTTTTTTGGCCCCCCTGGGAGATGATTATGCCAAGAGAGGTCGAGATACGGGAGTTGAAGCAAGGACAGTTGGAGAAGAAATAGCAGGTGGCTCGTCAAAGCCATGGCGTGTGGAGGGGAAGATCAAGAGCAGAAGGCTTGCGAAAAAGGCTATGACTATGGGAAGTGAAGTCTGCAAGTGCCCGGGCAAGAAAGATAAGTCGAAGCAGCCTTTAACATCGGGGTCGAACAGACTCGAGGCGGCAAAGACAACAATAGAGAGGCCCCCGTGAACAAAGTCAGAGAAGCGAAGCTTGTATTGAGGTGCATTAGCGGCA
This sequence comes from Adiantum capillus-veneris, assembly GCF_014529385.1. Classification (NCBI taxonomy): domain Eukaryota; kingdom Viridiplantae; phylum Streptophyta; class Polypodiopsida; order Polypodiales; family Pteridaceae; genus Adiantum; species Adiantum capillus-veneris. The sequence goes on from NC_140953.1 coordinate 45,785,630, forward strand.
GCAGTAGCGATGTCCGATGGGCCGCCGGCTGCCGTAGGTATCCAAAGACCATGAGGGGTTGCAATGCCATAGTAGCGACTTCCATCGGATGCATTGTATGCATCAGTGAAGCTCATGATGAAGCAAAAGAGCCCCAAAGAAGCCAGTAGGATTCCTGTCATGTACTTGTCGGCGGCGGCAGCGCATTTGCCGCCGTCTGAAACGATGGGCAATAGGAATTGGAAGATGAGCGCCGTGCCTGTGGGCAGGAAGTTGGAGAGATGGCCGATCGACTGGATGGTGCGGTGGACGGCACGCCACAGCGGCGATGTGGATGAGTCTGCGTCAGCATCCCCACTGGATCGGTGGTGGTGAGGACGTGGCATGGAGAGCTCGCCACTGTTTGAAGAGGCAGGCGCGGTAGCAACATGATTGCCATTCGCTGGAGGTGCCATATTAATCTGTTGATTGCTTGTGTGCAGTGGAATAGAGAGAATGGCAATATTGGATATCTACCAAACTTTAGAGGCTGTACTGTCGTATTTTATTGCAAAGCGTAGCGGCAACAACAGGCTTGCCTAATTCTGCTCTTCCACGCCACGAATTTCAGCAGCTTGACGGCTAACAGCAACGTCTCAATTCCTTTTTACTTGCAAGTCATTATTTGAGTGTGTCCGGGTCCTTACGTTTCGTGTTGTGTGTCTGTGTGAGAAGAAATAAGCCAAGTTCGTTTTGGTTTTTTTTCATTTTTTTGGATTGGGGGAGTGATGGCAAATTGGCAATGGAGTGGTAAAGAAATAGGATTTAAAACACCCACGAGTTTCGCATATAGTAAGAAGTTAAAGCCGACAAAGCCTAGCCCTGCTCTGCCTCGCATCAGCTTTGACGTGCGGTCGTCCAAGGGATGGGAGCGAAGGGCAAGTTTGGGGAGATCTCATCTGTGGTGGCTCTATTCTTGCACGATCCGGAACTGCGCTCAGATGGGCTGGATGTTGCTTTGGGAGGGAGGTAATGGTGGCTCTTGTCGGGTCCTCCAGGGGCTTCTGTCATGCCAAGGGCATACCCAAGGGAGGTCACGGACCTGGGCCAGTAAATGGCCGGCTGCCAGTGTGGAACAGGGCATTCAGTAGCCAGGGGCTATATAAGGAAGGTTGGGCGGTGAATCCAGGTGAGGCAGTTCCCTGGGGGGAGGAGGAGGCATGGAGGAGGGGAAGAAGCATGGTCTTCTCTTTCCCTCTCGTTCTCGCTGTCTCTCAAAGATCTCTCTTGCAAGGCATCCCTCTCAATCTCTCTTGCAGCCATGGCGAAATTCGTGCATGGAATTGCATGAAGGTACGACAGGAATATGGCGTGCCCGCAAGCTTGCATGGATGCTGAGGCTCGGCACGTACAACCATGGGCACAAAGGCTTGTGGGGGAGGAAGGGCCGACTTCGACCTGCACGACACCCTGCATGGAGAGGGTCTACGGATGCGCGCTGGCCTAAGCAACAAATTTCGCTTCTGCTGCGCGGCCGCATGATGATCACACAGGCGTAGAAGATCACCTTCCTTGCCTGCGCAGATCGGCACGCCATTGCTGTAGCAGAAATTTTATTTTATTTTATTTTAGGGCTCTTGCAGCCACGTGGGCGCCCAAGGATACCCCCCTAGTGGCCCGTCCCACCCATGGGGTGCCCAAGGGGCTACCCTTGGTGAGGCAGAAGCCTTGAGGAGCCACCCAAGGGGGGCGGATTGGGAAGTTCTTCCCTTTACGAGTATTGATAGAGGCCATAGGCGGCAAGGCATGTACGGATCGTCACCAAAAGGGCTAATGAGGGACGACATGCCCATCGAGCCAGACGGCGGGCGAGCCTCACAGAGAAGAAAGGGCGGCACACATATTGTATCATGCATGGTCCTGCGAGAGCCTCGTCAAGTGGATCATGGCTGCAGGGCATGCAACCGCATGAAAGGTCACCAAAGGCCATTTGCAAGGTCACCGGCAAGGCACTTGGAGCCGGCACGCGAATTTGAAGGATGTGGTTGACCTAGGCTAAGGACAAGCAATGATTGTCAGGTTTGAGATTTCATGTTATTGAAGTTTTCCTAGCTTTATGTAGGTGATTGTATGCACTTCTACGGGTCACATATGACCATGGTTAAGAATACAACAAGCTCTTATGCGCACGAGCAAGGCTCAAGCATGCATGGTCATGCAGCATGCATGGTCATGCAACATGCACTATGGATTTTTTACTCGATCGTGTAAGACGCGCTGCGGCTACGAGCCGAGCTCGAGACAGGCATGGCCTATTGCTCGACTAGTTGAAGGCGACAAAGGTGTTCGGCATGGCTGACCACTTGTTACAAATTGAGAAGCTGCTTATTTTGAATTTGACTTTTTGCTAAGAACATGGTTCCTAGGGAGAGTCTGTCCGCGTTTTTATTCGCTCACGACAAACCTATATGGTCAAGGACAACAGGAATCAAGATAAGCAAGTACGCATACATACCTTGCCAGTATTGTTCTGCTTCTCAATCCACTGTACAGGTAGACAAGGTCCATTCTTGGTACATGATCGACAAGGTCGAGTCTCTTTGCTATGACATCTATCGCCAATAGCGTTTGTTGGTAATGAGGCCAGACGTAGTTATATGAAGCAAGGCTTCCATTTCTGCATCCCGCATTGCGACTCCCCACATTTGACATATGCTATGCGCTTACAAAATTGGGAAGTACTAGGGCGCAATGTGTTTGCAGGTTATTTCATTACGTACCAGATGGGTGTATAGACACGAGGGCGTATATGCATATGCGACAACTCTCTCTCGCAAAGAAAATATGGCTATGAGCCGGTTGGAAGGAGTTTTTTCTTCCATATTTCATGACAATTGGTCGCAGTCGGACGACCAAGTTCTCCAAGTTTCAGTTTTTCTTCATTTTTTTCTCCATGTGTACACTTTACCTGGCAACTACTATCATTGTGCTTTGGCAATTTTACACGACAGTTTTATACGAAGCCAGACACTTATAGTTTTGGCTCTCACGTTTGAGGCCATCACTCTCGCCAAGGGCTTCAAACTCTGTATGCAAGGCATACTAGCTAGGTGGGTTCAATTCTACCGCCTCATGAAATACGCTTCCGATATCCCACTCGCAACTCTGTCAAGGACAAGATAAGTTCGGGATTGTTTAACATGATTTTTGGTTGCTCTCAACACACACCAAAATTAAAAGGAACCTAAATCTAGGGCCTCTTTCACAAGAAAAGTGTCATTTTTAAGTCATTCTTGTAAAGTCACGACCCCATACATGGTAAGTAGGTCAAGCTGTGGCTTGTGTGTTTTCGTTACGTCTCTCGATGAGAGCATTATACAGGCAGATTGTTGCAAGTCAGGCATAAGATGTGTAAGAGCACACAGATTGGGCACCCACTTTAGAAATTTACGAAAAGTTCCTCAACCCAGCATGCTCTTCTTCTCTCTCTCTTTCGAAGAATAAGGAAAACTTTCTAAGAATCTCTTTGATACATGTTTTGCTTGTGAGTCAGTTTGAGCCAAGGTGCTCTAATGCTCAGCTAGAACTTGGCCAAGAGGCCATTCACATTAGTCTTCATCGGTTCATCGATTGAACACTAATTGCCATAAGGGCTATGATCCACACACAGGCTGGCTAAGAGCCGTTGTCAGATCTTGGGTAAGACCCAACTATTGGTATTCCTTGGGTGATTGTTCTTAAGATCGAACAGATCTGCCCAGTGGAGTACACATCGACGTTAATGGACAATCAAGAGTCTTGTCATTAGCGGATGTTTAGGGTGTCATTTTTGCACTACATTTTTTTAGTGGGACGCTCAAGTTGAATTTTTGATAATCTTAAACTCACATCTGCTAATCTATACCACGGAGTTTAGAAGCAGCAAACAGTTGAGACAACATGGTTGTCCATAAGAGCTAGGCATTTCACTTGCGTGGATCTCCTGCTCTCTCTATAGCACTGCGAGTGTCTATGGAAGCACAGTTTTGGGGTAAGACCCAGCAAGTAATTACTAAATCACTCCATCGGTATTCAGGATCACATTAATGGACAAGCAAGAGTCTTGTCATTAGTGGATGATTAGGGTGTCATGTTTGCACTACATTTTTTTAGTGGGACGCTCAAGTTGAATTTTTGATAATCTTAAACTCACATCTGCTGATCTATACCACGGAGTCTAGAGGCAGCAAACAGTTGAGACAATATGGTTGTCCATAAGAGCTAGGCATTTCACTTGCGTGGATCTCCTGCTCTCTCTATAGCACTGCGAGTGTCTATGGAAGCACAGTTTTGGGGTAAGACCCAACAGGTAATTACTAAATCACTCCATCGGTATTCAGGATCACATTTTGATCTATCACAGTTGCACTTTCAAGGAAAGACGTCCACAATCTACCAAGGGGTAGTGGAAAAATCCAATCATTTTTATGCACTGTCAACTATGTTCGTTACTGTTAACTGCTACTTGTGCAGTTTCTCTCACAGGTTAGGCCAAGGGGTTTGACTACAAAGATTCTAACCAACGGGTTTGGATTGCGAAGGTAACACCCAGGTTTTTCATTGCTATGTTGATTATTTTTCATTTTTCCATAGTACTCCTATGCATTTGAACACAAGTAAGTGAACTTTAAGTTCAACCTTTAGGTACGCATCTAATTTGGTTTTGTTTCTTTTTTGTTCGTTTTTTCCACGTCGGATGCGCACACTATGTTATCATCCAATTTTGCTCTTAAGAGAAATGACACGATCATGTAAGAGCCAACCCATTTGGGTTGTGCTATCCAAAACCAGTTTTTGCATTATGCAGTTATAGACCCACTTGTAGGGTTTATTTGGCACTTGTTGTCACATGGGATACAACATAGTCTAGGGACTCACAAAGTTCGGTTTAGCCCGTGTGGAGCAAGGTTAATGAGGGTCCCTCTCACTCCTGTCGTATAGTGTTTGCAGTAACCTCCACGCACAAGTACATCTTGTACTTGTAGGATGTTCTTTTTTCAGACATCCTTAGTTGAAACATATTCCACATGTGGCGAATATAAGTCTCTGGGACTGACATTGGCACCCACTATTTCAAGTATGTGTCACGACAAAGTCCTTAGGTGTTGGTCAAATCCGTTTTCTAGACCATTTTCAGCATGACGTATCAGGAGCAATTTCAGTGGCTAAAAATTGTCGGATACTCGGAAAGACTTGTTAAGGTACAAGTACTGCTAAACAACATTAACGGATGGTTGTTTATACATATAGCAAGGCTATGATTTGTTAATGAAAAAGTTTCATTGTTTGTACCTAGAAGTGATAACTGTTTCACCTTCTATTATGGTCTTGACATTTCAGCAAGGCTTGAAAATGATTGCAACGAACAATATTTAGTTTCTTTTCAGAACTCTTTACATTCCTCTTTAATGTGTGCTAGGCGCATCACATTCGCCATAAGTATTGGCAAGTATGATCATGGATATACAGGTTCGGATCCGTTTTTTGCTAAATGCATGTACATTAGGTGTTATGGGCCCTAGTGTTTTAGAAAAGGCTAATTTGGAGTGGCATGCATATTTATCACATTAGTTGCTTATGAAGCATTTCGCAGTATATCTCTATGCGATTCCTTTTGGGGTGTACCAATCACCCACAGAGGTCATGGCTCGGTTTGGGTGCTTGTGTATCTTTCAAGGTAACGATGATGGTTATTTAGAACATTGTTGATTCGACATCACTATTGTACGATATTGTGACCTCCGTTATGGTGGGGAAAACACACCTCAGTATTGTCAGTTATCCAAGGGGATAGGCAGATTACACAGTGTAATCTTGTGCTAAAGGATATGCAAAGTGCGTACATTAGCACCAAGCAATCCAATTAATAAGCAATTAATAAGCATTTATTGCTCTACTCGGAGTTTGCTTACCATAAGTTAAAGCATGTTTGCGACTAGGTTTAGTCTCTTCATGTATAAGTCAGGTTCTCAACCTGGAATACTAGCTATGGTGGGGTTGTTTACTGATGGAATTTGAGAACAAGTCACGGACTTAAACTTGACTGATGAGTTATGTCATCAAGTTACTTTCATGGATAGTGACAAGAGGTACTCTTTTGGGTACATCTTTGTTGTGATAGCTCGTTTAGCATGCTCAAGTGCGTTCTAATTAGAGTCTACACACTATGATTAGATAGGAACTGGTAACACAAGATGGTTACAAAGGGACAACAATGTGGAAATCAAGATGTTACTCTTGGTTTCATTGAACCTCCTACTGAACCGTGTTCCACTCAAGCAAACAGCTAGAATATCTATGAAGGATGCCACAGTGGAAAACGTTAGTGTATTATCACTCTTGTTTTTTAGGACGAAAATGCTTCTCCAAGGGGGGAGTACTGTCATGCTAAGGGCATACCCAGGGGAGGTCATGGACCTGGGCCAGTAAGTGGCCGGTTGCGAGTGTGGAACAGGGGATTCAGTATCCAGTGGCTATATAAGGGAGGTTGGGTGGTGAATCTAGGCGAGGCAGTTCCCTGGGCATTACAGCTTCGGCTCCTTTCAATTTGTTGCTACGGGGCTGGGCAGCTCCAGGCTTCCACTGAGTGTCTGTTGTTCATTTTGAGAATGGGGGACTGGAGACACATGGTGTCGTGGCGGTAGCTGCAGCGAGCCTGTGGTGGCACCTCCTCCCTCTCTTGCTTCGGTGATGGTTCGCAAGGGTGCTGTTGAACTGGTGGTGGCTTTGGTTATTATGATTTGATGGCTCTCCTTTGACTTCCTTTGTGCGATTTTGGTTCATTTGGTGGTCGAGCGGTGGCCGCTTAGTACAGCAGGTGGCTCAGTGTTCGTCTGCCGGTTTGTTGGCTATGGAATCTGCATGGGTGGTAAATCTGCAGGTCCTTGGTGGCATCGTCGATCCTCCTATTGAAGATACAAGGCTCTCCTCAAAAGCTTGGTTCGGATGTGATGTCTTCTTCTATTTAGTTGTGGCTCCGGTCGTGCTAGTGCCTTTTGCGTTGGTGATGAAGCTTATGGAGGTATCCTTTTCTAATCTTGATGCTTTCTATCATATTAACCTATACCGAGATTTTGTGGTGGGGTGGCTCTCTTGTTAGCCGAAACCTTGTGATTCTTTTTGGCCTCTTAATTTGTTCATTTGAACTCATGGAAGCCATGGCTCAGGTGAGCATGGCTTACATTGTAATTTTTTTGGTTTTCAATACATTATCCACTCACAGGATGTGAGTTTTGCTATAAAACATAAGGATTTAAAGAGCCTCAAAATGATATTATCTTGTCGCTTTTGTTTTTGTTGTTTTTTTCTTTTTTCCTTTTTTGGGATGGAGGGGGCACACCTCTCATCAATTAGGGCCCTACACCATTTTAGAAAGACCAAGCCATTAGATATTGGCAAATGAGGACACATAGACACTCTAATGAAAATCCTAGCTATGTTCTTCTGAAAACGATCGAAAAGTGGGCGAAAAACGGTCGTGGTCAAAATTCAATTGCCAATGGTCGGTAGTCAATTTCTCGGTGGACTCGTCTTCTCAAGGGTGGCCACACATGGGTGCATTAGAGAGTCGAACTTGGACTTGTTTACACAAGGACGGCTACACACGGTTGCCTCTCATGAGAAAGGGTAGCTCTTTTGGCCTATAAAAGGAGGCCTTTTCTACACACATTTTGCATTGTGAAGTTGATAAAACAAGGTGTATGTGAGGTGGTGAGAGTGAAGCAAAGTGGGAGCTCCATTAAGGGTATAATCCCTTTATAACCTACTTCTAGTTTGAAGTCCTAAAGCCATTGAGTGGCCTTTTTTTGTGGACATAGCCCACATTGGGTAAAGCACGTATATTGTGCTCTCTCTCTCTCTCTCTCTCTCTCTCTCTCTCTCTCTCTCTCTCTCTATATATATATATATATATATATATATATATATATATATATTATATATATTGTTTGCGGGTCGCCGTGACGGACGTCCATAGCATAGCCTTCAGGCATCAACATAAATATCAATACCAGGGAAGCGACTCGGATGAGGCATGGAAACTCACTAGGGTGTCAATCCTAATGAAGTGAACTCGAAGAGATGCAACTACTAACTCTACAAGCAAATCAAACGCACTAAAGCCAAGTAATCTGCCTATGTCCTTCTACACATCTCTATAGTCATCACGCTTGTTTACCATGCCAATCATATCGGATTCGCACGAAACTTGAGGGGAAGCTACAGGGGACTATCAGGAGCATATCCTATCACTATCATAGCATTCTGGAAAGGTACATGGATCGCGATCGTTCGTCCCAAAGTATACAAAAACAGTAAACAATTGACCCTAAAGGGTCATTTTTGGGTCCCTAAAGCCTCTCCTAGGGTCAAAACAACATAAAATACGCATATAAATACTCAAAACAACGATTTAAGACCTAAACGGATGCGTTTGAAACCTTCACCGAATCTTGAATGCTTACACTTCAATGAAAGAGCAGAGTAAGAGGAACACAATGCAAGAAACAAAACTGAATTTGGATTACCGTAGCCACAGATGCAATGATTACAAGTTGGAGCAAAGAGGTAGGTCTCTGTGCGTAACGCAATAGTCACTTATCTTCAAAAAATAATCCCCCTTTCCCACTAACCTTAATATATTATATAACTACAGCTTTCTAAAGTGGCCGGTGGCCAACTTCTCATGGACCTTTACATACATCATTGGAAAAATTACATCTTTGACTTAGACTTGACATAGACAATTGACATTAGGCTTTTACAGGGTTTGATGTATTAAACATCAGAAAAATAATGTGACCACATCAAAACTTTGGTTGGCTGACCCAACGGGCGCCTTGGCTAGGTGGGCACTTGTATGTTGTTATCACCTCCAAACACTCCCCCCTTCCTAGCTTGTGTCGTCCCTTGACACGACCATTTGTAGTCTGGTCTTCTTGTTGATGAGACTCCCCCCTTTCTCGATTGAGGTATATCTGGCATGTTTTGCTTGTTCAAATGGGGTGCCCATTTGCCTTTGATTGATGAACATGTGTTCTTTGTGATTTGGATGTTGTGGACGAGGCATTTGTGCATGTTGTTGCACATCTTGCTTTACCTTTCCATTTGTGCAGGTGGTCAATGATACTTGCTTCTTTGGATACTTTTCCTCCTGGTGCAGTTGACTTTTTATTGGAGCTCATATCTCAAAATGTTTGAGACTTTGACATGTGTGCACTGGCATCTCCGATTTGATTTTCTTTACCACTTTGTCAATAGAGCTTTGTTGGTATCTTTGAAGATAAGAGCTGCTCTTGTCGAAGCGTAGTTGAGAACAATGTGGCACCACTTTATCTTTTTGAAGATCGTGTAGCAAATTCTTTATTGGTTTCATTTGATGGAAGGAATATATACAATAGAATAGTGATGGGTATTTCTAAATTAGGGTCTAGAACCTGAATGACCAAAGGGAAAAACCCAGTGGGAAAAAATGCCTTTGGTATACGCTCTTATTGGGGTGGAACACTTGGAAGTTGAGTACCTATTCATGCAAGGTGAGTGCTTGGGAGAAATAAAGTAAAGAGTGTGTAATGCAAGCGCCAATTATGGGACATTCTATATGCACACAAGAGTTCTTTCAAGAAAATCATGTGGTGTGAAAAATGAGTTGTTGGGTGCTTCAAGGAACAAATGTAGCACATGTGATATCCAAGGACATCTCAATAGCTTCCACATTTCCAAGAAGGGTTTTTTATGTCGAAGCTTCTTTACTCATTACTCACTATGCATAGTGTGTGAGTGTCTTTTGGACTCTCTTCTTCACTTTACCAAACTTAAAATACATAGACTTGGACTCTTATGCTCACCTATACCAACATGAGCGACACAACATAAATATGCTCAACTCCTCCACCTTGAGCAGTACCTAGAATAGCTAAGACTCTTAGACCACACAGAATATTATTTGAAGCTTTGGGACTAATGCCTTGCTCATTTAGTGGCTCAGCTGTCCGACTCTTGACTTTTATGCCATGTATTTTTAATGGCGACTTGGACTTACCTGTTCATGGCCTGAAACCCAATGCCATAAGTTCTTGAGATTAAGGCCTCTATCATTGCTTTGGTCTTTGGATGCCACCATCTTTTCAAGTAAGTTGGCATACTTTGACTCCTCTAGCTTCTTTTGTTGCATGGGATGTTCCGTAAGAAGGCCTCATTGTTGTACCTTTACTTTTTCTTCTTTGTGAGGAGCCTGAGTTTTCAATAGTGTTTTTGGGACCCACTTTGTTCTTGCTTCATGAGTTGCTCCCTTGACTTGATGGACACTAGGCTTTTGTATCCATACTTGGCTATTACCATTGTAAAAGCCTTGCTTTTGTAGTAGAAGACGAGGGATCCATTTTGAGGTTGTTTCTCCCTTGGTTGTGCTTGATCTCCATTGGCTCTTTGTTGTTGTTGATTGTCTTTGTGTGGGGTCCTTTGCTACTTGGTTGGTCTTAGTGTCTCTAGGTTGAGCAACTACTTTGGGTAATCATATTTGGGTGTTACCTTCATAGAATCCTTGTGCTTCAAGTAGCTTAACTGAAATCATCTGCTGCTGCATCTGTTTGTGTTGGGTAGCTTCGTTGAAGTTTGACTTTGGTACCCATACTTGTTGTGTTGCTTTCTTGGAAGGTCTTTTCTTCTGTCATTTTTTGTTGTTCTTTCTCCTGCTTGAGTTGTTTTTATTTCGTTGATAGCGTGGCTCGCTCATTGTAGAACTTCTTTCTTGAGGTGAGTACATCCAGGCTGTTACTTTAGGCTCTTTGGCCCAAACATTAATGTTTCCTTCGAAGTAGCCTTGAGCAATGATTGAATCATTTGATGCTACCCACCCTATCACCTTTTGTTGTTGTGGTTGAACCCATGTTTCATGTATCCAAACTGGGTCTTTGACTTGGATGTGCTCTTTGGATACCAACACTTGGTTGACATTCTTCAGCTTCTTCTGGATGCTTTTTTGTGATGGAAACTTTGGTTGATAGACTTTTTGCTTTGGTTTCCATTTCATTGTTGATGGTGTGGCTCTTGACGTAGAGGCTTTGTTTGAGCTTTGATGTGGGCTTGTCGAAGGTAAAACTGACTTGCGAGGATGATCTTCTTCAATGTTTAGTTTGGCCTTAGCTTTTTCTGCTGCAGATGGTTGTGTCTTTTTTGTTGATGTCTCTTGGACCGTCTTTGTTGTTGTTGTTGATGCTTTTTGTTGTTGCCCAAAGAAGATATTCTTCCAACTCTTTGTTAGGACTAGACTTTCTTTGATGTGATGTGAGTCAACTATGTTGAAGTTGTCTTTGAACTCCCCATGACTCAACTTGAGTATTGCCTCCGCTATGCGAAAACTTGGGATTGGTGTTTTGGCACTGGTGTATACTCTTTCCTCCACTTCTTTAATTGTCGGCTTTCCCATCATTATCCAAGTGCCATATGACATTATATTCTTAGTTGCATAAGGATCAATTGTGGCCGAACATGTAACCTTGAGCCCTGTTTGTCCGCATAAATTGAATTTGATCAATGTGGGATATTTTTCATCTTTGGCTTCTTCCTCATTCTTCTTTTGATCTTGAGTTTGTAGAACATCTGTTGATGTGGAGCTTTGCACATCTGATTCTTCCTGTACTTTCAACTCTGCATCATTTGAAGTTGGTTTCTTTGGAGTAGATGTTGTTGACTCTTAAAGTATGTCAATGATGACATCTCCACATGGTTGTATTGCTCTCCTAGTTCATGTTTGTGCAGCATCCTCCATGACATAGCTATTTGTCCCTCTATTTTCATTCTCACAAATCTCATTAGCATTTCTCAACACTTGGTCTACCCCATTTTTCCCAAATGTCTTTTGTGGCTATGGCTACTCCAGCCCCACTATCAAGTATAGCCAATGTTTTAACTCCTTTGTATTCCATAGGTAAGGTGGTGTTTCCTTCTTCTCCTTCGCAATATTCCCCCCACCTTGTTTATTGGCACAGGTTTAGCGTTTGTACTTTCTTGTTGAGTTTTGTTTGATTGTTCATTTGAGGGTAGATCTTGAAGAGGTATCTTTAATCCCATCTTCCCCAAATTGTTGCCTACTTCATCCCATACATGTGGTCTAATCTTAAGCAGTTCAGTTAGAGTAATGGTTCACTGTATTGGAGCTGACATCAACTCTTCCATACTCTTTGTATCCATCATCTTGGATATTGCTTTCCTTTGAGATGGCACCAGTCTAGTCTCTGAGTCTGCCTCATGTTCTCCTATGTATGAGGGTAAGGTCTTCAAGGACTCTGGTTTACTTTCAATTGAAACTTCTGTCCCTGCATCTCCATTTAGAAATTGAATGTCTCCCTGATAGAATTCATGCCCTGTATTGACCTCAGTTATGGGTGCAGATTGGAAAGTCGCACTTCCATACTTTTCACTTCTAATTGCTTCCCACAATTCATTTGGCCATGGCTCATCTATCTCTGGGATAGGTGCCATAAATTGTGATTTTGACCTTGCATCATTAGTGGTGTTGACCACTACTTGATCATCTAGTTGAATTTCTAGGTTGTTGGTTTCTTGTGTTGCAGTCTTTGCTTGCACATTCTTTTGTGATTCTAGCTCAATGTTTCTTTGAGTTAATGTTTCAACAACCTTTGCCTTAGGCATTTCAAATCCAACACTTTTTGGTTTTGTTTCTAGAGGTGGAATTGGTGCTTCAGGCTCCATCATTGCCTGTGCAGTTTTTACCAATTCCTTACACATTTTCAACCTCTCAGTCTCTACCTTAGCATGAGAATATTTCATCCCTCGTTGCTCTAGGGTTTGGTTGGGTTTCAATCTAGCCCCATATGCTTCCAGTGTAGCATCTAATGGCTCTAGGACTTTGTCCACCAACACAGATCCTCCGGAAGACGCCTTCGCTGGTTTCTTATCGCTCACCACCATTTTGTTTTCCCGTTCTTGTTTTAACTGCTCTTTTGTCTCTTGTAATTCTGTTTGTAGTGCAGTTTGATTTGTAAGTTTTTTCTTTAATTTTGTCTCTTTTGGCTTTCCAGGATTTTCTCCGAGTCCTCACTGACACACTAGTTGTTTCCCCTTGTTTGGGTTGTTGATCTTTTTCCTCATTAGTTTGGTCCTCATCATTTTCTTTTGCTTGGGCTCTAGTCACTATCTTCACAGGAATTTTGGGTTCTGCCTCTGATCCACTTGGAGAAGGTAACACTCCCACAACATTCATTTTTGTTTTCCCCTGTTTGTTTGGGTGTTTTGGACAATTCGGAACAAGCTGTGTAATGGCACACTCCAAACAATATCCAATTATCTCTACACAAGAACAATTCTTGGCCCAATGATTACCTCCACACTTGTAGCATGGTCCATCTTGTTGAGTCACTGGTGGCACAATTGATGGTTGTTCTTGCTTAGCCAGAATGGTCTGTGGTCTACGCTCTTGATTGGCTATGAACATCATAGTGTCCTCATTCAATGAATAGAGTTTTCTCATAGGTTCTTGCCCTAGCCTAGGTTGTGACACCTCAGCTCTTTGTAAAGCCCTTGATACAACCCTATTTTGAAATAATGGATGATTTGGTAATGGAATTTGTTTTTCTATTTGATGTCCAAATAATATCTCTCTCGTGTAGGTTTGATTATAGTAGCACTCACTCATCTCATGATTGGTCCATTTTTGCTCAATGGCACACCATTTTATTTGTTGTGCTACTTGCACTGCTAGCTCATCTAGGTTGGTCATTAATTGAGACATAACCACTTGCCTTTTGTTGGTTTCACTAGATACTAAAGGAGCATTATCCATAGTGATCTTTGTATCACCAATTTCCTCGCCATAGGCTTTACAATTGTCAACTAGGTATAACGCTTCTCTCATGACTTGTTCAAAGGAAGTACATCCTTTGAAGTGCAAATATTTCTTGAGAGTTTCATTTTTCAAACCCTCTATGAAGAGAATTGATAATCTTTCATCATGTGGTAACTTGCGTTCCGGACATCTCTCTATATATTGTTTGAAGCGTAGCGATGCTTCCTTCACTCTCTCATCTTCTTTTTGCTTGAATGCATAGATTTGGGACATTGTGTTGTGCTTGATTCCCCTTTTAGAGAACTCCACAACAAATTCTTGCAACAATTGTTCAACGTTTGAGAAGGCGTTTTTGTCCAATGGTTGGAACCAATTCAATGCTATCCCTTCCAAGGTTAAGCCAAATCCCTCATACTGTGTATGAAAATAAAATACTTGTTTGGCTCTTAACACTTTTTTGAACAAGGATGCATGTACGTATGGATCCCTTAATCCATCATACTTCTTCTTGACACATTTGGCCAATTGATATGGTCTCATTGGTTCTGGTTCAACCATGTATCTTAGCGTGTTGGGGCCTCTCACAAAGACATCCCTCGTTCCTTCTTCTCATCTTGGAGCAAATCCTGGTGGAATCCCCTTTGAGACATGTATTGGAAATGTTGATGGATTTGTAAGTCTAATTGGTGGTCTCTTGGTTCCACTCAATGAGGTAGGAGCTACACTCCCGTGAATAGCTATTTTGGATGTTTGAGGTCCATTTGATCCCATAGTTTCAATGTTAGCTTCTTGCAAATCAGTCTCAAAAAACCCTGGTACACTTACATTCGGTTGAAAGTAGTAAGCAGAGATTGGAGTACCCATGTATGTATATCTTTCTAGCTCAATTGGGCTGATAAGTTTTTACTCTCGTCCATACTTAACTTTCATTAGAACTTGCACTCCCTGGTCATCTGTGTATGTGAAGGCATAGAGGTTCTTGTAGTCTGTCAACTCTTCAATGATGGAATTTAAACATCTATAGAAGTTTTTTTGATCCCCAATAGGTAACCTATAAAGGCCATCATAAGTGTAATCCGTTAGAACTCTCGTGGCTTCATTGGTTTTGATGAACCTCACGTTGGGTTTGTTGATTAGAGGATGCTTCTCCTCTAAGTCTCCAGCAATTTCCACTTTTGCTCTTTCAAACTCCCGCAGTTTAGTTGATTGGTTTGGCTTCTAGTGAGCTACATGATCACTTGACAAATATCCATGAGCCATGCCTTGAGGTTTGGCTTGATATGATTGATAAGCCTCGTGGTCTTGTCTCAACCCTCTTGTTATAGGCGTTGCAGTATTTCTGGTTGTTTGTGTAGGTGGCATAGCTCTGAGTTGTGTAGGTGGCATAGCTCTGAGTTGAGTGGGAAACCCTAATGATGGATGAGTCATCATGTTTAAGCCTCGCTCAATACTCTCAAGATGGTCCTTGATAAGAACACCTTGGCTTAGTGCACACAATCCCTTTTTGCCCCTGGTCAAGTCTCTAAAAAGTCAGGAATTTGTGACTTTTTTGGTCTCTAGAAATTGGTTCTGGGTACCCTAAAAGTTTGGAATTAGTGTGTGCTATTGCCTGCAAGCTTTCTTCCTAGCTATACCTGACTCAATTTGGAGTTGCCTATCAAAAGCTAGAGCACTTTTAGTGAACTGCACTTGAAACAACACTCAAAACAGTCTTAGGACCAGAACACAGGAACTTTGGCTTGTATCTTGGCCTCCCGAAGGTATTTTTAGCTCAAACTTGAGATTTGGGATGTCCTCAAGTATGTCTACAAACTTATGAAGTCAAATACCCTCACTATGGATAGGTACACCGATCGCGATCGTTGATCCCATGTCACAGATTTGGAAGATTTTTGCACAGTAGCTAGCCCTTGATGTCTTGATACCAACTGTCTTTGTGTTTTTGAATTTAGAGATGTTTTGACCAATGAAAACCCAAATCCCATGTGGTTTTGCGGTTATCGGCATGATTGTGTAACTGGGACTTTTGACCACTTTCTTTTGCTTTTTTGACCTTGCTCCTTTTGGAAAATATGTTGCACTAGATGTCAGCTACCTACTCATAAATTTTCAATCCAAAATGTCACTGGGGTACACCGATCGCGATCGTAGTTCAAGCTCCTTTTTGCATGAAATTTTAGGAGTTGATAGACATGGGTATGATTATTCTATTCCCAAACCCACTTTGCATTTGGATCACAAAAATTTGAATTTTCTCAAAATTTTGGTCTGAAGGATTAGTGATCAGTGTTTGCCCTATTTGACAACTGTCTTTTGGTTTTTTGACCCTGGTTCTTTTGAGAAAGTTGTTTGTCTAGTTATCAGCTACCTACTCACCAAGTCTCAACTCAAAATGTCACTATGGTACACCGATCGTGATCGTAGTACCAGCTCCTTTTCAAGTGAAACTTGTGGATATGGTAGACAATGATGTGTACGGTCTACTCCCCAAATCTTTGAATTTGGACAAGAAAAAGTCAAGTTTTCACCAGATCTTGGTCTACTGCAGTGGTTTTCTGACTGTCTGCTATTTTTTGCTATTTTGGTCACTTTTTTGAATTTTGAAAACTCCTCGTATCTTATATAACCTAGGTGTATGTGTGGGTAAAGTCTGGTCAAAATCTGGCACTGAGGTACACCTATCACGATCGTAGTTTGGAGCCCAAATTGGATGAAACTTCACCAGCTTGTTCACTAGACTATTTTAAGACTACCTGCCAGACACTTTTGTATTTGGACTCAAAAAAGTCAAGAATTTGCAGTTTCTTGGTCTGAAGTGCCTGATTTTCCAATTTTATCAGGTTTGATTGATTTTGATGTTTGGTTTGGGATTTGAGAGATACCTAGGCTTGTCCCATGCATAGGCTATCCCTCTACACGGTTTGTTCCCAGTCTTGATGTGTTTTGGTCTACTGAAAGTCAATTTCTATGCCAGTTTAGCAGTTTTTGACTTGGATCTGTATTCAGTGGTTTTGACCAGTTTTTTGTGGTTTTTGACCCTAGGTCCTTTAAACTTTTATGTTTGTATACCCTTGAAGAGTCTAATCATCAAATCTGGTACAAATCTGAGGTTTAGGTACACCGATCGTGATCGTAGTTCTGAGCCCAAATTCAACCAAATTTGGCATGCTTGTAGACACTGATGTTTTAAGGATATCCCCCAAGTCTTTTTGCCTTTGGATCACCAAAAGTCAAGATTTTACAGTTTTTGGATCTGTCACGCTAGTTTTACCCAAGTGGCCTGATTTCCTTGATTTTTGATGTTTTTGGGTGTGGTTGCTTTAGACAAACTTGTTTAGAATCTTATCAGGAAGGCACATGTCAAATCTTGTACAATTCTGACACTAAAGTACACCGATCGCGATCGTAGTACCAGAGCCAAATCTGATGAAATTTTACAGGCTCTCTCTGACAAGTATTTCCCAGTGTTTGGTGCTACCACTTTGTGATTTGAATCAACTTCAGCTCTGTTTGGTTAGATTTTCTAATTTCAGAGTCTTATGGCCCCTTTGCAAAAGTTATGGTTTTTTTGTGTTTTTGACTCTATCTTTTGCCCCAAATCTGACTGGAATGTGATTTACTTATCCTACTCCTAAGTACAGAAATGAAAGAACATAAGAAAATGAATCAAACAAAACAAACAGGATAAAAAACGGATGATGGATCAATACTCAATCAATACAAAGAAATTTGAAGAGAAAAAATGCTTAAAGCAACCTCACTCACAACTCCCTATATCTCTCAAGAGTAGATCTAGCCAGTCCACCGACCCTAGACTCCACTAAGCACTAAACCCCTGTCTAGATGCTTCACTGAAATGTAAATGGAATGGAAATTATCTTTTCGAACAATAAGAAAACTCTGAATACGCACTCGATCACTCATCACCTAAGATTCATTCCCAGGCAACGGCGCCAATGTTTGCGGGTCGCCGCGATGGACATCCATAGCATAGCCTTCGGGCATCAACGTAAATATCAATACCATGGAAGCGACTCGGATGAGGCATGGAAACTCACTAGGGTGTCAATCATAATGAAGTGAACTCGAAGAGATGCAACTACTAACTCTATAAGTAAATCAAACGCACTAAAGCCAAGTAATCTGCCTATGTCCTTCTACACAGCTCTATAGTCATCACGCCTATTTACCATGCCAATCATATCGGATTCGCACGAAACTTGAAGGGAAGCTACAAGGGACGATCAGGAGCATATCCTATCACTGTCACAGCATTTTGGGAAGGTACATGGATCGCGATCGTTCGTCCCAAAGTACGCAAAAAAAAGAAAGCGGATGACCCTAAAGGGTCGTTTTTGGGTCCCTAAAGCCTCTCCTAGGGTCAAAACAACATAAAATACGCATATAAACACTCAAAACAACGATTTAAGGCCTAGACGGATGCGTTTGAAACCTTCACCAAATGTTGAATGCTTACACTTGAATGAAAGAGCAGAGTAAGAGGAACACAACTCAAGAAACAAAACTGAATTTGGATTACTGTATAGCCACAGATGTGATGATTACAAGTTGGAGCAAAGAGGTAGCTCTCTGTGCGTAACTCAATAAACACTTATCTTCAAAAAATAATCCCCCTTTCCCACTAACCTTAGTGTATTATATACCTAGGGCTTTCTAAAGTGGCCGGCGGCCAACTTCTCATGGACCTTTACATACATCATTGGAAAAATTACATCTTTGACTTAGACTTGACATATGGCAAGTCCTGCCTTCTTTATAAAGATAGTGTGGCCGGCCATCTTCAGTAGCCTCTCTCTCTCTCTCTCTCTCTCTCTCTCTCTCTCTCTCTTTGTGCGCTATCAGCCTGTGTTGTCAGGGCTACATAGAATATAATCAGATCAAGCTGCTTGCAGCACATGGTCTGAGGAGGGACTGAAATTCCTCCCTGCCTTATATCTAGTATAGATAGTGTGTTATTTTCAAGCATCCCACTATCACAAATATCAGCATGTATCCTATTGCCTTGGTACAGGTCGTGTTATGGAATTGATATTTTATTATTTATTGCAGCTGTGACATGTGTAAAAGACTGGATTGAGCTAGGCCTATGCGAATAAAAATATATACATTGTACATTTTGTTATTCAAGTGCTCTTTTATGAGCTTTGGCCATTTATGACCGGCCGGCCAATTTGTAACCAATTTGACCATTCAAGAAATCTATAAAACAAATACGTGCAAGAGGGAGATGGTCACTCTTGCACGGGGGGAGATTGCACCCAGCGTCTGCATTATTCTTCTCCTCTCCTCTTTTCTCTCTCTCGTCACACCGGCGTAGCACTCCGCTCTAGGAGGTGCGCCTGCACCCGCTCTCTTGCTCTCTCCCGCTCTCAGTCTCTCTCTATTTGTGTTGTGCTCGTTGATGGATTTGTGCGAGTCGGCAGGTACGTAGATTTAGTCGTTTATGTCTTGCTACATGCTATTTTCGAGTATTTTGCAGGGCAGCCAGGCTTCCGTGTATAGCAGTGGTATCAGAGCACAAGGCTACGCTCTGGGTAATAATCAATCAAAGAAAAAAAAATGGAATTTATGGGAGGAGTTGTATGATTATTCATCAGAGCTAAGTGCAGTAGCATGACTCTTTCTTTTTGTCTATTTATATATTTTTATCAAATCTAGTCCTCAACGTTAATTGTTTCTTACAAATCTTTGGTTTCTTAATGTTATCCTCCAAAAAATAGAATTTTATTTAGTGAAATAAACGTGAATACGATGTAGAATCAACACTTACATATTATTAATATCTCAATTACCACTCAAAAAATATATCGATATAACTTGTTAACATAGTAGTAAGAGGGACCTGAGATTGCATTCGATACTGAAGAATACTTGGATACATCGAGGATATGTATAGTAGAAGAAGTAGTGCTCTTGGCGCTGAAGAAAGCTTAGCAGGGTCAATTTCACCTAGGAATTAGACCATTCTCATTGAATAGTAGAAGAAGACGCCTTATGAAGGAGAAGATGTAGAATCATCATAGATTTTATACGTAACATTGATTGGGTTTTATGATAGCAGAAGAAGAAGGAGATGGAATTAAAAAAAAAAAAAAAACATCCAGCATGTTCGCATTTTCTCCTGGGAACCTACCCAAGTTTTCCCGGAAATTTATAATTAACGAGGGTATTTTTTTTTTTTTTTAAAGAAGAGAAGGAGATCCATCAAGACGAGCAGAGGCCTAACATCGCGAGTAGCATGGCAAACAGAGCTCGCAAGCACCATGGCGGATAGAGCCGGCTAGTGGGTGGCATGAGAAAATACTCCATGCGTCAGCCAGCCATGGCTTCGGCTAGCAACCGACCACGTCAGCACTTCTGCTGTTCACAGGAATGGCTGGTTCGGCTAACCAAATCCGCATGCAGATGCTCTTTTCCTACCCCCTACAGACTACTACCCACACCCGCCAGCCCTTGCTTACGGCTAACTACTTGTACTCACAGCCAATGTCTCCTTCGCTAATGTATACACACCGAGACACCATAGAGGACATGCAAATGGCCAATCAACTCGCTCTCTCTCTCTCTCTCTCTCTCTCTCTCTCTCTCTTCTCTCTCTCTCTCTCTCTCTCTCTCTCTCTCTCTCTCTCTCTCTCAGTTGGGGGTGCCTACCACACAAGAGGCGGTGAGCACATCCCATATGCAGTCCAACTCCATCTAGCTCTCTTTGTTAAACAAAAAAAAAAACTACACTCCACTCTCCCCTCTCACAACCCCCCCCCCCCCCCCCCGGCTCTCTCTCTCTCTCTCTCTCTCCCCCTTCACTACAAGTTCGAGAGTCTGAGTACCACACACTTCTATAGTGCTCAGCTTTGGTCACATGTAAACTTACTTCCTTCACATTTTCAGCCATGACCTAGACCTACACACTTTCCTCTACCAGCCATAGTGTGGGCTCTCCATTGCGACTCTCACCACAATTTTGGACCATCAAGAATCACTCATCAGCGACACAAATACTACATCACATGTAACTTTGGTCCCATATGTCATACGATAAACAAATCTATCTATCTACCTCTCCCTCCCCCGCTGGCCCCTCCCTTCCCGCTCTCTCTCTCTCTCTCTCTCTCTCTCTCTCTCTCTCTCTCTCTCTCTCTCTCTCTCTCTCTCTCTCTCTCTCTCTCTCTCTCTCTCTCCCCTCCCCCCTCTTTCTCTCTCATTTTCCTTTGTACCCATGCACTGTATTATATCCACCAAGACTGTATCAGTTTGGTCTCATATGTCATTTTTACGTTATGAAAATCCTTAATACAACATTTCATTCCATTTCGTTTCATTTCTCTTTAGGGTTGGAGGGACTCAAGGGGGGGTGGTGTGGTGGGAGTAAAGAAAGAGAAAAGAAATAGGGGGTGGGGAGAGAGGTGGCAAGTGGAGGGGGGGCAGAGAGAGAGAGGGATAGGGAGAGCAAGATAGGAGGACATATATATATATATATATATATATATATATATATATATATATAGAGAGAGAGAGAGAGAGACAGAGAGAGAGAGAGAAGGGGGGGGGGGGGAGGATCGGAGCTAGGGAAGAGGGCGGATGCAAAGCAAGAGGTGGGGACCAGAGAGAGGAAAGAGGTGGGCTGGAGAGAGAGAGAGAGAGAGAGAGAGAGAGAGAGAGAGGAGAGAGAGAGAGAGGAGAGAGAGAGAGAGAGAGAGAGAGAGAGAGAGAGAGAGAGAGGAATGGGTTGGAGGGATCATGAGAGGGAGAGAAGGGAGTGGTGAGAGGGTCTGATTTAAAAAAAAAAACAAAGGCACTAGCAAAATCGCTCATGTTGTAGGTTTTTTTAGAGAGACAGAGAGAAGAGAGGAGAATTTTAACGTTATAGAAAAGTACATATAATATATATTATATATATATATATATATATATATATATATATATTATATATATATATATATAGAGAGAGAGAGAGAGAGAGAGAGAGAGAGAGAGAGGAGAGAGAGAGAGAGAGAGGGGTGGAGTTTACTCCAGGAAGGGAGGAAAGGCAAGGGGAAGAGAGGGAGAGAGGGAGAGGGGGGGAGAGAGAGAGAGAGAGAGAGAGAGAGAGAGAGAGAGAGAGAGAGAGAGAGAGAGAGAGAGAGAGAGAGAGAGAGAGAGAGAGAGAAGGGGGGGGGGTAGGGATGGGAGGGGGAGACAACAAGAGAGAGGGGTGGCGGGCAAGAGAGAGACACATGCATAGAGGGAAGACAACAGGAGAGAGAGAGAGAGAGAGAGAGAGAGAGAGAGAGAGAGAGAGAGAGAGAGAGAGAGAGAGAGAGAGAGAGAGGAGGTCCTTGGCTACTCCACTGGAGAGAGGGGCGGCAATTGGCGGTGGTGGTAGGAGTAGGGGTGGCCCATGGTGGTAGTAAGTTAGCACCACTAACCACCAGTGGTGGGCTAGGGTGATGGGTGGTGACGGTTGCTAAGGGGCGGCAATGGGAGGTAGTGGTGGTGGGATGAAAAAAAAAAAAAAGCTCGCTCCAAAGCTCGCTTCACTAAGCTCGCTCCTTAACCGTCGCCGCATGGCATCAACAGGCTCTCCCCTTCCCACTCACAAAAGTTGAAGTGCTCTAGATTAAGGAAAGACCGTTGAAGGAATTCCAAGCCAACCCAATAATGCTACATAAAAAATGGTGGGAGATTTGGTTAAACCGGTGCCTCAGGTATCTTATCTAGTATACAAATGTGCCATCATATGGCAATCAATTTTTTTGTAGTGCCCGGTACCATGAGTCAGAAGCTGGCAACAACACTCAATCATCTATCAAAAGAGGCCCACTTGGCTCAATTACCCAAGGTTCCTACCACCACACAATGGCCCACCCATAGAGACTTATATGGTGGAAACACTATCTTCTACCATTCAGCTATTCAAGGGGATACGTGACTTGGCATGCATCATGATGGTTAAGATTTCTAAAATGCTCCTAACCTGCTTGCATACTTTCCCCCATGCATAGCAAATAGATGCAACATGAATGTCATTCCTTGAAGATAACAAGGGATTGTGCTATGATCTATTTGGCTAGCCTTCTAAGGAAGTGCTCCATGGATTCTACGCTCGGGTGATGTTTCTACTATCATATTACATGCGAACATTTGAAGAAACATTCTATATGGGCTTCTTCAATTATAGATCCAAATTTTGTGGTCTTGTCATCACCAACTTGAGAGCAAGGTTTTAATTTAGCTACTCAACATTCAAGCAAAGGAACAAAATATCCACGCAATTCATGTTGACAGAGGACAAATAACTCCGCCTCCATTACCAACAAGGTCTTGAGCAACATGCCAAAAGGATCGAAGCGAGAAATCTCGACCATTGCTTAGCACTCTAAGTAGATATGTTGCACATGACATAGGCAACGAGGGTAGAATGTTAGTTGTTCAGCTAGCATAACAAAAAAAGGAGCATGAAAGGGACATCACTCTCTTTTTTATCCCAGTTGATTGTATTAAACCCCTTTGTATTGATGAGAAATCCCTCAAAGTTCAAAAGCCGTTGTAATATTATTGATTGCCAATGAGTGTAAAGGGGCCAAGGGCTTCCGCATTAGGAAAAGTTTGGACTCAAAAATGGGCCTTGTAAGAATTGTTGATGTGGCATAGCTTTCAAAAAGTGGGGATCAGTAATTTTTTTGCAAATAAGATCCAAACTTGTCGGAGGTTGGATATTTAGAATCTACTCTTCAAATGCTATCTATTGATATATAGCATGCATGTATCGGACATTGCCTTCATGTAGATCTAGAAAAAGGTGATTTTAGATTACCGTAACGGTAACAAAACCTGGTTGATTGAAAAAAAATGGCATAACTTTCATAGAAGTCATCCAAAATTTTCGGAGGCTCTTTAGAATCCATTTTTCAAGAACTTTCCAATGATAGGTCATATCATGGGGTTCTAAGCAATATTTAGAGGGGTCTACCGGGTTGCTTTCTTTTGTACAACTTTGATGATGTGGCACTCTTAAAAGGCCCAAAAATGAGTTCAAAATTTTCCTAATGAATTTGTAACTTTATGCAGTTCTTAGCCTTGTTATTGAGCCGAAATAGATAGTGAGATCCGCTTTTCAAATTTTGGACCACCTCCCTCTTGGTATGCACTTAATGGCAAGGCTTCAAGGCTTCGCGGAGGAAGAGGGACCTGCTGCAGGAAATCTATGTTTATATTTTGTACATAGCTATGGTTTTGACACATTTGGGTCTTCGAAATAAGGAGAGGTAGGAACAAACCCTATGAATTTGAAAAAAAATTCACTGGATGCTGATTCTACCCGACAGTCACTACTTGCTGTGCTGACGGTCACTACAGGTGAAGAATAAAAGTCACTAGTGAAAGAGATGAGAATCTTATGAGTTATGGAGTTGGAATCAACAAAATATTATCAAATTCAAGCATAATGCACTTGTGGACACAGGGTTTGCACATGGATTCAAGAGGGGACCACTTGGAAGGCTTTTGTAAGGGAAAAGACAAACACATATTTTTGTGGGAGTTTTTGGTTTTTTTTTTCCATTCCAAATTGGAAAACGTCAAAGTTGTAAGCATTGAGCTGATCTTTTGTCCCTTATTTTTAAATTTTTTTTGGAGGTGCGGTTTTGGAGATATGGCCGAAATGGTGGAGCCTATTTGTCCACATGGGAAGAAGTCATGATTATCCAACTCCACACACATAATTTCTTATAGGTTTCTCTTCATTATTGCTGTATTTTCTCTTATTTTATCAAGATTCTCTTAGAAAATATAAAGAAGCTCTTGGACTTAAGCTATGGAAGGTCGCATTGAGACAAAGCTTGCCATGATGAAGGCAATTAGGAGGAAATTGGTCAATAAGCAGGGCACACAGAGCTCTCTCATTGGGGGAATGCCTCTAACTTAGGTTACTTTGTAATAACTCCTTTTCCTCATAATCTCTTCCCTAATCACTCTCTTGGCCTATAAAAGGAGACCTCCTCTTATGTATATAGATATACAAAACACTACACACACACACACACACACACACACACACACACACACACACACACACACACACACACAACCCATATGCACACTATCCCATACCCACACACCCACATACCCACACACCTACACATACACATACACATACACACCCTTGTGCTACATGCTAGTAGCATGAATCCTAATCACATAATCACAACACCATCACCATGCACAAAATGAGCACCATATCCCCACAAACTTATAATGAAGGATTGAAGGCACAATTTCAAGAAGAAGAATGATGGCTACACTCATGATATTTCTCACCATCAACTCCCATCCCTCCATTATGCATCCTATGGTCTTATCACCTTCTCATCTTCTTGCCCTATTCATCTTTTGTAAGCAATCAACATACTCCATCTTGATGCCATACCTTGTGTCGTGGGATATACTTCATTGTGAGTATGGTTTATGCTTGTTTCTTTCCATTTTTCTTATGTTGAGGTGTGTGGATTGGCCACCATACACACTCTCTCTCTTTCCCTCTCATATTCCTATCATCTTGCTACTTGGACCTTACAGTGTGTGGATTTACCACCTCTGGTATGAGAAGTAGCATACTTTCATGTTTCTTTACCTCATTACCTTCCTTACTACATGAACAAGTAGCAAGCCCATTCTCACTCACTCACCATTCCTCTCAGGTTGTTCTTTTCGACCACCCCATCCCACAGTTGGGCGTGGATCTTGAAATTGTTTTTTGTGGCATGTTTGATTGTGTATATGTATGTGTCCTAGCCGCATATCTTACTAGGTGGTGCCCCTATTGTGTACCTACCATGATGAGGCCATCCTGCATAGTCTTGGTGTAGAGGCCACCCGGTCTATTTTTCACTTCCGCTTCTCATTTGGTGACCGCACTGAGGAGGGATTTTCAAAGACCTTCAGTCAACAAAGAGTAGTGATGCATGCCATAAATCATGGACGAGTGGCTACAAGATTTTTCAAATTGGAGGTCTGAAGAAGAGGAGACTATAGAAGCACTCAAGGCCTTCATCAAAGTGCTACCGCCAGGCTGTAGCGTCATTGATATCCAAGAGGTAAGCTCCCCATCTTGCATCGCTCGTGCTAATTGCAAATCAAGAACTTCAAGAGGGAGGGCTATGAGATATCATCATTGTTGTCAACCAAAGAATTTTGTTAATGAGTGCCGACAGAGGAGGTGAAGAAATAACGTTGAGTTTTGGTTTTGAGAACCGCATCAACAGTCTCACAACAGTCAGGTTTTATGTAGCACCAATTGTTTTCTCTCCAACGGTTAGAGAAGAGTTGTCAAGTACATCAACCACAAAGTCCAAGCCACAAAGTATAAAGCATTTGGTTGAAGCAAGCGGGCCTACGCTCTCTCTAGGCCTAGAGAGTTCAAGTGAAGTACAACCACCCAAGCATCGCTGCCGCATGCAAAATGGAAAGCCGATTGAGGTAGAATCTTTTTGCCTAGTCTGTTTTGAACCCAATATGGAGGATTATGTGGACATCAACAAGAGGTAGAGGCATGTGGTGAAGGTGTCACCTTGTCAACACTTAAGGTATGCAGCTCTAGTGGTCAAAACCTTTCCCTTCACCCAACATGGATAATAACAATAGGTCATAAGTCTTCCTTTCCGTTTCTTGCAGCACGTGCATGTAAATATGCACATTTATAGGAAGATATTCTACTAGCAAAAGATTGTTTTCCTATTTGGAGCAGAGATCCTTGGCAAAATCCTTAGATCCCTACATCCCATCATCTTGCCTATTCTT
Source organism: Adiantum capillus-veneris (assembly GCF_014529385.1). Taxonomy (NCBI): domain Eukaryota; kingdom Viridiplantae; phylum Streptophyta; class Polypodiopsida; order Polypodiales; family Pteridaceae; genus Adiantum; species Adiantum capillus-veneris. Next base: position 45,812,226 of record NC_140953.1, read on the forward strand.
GATTACTATCACTCTTTTGATGTAAGCATTTTTATTCTATTCTAGCCTTGTGCTCTTCTTAGCTCTTGCTCATGTTTTCCACCCATATATAAACCTTTATGAATCACTAAGTCATAAAGAAAAAAACAAAGAAAATTTTTGTTATGGTCTGCTCATTGATTCACTACCATGGCAATTGTCTCTCTTCCCCCATTCACTGGCAAGAAGGGAGAAGACATCACAACCGTTTTTTTGGATAACTTTGACATTGCTTGTGGGGTTTCCAACAAAGATGACGATGCCTCACGGCTACAAATATTTCCTCTAATAATGAAAGTAGAGGCCAAGTCTTGGTACAATGATTTGTCCCTAACTACCAAGGATGCATGGGAGTTACTACATGCTGCATTTGTGAAGAGGTTTGATAGAGGCACAACCTCAAAAAAGTTAAGGCAGCTGCTGAGAGAGTTAAAGCAAGGAGTTCTGCTAGAGTATGCCAAGTCTTTGTACAATGATTTGCTCCAAACTACCAAGGATGCATGGGACTTACTACGTGCTGCATTTGTGAAGAGGTTTGGTAGAGGCACAACCTCAAAAAAGTTATGGCAGTTGCTGATAGAGTTAAAGCAAGGAGGTCTGCTAGAGTATGCCACTTACAAATCCAAGTTTGTGGATTTGTGGGAGTGATGGGTTGCCTCACTGGAGGAAGGTGATGGAGTAACTACTTTCTTGAAGAAGGACCGTTTCATTGCTGGCCTGCGGGGGCGGTCGCCACTTAAAGAGAAGGTGAAGGGGAGATTCCCTGCAACATATGAGTTGGCAGTGGAAGTAGACCGCCTTAAAGACAAGAAGCTCTCGGGGGGTACACCATGTAATCATGTTAATGTATAACGTGAGTTCAAAAGGAGGGATTTTATAATACAAAAAATTAGGCAATTTAACAGAGATACATTAAAATAAGGGGTTTTATATTCAATTTTGGGAAAATTTTCTAACATAAGGGGTCATTTTATTCATTTTGACATGTTAAAAGAGGGATTTTTTTAATACCCCGAGAACGCATATTATATAGGGGAGTATTGAATGGTGAACCCCCCGAGAAGAAGCTGCACCTGCAAGCAAGAGGCAACGAGTCAAAGGAATCAAGCTCAGTTTGACTAACCTCAGTAACTGCAAGAACCGCTTAGAGAACCCAACCACAAGAGGCATCAGAAGAGCAACACGACCTGTTGAGCCGCATCACTACTTAGTGGAGAATCTATCTGTGCATTTGGTGCAACAAGGACATGCACACAATTGCAATCAAGAGTAAGAGAGAGGACAACAAAGGCAAAACCAAGAATAACACTACTACAATTGTGGAGAAGACGGCCACCGCTTAGAGAACCCAACCACAAGAGGCATCAGAAGAGCAACACGACCTGTTGAGCCGCATCACTACTTAGTGGAGAATCTATCTGTGCATTTGGTGCAACAAGGACATGCACACAATTGCAATCAAGAGTAAGAGAGAGGACAACAAAGGCAAAACCAAGAATAACACTACTACAATTGTGGAGAAGACGGCCATGGTATGTATTACTGCCCACACCCACGGAGACAAAATTTCAACAGAGGAGCAAGACAAAATTAGCTCTCACCACCAAGAGCAAGACAACCACCACCGAGGCCACCACACAAAGCACCACATGTGAAAATCTTACAACAACCTGTGCAACCATAGCCACCACCACAACCTCTCAGTCAACCCTTATCCCCACCACCAATCAACAACTGGGTAGTGAGTGTCATCAGTCTTGACAAGATGAAAGTGGAGAAACACATCAAGAAAGTAGAGGAGGGTAAGACCAATGCTGAAGAGGTAGACACCATGGGAGTTAATCACTGTAATCCTAAGGAAGATTCACAAAGGGAAGACAAGATGAAGACCAAAAGGGAGTCAATCAAGAGGAAGTCTAGGCCACGACGAAAAACTGACATTTCAAATTTCACAAATGGTGAGTCCATATAATCTTGTGATCTTGTGAATGATGTTTCTATCCAGGGCATGAGAATCCCTAAGAGGGAGGGCTACCCAATTATCTTAGAGAGACCATGGCTCATGGCCGTGAGAGCAAAGCAATATTTAGACATAGGAATTCTCAAGATGCAAGGTAGAAAGGGCAAGGACATTCTATATAGCACAAAGACATGTAAGCAACAAGGGATGGACATTTAGACTACTATAATGAGATCTCTAACAGCTCTACTACAACATCAGGGGAGGAATCTACAACAACAAATGACAGTGACAACTCTCTTGAAATCGTGGGTCTCATTCTCACTAATCACAACAAGGTGGATCCACCAGATATAATATTGCAGAAAGTAAGCATGAAGTCTTTGGAACTACGCCAATCAAAGGAAGAAATTGTAGACCAAACTTAAATGGTTGTTGTCAAGGAGTGGGACTTTGGATTCCACCCTACGGAGATTCTAAGCAAGTGGATGCAGTGGCAACCTATTGGTGGTCTAGGTTTTTCAACCTAGATGTAGAGATTGTGTTTGATGCATTTAAGAATATCTTTAAAGAACCCTTAGCACAAGGTATGGTCATAAGGGTCACAGAAAATGGATCTCAATGTGAGAAAGATGGCAGTATGGTCCTACATGCATATAGTTGAGATGAAGTGTTTTTCAACCAGTGGCTTGCGACCTATCTTTTGTATATGCTATTTACTTTGGTACATCATGTATCGAGCTTGGATTTGCACTACAAGGTTGTGGCTTATTACCAATTTCTAGAAGGGAAATGGACCTTTTTGACATCACCTAAGAGGATAGTGACTTTTGCTTGCTTCACTTTTAGTGTTAAGCTAGGTTCTGAAGAAAATTGGAACTTGCCACATCAACAAGGAGGCCATAAGTGGAGGACTCTTGGTACAATCTTGGGGATCATGATCCTAAGTTTTGTCTTGGAAGGAGCTAAAGTGATTATCATATTCTTCACTTGGGATCTGTAGGATATTGGCACAAAATTTTGGAAGGCTTCCCATTTACTCAAAGGAATTTTGAGTTAATGATCGTTGGTGCTCTAGCCAGGGAGCCTTGCCAGGACGTATTTCTTTTCTTGAAAATAGGTGAATGTCCAAGAGATCTCACTAATGGCCACAAGCAATGACTAGTTTAAAAGGCAACTAGATATTGACTCATTTGCTACAGTCTAACTCAAGTATGTAACTAGAGGCATGGATGCCTCTAGCTTCAAGGGGAGGGCTAATGAGGGCCGCTTTTAAAATTTTGGATCACCTCTCTCTTGGTATGCACCTGATGGCAAGGCTTCAAGGATTCGCGGAGGAGGAGGGACCTGATGCAGTAAATCTATGTTTATATTTTGTACATAGCTATGGTTTTGACACATTTGGGTCTTAGAAATAAGGAGAGGTAGGAACAAACCCTATGAGAAAGAAAAAAAATCACTAGATGATGATTCTACCCGACAGTCACTACCTGATGGTCACTACAGGTGAAGCATAAAAGTCACTAGTAAAAGAGATGAGAATCTTATGAATTATGGAGCTAGAGTCAAAAAAATATTATCAAATTCAAGCATAATTCACTTGTGGACACAAGGCCTGCACATGGAGTCAAGAGGGGACCACCTGAAAGACTTTTGGAAGGAAAAAGACGAACACATATTTTTGTGGAATTTTTCTCTATTTTTTCATTCCAAACTGGAAAACATTTTCAACAACAAAGTTGTAGGCGTTGAGCTGATCTTTTGGCCCCTATTTTTTTTATAATCTATTGAGCTACGGTTTGGGAGATATGCCCAAAATGGTGGAGCCTATCTGTCCACATGGGATGAAGTTATGATTATCCAACTCAACACACACATTTTCTTATAGGTTTCTCTCCATTATTTCTGTATCTTTTCTTATTTTATCAAGATTCTCTCAAATAATAGCTCTTGGACTCAAGCTATGGAAGGTGGCATGGAGACAAAGCTCGCCATGATGAACGCGATTAGGAGGAAATTGGTTAATAAGCAGGGCACATGGAACTCTCTCATTCGGGGAATGCCTCTAACTTAGGTTACTTTGTAATAAATCCTTTTTCTCATAATCTCTTCCCTAATCACTCTCTTGGCCTATAAAAGGAGACCTCCTCTTTTGTAGATAGATATACGACACTCACTACACACACACCACACACACACATAGTACGATCTTATCCCCTTCTCATCTTCTTGCCCTATGCTACGATTGTATTCATCTTTTGCAAGCAATCAAAACACTCCATCTTGATGCCATACCTTGTGCCATTTGGGATATACTTCATTCTGAGTATGGCTTATGATTGTTTATTTCCATTTTTCTTATGTTGAGGTGTGCGGATTGGCCACCATACACACACACTCTCTCTCTCTCTCTCTCTCTCTCTCTCTCTCTCTCTCTCTCTCTCTCCCTCTCATATTCCTATCATCTTGCTACTTGCACCTTAAGGTGTACAGATTCACCACCTCTGGTATGAGAAGTAAACATACTTGCATGCTTCCCTTACCTCATTATCTTCCTTACTACATGCATGAGTAGCAAGCCCATTCTCACTCACTCACCATTCCTCTCATCTTGTTTTTTTTGACCACCCAATCCAAAGCTGGGTGTGGATCTTGAAATTGTTTTCCATGGCATGTTTGATTGTGTATGTGTATGTGTCCTATCTTGCTAGGTGGTGCTCCTATTGTGTACCTACCATGATGAGGCCATCGTGCATAGTCTTGGTGTAGAGGCCATCCGGTCTATTTTGCACTTCCGCTTGTCACTAGGAATCTATTCTTGGCTAATGTATAAAAGCCCCGGGGGATTCACTCTATATACAAAATGGGACGCCACTTGCAAGCGAACAACTTTGATAAAACCTCCATATATGACTCCTCTTAGGGAATATGACCCCCCTTTCTATGCTTATATGATAATCAATGCAGAAAAATATCATACCCCTATCTTACATATAAAATTTAGGTCTCACATGATCTAACTGAGTAAAAATAGTCAAAGAGCGTGTAGAATAGTGTCCAACAATGTACTAAGTAAAGACTTATGTTGATACTAGATGTATTTTCAATGTATCTTAGTTTGACTTTCAAACTACGTGCCCATTCAGCCTACACTCTAGCTACTTGTCCAATTCTGACCCATCTAACTTACTCGGAAAACATGTTTATAAAGTTGTTTTAGGTTCTCTGTGTAAATTTTCATCTTTACAAACTCTTTATAGCTTTAATCCCTCTAACAAATGAACTATAATCACAAAACAAGAAATTGCTACAAAGCAGCGTTAGTTCTTGCAAGGTCGAGGCCCCAGACTCTTTGGAAAACCATGATTTTGAAACACAAAAACTTCCTCTCATTTTCCCATTTCTCACTTCTCCCCCCCCCCCCCCCCTCTCCCAACCCACCCATACATATGATACCCCCTCCCTTATTTTTAAGATTGGGAGATAAATTATCTTGGCAGACTTGTCCCTCACTCAGGTGTAGTCTCTTTCATTTAACGTAAGTTTCTCGCGATGAAAATGTGTTCTTAGTCGTTCTTGTCTACGAGTTGTTTTCGCTCTCTATGCACAATACATGCACCAAAATTGGTTTTTGACCTTAGGAATAGATAGACCACATCTAGAGGAAGCCATAGAGTGCTTTGGATGCCAAAACCGACTAACCTAAAATAGGTTGTTTATCTTATGCACGATTTTTTTGGTGTCAAAAAATACATTTGAGCATAGGAGGGTGTTGAGGATACTCTACTCATGCTAGGCATTAAGTTTTGTTTCATTCGGAGTCTTGTAGCTACAAGTCTTGCAGTAAGGAAAGAAACTTTTGATGTCTGACACACATTTGAGACCGAGTTAGGTAGAAACCACTTAGAATTGGGATTTTCAAGAGATTAGCTATCTCTTGTTTCATCCATGCACTAGTTGGGTCAGCTACTTCTTTTGTCTATGGTTGTCACTTTGCTAGCATCAATATGGCGAGTCTTGGTAGTAGACTGACATGAAAATAAAAAAAGCCCACACACCCTCGTTAGCAGCACTTGATCTTCAAAACTTGCGCATCTAGCATCACAAAGACCACCTTTTCACCTTCAAACAAGAGCAATCAGTGTGCTCCTTAGTGGGGACACCAAAGAGGAGAGGGGGAATGAGGAAAACCCCTAAACACAACAAAATGGTCTCTCTAAAATGGTCTCTCTATAGCTCAGGGGATTCATAGCACCTGAGTCCTCTTGAAAATACCTTCAAAGCTTCACACTTCCACTAATAGAACCTCATCTTCCCACACTAATTTTTTCTTACACACACACACACCAATGCACACACACTCTCCTTGCCATTGAGATCAACAACCCACATGCATTTCACATGCCATTTTAGCTCGCAGACCTCTGCCTTACACAACACCTCTCTCTCACTTAAAAAGGATGGTTCTCTTAGGGGATGGTCCATTTCTCTATCACTCTCTCTTGCTAAATTTCCATAGGATCACTCTACCTCTCTCACATGAACTCACTCTCCCTCAACAATTCACTCTCTCACCCTAAGCACTAGCGAGGTCACTAGTGAGGGGGTCATTTGTCTTCACTTATAAAAAATGGGGGACCCTCAGGCCCATGTGAATAAGCCCCTAAGGGTGTGTTTCAAATTGCCACCACAATGGTTACCAACTATCCATGCCTGCCACAAAAACCACCAACATGCCACTATTAGTGTGTCAATGGACAGCGCGAGAACCGCGCCAATGCTTGTCAAGATGAGGGGGGTGAGGGGAGCTCCATGAGAGCTCTCTCCCTCTCTCTTTGATTCCATCTGCAATCCCTTGGTTTGATATATATACACCCATATCCATGATATAGGATGTGCATGTGGGATTAACTAGAGTGCCATGTGGCACTACCTCAAAGATTGCACCCTTTAAATATCCAAAAACTCTCCTCTCAAAGCCTCAAGAAAATTATTTTTTTCACCACATCAAGATTGTTTTCATTTCCTACTCACACTGATCCATAGGAAAAATAGTAGGGCTCTATTGGAAGCTTGTATCTTGAGCTTTAATTGTTTGTACTCTCGGGCATCTCATTGCGACCTCATTATGGCCTCAAACAATGAGCTCTAAATTGGATAAAAATTATATGATCCTCCACTACCAATGCTATCCACACAAGATTTGACTAGTTGTAACTCTGTGATCACAACTTTGATTGACAAGCTATAACTTCTAGTAGGTTCCTTGTGCTACATAGCACCCTAAAAAACATGGCAAGGTCCAAAACACACTTGACTGCACACCTATTGAGACGGTCAAATGAGCAAAAACCTAGCTCCAGATCTTCAAAAGCTCATATCTTGCTTGTTTGAATTTTGATTGAAAATCTGAAAAGACGAACATGGATCGTAAATTGAGCACTTTAGATCCATGCACTCAACATCTACTCACAAAACACTTTTCCCCTCAAGGATAGATCAAGTCAGTTCCTCGACTCTAGATTCTATCAAGCACTAAACCCATGTCTAACTGCTTTATTACTAATGAACACTATATTAGAGAATTTAAAACTTTAGAGACAATTTGGAATCACCAATATCTTGGAGATTTGTCCATATGTACAAACTTCAAACTATTTTGTAAGGTCAAAGTCTCCCACAAGCTAGCAATTGAAAAGCTCTTCCGGGCCATGCTCTCAAAACTTTGGCTAAGATCTGGCCACGTGGTCAAATATTAAGCTTGTTTTCAAAGTGGGAGTTGGGAGATTCCCAAATTCACTAATATGGTAAATGGAATGGATGACAAATATTTGGAAGATAATGCTCTAAATATTCACTAGGTCACTCACCACACCTAAGGATCATTCCTTGTAAGGGGTTTTAGAGCTGGCGGGTTTTCATGAGAGACATCTATAGCACAACTATCTAGAACTAACATATTCATTTCAAACTCAAGGAAGTAACTCAAATGGGGCACAAAGACACTTTGAGTGTGTCAATCCTTGAGGTGAACCTAACAAGAAAATACATTAATTCATGCTAGCTACTCAACTAACAAAAGGACGTCATTTTTAATTTTACCCTCATTGATTGTATCACAACTTCATGTATTAATGAGAAATCCCGTAAAAATCCAAAGCTATTGTATTATCATCGACTATTAGAAAGTGAAAAGGGGTCAAGGGCTTCCAAATTTGTAGCTAACTTTAGTTCCTAAGCCTTGTTATTGAGACCAAATAGCTAGGAATCCATTCTTTAAATGTTGGCTAAGGTATAAAAGCCAACTTTTGTAATTGGGACCTAAGTTTTAGCATAATGAAAGTGAGCGTATGTTGCAGCTCAGTATTGTGAGTTTTGTGTTTCTTTTGATTGCTCATATCTCCCTCAAGCAGTGTTGCATTGTGAATCTGAGCATACCAACACTCTTGCAGGTAAAGGTTCTCTCTTTCTACATAAGTTTCTTGCGATGAAATTGTGTTTTTAGGCATGTTCGTCTATGAGCTATTTCCATTCCCTTCGCACAATACACGCATCTAAACTGATTTTTGACCTTAGGGATAGACAGAGAACGTCCTAAGGAAGCTATAGAGTGCTTCAGGACTTGAAACTAACCTACCAAAAATAGGTTTTTATCTTAGGTGCGATTTTTCATGAGTGTCAGAAATAACATTTCAACATATTGGGATACTGAGGATACTCTACACATTCTAGATAGTAAGTTTTATCGCATTCGGAGCATCATGGCTATACAAAATCATTGAGTAAAGCTTGCAGTAAGAAAGTTTCTTTTGATGTTTGGCACACATCTAAGACCAATTTAGGCAAGATCACATAGGACTTTGAGTTCTCTGAGAGATCAAATATCTTTTGTAGCCTCCATTTACTAGTCGGGTCAGCTAGATCCCACAGACTGACATTTTATGTCTATTGTTATCGCTTTGCTTACATCAATATGGTGAGGCTTGGCAGTCGACAAACATTTTGGCACTAGGAATGAAGCAACGTAGACTAGAGAAAAACCCAAAGAATTCACTCAAATTCATTACTTCCTCTAGTTACGGCTAAAGTAACACATTTTTTGACTTTAGCATGGCTAAGACATACTTGAGACTAGGGATACTTGGTAAGGAACTCGGGAGCTTTAGTTAGTAGGACTGATTGGGTGAAAGCGTGGTTTGGTGCTACAAAAAAAGGACCTATTTTACTTCTACCAATGAAAAAGTGGGGACTGGTAAAATTTTCGTAGTTTAGGTCAAAACTTTTTGGACCTTGTGTTTTTAGATTCTTCTTTCGAAGATCTATCCACTGATATATAATATGATAGGTAGTTTTTCATGTGACAAGTAAAAATTGTAACTCAAAGATTTGTCAAAGGTGCTATCAAGGACACTCCTTTTTGTACCACCAAAGCATGCTTTTAGCCGATTAGGTGAAGGATCCTTGAGACTAGCTAGTGGTCAGTAAGGGTATCACCTAAGTAGAAAGTAGCATTAGGGAAAATTTGGACTCTTAAAGGGGCCCTATAAGGAGGTTTGACTTTGCCTCTCTTGTCCAAAGTGGGCAACTCAGTGAAGTACATAAACGCTTTGTCAAAACCCTATCAAGCAACATATCATCTTAGAAAGTAGGTTTTACATCCCAAAAAATTGAGAAATTTGGACTTGATTTGTAGAAGTTATGGCCTCCCCACTGAAGATGAAATGTGGGGAGAGATTCCATTTATAAGATGTAGTTGTCACATCAAAAAATGCAATCTTCTAGAGTATAAGGAATTTGACGGCATGCTATATATCAATGGATACATATTGGTGATTACATTCTAAATTCAAAAGGTCCGACAATTTTTGATTTCATTTTTAAATTTTTTTACCGTGCGCCTGTTTTAGATAAGAGGGAGAAAGTCAAAGTCCTTATAGGGCCCATTTGAGAGTCCAAAATTTCCCTAATGAGATTGAGACTGAAAGTTTAACTTTCCACTTTCTGCACTCTTTTTCATGCTCAATAGGAGTAGGGTAAGTAGAAACATCAAGACTACATTTGATCTAAGGTGCATTGAAGAAAACCAAAAAAATTGTCCAGTCTATCTTAGGTGCACTAAAGATAGACAAGGGATTTCTGAGACTGATACTGACAAACTGTACTCGCAAGGTGGTAGACCAACTTGAGTGGATTAATCCCTTTGAATTTGGAAACATTTGGATCAACTAAAAGGCTTGGTCAAGCCTATTTTTGGGGAATCTGCCAACTTTAGAGAAAATTAACAAAGAAAAAGTCAATTCTAGCTAAAGCTTGAAACCAAGGTGTGGATAAATCCTGAAACTTAATGTGGGACAATCAATGTGTGCAATAAAAATTGCAAAATGTCAAAATCTCGTAGTGTTTTATCTTAGACCCGCTGAAGATAGAATTCCATCTAGAGAGGGTTTTTGTAAATTTTCAACTCACAGGGATTCATTAGACCAAATATAGCTCCTAAGAAAGTTTTATCAAGTTTCAAGCTGTGCAAAGGGTAAAAACACCAAGAAAACTCAAAACTTTGGCCATGGGAACAAAAAAGGTGACAAAACACTGGTAAATTGTCCAAATTTTGTGAAACTCATTATACAAGCTTGAAATCACATATAGAAACCTACACAAGTCACATTGGGCAAAAGAACGTTGAAATAGAGAAGATTTATCTTAGACACGCCGAAGATAAATTTCTCACCACCAGAAAGGTCATTTTGTCAAATTGAGATCGAGATTATTTTTGTCAAGCTGTGCCCCATCCATGTAATAAAATTTAAGTTTACCCCCATAGATAGGTGCAGCCATCTTAGGCGTACCGAAGATAGACCGAGCAAAATTTGAGAGCTTGGGCATATTGGGTGTATCCATTGCTTGGAGAAAGGAATTGCTAGATATTTTGTGACTTCAGATTGAAATTTTTTGGAATCACATACGGTTTGAAGTGCTGGTGTGCAAGAAATTACAACTTTGCAAAAAAAGGGCTAGATAAGGAGTGAAAGCATTGTGTTTGAAACCAAGGACAACTTTCTAGGTTTGAAGTATTTGTTCAATCAAGTTGTGTGAGCCCATATATGAACTTAAGATATCGTAGAGTTTTGGGAAACTTGGGTACTCTAGGGGAGAGTAGGAGTAGAGCATCCACAGAAGAGAGTGTAAAGCAAGGAAGACCATTATAAACTATTATGGAAAAAGTGCTTGACACTTATTCCGACTCAAGCTCCGAGATGTCCTCTTTTTGAACTCAATGAGGAGGTGGCACCTTTCTCAAGTTCAAGCATATCTTGACCATCTTCAAAACCAACAAGTACGAAGTCCATATTTCCTTGGATCCTATTGAGGAGTTTGGTAGTAAGGATAGATGACCATACCATCAAGTTTGAAGAGGAGGTTAGGGAAAACAAACAAGAAGACTTCTATATGGACCAAAATGGGGGTGGAATACCTCAAGATACAGGATCCTTATTCAGTAGACAAGTGGGGATTGGAGGTTGATACTCTAATTCCTAATAAGGTTGTGAAAGAAGGACCTCCTATGCTCAAATTAGAAGGATATGACTTGATGATAGAGCCTATGATAGCATGATTAATTTAAGAGGGAGAAGAACCAAGGGCAGTCACGTCAATGATGGAAATAAGAGAAGAAATGCAAAATCCACCTTTAATTGGGAAAGAATGGGTGACACTAGGACAAGGAGAGGCCCACAAGAGTCACATCTACCAAACAACTGGTTTTAAGGTTTAATGGGAAAAATGATGGCTAGAAGAGAGAGAGAGAGAGAGAGAGAGAGAGAGAGAAAGTGCTAAGTATAACCATAGAGTCAGACAGTCAATCTAGTAGGCTTCCAAAAATGGGTCAAAATGTACAACGGATCAGTGGAGCTGTATGACCACGTAGTAAGCTTTAGACAAGTTTTGAGAGATGAGCACATAACCAACTTCCATATACAGTTTGAGGGGTTTGAAATGACCTTAGAGGGTAAAGATTTAACTTGGTTCCAAAACATACCTCCTGGGTCAATAATCGATTTACCAACTCTGGCAACGAGATTTGTCGTTGCTTGCTCAAAAATGGAATCAAGCATAATAATGTAGATCAAATCTATAGTTCAAACAAAAAAAAAGGAGAAATTGTGAGAGATAGTGTGAGTCGGATGAGACAATATATAGAAAAATGTCCAGAGTCAGAAATCCCAACCAAGGAAAGACTTGTCTCACTCTTTTTAAAGGGACTATTTAACAAAGATTTGCATGCTATTCTGTATAGCAAAAACACATGACTTGGGAAGCATGCAACCTGGATGACTTGAGTGATAATTGCAAGATCTTCAATGAGGGGAGCATTGCTAAAGATACACAGAGCAAGAGAACTACATCCACTGTGCTAGCACAAGTAGGACCAATTGTTGCAGCTCCTACCAATGCTATAGAAGACATGCTTAAACGCATGAACGATATGATAACCAACATGCAAGGATGCTTATGAGAGGCTAGAGATTAGGATAGAATCAGGGACAACCAATGGGACAAAACAGTGGTATTCCATTGAAGGAAAATGGACAAATAATGAGACAAATGAGTGCTATTTCACACCCAAATACAATGGAAATGTCTAGTACGTTCCAATGAGTCCACAAGGACAACCCATGTACAAATACCTACCAAATGTGGCCCAATGCAAAGATTGCCCATGAATGTGGAGAGACTACAACTAGTGTTAGGCAAAAAGAATAAACAAAAATTTACAAGTGGATCAAACATACCAGCAATTCCTCCGAAAACTCCAAAAAAGAAAGACACAAACGATGATGGAGCAAAAGATGTCATGCGCACACTCACACACCCAGACAACTCAACACCACACAAGGAATTTAATTGAATTTCAACCCACACACACCACCACTCAAAAGCTCCCTGAAAATCCTACCCACAAGCTTGATTCAAACTCCAAACACCTCGACCTACAAGCCCTTGCCTGCCTGCAGACACTAAAAGGTGAGTCGAGGTGATCAACACTTGAAATCACGCTTGATGGTGACCAAAATATACAAGAAAAACCATCAAAAAACCAAAAACTCCAGCCACAAAAGGCCACTCTCAAACCATTGCAAAAGATTCACCAAATTCCACTCTGTTGGACTCTTTGGAGTAGCGCCAACCCTAATGGCACCGATACAGGGTCACATAGTCTTGCAGAAAGCCGCACCTTCTTCCCTCAATTCCTTGCACACACACATCCATGGAAACCTCAGAACTTACATAGACTCTCCCAAGTGAAAAATTGAAGAGAGAAAGTTCTCATTCACTCCTCCACACACTCGAAAACAGGATGCGAACGCGACGGGACTGCACTAGACCACCTGTAGGAACCCTGCTTCCTCCCACACACAGAGAGGTGAAAGTGCCCATATTGATCTTCAAAAGTTCTCCCTCAGCATGGACCATCACGGAATCGTGAGTGATGTGGAAATTTGAAGCCATTTCACACCTTTTTTTACTATTTTTTGACCTTTAGTTTTGGCCAATTTTGACCCCCGGCGGGCATTTTTCGCGGGAAAAACCCCAAACGGACTCCAAAATTCACCAAATTTCGCACGCTTGATCCTCAAAGCACTTTTCCACATCCCCAAATTCTATTTTTAACCACTTCTAGGGCGGTGCACGCATCACTGCAGATCAAGCACCGTAAATAGACAGTTACTGCATGTCCCAAGGCTTCTTGAGCGGGATGAGAGTACCCACACTTGTCGCTTGAATTATTTACATTATAGAAAGCTCAAACACATTCTCTAGAGCCAAAAGAGGCCACCAAGAACCATATCCAAGGCCCCGATACCCTATCCAGGCACGTACATATGCTCGACTACCGACACGCAAGCATGAATATTTACAATGTGCACACGTTGCCCCATTTTTAAAACTTGAAACCACTTTGTAAATCTCCCAAATGCATGTATTTACATATTTTTGTACATATGAACATGCATATATGCACTACTTTGTACATACCAAAAGTGGTTTATCATCATTGCCCAACCCCAAGTAGAGCATTTATGCTCAACACTTGCATCAAACAGTGACAAAAAAACTGCAAAAGTAACCCCAAAATTCCTCTAGGATCATAGGGAAACTCGTCAAGCTTCATAGCACCAAAAATATGTGCCCAAGGCTTCCACTTACACCAAATAAGAAAGCTTTTATCTTCTTGCATGAATGCCATCGTCCACCTGGATCCCAAGAATAATCTGAATCTTCTCCAAGGTTGGCACATGCCATGTTGTACCATACTTTGTTCCAATTAGCAGAACCCACAAATACCTCAAAATGCATCTCATAACTAGAGCTCATTCGATTGACAACAGTAAATCCCACATTATTTTCCTGATGCATTGACTGCTCTTCATTCCCCATGCCCAAGAGATCATCACTCCAAGCATTAACAACTCCACTCCGAAATTGAAAACGCTCTTCAAAAACACTATCACTAGCACCTTCTTCTTCCATAGAAGGCATCTTCCACTTGAAAATATGGAAACATGCATACAAAGCCACACAAAACATCATAACCAAGTCTTCATCATGCCAACTAGACCCAAGATTTACTAACTGCCAATCAAGATCTTCACATATAAGAGGGTAGGGCTCAAACATACATTGAAGCATGTGAAATGCTTCCATAAGATCACTATGCAAGCAAAAGGTCACTTTAACCTCCTTATCGTCCACATCCTCAAGAAGTTTATACTTAACAATTGCATGGCGCATATCATCACGGACATCCCTTGGAGATGGAGCTAGCATCAAATCCTTGCACATATGGAACTCGTTTCTATCACCTTCATGACCCAATACCTCTGCATCACAACCACTAGAGGGTTGCACAACCCCCAGCTTTGGTAAAGCACATGGATCCAAGGTCACATCGACCATCATAGCATCATCCTCTCCTGCATCATCTTCACTTGTCGGTGGAGAAAGTCTTTGTCCATAGCCCACCATCTCATCATCAAAGCAAGCATCCATATCATGTTGCTGCAACGCTCCTTCCCAAAAGATACGTTGCTCTTTGTGCAAGGCTACCATATCCTTCAATGGATCTAGTGACTCTATGTCATCATTGCATACATCATCGCACCAACTCTCACAAGCATCAGATGTGTCACCATCATAGGTTACCTCATCCTTGTCAATTTCACTCTCATTATCTTCACTTTCCACACTAGTGCTCAAACTTTTGCATTCATCTACTATGTCCTTGCCATTTTGCACCATGGGCATGTGTATGGTCTCTAAAATTGCTTCACATACTTCATTTGCATTGAATTTGTGCATATGGGCATCCACACATGTATCCAAGCTATTATCCTTGCTAGCATGAGCACATGCAAAAACTGCGACTTTATGCACATAAAGGTCATCCACACTATCCATACCACGTATTGACAAAGGGCACTTCATTCCTGTAGCAACACACAACTTTCTCTCCTTTCTTAGCGATAACTTCAATGCTTCATGCATGGAACTGGGCTCTTTCTCTTGCAATTTCATCTTAAGGACTGGCCGCAATAGACTTGTGAATACCTGTATTCTTTGGCTATTTGTAAATGCAGAATAGAATTCCTCTTTAGACATGGCTTCCACATGCAAAAGATAATCTTTCCACACTCTCCAAGCATCATCAAATCTTGACCAAAAATCTGCAACAGACTCGTGCTCTTGCATAAACAAACTAGTGACCTATTTCCATGCATCTTGGTGACGGATCACCTTCTTAAACCGCTTCAAAAAGCATCTCTTAAGCATGTCCCAATTTGCCTTCTCATCTTGTGATAGGCCCTCATACCATTCTCTTGCATTACCTATGACCACTAGATTTATACCTGCAAGCTTTTGCGCCTCACTTGGAACTCCACAACATAAACATGTCAAATCAAACTCATATGATGCAAGCCAATCGTCTGTATCCTCAAAACCTGTGAAAATTGATGGTTGGAATGGAACCACCATCATGAAACTCCCCTCAACATCCAAAATGTGCATACATCACTGCTCAAAATCCAAATTCTAGGTGCACAACCGGCAAATTTCGCTCCCCAGCAGGATCACCAAAGGATGATGGAGCAAAATATGTCGTGCACACATTCACACACCCAGACAACTCAACACCACACAAGGAATTTACTTGAATTCCAACCCACACACACCACCACTCAAAAGATCCCTGAAAATCCTACCCACAAGCTCGATTCAAACTCCAAACACCTCGACCTACAAGCCCTTGCCTGCCCGCATACACTACAAGGTGAGTCAAGGTGATCAACACTTGAAATCACGCTTGATGGTAACCAAAATATACAAGAAAAACCATCAAAAAACCAAAAACTCCAGCCACAAAAGGCCACTCTCAAACCATTGAAAAAGCTTCACCAAATTCCACTCTGTTGGACTCTTTGGAGTAGCGCCAACCCTAATGGCACCGATACAGGGTCACATAGTCTTGCAGAAAGCCGCACCTTCTTCTCTCAATTCCTTGCACACACACATCCATGGAAACCTCAAAACTTCCATAGACTCTCCCAAGTGCAAAATTGAAGAGAGAAAGCTCTCATTCACTCCTCCACACACTCGAAAACAGGACGCGAACGCGACGGGACTGCACTAGACCACCTGTAGGAACCCTGCTTCCTCCCACACAGAGAGAGGTGAAAGTGCCCGTATTGCTCTTCAAAAGTTCTCCCTCAGCCTGGAACATCATGGCACCGTGAGTGATGTGGCAATTTGAAGCCATTTCACACCTTTTTTACTATTTTCTGACCTTCAGTTTTGGCCAATTTTGACCCCCGGCGGGCATTTTTCGCGGGAAAAATCCCAAACGGACTCCAAAATTCACCAAATTTCGCATGCTTGATTCTCAATACCCAAATCACTTTTCCACATCCCCACATTCTATTTTTAACCACTTCTAGGGCGGTGCAGGAATCACTGTAGATCAAGCACCGTAAATAGACAGTTACTGAATGTCCCAAACTTCTCGAGCAGGATGAGAGTACCCACACTTGTCGCTTGCATTATTTACATTATAGAAAGCTCAAAAAAATTCTCTAGAGCCAAAAGAGGCCACCAAGAACCATATCCAAGGCCCCGATACCCTATCCAGGCACGTACGTATGCTCGACTACCGACACGCAAGCATGAATATTTACAATGTGCACACGTTGCCCCATTTTTAAAACTTGAAACCACTTTGTAAATCTCCCAAATGCATGTATTTACATATTTTTGTACATATGACCATGCATATATGCACTACTTTGTACATACCAAAAGTGGTTTATCAATGATATGAAATCAAGAGACAAAAACTACGAAAGGGGGTTGAAGAAAAGATACAGAAGGAAGTAGAGAAAAAGATGCATGCCTTGTCATTAGAATTTAAGGAACGGGAACCAAAATTGACGGGATCAGTATTAGTTGTTAAAATATACGATCCAATCAACATGGCCTTGGAAGCTTTCTAAGCTCGTGGATTGAAATCCCGACAAACATTGAAAACCAAATGGAAAAACTATCCAACACCTGATATGGAAGAAACTAAATTAGAAGCATACCATAAAACTTGGTGATCCATGTTGGAAAAATAGAAACCTTAGTTGGAAATCATAGGGAAACTAGTAGAACTTGAAACTAACACCCTTAGAGACAAACCACAAGAGAAGGGAGAGTTGGAAACTTTAGAGAAAAAGGATACACAATCACCTGAACTGTTAGTTCCTGATAGTGAGGTGGGAAGGCTTAGTTATTCATTTAATGCTTTGTTTGGGCATAGTTATCAATAACTAATAACTATGCCTAACGTGACTACTCTGTAACATTAAATGGTCTAGTAACTTGTGTGTAGTGGAAAATAGCACGAACATAATGAGCATTTCATTAGAATAGATTCCTAATGAGAATAACAAGAGTGCTTGGGTGGAGATAGCAACAAAAAGTATAACACCTAGTTAGATAGCATGAACAATACTTCAAAAGAGAGGGAAATTAATCAGTTGACAACAATTGAGGACCGGGTTTGCATGGAGCCGCCCCCCCTCCAAAAGGCTTTGTATTACGGTTTCTCCTATCAAGAGAGACATTTTACAATACAATTCTTTGTGTGCCTTCAATACTAGCTAGTGCAATGAAGATGGAAACTTCAAGCACTAAGAAAAACACTTATCAAACACAACATCAATTCCCTCACAGTCTCAGACCCAAGACCTCACACACCTTCGAAGATGGTGAGAGATAGCGGGGTTTGAGAGTAGATTGAGAGGAAGGAGTAGTCTTACGAGAAATATGTACATATCCTCACATAATCAGTCAAACTAGCATAGCTTGTGGTGGCTTAGTAATTAGCATGGTAGAGGAGATGAGCATGCATTGAATCTTGGCTCTTCATTGGATTTGCATCACAGATCCAAGAGTTGTTGGTGTAGGCCTCCCTTCTCACGAGCTTGGAGTAGGTGATAAGCTTTCCATTAAAGCTAGAGAGAGAGAGAGAGAGAGAGAGAGAGAGAGAGAGAGAGAGAGAGAGAGAGAGAGAGAGAGAGAGAGAGAGAGAGAGAGAGAGAGAGAGAGAGAGAGAGAGAGAGAGAGAGAGAGAGAGAGAGTCTTCTTACTCTACACATGAGCTTGTGTGAGTGTGTATGGATAATTGCCTTCAAAAAATCAGCCCCCTCTCTTGGTCGACCTCTCTTGCTATTTGCTCCTGATAGCACCTCATTGCACCTCTCCTAGCTTAGCCAATGAAAGTTAAGTAGCGTAAGTGATAGTCTTCTGACATGTGTCCCCCTTTCCCCTTTTGTAAGAGCTTTAGGTAATTAATTAATGTAACTAAACTCTCATTGGACCCCTTTGTCTCTTGGCCAATAGGAATCAGGCTAGCCATTGGGTTGTTGAATGCTCATTGGACCCCTTGGGGGACTGTCCAATAGTCTTCTAGAGAGCTTAATTATTTCATTAAGTGTTCTTAAACTTATTAAAGTAGATTTACTCTAGCCTAATTCTCATTGGTCCACCTCCATGGCCATCCAATAGGATTAGGGAACACCTTGTGGACATCTGGGCTAGGGAGCTGACATGTGTCCCTCATTCCCTTTGTGTAAAGGGAGCTTGTGTGTGTGTGTGTGTGTTTCTCTCTCATCCCTGTACTTGCAAGGCTCTCCCCCTTCTATGTAGGGATTATGAAGATTTTTTGGGACACACACAAAGCATCCAATTTCCCTTGTGTTTGGCCTTTGGACACAACCTTTGAATTTTAGAACCTTAGAATTTTGGAAGTCTTAATGGGCTGAACCTTAGGGTATTTTTATCCCATTGTTGCACATTGCTCTTTCGCAGATGGCCCCCCCTTGGATCCCTATTTTCCTCCTTTGGATCCCTACTATGGCCGGTCTGCCAGCTTAATCAATATTATAGCTTTTTCTCCTCTGGTACTTCCCCATATTAAATGATCAGTTTAACATGAGAAAATCATTTAGAAGAATTAGATATTGATTATTATGACATTACCTCTCTATTGAAATCATAGTCGTCCTCGACTATGGGGTAGAGAAGATAAATCATATTCATTAGTCCTTTCCCTAGAGGATAGAGGATCCCTATGTTACCCTACGACATCATTCCAGAATGGATGACTAGTCCATTTGGCGCTTGAGAGACTGAGCTGCCGCAAGCATGTCTGCACATTAGTCCTATCAATCTTCCATAGTAGAGTGACAAGCTCTACTTGGTGTTCGGGAGACGTCGTCTCCGCAAACTTGATCTAAGCATGCATACTACTTCATATTTGCGCTTGAGAGACTGAGCTGCCGCAAGCATGTCTGCACATTAGTCCTATCAATCTTCCATAGTAGAGTGACAAGCTCTACTTGGTGTTCGGGAGATGTCGTCTCCGCAAACTTGATCTAAGCATGCATACTACTTCATATTTGTGCACAATGAAGAAAAAGAGAGTCTTATAAGACCAAAACTTTGTTCATTTTTAACATTTGTAGATTTGGTTACTCTAGGAAAGCATTGTAGCATTGACAAGGTTTAGGTTATCCTTTGATTGTATGCCTTGCATCCATCTAGCATCTTCAAAAGGATAATTCTTAAACTTAATAAGATATCCTCCGATAGTCTTACCGCCCCTTAGTACCTTGTCTTCATGTCGGAGAATGGACTCGGGCTACAACACCTCTTCTTGGTCCTCGATATTCGGTTGGTCTTCAATAGCTGGTTCTTGTGGTGGATCTCCTTTGTAAGACTTTAGTAGGCTCACATAGAAAGCATTGTGTATAAGCCAGTGGTTGGGCAACTTGAGATGACAGGCCATCTCATTGATTGGCCTAAGAATTTGGAAGGGACCATAGTACCTTTTTGCTAACTTAGCATAGTACTTTTGGTGTCCCGTAGGATTCTTGTCCATCGTGTGCCTTAATCGAGCCTTGGTAAATTTTAATAAGAACCAATCATTTTCCTTAAAGGCTTGGGCTCTTTTGTGCTTATCAACAGCAGCCTTTTGCCTTTGCTGTGAGATAGAGATAGCATACTTAATCTTTTGGAAAGATTCTTGTAGGTCTTTGCTATACTCATCTGCAATGAATATCTTCCTGTGTACCTTAAGTAGCATGGGACTTTTTGATCTTTCCTCCATTACCTCGAAAGGTTCTTTTCCCGTGGAAGTATGTATAGTGTTGTTGGAGGCATACTCCACTAAGGGTGAGTACTTCTCCCATTGGGACCTTTGATCTACTTCCGTTACATAGGCTTTTAGTAGATCAAGAATTGTTAGGTTACCTATTTCACTTTGGCCATCCGTTTGCGGGTGATAGAGCCGAAGAGAAGTTTAGCCTTGTCCCTAAATTCTCAAAGAGACCCTTTCAAAAATTTCTGGTCATTCTAGGATCTCTATCCGACACTATGGAAATTGGCAAGCCATGGTACTTGAAGATTTGTGATATGAAGAGGGTTGCCATTTGATGGGCTTTGATAGTATTTTTGACAAGTATAAAATGAGCTTTTTTACTAAACCTGTCTACTATCGTCCATATTCCCGTATTCCCATGGATAGACTTAGGCAATCCAAAGATGAAATCCATGGATATGCTCTCCCATGGTGAATTAGAGATTGGCAAAGGTTGAATCAATCCAGGTTGCTTCCCTCTTTCAAACTTTGTCTTTTGGCATACCACACATTTAAAACATGATTTCATGGTAGGCCAATAGAAATATGTTTTAATCCCTTTTAGGGTAGAGTGAATCCCTCTATGTCCTGCATAAGGAGGAGCATGAGATTTATACATTACTTTCTCACGTGATGAGCTAGTAACATATAGTCTATTGCCATAGAGAAGATAACCATCTTGTAAAGTAAATGGTTCCTTTTTCTTTCCTAATGCAAGGGCTGAAATCACATCTCTAAAATCGGGATCAATAGCATACTCATCTATCATTGAAGATAGATCATTCTGAGTCCCTATGGAAATCGCATTTACTCTCGGCCATCTTGAGAATGCATCGGCTACTTGATTATGCTTGCCAACAATGTGAGCAATATGAAAATGAAATTTTGAAAGAAAATTTTCCCACCTCATTTGTTTGTCAAAGAGCTTGGTCTGCATCATGAAGTACTTAAGACTTTGGTGATCCGTTCTCAGAATGAAAGGAGTCCCCAATAAATAGTGCTTCCATGAGTCTAAGGCATGTAGAATTGCGAGAAGTTTCTTTTCATACATGCTTAGAGATTTCTCAACAGGGTCGAGCCTTCAACTTTCATAGCCTATGGCGTGCCCTTCTTGGAGCAAAACAGCTCCAAGGCAATCACCACAAGCATCACATTGGACCTCAAATGGCTTTGAGAGATCCGGTAGTGTAAGCACAGGTTGAGAGATAAGCTTTTCTTTAAGTTTTTTGAAAGCATTGTTCTCCTTGGTAGACCATGTATACCTAACATTTTTCTTTGTTAGGTCATGTAATGGTCCTGCTATTAGTGAGAACTTTTCTATGAAGCGTCTATAGTATGCACACATACCTATAAAGCTTCTTAGTTCATGAAGATTCCTTGGTTTAGGCCATCCTTTTATTACCTCTAACTTTGATGGATCTATTTGGATGCCACCATGAGAGATAATGTGACCTGAATACTGAATCTCTTGTAAGAAAAAATCATTTTTTCTTTCGATTAACAAAAAGTTTATTCTCCCTTAGAACTTGAAATATTACATAAGGCGTTTCTTGTGTTCATCTAATGAATTAGAGTAGATGATGATAACATCAAAGAACACTCCAGTAAAGGTTAGGCGAGGCCTGAATAGCTTCTCCATCAAGCGGTTGAATGTGGTTGGTGCACTGGTCAATCCAAAAGGCATGACAATATATTTGTATAGACCAAACGTAGTGCGAAATACGGTCGTTATAATATCTTGATCAACTATCCTTATCTGATGATAGCTACTTTTTAGGTCGATCCTACTGAAGTAGGTGGACCCTTGTAGATTATCAAATAGGTCTTCTACCCGTGGAACCAGAAACCTATTTTTGATAGTGATCTTATTTAGTGCTTTATAGTCGACACACATATGATATGTGCCGTCTTTCTTTTGCACTGATAGCACAGGTGAGCAAAATGGAGATGAGATAGGCCTAACCATGCCCTTCTCAACTAACTCATGCACTTGCCGCATAATCTCCTCTTGTTGAGCTTTAGAAACTCTATAAGGAGGTTTGTTAGGCAGTGAACTTCTTGGAAGAATTTCAATTGCATGGTCATCATTACCTCATTTAGGAAGTAGGTTACAAGAGATGTCATCACTCAATAAAGACATCTTGAAACCCTTTAGAAAATTGGATAACTCTAATTCCTTTTGATTGTGTATATTTGCTTTTGCTAAACATTAGGTTCATTTTGAGAGTCTTTAACAAAAATCATGTACACAAAAATAGAGCTCTTTATTGACTTATTGAAAGCTTGCGTATGTACAATGGATATGGTTTTACCCATTTCCTTAGCATCTATGTACATATCTTTTTTCTTGAACTTAAAGGAGATTCTCCTTTCAGGGAATTTAACATTGGCATCCATGAAATCAAACCATGGTGCCCCTAGGATTACATCCTCATGCTTGAGAGGAGAGATAAAGAAGTCCTCTTTGTCCACATAGATTTGTACATGGAGCCTCAAGTTCCCGATTAAGGGAGTGATGAAACTTCTTGCCCCTTGAAAGCACCGTCTACGGGTAGGACATCTCCCATCTTGTATGCTTGTATGCCTAGCTTGGTGGCCAACTCTGTGGATATGAAATTTTAAGTAGAACCAGGGTCAAAGAGAATAAAAGCATCATGTTCTCTTACCTTTACCCAAGAATGGCATATAGGAGATCCTTTGTGGTGAATTTCCTCCTCTTGGATTTTGACCAAGGTAGCTTTGGCGGTTGTTCTTTTGGGGACAAGCGCGGTAGGCATGCCCTTGCTCGTCGCACTTGAAATAGTGGTTATCCTTGCGATAACGCTCAAGCTCTTCAAGAGAGAGTTTATTTTTGCCTTTGTAAACTCCCTTCTCATTAGCTTTGTTGGAATTGCCCTTAGGAGACTTTTGGACATTGTCCTTCCCCTTAGGCTCATTGGAACCCTTGTTTTTCGTGGGCTTAGAATTTCTTTTATCCCTTGGTTGGAAATTGATTCAAGAGGCCACCATAGTATGGTGTATAACTGCCAATATGGTGCGTGGCCTTCGGGAGTTGACATAATCCACCATTTCTTCGGTTAAGACCGCACAAAATTGTTTCTTTTGCTCTCTAAAATCCAACTTTTTGAAGACAGTGGATTTCAGTTATAGGTCCCAAAACTTGTCTACATATTTGTGAATGGATTCGTAAGGAGAGAGCTTTAAGCTTCGCCACTCAGTGAGTACTTTGTCTTTGGCATCGGCGGCCAAAAACTGCTTCATAATGGAAGCTCTTACAGCTTTCCATGTTTGTGAAGCTTCACCATTGGCTCGTAGGCTTGCCATTGCCTGGCAGACTTTTGAAAGTGCATAGCTACATGGAGTAGCTTAGAGGACTCCGTGAAGCTCTCATCTCCAAACACCGCATCGAATTGTTGGATAAAGGCCAAGACTTTGTCCGTGCCACCAAAGGTGCCATCGTAGGTAAGGAAAGAGATGCTCTTCCCTCCCTCTTTGAACTTCTTAAGCTTGGACGACCTCTTCCACACGGCATAGGATTTCCGATGGCGTCTTCTTTTTGATGGTTCAAAAGTTGCACCATCACTTTCTTCAAAGGATGAAGAATTTGAGGAAGATGGAGAAGAGGGTGACCTTTTTCTCGCCTTTTTCTTGCCTTGATCTTCTTTGTCTTCACCATCACTTTCGTAAGAGGAAGAGGATGAAGAAGATGGAGAAGAGGGTGTCCTCTTTCTCGCCTTTTTCTTCTCTTGTTTTTTATCATCCCTCTTTGAACTATGATGTGGAGAAGTGTGCGATGGTATTCTCTGTTTTGGGGGTGATGGAGAGCGTTTAGCCCGCCGTCTTCGTGGAGCCATCTCTGCCGAGGTGGTGGGAGACTCACTTCTTTCTCGTTCCTTCGGTGGGGGCTCTTGAATTCTCCTTTGGGAAGAAGATGCATCATTAAGGAGAAAACTTCTGAGCCCTTCGTATGGATCCTCTTCTTCTTCCCGAATCAGAGAGAGGCCTCTTTTGGGAGTCTCACAAGGAGGCTTCCTAGGTGCTTTCTCGTCATGGTGGGGAGCTTGGAGAATCCCATGAGCACGAAGCTGCCGTTGCACTTCACTTTGGAGGGATGGATTGCCAAGGCTTGTTGAAGCCTAGAAACAAGGTACTTAACAAGCATAGGGGCATCATTAGTAGACTACTCATTAGCAAAATCAAAGTTATCAACATTAATTTCACTCTCTTTACTATTGTCAGCCATTCTAACAAGTTTTACGTGTAAACTTTTTAGGTGTACTTTTGCACTTCAAGCCCTAGTTGCTACTCCTCTTTACCCCTGTAGAAAAAGCACTCAAGCTACTGTACCCGTCGCTCAAATACCATTAATTGAAAGGAATATAAGAGATGGTTGTTCAACACCAAAACAACACTAGCTCCTGTCAACCTTCTAATAGCTCAATAGTGGTTAAGACCATAGCTCTCGACGGTGTCATGACGTGGCACGTACATAGTGTGAAATAAAAACATTCATCTCACTTTTTACACTTCTCAATGCATGGAAAGAAAAGAAATAATGCACATATCGTGATATATGCTAAAGC
Source organism: Adiantum capillus-veneris (assembly GCF_014529385.1). NCBI lineage: Eukaryota > Viridiplantae > Streptophyta > Polypodiopsida > Polypodiales > Pteridaceae > Adiantum > Adiantum capillus-veneris. The sequence goes on from NC_140953.1 coordinate 45,837,523, forward strand.
GGCTACTGCGGTCGCTATCATGTACATACCTATCCGGGGAGTCGTGGCCCTGGATGTGGCTCATTTGCATGCTTTTTCACTTGATAAGATTCCTAATTTGGTTTGACAATGTACATAGTCCAAGTGTTTCATGGTGGCACACTCATCTCTCCTACAAAGACTGATGCCGTTGCAAAATTGCATGGAAAGTGACCCAACATGGTATATTGATGAAAAATGATGCTTATCTATGCTTTTTATGCTTATGAAAGTGATCCCATAAATTTAGGGATTTTCCTGACTTCGTTTGGGATTTTTCGCATCAAAAATGATAATTTTTTGGGTCAAAAATGAGTTGAAAATGGCCTAGTTTTGGTCCAAAGTGGCAAAATGGCCCAAAAATTGACACATTAGCTCATATTGCCATGGGGAAGAGAGATCAGGGGACTTTTGACAGAAAAAACCTGCAATTTATCACTACTGTTCAATAGCTTCCATGGTTGCCCAATCTATGTGTGCTACAGTCCCGCCTCTTTGCAATCTTGTATCTAAGCTTGTGAGGGAGTGAATTAGGGTTTCCCCTTATCAAAATTGTGTAGTTATATTAGTTTAGGTAATGTTAAGTTAAGCTACGTTTTTATGTTAGGTTATATGTTAGGTTATCTTATATGTTATGTTACATTAAGTTAAGTTACGTTAGGTTAAGTTATATTCGGTTAGGTTAGGTTAAGCTACGTCAAGTTAGGTTAGGTTATCTTATATGTTAGGTTACGTTAAGTTAACCTACATTAGGTTTAGTTACGCTAGGTTATGTTAGGTTACGTTAGGTAAAGCTACATTAGGTTAAGTTAGGTTATGCTACGTTCGACAATACGGCAAGCCATAGAGCTTACCCACAGCGCATATCAGAAACAACACAATGGCGATCCGTTCTTCAATACGGCAAGGCATAAAGCTTACCCACAACACATATGCATTGTGGGCAAGCTCTATCTTTCCGTATTGCCAACGGCTCGCCATTGTGTTGTTTATATGTCCGCGAGCGGTTTTCAAGTCCTAAAATAGCACCATGGCGAGCCGTTTGGCAATACAGCAAGCCATAGATCTTGCTTACAATGCATATGAATTGTGGGAAAGCTTTATGGCTTGCCGTATTGCCAAACGGCTCGCCATGGTATTGTCTATATATTTGAGAGCAATTTTCAAGTGCTAAAATTATCTCGTGCCCCTAAAAACAACACAATGGTGATCCGTTTGGAAATATAGCAAGCCATAAAGCTTGCCCACAAGGCTTATGCATTGTGGGAAAGCTCTATGGCTGGCCATATTGCCAACGGCTTGTCATTGTGTTGTCTATATGTCTACGAGCGGTTTTCAGGCCATAAAATCTCTTGGCAACTCTAAAAACAACACAATGGTGAGCGGTTTGCCAAATTGGCATGCCATAAAGCTTGCCCACATCGCATTTGTATTGTGGGCAAGCTGTATGGCTTGTCGTTTTGCTAAACGTTTCACCAATGTGTTGTTTTTATGTTAGGTTTAGGTTATATGTTAGGTGAGATATTTATGTTAGGTTAGAGCTATCGACGGCATAATAGTCGAAAAAATACAAACGGACTTCAAATATGACTCGTTTTTTATAGGTTAGGCAGATATTATAAGTTAGGTTAGGTTATAGGTTAGGTAAATGTTATAAGTTAGGTTACATTAATAGGTTAGGTATAGGTTTTACGTTAGGTTAGATTATAGGTTAAGCACAACAATGATAAACTAGCGTCAAATTAATAGTAGAAAAAACGCAATCGGACTTCAAAGATAACTCGTGTACTTCTAAAAACGCAAACGGACTTCGGTTAGGTTAGGTAGATGTTATAAGTTAGGTTACATTAAGTTAGGTTAGGTATAGGTTTTACGTTAGGTTAGATTATAGGTTAGGTTAGAGCTAGCATCGAATTAATAGTAGAAAAAACGCAATCGGACTTTGAAGATGACTTATGTACTTCTAAAAACGCAAACGGACTTCGATTAGGTTAGGTTATAGGTTAGGTAGATGTTATAAGTTAGGTTACATTAAGTTATGTTAGGTATAGGTTTTACGTTAGGTTAGATTATAGGTTAGGCATAATAATTATAGGTTAGGCTAGAGCTAGCGTCAAATTAATAGTAGGAAAAACGAAATCGGACTTCGAAGATGATTCGTGTACTTCTAAAAACGCAAACGGACTTTGGTTAGGTTAGGTGTAAGTTATAAGTTAGGTTACATTAAGTCTAGGTTAGGGTTATGTTATAGGTTAGGTTAGAGATAGCGTCAAATTAATAGTAGAAAAAACACAATCAGACTTCAAAAGTGCACACAGACTTCAAGAACCTTAATATATAGTCATTGACTAATAAAGACGAGATTATTACCCTGTGATCCTAATCTTCGTGCACCTCTAGACCGAGGTGTGCGGAGATCAAGCCTGGCTAGAGAATGTGAGGTTGTTAGAGCTAGCAGAAAATAGTTGAAAAAATGGAATCGGACTTCAAAAGTGCACACAGACTTCAAGAACTTTAATATATAGTCACTGACTAATAAAGACGAGATTATTACCCTATGGTCCTAATCTCCGTGCACCTCTAGATCGAGGTGTACGGGGATCGGACCTGGCTAGAGAATGTGAGGTTGTTAAAGCTTGTCATGTACTTAGTAGTGTGTAGTTATAACAACTAGAGTGTTTTAATTATTTGTTGCATCATTGGTGGATAAAGTATGGACGATAGGATGGTGTGTCCTTGTGCGCATTGCAAGCATCAGATCTTTCAAAAACGAAAAATCTGCGACCAACATACGCAATCACAGTCTCTTCCCGACAGACCAAGTACAAGACCTGCGTTATCGATCTCATGGTCTAGAGATTGAAGGTCAAAGTGCGCAAGTAGATAGTGCTCCAACTTCATTCCAGAGAAGATGATTTTCAAATGAGCAGCCATCGACTGAGTCCTCCCAACTAATACCTGAAGCGGCATTTCAAGAAATAGAGATGGAGCAGATGTTGGACACATTCTTTGACATGGATTCCAACATAGAAGGCGACAACATTGAACGCAGTAATGTGGACCAACCTCAGCCATCCTATTCATATTGACGGCATGATAGCAACGATGAGGAGGGCGAGATGATGCAAAGTCTTGCATGCATGCCGCTCTACACTGGTGCAAAAATCTCAGTTCTCCGTACCGCATTGGCAATGCTTAATTTACAGTCTGTCTATGGTTGGTCTGACGCCTCAGTCACACAGAGCTTTTCAAGTAAACATACTCATCCCCAGCATGGTAAAGTGCAAATTAAAGTTCATCTAAAGTGATCAAAGGACTGACTTGTTCATGTAACGCCAGGTTGCTGAATGAGCAAATCTTGCCAGAAGGGAATCACATGCCCCCTACTCGCCCAGCCGCTAAGAAGCTTCTTACTAATTTGGACTTGGATTATCAGAAAATATATGCATGTCCTAATGATTGTATACTTTCTCTCAATGAGTATGCAAACCTGGAACAATGTCCCAATTGTGGATCAAACAGGTACAGGGAGGACACCAAGGAAAATTATCCCTACAAAGGTCAAGACATGTTTGTAAAACCCCTTATCTGTGATTTTTTTTAAGAATATAATATATCCTTTTCTTTTAAAATCTGTAAGTTTTTTTCAAATTTGAAAAAATAATGCCCTTCTGTATATATATTTCCGTAAGTTTCAAGAACTTTAAATACCCTTCTGTTGAACTCACATGATAGGCTATATTTTTATTAGGTGATCTCCCTGGGCACTTTTCTATCATTCCAAGAATAAAGAGCATGTTCAGGTACAAGTCCATATTCGCTTTGATGACATGACACTCAAATATTAGATCGACAGATGATGTTATGCGGGTACCTGTTGACTCTTGTGCATGGAAGCACATAGAGGAAAGTTGGCCTACATTTAAGAACGAGCCTCGATGTATCCGCTTTGGTCTGGCAATGGACGGAGTAAACCCATTCGGATTATGGAGTTCGTCATGGAGCACGTGGCCTATTTGTCTGGTTAATTATAATCTTCCACCATGGCTCGCTATCAAGAAGGGACATCTGTTGTTGTCATTGATTGTCCCAGGAAAGTACAAAGCAAAGAACATGGACGTCTATTTGGCACCACTTATAAAAGAGTTCCAAATCTTGTGGACAGGAATCGATGTGTTTGATATGTCCCAACCAATTGGACAACCGAATGTACATGTGCAAGGCATTCTCATGCATGTGGACCATGCAGGATTGGCCAGGATTTGGTGAGTGCTCAGGTAAGTGCCTTTAAAACCCTCACACGCATGTGATTCATGGCTATGTCAACGCTTTTAAACATTAATATGTGATGTTTCAGGCTTGAGTTACTCGGGCAATCATGCATGTCCAAAATGTGGTTCTCGACTTGGCTTCCGCCGCTCAGAGCATTTGAGCAAGACAGTTTATGAGAAGCATGGTAGATTTTTGCCTGAAAGACATGAGCTACGTGGACCAAACATATGCAAACATGACATGCATCCACTGAAAGCGAGTGATTGGAAAAACATGCACTACAAGAGGTTGTGTGCTCTTGTGACGTTGTTAGCGATGGAAATACACTAGGTTTTTATAACCCCCGGCATCGCTAAAGGCGTCGCTAATAGTGTCGCTACGAGAGCGTCGTTATAAGCGTCGCTATATAGCGACGCTCATAGCGACGCATATAGCGACGTTTACACAGAAGTCTATAGCGACGCTCATAGTGACGCTACAGAGCCATAAATAGCGACGGTTATAGCGACGCCCGAGAGAATTTTTTTTTGGTGACAGGGCATTGAATGCTCTGCCACCCATCAACCATATTGTACTTGATTCACTTTTTTAAAAAAGTGCAAGGGTAGATAATAGACCCAAAATAGTCACCCACAAGACGCATTGTTTGCAAAATTGACAAGCGTAAAATTGACAATTGTACACATCATAGGCAAAATGAATTGATTGGCAAATGTAATAATGACAATTGTACAACATCATAGGCATAAAGAATTGATTGGCAAAATGAACTGCAGTGACAAATGTAATAATATACATGGTTCAAAAACACATATAAAATCCGTCTCATGATACATAAGCTATGAGAAACCCTAAACTAATGCTATCTAGCTACGGCTAAACTGACATCGTCTAGTCAGACGTCTCATCGCGTCCAAGCGGCGTATCTGTCGGATTCTGCAAAAAAAGACAATAAGACAAGCTTTCAGTAAGTATAAACATATAACGACATTTATAAAACAATACAAAAAATAGAAAAGAGTAAACCCTAATACTAACCATGCCGCCGCGAGAACTGAGAATGTCCATCAGGTCGTTTAAGCCCTTCCTGCCTGCGTACTCCCGCTTGTACGGTGTGGGATCACGTCTTGTCATCGACCACTGTCAAAACATACAAAGATTTCATTATTTTAGAATTAAAAAACTCATAAACCCTAAACTATTGAACATAAAGAGCTATGCGAAAACACTTACAAAATCGGCCTCAAATGATGCCCATCCACCGCTCCCCAAGTGGTGCGAGCACCCTGCCTCTACTCGCGCTCTGGCTGCATCCTTTTGTTGCTTCCACTTGTCGGGATTCTCGCGCGCTGCTTTCTTTGCATTCTTCCAATCTTCTTTGGCCAGCCAATCTGGCCTGTTCCACCCATGCTTGATTGCTTTTTGCACTTCGGAACGCTTGTGTTTGTAGTATTCGCGCATTCGAATCTTCATCAGGTCTTCATTGAAGCGCTGATCCCGTGTTGGAATGGGAAACTCATCATGAAGTATGCTGATGACTCTGGCTTTTAAATCACTTGGTACTTCACTCCATTTGTTTAGTATGTAGTGTCTAAACAGTTGAGAGCAAAGACCACGCATGCGCGAGATCACCTTCTTGCCGTCATCATCCATGATGATGCCGCCGCTAAAGTCGACGGAGTAAGGCAAGCCCTCTGGCCGGTGACGCATGAACCTCGGTGTCCCGGTAGGGGTCTCTAGCGGCGTGTCGATGGGGGTACGGACGTCAGGTGTCTCCACCGGTGTCTAGGCCCCGAAGCGAGGAGTGTCGAGTGGGGTGGCTCCTGGCGGAGTAGGTAGAGGTGTGTAGCTGCTAGGAACAGTCATCCGCGCAAAACCTGGCATAGATGGCGATGCTGTGGCTGGTGTGGGGGCGGGCAAAGAAGGGGAGGGTAAAGAGCCTCGTCGAACACGAGGCGGTGTGGAGGCATCGGCGACGGAACCCCCACAACAACCGCCACCGCCACCACTAGAGCGCCGGTGTCTAGACGAGTGTGAAGATCGTCTCGTCGACACCGAAGCTTCGGAGCGCACCGAATGCTCCGAAAGAGAGGGAGATGCGGATGGAGTAGGAACGCGCGATGATGCGCCAGAGCGATGACGCTCCACGTACCACTGTCTCTGCTGCGGTGACAAAGAAGAAAGAAACTCCTCATCATCCATACCTGCATTAAACACACGAATATTTAAACTTAATATTGAATGAATAGAGTAGACAATGACGCAAAGACCATTAAATACAATGACGTAATGACGCATATAAATACAATGACGCAATGAATTGAGTGATAGAAGAGGCAAGTCGAAAACTCAGAATTTTCAATCAAAAGATGTGAGCGCGAGTAGAAAAGAGCGTTATACACCATGGAAGGTACTTAGAGAGACAGAGCTTTTACAACACGGAGCAAAATTGTTCAAATACAATATTTGTGGCTTTAAGAGATCTCTCTCTCATCCTCGCATAACTCAGCATAACTTCCTTTATGTATATAGAGCTCTCCGTTTAAACACATATCCTCTGTTTCATTTTGTAGCTCCTCTGCATGCACCCCATATAGAGTAGTAGCATCTTGATGCTCGTCTGGCACCATCGCAGTGGCTTCTGATTGAGCATCTTCTCTGATCTCCTCCATTGATGCCGTTGTGATTTGCACATGGTAGCCTTCATACGTCCTTGCACTACGAGGGGCTACTTCTATGACGTACCACCAGTTTGATGTAGACTTTGAAGGATGAAATATTACCTGCCAGAGCCACATAACTTACATGAGAGCTTTCAAGCACATAACTTGTAAAAGGGGGATGTTAACTATTTACATACTTACTTGTTCACAATGCTCGGGTAGTACGAAAGTGTCTCTTAGGTCAGTCCATTTCTTAGTAGAATCCACCTCAAGAAAACCAGACTCTCCTCTACGCACAGTAGCGTTGCGACCCTCCATGATTATCTTGAACCATTGCACGTCGAACAAGTCGACAAAAAATCCTCTGTAATCGATCCTCAAAATCTCTTGTAGCGTGCCGAAGTAAGTGAGTTCCGCCACCACAGGATCTGCATCAGAGGAACGTCGTCGACTAGACTGTTCAAATTTTGCCATGATTCCACAATCTTGAGTAAAACGCTTTTTGTCGATCCGTTCCACCCTAAAATGTCGACCTTTACACCATGCTGCTGTGTATGACTTATACTACAACGAACAAAGATTATGAGTGGCCGTTCAAACGTTTAGAAATAAAGTCACTAGCTAGTCGTACATTGCAAACTTACCTTGGTCGCGCAACCCCGAGAGTACTCCCACTCTTCCTCAGTCACTTCGTCACCGCATTGTTGTGCGCTTTTCAATTGGTTGTGCAACCATCTTAAGCTCATGAATGTTGGTAGGCTCTCCAGACCCGTCGGATAGTGCATCGGTGGTCGTCTTCCCCGTCTCCACTCGATTCGTGCCCTTTGTCTCTCTTGCTTTGCATCCTCATATTGTGAAATCCACTTTTGCATCACTGGATTGTGAAGCATGCAAAATCGGTTGATTTTAGCCTCTAGATCTTCCGTCATCTTCTTCTCAACACCGAGATTGCACATGACAATCCCAGATATGCGCTCATCATCTATGGTTTGCCATAGCGTGTCCCAGGCTTTATCAAATCCGTCTAGCCACTCTCCAATGTACACTAGGGACTCTGATACCAACCAACCTTCTGCAATGCATTTAGTTTGGCGAATGGTATGGAGTCTACGTTGATCTCCTTTTGTGAGATCCATTGCACCAGCTTTGCAAGTTTGTAGATTGTGTTACGGATGTCGAGAGACAAACATCCCTCAATGGCAACCGGTAAAATAAACTGTAAAGTATGTGCAGCAATGATATTAAAGTCCACATTTTATGCAATGATATTAAAGTCCACTATGAACGTACCTGACACATTTTATGCCAATTGTGTGACTTCAAACCGGTAAGCTTTCCTTCTTGTTGGGGTATAGGCGCCTGTGCCTTGCCCGGCCGCCCAGAGTCTGGGCGCCCACTGACTTGTATACCTTATACATAGCATAAGTGTATAGGGGGCTGCTCACTCTTTGAGTCTCCCCACCCACATCGTGTGTGTCTCCTTCTCTCTCTCTCTCTCTCACTCTCCGTCTGTGGTGCTCCCCGATCCCCTTCAATTGGTATCAGAGCTATGGTGACCGCGGAGAGCACGACGGCTTTGAGAGCTTCGAGGCGATAGCTCGCTCGCTCTCGACGGTGGAGTTCGATCGCGGAGTTTCACGAAGAGCGATTTTAGCTTGAGGAGCATTGTCTTTGGAGCTTAGGAGCTTGGTGTGGTCAAGCTTGGTCGAGGAGGCGGTTGCGGCTTCCTTGGTGAGAGGAGCTTTTGAGCTCAGTGGAGCTCGTTAGAGAAGTGCTCGACGGAGGAGAGCTTGACATTCGAGTGCTTGGATGCTGTTGTGGCAGAGCTCTTGTGTTGGAGCTTGCATTGAGAGGACATTGCATCACGCAGAGTGGAGCAGGAGCAGGTTCAAGACTGTGTGCAGCTCGTTTTTGCCATTTTCGGGCTCTAAAACGCAGTTTTTTGCGTAGCTCCGTCATACAGAGTCAGATCTACATGATCCAGGAGTCTAGGTCAGGGTTTTGGCATGCTCCGGACGCGATGGTGATGTCTATTTGCTGAAATTATGCTTTGAATTACAGCAGGTACAGCAGCAAGTTTATTTGTGCACTTTCGGGTCCCAAAAACACTGTTTTTGGCATAGCTTTCACACCCGGACTCGGATACATATGATCCAGGAGTTTACCTTGGGGTTTTGGCACGCTCCGGATGCGCTCGTCATATCAGAATTTTAAAATTCTGAATGCTGAATTTTCTGCAGCAGTAGTTGTTTATTGTGTGTCGAGGATTCCACACATGGTTTGCTCTCAGATGTGAGAGTGATATTTGCTGCAAGTTTCCTCACAGGTGGGAGGATACGATGTATGCCTTATGTGGTTTGATGCTCAGGGAGACTAATGTGATTGCATTTTGAGCTCGGCAATGTATGCCTCGAGCATGTTTTTTGGCAGTCACAGGTAGAGCAGATATTTGTGTACTAGATTTGCAGGTGTTTGCAATGATGTATGCAAAGTGTGGAGATTGGTGCATGCATTTGGAGTACGGTTTGATGCGCTTTGGTTGCTCATGGTTTTGAGCGTGCAGTCAGTTTGGTTACTGGTTTTGTGGCCGTTTTACTGACGAAACTCTGGCGAAATTTTTCCAGGAGTTTTATGCGCATCATTTATGCGATCTAGGTAGAGATTGCGGGTTGCACTCAACATTTGCGTGCGGTGTTCTCTGCATGTGGGAGATTTGTGCGTGTATATGCATCGATACCGCACAGTGTGGGCTTGGTGATTAGCTCACAGATTGCAGTGTGATACTAGAGCAGGCGAGGCTTGTATTGACATTGCGGGAGCTCTATTTTGGAGT